>NW_020664481.1:19053163-19170199 GCF_002925995.2 Terrapene triunguis
TTTTTTTTTTTTTTTTTTTTTAAGTAGTTTATGTTTAATACACTACTGTACTGTATTTGCAAAAACAACAAGGAGTCCGGTGGCACCTTAAAGACTAACAGATTTATTTGGGCATAACCTTTCGTGGGTAAAAAACCCACTTCTTCAGATGCATGTACTGTATTTGCTTTTTTTTTTTTGGTCTCTGCGGCTGCCTGATTGTGTACTTCTGGTTCCAAATGAGGTGTGTGGTTGACCCATCAGTCCATAACTCTGGTGTTCATAACTCTGAGGTTCTACTGTATTTATATTACATTTTAATGAGGTTCAGTAGCATCCACTGAGCTTTACAGAACAGGTATACAAGATTGTACGAACTCAGACAGACATGATACCAGTTCTGGTAAACTAAGGTGTGGAGCTAGCACCTGAGAGATCAATGTAAGAGAAAGAATACAGGTGGTTTTAAGGAGGATTCTGAAAGAGGTGAGGGAGGGTACTTAGCACATGGGATGAAAGAACAACACAGAGGCCACATGAAAATAGTAGCGATTCAAGAATGTTTTAACGACAATTTGAAAATGTAAAGTGCTGCATAAGCACTAAGCATTAAGGAAACAAAAGGCAAAAGATTCAGAGATAGAGGTGCCTTAGATGTTTCTCTACGGTATGATGCCAAATGATCCTGCAAGAAAGGATTCATGACTTAAAATGACTCATTTCCAAGTACAGCAGCTTGCTGGATAGGTTTACACTGCTCCTGTTCCTAATGCTGATGCGACTGCAGCATTCAGAACTTCACTCACAGCTCAGAGGTGTTTCACTTTGTATATTTAGAAACAGAACACTACTGGCATGGGAGTGAGGGGAAAGGGATGACAGGCATGTTTGTTTTAAAAGGGAAACTAAAAAATGTAAAATTTTTGTGAACAAGTCTGTTTAGAATCCAAAACCAGTAACAGAATTGGGTAATTAGAATTAAAATAATTCCAGTTCATTTACATTTAAAAAACAGTTCAGTCAGTCCCAGGCTGCCCTCTGCTTACCCATGCCAGGCTTCTTTAGATGTGCACACATTCTTAGGTTTGGTTTCATCTGTAGCTGTTCTAACCAGTGCTCTTGGAATTGTACCCTCACCCACAGGAAGAGAAGCAGTGGACCTGAAAGAGGAACATAAATACAGTGCCATTAACTGAAGAGAATGAGAAAGATATATGTCAAAATACTGTGGAGAGGCTATGAATTTTCTTTCCCAAAAAACACATTCTTCTGTAACCAGAAATGCCTTAAGCAAACTGTTTGTAAATGGTCTCCTAAAAGCTTCATTGAAGCACCAAACCAGGAAAGACACACAGTGTGCTAGTTTGTAACTGAAGTGTTAAAAATTCACAGTGAATTTTCATAATGAACCACCAATATGTGAACATACATCAATTAAGTAAGCATATGATGGTATTGTAGTAACCTGTGTCCTTCCTCACCCTGTTACACTCATCTGTTATATCACATTATGTTTAATTTTGAAGTCTAAGCTTTGCCGGACATGGATCATGGTTTTTCATTTGTCCTGTTACGTTCTTAACACACCTTTTGGCACTAAAATTAATAAATATTAAATAAGATTATAACAGTTCCAGTCAGCCTTATTTACCAAACCATACCTTGTTGCAAGCTGTTAGCCAAGACAATACCTGCAATTACCCATTAACAGGGGGCAAGAAAACACCAATAAATATACAATAGAGAATAATGTATATGAGCCAATAAGTCTTTGCTATAGCTACATTCTGTAAAAATGCTCAGATATCACACAGTTATAAAATGAGTTAAGTGTGGGCAAACAGCATTACGACCATGTTTAGGCAGGAGAAAACTGTTTTCAAAGCAGATTACTAGCAGTGGAATGGACAGGGGCTTATATAATCCAGTTTCTGTCTGAAGCTTGTGTGTTGCTGCTCATTGCTGAAGACCAGAAGGAAGTAAAGTTAGATTTAACCACAGCATAGCTCCCATGACCAATGAATGAATGCTTAAAACCCATGTTTTCTGATTTCAGAGTAGCAGCCGTGTTAGTCTGTATCCGCAAAAAGAACAGGAGTACTTGTGGCACCTTAGAGACTAACACATTTATTAGAGCATAAGCTTTTGTGGGCTACAGTACAAATGGATTAGTTTTCTACAGAGAGGTTTTCAGTATGAAGAGTCTCAAAGCACTTTACAGATTGGTTGAACATCCATCAACTATCAAGATGAAATGCAGCAGCTCTCAAACAGTATACAACACTACTGTACTAGTAGGAGACATGAGAAAGCTTACGTCTGTGAGCTTTTACTAACTCAAGTCTACTTCAGCACCATTCCTTGCATATTACTAAAATACTTAGGCCCCTAATGCAAAAATGGGAGTTTTTTTAAGTGCAGGGAAAATCTCCCCATAAAGTAGAATTTGAAGACTCTGTATGATTTGGAATATATGAAATAGTAAGCCTGCTCCATTACCCTTTCTTGCTGGATGACTTCCACTTGATCCTCTGCAAAAGCAGAGCCAGTTGCTAAAATAACATATCCAATGTAACTTGATGTAGAGTCCAGAATAGGAAAGCCAAGTGTACTTCAAAAAAATTAAGTATGGAAGTCCAATGTGATTAGCAAAAACACCAAACTTAAGATCTTTAGAAGCAATATTATAAGTGTCCTTATATGGAGCAGGGTCCTGGAAAAATAGGACCAATGCACATTTGAACAGCTTTCAATGAAAGTGTCTGCATAGAATATTCAAACTAAAATGGACTGAGAGCAAGTAAAGAAAAGGTCCTAGAATGGGCACAACCACCTACAAGTAATACAGACTGAAGATGTCTCAGATAGGTCAATTTCAAGAATACCCTGAATAAGCATTTCTAAGGGCAAGAGACACAGAGGCATGTTCCATAGAATAACAGGGGCTGAAGAAGCATTATTACATCTGAATATAAAAAATCTGGATAAACAAGTCTAGGATAGGGATGACTGGGGCTGTTTGACTTCTGCCTTACGCACCTGATGGTGTGGGAAGAATGATGAATATAACCAAACAAAATCTTAACAGAAGAAAATCAACCTGAGTAACAGGGTAGAAAGACGATTCTGTAGGTGAAAGGACAAAAACTGCTGGTGTCAATTACACTTATGTGAAAATTGGGGTGTGTGTGTGTGTGCGTGTGTAAAGGATGTCCATGGAGTTTCTCTGAATTTTGATTAAATGCTTAGGAGCATTATACGGATACAATTTTTAACAAATAATTGGAATGGCAGCTGTTTAGCCACTAGCTTTTAAATTAGACCTTCACACTGCAACTCTAAGCTATACACAACAGCCTTAAATGGAATTTTTCCTAGAGAAACAGACTCCAGAAAATACCTAATTTTTTAGAGCCACACACACAAAAAAAAGTCTTAAAGCCAGTCTTTCCTAAATATAAACATTCCTTTGATATAAATAGACTGTTTAACTGGAACCACACTCGTCCTTGTGTACAGGGAAAATGTTAGCTACAAGAAACTCTTCTCCCTATTGTAGGTTTGGCCAACAGAGCTGAAAGGTTACAGTACATTACATTCTCAGAGCCTTGGCTTAAATAGAATTTGAAGATTTACTGGCTTCCCAAGCCCACATTTTTAAAGCTGCCCACAGTCTGTACACATAACTACAATTGTGTATGCAGTTACTCAAAGGGCAAGTGCAAATTAGGCTTGAAACTCTGAAAGTTTAGGCCCATGTCTATCAACCTTCTGGAAAGTCCTGACAAGTCAGGTCAGGAAAGCATACTCACGCCTCTCCCACTAACTCAAAAGACTGTTCATACAGTTTCATACTGAGTTGCTCATTCAACTCTCATGACAGAAACCAATTAACCTGGAAGAGAAAATGGGCAGTAATGGACAAGGAGGAGAAGGTGAAGCATGAGGTCAGGTAAGAGTATAGCAGTGGGGAAAAATGACTGCAATAGCTGAAGGCACTGAAGAGATGGGTTTTGAACTGCATTTTAAAAGGGAGTAGGGAATCACAGTGAAGCAGAAGGACCAGGGCAGACCCAAAGTAGTCAGTGGAGGGGCAGTAAGGCTTTATAAGAAGAAAAAATGGCTCATTTAATGTAAAGACCAGTAGGGCCTGAACTAAAACTGCTTTAAGATGAAGACTACATATTGGCAACCTAAACTATTTAGCTCACTTGACAGATGTAAAGCAGCTCTGAGCTGCTGCCATGACATTTGAGACTAGTAGGAATTTATGATGTAGTAACCTCCACTTAGTAACAGCAGTGAATCACCCTTCCCATTCATCACCACTGTGTCCTCCAGTTTCCATATATCCAATCCATGGATCATTCATCTTTACTCATAAGGCACTTTGGTGGAAAGTCCAAGTATTATACAGCTCCAAGCAGCAGTGTTTGTACAAGGACTTTGATATTTTAAGTTTACCGAAGTGGACTTATCCTTACGTATTTTGGTCCTCTCCCAAACATGGGAAATAAGAATACTAGGTATGTTTTACTGTACTGCACTTGCAAAGAAAACTCCATGTGGACATTATGTTTGTAAAACTACTGTTATAATAATTCACTCCTAAGTACTTTGAAATGAGGGTAATACCAACATTTATACAGACAGAAAAACTTGGGTACAGAGAGCTAAAGTGAATCAGGTAGGGGAATACAGTGACTGTCACGGTCAGGACCGGAATGCAAGATGAGAATATATAGGTGTGTGACATTTCTCATGGGATTATTTTCAGGCTCTTTAGTCAGTTGCAAATGTTTGATCTTTGAGATTAGGAATCATTTAATCTGATTAAAAGGAGCCAGCACCCAACTTCAGATTTTAAATGAGATACAACTAATTAGTTAAAAATCAAAACAGAAATCATTGGATTAAATATGCTTGGTATGTGCAGCGTGTTCATTTATTTATTAAGTGTCAAAGTAGAACATCACAAATCCATCCCAAACCCCATTTTCAGGGAGTTGTAATAGTCCAGAGTATCCTTTCAGGTTGAGGGTTGACACTTTGGATTTCAGCCAACCAGGGAATTATTTTGCAACACTTGCACTAAATTGGTTCAGACTGGAGGTGGAGGTTTCCTGTGAAATGAAATTCAGTCCTTACACTCTGTCCTGGGCTCAGGACAGTTGACATGTAGAAAAGACCAAGATATAAACATTCAGAAAGAAGCTCCTCTTTCTACTGTAACTGCTATGAACACAGACCAGTCAAATGGAGACTGAAGGTAGGAGAGATCACATCATCTCTTAGAGCTCACTTTACTGGAAAAGAGTTGAAGCATATTGGAGAGAGGGGCATGTGCAGGGAAGGGGTTTGTCACAGATTTCTAGTGAGCCTGGTCAATTGTATTGAAAGACCCTGAACATACTGGGGCTCTGCGAGGCTTCCAGTGTCACCCTAACCATCTTGAAACTGAGGCCTTGTCTATACTTGGATTTTAACCACCTGTTCAGTTGCTTTGGTGCAAATAGCTTATACAGGAATTATTTACACTAGCCCAGTTTACATTGTTTTCAAAAAAAGAAAAAGGAAGGCTGCATCACCGCAAATCATGCTGCTCTGGTGTAAACTGTACCTACATTAGGCGTTTGCACTGGTGCAGCTACACCAGTGGGTGAAATTCCAGTGTAGACCAGGTTTGAGAGTTGAGACTTGATAATCATATAGAATGTTCTTTTATGAAGTAGGAAAGGGTTGCCATTGTGAGAATTAAAAGTAGACGGACAGATTTTTTGTGCTCTAGTATCGTGGAGCAGTGAATCAAGTACTGCATATCAGATCACCCAAGTAAGGAGAAGATGTACACAACATCCTCCCTTTCAGTGTTTTTGTTATAAAAATGGTCATTCCTGGACACTAGAGTCCAATGGTGGCAATGCTGGATTCCTACATCACCTCACCAGTATCTTCAATACTGATGTGGAAAGACCATCTAACTCGAGGGGGGTAAGAAGGGAGTCCATCTCCATGGTTCAATTCAATGGTTGGCCTGGCTGCCGGTATTGCCAATAAATACTAGTTACATTAGTAGCATTCTAATAATGTGTACGTGTCCTCTGATAACCAGGGCTCAGCCCAAATTCGTTTAATATGGGCAACCAATTGACAGCTATCAAATAGTAGCCATTTTTGGTCACTGCTAGCCCACGTTGGACTTGAACCAGCAACTTAGATGGGAAATGATCTGTATCCCATTTACTAATCCCCACAGCTAAACAGCCCTCTGATTACAAACTTAAAAAAAAGACTTCAATTTGTTGTGCTACAGTTAAGCCTTCCACTACCTAATCATTGGTATCTACCTCAAACCCTTCAGATTTGTAGAGTGGTTCCCTAGCAATTCACCAGTCATATAGTTTCTCATTACCTCATTATATGCTTGCTTACCCTGCTGCATCAACTCTTAGCTTTTTGAAAGCTGTCTGAAGACTTTCCTCTTCTCCATCCTTAGCTTCTGTTTTCATCCTTGGCACTGTGGGTGCTGACAGAGTTACCTTATGGTGCTGAAAGCAGAAAGTGAGTGTTTGAAAATAAAATGGAGACAACCAGCACTGTGTTCAAAACTTTACTATAATGACCCATCATCATCATTATAACTCAAGAAATAAATTCTGAGCAGTAAATTGTAGCATACACACAGCCCTGGTCACTATACTAAGACATTTCCATGAGATGATTCAGAAAGAGGAGCAGGAAGATATGCAAGAATGATAGAGCCATCATCATGTGTAACAGCTCAGGCAAATAAAAACCTTTACAGTAAAATAATTTGGTGTCAATTCTGAGCCAAGTGGGGGCAAGGGATGGGATAGATCTCTTCAATGAAGGAGTTTTCTATAGATTCCTATACTTAGTTCTACTGTAACCAAAACTCCACTCCAGAAGCAGTAGAGCAAACAAGGAGGGCCAGTACCACCACACCAATCAACTTTCTGTGGGCCACTGTTAGTACAGTTTGAGAACTGCTGCCCTATAGTACAGTCTTTGGGGTTTTGTCCTGTTTTATAAAAGTAAATTTATTTGGTTTCCACTATTTCCTTTGAAGACTACTCCACAAACCAGGGGTATGTCTACATTACAGCAGCACAGCTATGGAGCTACAGCTGTGCTAGTGTAGCGCTATAATGTAGATGCTTCCTACACCCAATAGAAGAGGGTTTTCCGTTTATGTAGTTAATACATCCCTCAGAGACAGTAGCTAGGTTGATGATATAATTTTTCCATTGACCAAGCTGCATCTACACTGGGGGTTAAGTCAACCTAACTACAGTGCTCAGGGCGGAAAACTTTTCACAGCCCTGTGCAACACAGATAGGTTGATCTAATTTTTAAGTGTAGACCAAGCCTAGATCCCAGCCTCAAAAAGTTCTATCAGGTTTTCAGGCTGAATTTACCCTTTCTTAATTTCAGTTTTTTGACCCTTGTTATATCCAAGCATTTCATACTAATTATCTCCTCTTTGATGTTTAAGGCCCAAAAACAATTTCTAAACTTGTGTCCCTTACTTCTCATGCAACTAGCTGTCAGTTGGCCTAGCTGAACATCAATCTTTACAGTCTCTCAATCATTTTAACAATCTCTGTTGCTTTTCTCCAGCTCCTTCCAATAGGTCAATATTTTACTGGTAATCAGTTGTCCAAAAGCAAATTAGTAATTGTTCTAATGCTTTCATCAGTTTAAAACAAGCTTTTAACACCTGGTGTTTAAACTGAAGTTTTCTTGATTGGTAAAGGAGTACTAGACCAGTAAGTATGGTTAAAATGATTCTTTTAATTTGTAAGAACTCCATATACTCCCGCGGGCGAGTCCTCATACACAGACATTGTCTCCCAACTCCTTATGAAGCTGCTCTTTGATATGACAGATATAAATGGAATATTGCTCACTACAGAGCTGAGTTCTCAAGTCACTAGAGAGATAGATGCCTAAGAGCAACAGATATCAACTACCATAATAAGGCTAATTAATAAGAGCTATTAAATCAAGCTACCAGTACAATACTACTTATATTAGTATTTGAATAATACATTTGCTAAATTAATTCCAACTCTTTGATATGCTGGAAGAGAGAATACATTTAGATGAAAGAGGGCTGCAGCTAAATAGTCACACATTCTCAAAAGACAAAATGAAACAAGTAAATATGAAGAGTAAATTCTGCTACCTGAGAATCTCATTTCTACCTGCGCCCCCTCCCCCCCCCTCAGATCTCCCAGCTGGTGTGTCTGCTGCTTGCTCTGCAATGACTTCATTCAGACGTATTCCTTAGCTGCTAGTTGGGTGCCATTATGACACATCCAGAAAGATGGATGTGTCATAATGTGTTTGACGCACATACTATGAACTGAGTCAAGCAGCAAGTAAACACCAGGGACAGTGGTTGAATACAATACTGGTCACTGTGATGTTCATCTGAGCAGACAAATGAGAAAAGATTAACAAAAAACAGGCTGGCTTATGGTACACTCTTAATTGGGTACTGTTACCACTTTACCTGGATGTTTGTTTACTCAAGCTCCATTCCCATGGATGAAACAATTTCTGTCATAAATACAGTGTGGGGACCTGTCTCAATAAAATTATTCTTCTCTGTCCCAAAGAAAAGTTCTCCTTAAAAACAGCTTATACTTTCTTGCCAATTTTAGACTGATACCAAATTAAACTTGAAGCTATGCCAGAACACTTCATATCACAGCAGCCTGAGAAGCGTAGCAGCAGATGGCTGTAGCAAGGGAATGGAGCAAAAATTTTTAAAAAATCTTAGTAAAAGATTTTTAATACAGTGACAGTTTTAGTTTGGGTGGAATTTTTACAGGATATGTGATCCTGTTGCTTTTATTCACTGGCAAAACACAAAACAGTACTGAGCAAAATTAAACTGATTGTGAACTTATGTATTTTATGGTAAACTGCTAGGATGAATTTAAGTCCTTCAGAAGTTGTCCAGATTATTGATGATCACTCACAAGGCTGTAATCATGAGAAAAAAGTTTTGGAGATTTAAAACTAGCTAATGCCTGCCAAAATTATATTCTTGTTTTACCTGTCTTCATACTATATAATCTCAATCCATTTCTGTTCTATTGCCTTTGGAAAGGGACTTAAATACTTCTAAAAACCTACTTTTGCAAATAGCAATCACAGGGAACTCACCACCAGGCAAAAGGCTGGACTGTATGAATATCACTGTGCAAACACAGTCATTCTATTTCAGTGGGGTTTTTTTACCTTTTTTCATTTGCAGATCCCTAAAAAATTTCAAATGGAGCTGCAGACCCCTTTGGAAAGCTTAGGCATAGTCCCTGGACCCCCAGGGTCCGCGGACCAGAGGTTGAAACCCACTGTTCTATTGCATTTGGAGACCAGTCTCTGAAAAGCCTCGTGGGGACACTGGACACGAAAAGGTAAGGCGTTTGTAAGTGAATAAAACGGAAACGAGACATCAGTTCGTCCGTCCCCTGAGATACAGAGTCTAGCCCGGCCTGAAGGAGGCTCAGACACTTATGAACATCAGCGTTACCTCTAGGGCCAGGAGCTGCCATGAGAGCCCAGCGGGAATTTGTAATTTAGCGCTTTTTAAACCCGACTCGTTCACCGCCCTTGGCCGGCAGCACCCGACGGGAGCTCGGTGACTGAGGTCCCAGCCATACCCCCGGCTCCGGCCCAGCCCTGGGCTCCCAGCCCGGAGCGATGTGTCGTCCCCCGCAGCGGGGACCGGGCTGCCTGGCCGGGGTGACTCAGCACCCACAGCCACGGTCACCCGGAGGAAGCCGAGCGCTGGGGCCAGCCGGGGGCCACCGCTCGGTCAGGGCGGGGAGGAACCGAGCTTGGCGGCTCCCGGCTGGCTGGGGACTGCGCTGTCCTGCCGCACGGACACAGCCCGCTGGCCCGGGGGAAGGGGCAGAGCAGCCGCCCGAGAAGGGGGCATCTAGCGGGGAGGCCGGGCCGGGCAAAGGGGGAGTGGGTGCCCCGCCCAACGCACTTACCGCGCTCAGCCCCACAGGGAAGGAGCCCGCCGCCGCCCCGAGACCCAGCGGCTTCTTCCGGGGCGGGGCGGGAGTCACCGTTCGGGTCAAATAACCCGGATAGGAAAACCCTCAGCACCAGGAAGGGGACGGTGGCTGGCTGGTTGCACGCATGCGCTCTTCGGGAACGCTGGGCGCAGAAACACAAATGGCGCATGTGCGGCCCCCTCCCCCGCAGGATAGTTCTGCAGGGGACGCGGTTGCGCATGCGTCTCGGCAATCCTGCTCCTCGCGTGCGCTTACGTCAGTTCCTGTTGTTTTTATCCCCTTTCGGCGAGCGAGTCGGAGGCCCTCTGGTGAGTGACGCAGCCGGGCGGGGAGGGCCTGTCTTGCTCCCCCCCCTCCCCCGTCTCCATGCCCCTTCTCGTGGAAGAAGGATCGGGGCCGCGCAACCCCAGAAGGCCCGGAGGTGACCCGGCGGGGTCTCGTCCGGAGCATAGGGCCGCGCTGGCTGTGAGGGGAGCCCGCCTGAGCTCTGCTGCTGCCGCTCAGGGTCTCCCAGCGGGCAAGCATCGCACGCGTGAGGAGGAGGGGTCAGGGAACGGTGCCCCCTCGGCTGCGGGCGGCAGGGAGCGTATTGGCCGAGCCAGGGCCCTGGCCCCCGTGTGCTCGGCGCTGTATGCACACCGCTAAACGGCGGCCGCCCCCTGCCTCGGAGAGCTGCTCTGCCCTTCGGTTCGCGCAGTGAGCCTGGCAGCAGCGCGCTCTGTGCCCACCCGCGCTCTGGCATCGCCCCCTCCCGAGCCAGGCCCCTCTGCGGCTTGTGCGGCTCATTCCTCTCCAGCGCAAGGAGAGACAAATGCAGAGAACAAGGGGAGCGGGGAGCTGCTGCTCTTCATGCAGCACCGGGCCAGGATCGAAGGGTCTGTGCAAGTGAGGCCTGAGCTACACACAGGGGTTTTGCAGTGTAACCCTCGGCCAGGGCTCTGGTTTTTCATGAAAATAATTATGTGGGTACAAGCCCTAGTGTAGACACAGCTATACCAGTATAATGATACCTTATACCGATACAGGTTATTCCCCTTCATATATGTGACTTGGGGCATGTCTTCACTGGCAACCTTAAAGCGCTGCTGCGGCAATGCTTTAACGTGGCTTGCAGCACCAGTACTGGTAGAGAGCTCTCCCAGTGCTCTAAAAAAAACACCTCCATGAGGGGCGCTCCCAGTGCTGGTGCACTGTCTACACTGGCACTCTACAGCGCTGAAACTTGCAGCGCTCGGGGGGGTGTGTGTGTTTTTTCACACTCCTGAGCAAGAAAGTTGCAGCGCTGTAAAGTGCCAGTGTAGACAAGCCCTAAGCTATACCACTGTAAGCACGTTTGTACTGATGTAACTGTGAGGATTGTACTGCTTCACCTATCCTGGCTTTGTTAAAGCAGTACCACTTTTCTGTGTAGCAAGGCCTGAGTCAAATTTGAAACAAAACGTGTATGTGTAGGTGGGTGGGAAATAAAATCACACTTTTCAGAGAAGGCTGTGTGGAAGAGTCATTGTGGGACTCGATGTTTGTGTTTCAATGACTCCTAGTCAAGTGTGGCCTTTTGTACTTGTAAAGTGAGTGTTGGGGTGGATGTTTCCTGCGTGCCAGTGCCACAAACTCATCCAGGACTGAGTCAAATCAAATTGCAGGTTATGGAGATTAAATTATGCCTTCACAGGCATCAGTGTAGCATCATTACCTTGAGTTGTCTTTCATGGTTTTACATACCCTGAGGACAGAAATTGAGCAATGTGGTTAACAATTTGTTGATGCAGGAGTTCCCAGAATAGGATCTCTTTTCCTCTCCCAGAGCTGCACAGAGCTAACTGAAGTAAACAGTAATAAAAATGTGTTTTTGATAGAAAACTAAGCATGACTGAATACACACAGATCTATAGGGTAAGAAAATGGCATTTTATAGAGTTATGGTTTAGAGAAGAATCACACTTCACATTGTGTTATTTTCTATTTGGCTGTGAATATTTTTATCACACCTTTCTACTTTGCAGATATATACAACATGATATGATGGTGCTCAGATACCATGGTGATTAAACTGTAAAAAACCTAGATAGATACAATGGAAACCCAGCAACACAACAGGTGCACATGCTGAGAACACTTCCCTTGAATACATTGGGGATGACAGGCTGAAGGACAGCACAGCTGTCCAAAAAGCATGGTCGTTAGCATTGTATGGCATGCAAGGTTTTATTGTATCTGTTAAATGTAGGATATTTACAACTGCTTATTAAATTGAAATAGTTGAGTTTTCACTACAGAAGGTGTCAGGTTGTTGTCACCTACCTTCCTGTCTAGTCCCAGATCTGAAGGTACATTGCACACCTTTAAAAGGCTTAAATAGCCTTTGGGATGCTGTTGAATCAGGGCAAAAAGAGAGTGGCAGCACCTTGCTCCAAGCTAGGAATTTATAAGCAGAGAGTACAACTGAGGCATTTTTGTCCTGGTTCAGCTCTGAGGTGACTAACTTTGTCTTTCTACTTCCACCCTGATTTGTTGTCTCTCCTTTTTCCTGCATGTCTTTTTGCCATTTAGCCAGTTCTGTATGTGCACTATGGACTGCAGAGGGAAATGTACCCAAGCAATTTGTAAGTTTCACTTTGCAGCCTATGATGCACATAGAGCAGTGTTTCCCAAATGGTGGGTCCCAACAAAGTTCTAAATGGGTTTTGAACCTGGTGCAGAGGGGAGACTCGGAGGTGGAGGGTTGGAAAGTGAGCCCACCCTGCACTCACCCCAAAACACTCTCTTAGAGGTGGGCCCAGTTCCTTGCTCCAGGGATTGTGACCTGATGTTTGGGGTTGCATTGCTACTCGGGGAGTGGCTTGGCCAAACCTGAGTGGCACCGCAATCCTATGCACCAGATCACAACACCCAGAGTGGGTAACTGGGCCAAGTCCATGGGACAGGAGCATCTACCGGTATGTGAGTGCAGGGTGGGCTTGCTCTCCAACCTCCTTCCCCCAGGCCTCTCCTCCACATTAGGCTAAGATTCGGGTTGTGAGGCCAAGGCAGAGGGTGCTGGTGTGGGTGGTTGGTGCCCCCCAGCAGGGTGAGGAGGCCTCCCATTTTGCCCCTCCTCCCCCCAAATATGACCCCCGAGTCGGTTGCAAAAAAAGACTAAATGCAGTTGGTGGGTCATCTGAGTAAAAAGTTTGGGAACCACTGACATAGAGCATGAAAGAATAGATATTGGAGAACACAGCTCATGTCTGAGGACCCAGATCAAGGTGCTGGTCCTTCTGCTGTAGTGGAAGGAAGTAATCCCTTGATATTAGCTCTTAGACCTATGGGAGAGCTCTCCAGTAGCAGTGGGGCAGTGTACAGAAGAGAAAATCCACCTAGGACAACAGATAGCAGTGAATTCTTAATAGCAAGCATTATGATCAGCCAGTTTCTCAATAGCGAGCACTATGCTCAGCCACCTCCTTAAGATTCAGACAGCAAAATGCTTTCATTTGTTCTCTATAATCTTTATAGCCCAGGACTGATGGGATAGATGTACACAGAGGTACTTTCTTCCAATGTGGGCTTAATTGTCTTCTGCTCCTAGTCCAAGCTAGGTGTGGCAGGGAGGAAACCTGCCCTCAAGTCAGGGATCAAGTTGCAAGAGCAATATATACAACACTACTAACTGTTTAATGGTAAATATTTCTACATTCTGTCCTTCCATATAATTATGCTGTTTATGCCCAACACTTCAATTCCTATTATTGGGGCCCAACCAATTTCACAGCCATGAAAAAAACATGTAATGGACCATGAAATAAGCCCAACCCCGTGAAATCAGATTTCCCGGAAATAAGCCGGGCTGGGGAGGGACAAGACTTGTACTTGCCCTGCACGGCTGTTATCGGAGGGAGATCAGATCTACCTCCACAGGCAGCGCAGAAATGAGTACCCCCTTCACTTCTGCGCTGCAGCAGCCCTAGAACTGGGCTCCAGGTTGCCACCCTTGCATGGCTCCTGCCAGTGCTCGGGGCACCCAGGCTGGGGGCTGCTGCCCCCTGCAACTCCTGCCCAGGCTTGGGGCAGCCGGGCTGAGGGCTGCTCCCCCCTCCCGTGGCTCCAGCCAGGGCTCGGGACTTCGACCCCCTGTGGCTCTTGCCTGGGCTCAGAGACCAGGGCTGGGGGCTGCCACCCCCAGACAGCTCCAGCCCAGCTCAGGGCTGCCCCCTTTTCTCCCCCCGCCATGGCTCCTGCCCAGGCTCTAGGCGCTCAAGCGTAGGGCTGCTGTCCCCCCGCCAGTGGCTCCTGCCGGGGCTGGGGGCACCCAGGCTCCAGCCGGGACTTGGTGCTTCCACCCCCTGCGATTCCAGCCCCCACAGCTCCTGTCAGGCTTGGGGCTGCCTCCGCCCCCCCATGGCTCCTGCCCGGGCTTGGGGACCTGGGATGGGGGCTGCCACCCCGCATGGCTCCAGCTGGGACTTGGAGCTTTTGCCCTCCCAGCTCCTGCCTGAGCTCCAGGCTGCCCAGGCTCAGGGCTTCTGCCCCCACTCCTAGCTCCTGCCTGGGCTCAGGGCTTCCGCCCTGTGGCTCCTGCCAGGGCTGGGGCACCCATTTTTCAAATTGTCCAGGGCCCATGCGTTAATCCATCACTAGCCTTGACTAACAGCTAGGAGCACCCAGTTGGGGTGCTTCCAGCAACACTGGGGAAATCGGGCTTACCTCCACCTCCGGGAGCCTCCTCCAGCTGCAGGAAACTCTGCAGCACAGAAGTGAGAATGGCAATCCTGTTACCCCTCTAGAACAGGTTTGGGACCTCCCCACAATCTCCTTTTGGATCAGGACCCCCATGGTTACAACACTGTGACATTTCAGATGTAAACATCTGAAATCATGAAATTGACCGATTTTTAAGACCCTGTGGCCGTGAAATTGACCTAATTGAAGCCTGAATTTGGTAGGGCTCTACCTGTTATTTATATCTCCTTGTCTAGGCTAGGTGTGGCCTATCTAAAGTAACAGGTTACAAAAGCAGTACAACTCAATTAACTGTTTAGTCTCTAAATCCTACACTCCTGTCTGTGGTGTAGCCCTATAGACTGAAATGAACTCTTCTCTGTATGATTTCAAGCAGATAATATATATACTTTTTATAGGCTTCACTCTTTCTCACTAGCTTCTCTTTAGCTTATTGACACAAAGGTTCCTCCGTGAGTTGGTTCAGCATGCTGACCAGAAACTACTCAGTAGGGCTGATTGAGGTCAGTGTCCCTTCTGTCTATGACAAGTGCCTAAGTGAAATTTGAATGGCAGTGTTACTGTTTTATAAACTAATACCAACTGCCAAAGTACATCTTGTGTTAAAACAGCGTGTAGGGACTTGGCAAGACTTAGATTGTAATTCTTCAGGGCAGAGGTTGTGTCTTCCTTCAGGGCAGAGGTTGTGTCTTCCTCTGTGTTGTGAACAATGCTGAGGACACAGTTCATGGTGAATAAATACTATTAATGGGATGGTTTTACTCTGAAGGCAATGGGACTGACACTAGAGGAATGAGTCACCATGTTGTGTTTCATTTCAGTTGTGTGGAGTTTTATTCAGAGACCAGTAAGTCTTTAGTTCCCAACATCAAACCACAATTTGTATATTTTTCAGTGCACACTTCCATGGCCCAATCAGTGTTACTCTGACAGCTCATCAATGGACTCAGAAGATAAAGACAGAGAGGAAGAGAGTCTGCAGACAGCTTTCAAAAAGCTAAGAGTAGATGCAGCAGGGTAAGTGAGCTTGTAGAAAAGTAGCTCAGTTTGTCAAGTTTTAATAAAATGAAAAACACTTTGTACTTCCATTGTTCAATGCTTTAGAGGCATTACCTAAGTCTCCAATCTCCCCTCAGGTAAGTAAGGGACATAAAGGAGTCATTTCAATGACCACTGCAATGTAGTTACCTCTGGGGTGGAAACACATGTTTAATCACAGGGTTTGTATGTATAGATGGCTCATTAGACTTCTGACTGGCTATTTGCATTTACTGCAGTTGAGAGAGTTAGGCAAACAAGGCATTTCTGGTAATGGAATTGTATGCTTGCAGTTCTGAAAAACAGGGCCTAGAGTCCTATAGAGGAGTTGCCTTGCATTTCATTTCTGTCTGAGAGGAATAATGGATAGGTAGCCTCTTCACTTCTGTTGCCACATCTCCCTTCCTTCCCACTGGCTCCTTGGTCTGCTGCTATAGACATCCCGTCCTTCTGTTTTCAGTGAAACCATAAGTCTCTGTTTAGCAATGAACCTGTGATAATAGAAATTGGAACATGGATTTACATCCCATTACCATTAACGTAGCCTTCTGAGCGGGGCAGGGCACAACATCAATGTGGAGACACTTTGAGACATATGTTGTGGCACTGTCTTAATGTAGCATTTTTCCTCTCACTCAGATCTACCGCATCTCTGTCTGTGGATGAGGGAACAAGTCTGAGAGCACCGATAAGAACAGCTATGGATGGAACCAAACCTCAACCTGTCTGTGCCAAAGAGACTTGGCATGGGTAAAACACATTGTTAACTGAACTGTATATTTATTCCTTGTTAATTAGAGATGATGAAAACATGCATAACATCATTTCAGACAGGGATTGCTTGTTTAATTAAGCAGCTGAGCCATATTATTTTCCCCCTTTTTTGTTTATAGAAACCTTAACTTAGAGTTCATCTTGATTCTTTTTAATAGCCTTTTAACAAACCCTTGAAGCAAATCCTTTTGATTGTCTCCCTTCAAGAGATACTAGTATCCATATGTGTCACAGTTACTGGGCTAACTGCACCTCTGATCACTCCTGATGTTTCTGAGTAATATCGTCCTTCAGCTCTCAGGTCTCTAGCTGCTACCTGGCTCTGAGTCGAACTGTGTGATTCTTCCATTCTCAGACCAGGCTTCAGGTATCGGTCCCCTGGTACTAACTGATTACCTCAGCAGATCTGATATATTTCCAGACCCTGGAATTCTGTTCCCTCTGGGGCAATGACAGAGGTAAGCAGTGACCAAACAGCCTCCTTAAAGCAAAGTATTAGTTATTTAGCACAAAAGCGTTTCATAGAAAACAGATCTTAAAAAATATAGGACAGACTGTACGTATATCTAGCTCTGCCCCTTAAGGCTTACCACTTCTTAGATCTGGGAAGGACCAGGTCCTTCAGACTCCTCCACAGAGCCTGCCCGTGACAGCTTGTCTCCTTAGACAGCTGCTGACCAGAGACAACCCTCTCCATCTTCCCACAAATCAAAATACTTCCTAACTGTTTGTAGCCCTTTGATCTGGGAAGTTTGCAACTTGATGAAAACAGAGGAGACAGGATCCCTGATCCTAACACCATGGCTCATTGTCTTTCAAGTATGTACCTAGATGTTCTTATCTGGGAAGCCATTGTTTTGCTTCCCCGTTTGTTCTTCCTACAGCCCCTATTGAAGCCAGGCATTATGGTGTGCAATAAACATTCCACTACCCCAGTAAAAGTTTACACTCTCTCAATAACGAGGTTACATATCAATACATTTCTGCTCCTACAGTATTTATAACAATATTCCATATCAGCTCCTCTTCTGTCATCATATCAATTACATCCTCCTGAGTATCAGTATCTGTGACAATTGTCATCTCAGTCCTTTCCTCTCCTTTCTTCCACCCAGATCCTTACGTGTCCTGGATGATCATTTTGTAATTCAATATAAATGAAATAAAACCCAGCATCAGTTCCTTTCTCCTGAGTCTGTTGCTGCTTCCCTCAACAGCAACTTCAAAACCTCCTCAGCTTGGTGTGTTCAGTTACAAAAACAATCTTACAGCAGGAAAGCATCCTTCCTTTGGGGTATCAGCTCCCTCACAGTCCTTCTTACAGTCCTCTCTAGATGCTGTTCTCCCACTTTCTTCTGCTTCCAGCATAATCTAGGGTGGAGGGAAGGTCAGTTCTCTCTCCCCATTCCCTTTTATTTAAACACACAAGAGTTTAATCACCAACACTGGCATTTGTAGCTATTGTGAATGTGATTCCGAATATCTCTTGTCAATTCTCTTCTGTGATTTAGTCTGCTGAGGGTATTCAGATACCAGTGGCGTGCTGGGATTTTCTGTAGCTGTATAGATAATCATCATTCAGGTCTGATACTTGACACTGTCTTGCTGTACGTGAGGTCCTGTTTTGGAAAGCATTAGGCTCCGGAATTGAGTTCTGAGTAACCTAATTGTTCATATTTTGTTCACTAACAGGTGTGTGAGGAAGCCCTCCAGGGGGTCATCAAGAACCCAGCGTCGCAGGCGTTCCAAGTCTCCTGTCCTGCATCCTCCCAAGTTTACCTACTGCAGTATGAAAGCATCTTCTGCCCGCAGCCAGTTGAAACACAAAAGCCAGCCAGACACTTCAAAGAGTAATATCAGCTCAGACATTTGTGTTGCAGAAGGACCGTGTACAGGGGACAAGTATGATTCCTGCTTTGATGCCAGTGATTGCAGAAGAGCCAGAAATGAACCTTTGGGAGCTTCCACAACTGGACAGCCTTTGGAGAATTCAAGAGAGAATTCTGCTGCTGTTTCTTCGTCCTTTGAAACCAACCTGGATTCTAGCCAGCCTTCAGATTTCCAGTCATTATCTGTGCTCAGCGATAGCAAGCAGTGTCCTTGCGAGGACAAGGAATGCCAGTGCAGACAGTGGCAAGACATGGAAGTGTACTCTTTTTCTGGCTTACGGAGCGTCCTGTCGGAATGTGAAAAGGCAGTGCTAGAAGTCCATTCCCAGTCTCTGCAGAACAAATCGCCCTCTGGTGTGGCTTCATCAGGCTCTCCCCGATCTTGTTCTGAGCAAGCTCGAGCCTTCGTGGACGATGTGACAATTGAAGATCTTTCAGGATACATGGAATATTACTTATATATTCCCAAGAAGATGTCCCACATGGCAGAAATGATGTACACTTGACTATAAGGAATCCATGGAGAATCATGGGCTGGAAATTCAGTAGTAATGAGTGGATGAAGTGCTCCCTCAGAGCCAGGGGTGGGAATTTGGCCATTCTCATTGCTGTGTATTTGATCAAATGTTTCTTTGCACCATACAGTGTAGTTTTTTAATAAAGTGAAAAACAGACAATAGCCTCTGAGCTTAGTGTTTTAAAAGAATGCATTAAATTCTGCAAAGCTCAAAGAATTCATTGCAGATCAAATAAACTCCCTCTGTTCTTTGGTCTGTGCTGTGGACATTTGAGCTGTCTGTACTGCTTGCGCTATATGTCTTAGAAGAATAGCCTTTTATGATTGAATCAAGGGATTTGTGGTGTTTGGGAGATCCTTTCTCGTTTTAACTGCAACATACTTAAGACAAAATAGGGCCCAGTAACTTAAAGAAACAATATGTAGCTAGAGCTCTGTCTTAAACCAGCCTACTTGTGTGGGAAGGATAAGTAAATAATCTGTGTGTTGGGCAGGGTGTCTTTCATTGCTGAATCTGAGTATTGCATAGATGGTTCTACTTGAAGCAAATTTTGAAGGCTTCTTCCTCACAGCTATGTTTAGAAGTGCAGACTGTAATAGAGCATGTTTCTGCACCCTATATAATATTAATAATATTAGCTCTTTCATAGCACTGTTCATCTGTACATGTTAAAGCACTTTGCAAAGGAGGTAAGTATTGTGTATTTTATAGATGGAGAAATTGAGGCAGAGAAAAGTGAAGGGACTTGCTCAAGGTCACAGTGCAGGCCCATAGCAGAGCTGGCAATAACTCTGATCTGAATCCCAGTCCACTAGGCCACACTGCGTTTGTAGGAGAAAATCAGCTCCTGTGTACATCAACTTACGGGTTTTTTCCTCATTGGTTGTTTCTGGGCCAGTGTTGCTATAGGCAGAGAGTCTGGAATGGGGCAGAGAGACTAGATACACATCATACAAACTAGATGGTGAAGGGCAATAACACTGAAGCTGAATGAAAATTTTCTGTCAAAACATTCTGTTGGCAGAAAATGGCACTTTTGACTAAACTGAAATTGTCACCAAAAAAACACACTTGAAAACTGAAGGGTCTCTGTGTGTTTTTACATTTGTCAAAAATCAAAACCTTTGGGGTTTTCTTTAAATGACCAAATGACACCCTCCCCCCCACATTCCTTTTTCATCTACTTTTTTTTCACAGGGCAAATAATTTCCCAAGCTCGCTCCGCACTGAACACCAGCTACAGGCCTGTGAGAGAAGGGCCAACAGCCTGCATGTGCCCTCCAAGCACTATTGCAATCTCTACTTGTAAACCTTAAGATCAGTGGGGAGCAGGTTTGAGAGCTACTGCAGTTTCTTTACAAATAGGTTGTAGCAGGTGTATGTGTCTGTACTTTCATTCTGTGCTGCGGAACCTCAGTGAGAATTCCCAGATAAAATCTACATACATCTGGAGTTCAGGTTGAGTATAGATCAGTAATTTATGGGTAAATATATTACAGGGATATTATAATTATCCCCAAAACAAGCAGTGCAAATCCAGGAAGTTCAGAGTTAATGCTTTTAAAAGAAATCCAAACATGCTGCAGTCTGGAATCACACAGCTAAGGCACCTAAAGAACCATAACTTTCCCCGTAGTGATTTATTTTATTTAGCATGTGCATAATCCTCTAGCCAAGTGATGGCATTTTCAGTGGCGTGATGCAGTTCTTCTAGGCCACCGCTGAACCTAGTCAGCAGGCATTCATCAACAATGCCTCATCGTCTGTGTTGCGCACATCATCTGTGTTGCACCGCAGCTCCAAGCATCAGCTGGAACCAACAGGTTCTACCTTTAGTGATGCCATGCAATAACTATAGGACTATTATTAATGCATAGTAGTGTTTGTAGTCCCAGATTAGATTAAACTGATTTTTAGACAAATTCATTTTGTTGACTTTTCTCCCTCATCATGTCACTAGAAGGCACAATTAAGGTTATTTGGGTGCCTTACCTGTGCATTCCATACCTTAACTCGGTTTGGGTTTCTTTTAAGTTTAGCCTTAACTCTGAATCTCTTGGGCTTTCTGATCATTACAAAATCCCTGTAATGTTGTTACCTTTTAATTCCAGCTCAATGTTTTTATCTGGGGATTCCTTTGTATTGCTTTTTATTAATAAGTTTCATACATGAACCCTAAAGAAATGCAAAGAGAATGTTAAGGCTATTAGATAGCTTCAATCTTTTTTTTCTTTTAACTTTTAGGGCCAGATTCCAGCAGGAGGCTTTTTCTGCTTTTACCCTACTGTGGAGCAGCACAAACCAGCCAGAGTGTACTGGCCAGTTTCCCCCAGCTCCTGGCCTCCACATTCCCCTGTACACGCACCCAAGTTTCCCTCATGTCCCCTGCGTTTCTCTGCGCATACCCACACCCATTTTCTCACTCTCTCCCTCCCACATCCCCCTGCAAACCACATTACTCAATATCCCCTTCCTGTGGCTTTCTCCTACCCATACACACACTCCCCGCCCTCTCACGCCGTCCCCAATCTGTCCCTTTCCTTCCTTTTGAGTAAATCTGTCACAGGTGGTAGTTTTTTAGGATTAATGATTTTTAACCCATTCTTCAAAAAAGAACATTTCTCAGCAAGGGGCCAATGGAGAATGTTCAGCTACAGAGAATTCCATGAAGAAATGCCCTCTGCCATTTCCTGTTCTCAAGGGGAGTGAGACTGCAACGCTGTCATTAGCAAAGATACCCTCTTATAAAATGGTGACTGCCTGCCATTGAGAGAGGTGCCCAAGATGTTAACAAACACATATTATAAAACATCCATGTGACGTGTTTTCTCTTCTAGGCTATGCCTGTATTCCCCTTGAAACTGGTATTCATTGTCTGTGACCCACAGCAAACAAACATAAAACAAAAGCCCACTCTCCATGTACCAGCGGGAGCACTGAGAACTGGCCCAGCCATTCCATTTTCCCTGACAATGAGAGCTCCATTGTTACTGTGTTTGGTGAAAGGGACTCCCAGGTCACCTTGGGGCAGTGGCTCCTGCTAAGCACTACAGTGGTGCTTGTATCTTACCAACTGCAATTGAGCAATGACCTTGGTGCTGGGAAGATGTACAGGAAATGGGGGGAGCCTGCACTGACAGGCTGATACTATGATAATTTGGCATCAAACTCAAACATTGTAAATGCAGCAGATGGCACCAATCATAGCAGATTTCTCAGCACAGAGCATGGATCAAGTCCTGATGCTATTTGATCCGGGCTGGGGGAGAAATGTAGGAAAGAGTGGAACTCAAACCATTCCAAGAAACATCCTAAAGTACTAAGGACCTTGGAGTTTTATTTGAACTATGGAACTTAGCTCTGCAAAACAGGTGGAAATAGCACGAAAGCAGGTTCTCCAATGAAGTTTCCTGTGTGTCCTGAGTTAGATGGAATTGTTCACAGCTTGACTATTTCAGCCTGGTTCACCTCAAGTCCATCCAGAATACTGCTGCTAAGATCATCATCATGGCTTGTCTCTCTGATCACATCAGTCCCTTCATTGGCTCCCTCTTTATCTCAGCCTAACTAATAACTCATGGTGGTGTCAGCTGCTGCCTTCGATCCGCCAGCATCCCCTGGCTGCCTTGCCCACCATTCAACTTCTTCATTAAACACCATCCTGCTTTCTTCCACGCTGCCTGGGGAAAACTGGATATAATTCACAGGCCTCACCTCTACCGTAGTGCCTACAAAACCCTGTTGGTTGGTCGTGGCTAGACAAGGCAAGTGAGGAGTTGCGACGGCCCCTCTTCCCCTTCTTTAATTTTGGTGCTCTCTTATTCTTACAAGCTCCTCCATTCCTGCTGCTCCTCACTCTTCCTCTAGCCACAGCTCAAAATCATTACAAAACAAGTAGCTAACAAAGCTGGGCCAATTCTTCACCGTGTTCATTTGCTTCATGTTACTTTCACAGAATGTAGAGTGCTGCAAGACAAAGGCATCAAATAAGTTAACTCTTGCCAGCCTCAGCAATGGCTCCATTTGAATGTGGTGCAGAAGGGCAGCTGGGTTCACTGAATTATTTTTCTCCTCAAAGGGGGAGGGATGAATTCCACTCTCAGAATAGGTTAGATAACATCTGGCAGGTATAGTTAATCCTGCCCTGGCCTGGGGGTCATGGACTTCACTAGACAACCTCCTGAGCCCTATGTTTATGATTCTATAGGATACATGTTGGCACTCACTGGCTCAGGCCAGCTGGAAAAACCACAGCAGCTGATTCCCACCATTTTTTTTTTAAGTTGGGCCATGTTTCTGTGTTTATGAAGTCCTGGATTCAGCCTTTCACGCACCTTTCAATCTCACTCCTAATCTCCTAGCTAGCAAGCCAACAGTAGTTCAACCCTTTGCATGCCTGCAGTTTGATGCTTTCCATTTTTCCAGTCATCACCTTTCAGACACTAACAAATTCACTTCACAATAGCTGGTAGGAAAGATCAGTCTCACCCCCATTTTACAGATGGGGAAACTGATGACAGGAGAGGGAGGGAAGGGAACTTTCTCAAGGTCACACAATGTCAGCATTAGAGCCAAGAATAGAACCCAGCAATCCTGCCTCTCAATCCTTTGCTTGGTTTGTTAGGCCACACACTGTCTGACTGCCAGCCAAGTACACACTCTCAAAGGATGTGAATATCTGCAGGATTCAGAAAGATACAGAGACTATCATTTTTATTCCTGACTGCACAATATATAGTATACAATCAAATAGTCCACTAGATGGTGCTTGCTGGACAACGATCTGGTCTGATAGGTTTATACTGAGTGGCTCCCCTTCTCTTCTCTTGTTCTAAGCCCAAAACAGCGGCACCATTTGATTATGTACTTTGTCGGTGACAGTTATTAATATAAAGGGATCTGGAAAGATGCTGTATGGGCAATGAAAAGACCTCTTGTGCCTAGAGGATAGAAAATGCTAAACCCAAGACTAGGATGAGCTGGGGAAGGTGGCAATGCCTTTCTTTGCACTTCAGACTGTGCTTCTGTTTAAGCTGCAGATCAGGAGTGCACAAAGTTTGTGACAAAGAGGGCCACATCAGCAACTTGCCAGCTCCCTAAAGGCAGGCCCAAGTTTGTATTTATATACACCTCTACCTCGATAGAACACTGTCCTCGGGAGCCAAAAAATCTTACCACGTTATAGATGAAACCGCGTTATATCGAACTTGCTTTGATCCGCCGGAGTGCGCAGCCCCGCCCCCTCCCCGGAGCACTGCTTTACCGCGTTATATCCGAATTTGTGTTATATCGGGTCGCGTTATATCGGGGTAGAGGTGTACCTGTAATACAGCATGCACAGCCTCAAGGCTGTGGGCTGGATCTCTCTTGGCAGTTGAGTAGAAATTGCCTGCTGCTTGAGTTTCCCTGTCATAAACGCTAGAGATGAACAGCTGTTTCTGTTAAGTCTTCCCAGGCTGCGCTGAGGCCTCCGGCTGCACTTTGCAAGCCCTTGCTATAGAGAGAGAATCTCTTCCGTGATTGTTTCATGAGACTGAAGAGGATAAAGGAGCAAGGGCAGCACTAGCCCTTCCTAACCCCCAGCTCTTCCCTCTTGTGGGACACAATGCACTGCGAAATGCTGATTCATTTTAACTCTTTTAACCTCCCCCAGTAAATGGTTTTTAAAAGAAATCTGGCTCATTTAAAAATCTATTTGAGGAGGCCAGACCCACCTTGCACGTCACCCCATAGACAATGCCTGTGGGGAATGAGGTGGGGAGCTCCTGTTAAATGCTCTAAAGCAGGGGCACATTTCACCCAATGTCTCAGTCCCCCTCCAGCCACCCCTCACCCCAGAGGGTTAGTTCTACATTTGTAGCATTAGGGGCAAAGTCAGGGGATCAAAAGAAGCTGGAGATGGGAAAGCCCCCTGGGGACCGGTCTCTGAAAATGCCCTAGCAAAATGTGCAGGTCTGTCCTTTCATGCACTCCAAGCCTAGCCCTTGTGCACACAAACCAGCAGCTAGACACAATTTGTTACAAGGTTTTCACATGTGCAAACGTGCACCTGCACATTTTGCACGTGCATCTTGTGTGGGCACAGATTTAGTTCCCCTCAGTGATTGAGCTCATCCTCCCAGCCCATCCAGGATTTATTTTATTTTCCCAGACTTTAATCAGTCTAATCTTAAGTGGTGCTTCTTGCATTTTTCTTGGGAGACTGTTTCAGTGGTACAGATGACAGAGCACACTGTCAGGAAGCTTTGCTAGATATGAAGCCAAATAGTGAGGCATATAGGCCCTGATTCCAGAACTCTGTGTTCGTTATCATGTGAATGTGCACAACCAATCTGTATCCCCACATACAGTGAAAGTACTCAGAGTCAAAATAATTGCACCTACAGAAGGCCCTTAGATGTCTAGCCGGACATTGACATGAGCATTGACTCTAACTGCATGCACAATTACAATAATTGCATATGAAAGGCATGTTCCCAATTCTGGAAATTTAAGCCATCACTTCTGTAAATAATTGTAACCCACATTTGTGAGCTCTTTGGGCAAGGACTGTCTTTTTGTTCTGTGCTGGTACACCACCTAGCACATTGGGATCCTGGTTCATGACTGGGATCCCTAGGTATTACCGCAATACAAATAAATCGTAATCATTAATTAATAGTTAATCGGAACATACAGAAACACGAGACCATTTGACGGATCCTTGCTTCTTTGTTCCATACAGAGCTGTAGGTAGGAAAGAACCTGCTGGACATTTTACAGACAGCATTTATTTATGAATCAGTTTATTCAATATCTATCAAATATAAAGTGATCCAAATGTTAGTATCAATTGCAAAAACATTCCTAATGAGATGTGGGGTTTGGAGTTGCATGTGGACTCCTGAGTGGGTAGCAGAGACTGTTTCTGCTCTGTTCCAATGAAACAATGCATGCCCAGTGTAGTATGTTTCAGTGGAAGCCCTGGCCTGCGTGTAAACGGGCTGTGATTTAACACACACAATCCCCTTCTTTTGTAAAATCAGACCTGATTCTGATTCTGCTGCCTGGCGTTCCCCACCTAATACCGAGCGTGTAATGAAATTCAGTCCACTTGCTTGAGTAATGATGCTGTTTCCATGAGCCCATGTGATGCTTGGATAGTGCAGCTGCTGCTGCTCTCTCCTTCCCCTGTTCTTCCAATCTCAGGCTGTCATGGCGACTCCCAACAATGCTACTCCCACCAACTGCAGCTGGTGGCCCATTTCAGCTCTTGAGAATGATGCAGGGAAATCTACGGAGGTTGAGGACAGCCAGGACCCAACAGACCCCGCTCTCAGATCCAAGGATAGGCTGGTTTTGTATCACTGGACCCAGTCTTTCAGCTCACAAAAGGTAAATGCTGTGCTGAATTTCCAGGGAAGAATCACCTCCAATATCCAGGGCATATCCCTGACTTGGGAGAACAGCTTGGATGGGTGTTTTGTGGGATGAGTAGATTGGCTATTCAGAGATGAATAGGGGTGCAACTGGCAACCAGAATATCTAAATAGTGGTGTGTTTTGTGCCTGTATTTCTGCATTTTGACAGACTCTGTCTGGGGTGGCAGGAGTGTGTGGGGGGGAGGGGTTTCACTGTAATTCTGCCTTTGCTCTGGGGTCAGATTTTGTACTGGGAGATGTTTCTGATTTATGATCCTGCTTCATCTAACACCTGAATCTCACCTGAGAGGGAGAAGGGTAGACAAAGACAATTGCATTGAAATATTGGCTAGCTAGGACACTCCTGGTGTTGGGGGAGGGGACGGTAGCCATATGTACAATGGTCACCATTAGTTCCTATACATCCTGGTACAGAATTGTATCCATGGATTTGAAAAGCGGGCTCAGCACTGTGCCAAACAATGCATTTGCTCCTGATGCTGCAGCAATGCTACTGAAATCCTGTTCCCTCGACTCTCTGAGTCAGTTCAGAGCTGCCATGCATGGATTTTGGTAACAAATAACAATCAATCATATTCTCCAGTCAATAGTGAATGTTCTGTTCTGCAGCTCAGGATAGCAGCCAGCGTTCAACAAACCTGACCTTATTTTCTTAGTCACCAACAGCCCCAGTTGTTCTCCTTACATTCATTATATATGTGAGCTGAATTATTCACAGTGGAGAAGGTGAACATAAAGTTTTCAAGCTGCAAGGGCCCTGGGTTCCCATGAGAGCAGAATGTTCTCTCTTCACCCCAAGCACATTCAGGGAGGCTGGGGGGGGCAGGGGGAGGGAGGACAGGTTTGTGTGTGTGCACAGAGAAATCCTAGGGCACACAGTGCAGCCAGATGTCTACAAATGTTGAGTCCTTTCTTCCCACTCTTCTAACTAAGGTGTTTACTCTGCATCAGCAGAGCTGAGTCTTTAGGGTAAACAATCTGACTCCCATCTTTCCTTCCTTCCCTGCACTGCAATGTCCCCTTTGGGAGGTTGCTATTTCTATCTTTATCTATTGCTTTTCTCATTTGTCTCCTAGCATTGGGAGGGAAACAGTTAACCAGCCACTCACACAGGATTTTCTACAACCAATCCAGGCCTAGCCCTATCTCTGCCAGAACCACTCCATGAACACTATAGGGCACATTTAAAGTCACAGTGCACAATCTCATATTATTTATTGAAATCCCAATCTGATTTTTTTAAAGTCACTTGCAAAGAAATAACACCCTGAAACATGTTCACTGTAACTAGGGATTAACTAGCAAGACAACCTGCTAAATATTACAATGCATAGTACTGTACATGTAAGTGTAATGGACACAGCATGCTGGAGAAAGCAGATCCATGCCAGGTATCTAAATATCCTTCAAACCCGCTTTCTGGTAGGAAATTTCCTTTATGTTAGAGGTGTTGTTAAAAGTCCTCTAGGAGTAAAGCTGTTTCCAATCCCCTGTCTCCCTGACTAATTACACAGATCAATCATCTTGCTGCCAAGGTTGTTGAATATTGACTAATTGGGTGGGATTCCAGGGGCAAACCCTAAGATGTGGGGAGCATCTGCTGAACCCCTGATTTGGCCCTCATTGCTGCGAAGTAGGCTTTTAATTTGAAAAGGTTTCTTCTTTCAATCAAGGTGTCTGGCACTATAAAAAACTTCAAATTTCTGGGCAGATGCCTGATGTGCTCAGCACAGCCAGGCCACCTGATCTAGCACCATGCAAAGAAACACCTGGGGTTCCTTGTTCTAGGTTTGGGTCCAGCCTCCCCATTCAGCACCATGGCCAGAGCATAAGACCGTCTCCTACAGAAACAAGCTGGGGGAGATGGGGAGGGAAGCAGGGTAACCTGCACAAGCCAAAGAACCAGATTCATTCCTGTATAACCCAGCTGGGTTAGTTACACCAGGTATAAATTTGGCCCAGTGTTTCTAAACCAGGCCTTGGACCTTCTTCCGTTAATTGATGGTCCCCCTCAGACCTCAGGGGTGAGTTTGTGGCCTATTGATGTCAATGGCAAAGCACCCCTGGACTTCAGTGGAGCCAGGATTTCACCCTAGGTCTCTGGGATGCAGATGTATTGTCAGTGGCTCTTATACAGCTGTGCACATCTGGAACCCAGACCTATGATTTTTCCGAAGAAATAGTCTAGCTAGGCAAGGTCGCTGGATCTGGTGGCCGAATCCCTTGCAGGCTATTACAGGCAGTTTCTCAGCAGCTGACATGGAGATTCAGGGGACTACTTTGATTAGTGAGCACTTCACAGCTTGGTTATCAGTTCAAATCCAGCCCAGGTCAGTTGTAACTCAAAGTAATTACCTTCGACAGCTCTTTGGTGTCGCTTGTATGAAACGAGTTGGTGGGTCTTAGTCCAGTTCCTAGCAGATCAGGTTTCTATGTGATAAAAATTGCCATAGCAATTAGTCTGAACACCCTCCTTCTTGGCAGCCTCAACTGAGAGTTCAAGCACTGAATAAGCCTGATAGAATGAATTCTTCTCTTAGCCTAGATGCAGTTCCTGACCTGTAGTCAGGGTGGAGCTACACTGGTGGAGGGCGCTGTGTGTGGGAAGGCTGCGCTGCTGCTGTGCGTGCTGTACATGTTCTGTGACTAGAGGAGATCCGTCTCCAGGGCTGTCGAGCTTGCTGCTTGCATCAGAACCAAAATGCACCAAAGGTTATTTCGTAGCGAGAGGCTTGTCCCAGCACGCCAGTGCTTATTATCATAAGAATCCTCTTCCACTCCGGGCTCTGAAATGGAGTCTGAGCTCATGGTGGCTCTCTCTTAGCTTGAGTGGAAGCCTCCTCCACATCAAGGGAGGAAGCATGGTCTAGTGGTTAATGGACAACTCTGGGAGTAGAAGCCTTAGAGTCCATTTGTGGTTTTGGCACTTATTCACTGTGTGACCTTGGGCAAGTCACTTCCCCACTCCAGGCCTCAATTTCCCATCTGCAAAACGAGGATAATCGCACCCACCGACCTGTGGGCCTGTGAGGTTTCATTCCTTAATGTTTAGAAGATGCTCTGAGAGCTTGGGATGGGAGGTGCTACAGAAACACAAAGCACCTGATGACTATTGTTAGGTAATGATGGGTAGCAGATTGCTGTGCCAGGGATGCAGTGGGCACAACTGGCACCGTACCTGCTGGACCTGTGTGGTGACCCCTGCTGCAAGCTCTGCTTCTCTTGTCAGCTCTAGACCAGGCCACTGGCTTCTTAATGGCTCATTGATTAGAAAAGGGGAATGGGGCAATTGTCCTCAGTGGAAGGACCGGTTAGCCCAGCACTGTCCGTTCTGGGGTTTAATTCCCTTTCAACAACACAGGGGCAGAGAGAGAGGAATCTGAAAACAAGGGGTACTGGCTTTTACTTGTTTTATGTTAAAAGGTAAAAATAAATTGTCGATCCTGTAAATAATTAATTGCTAGTTCTGCAAACTCTTTGTTTGGAGGCTCTAATTAAAATGCTAATTTTTTAAAGTTTTATTTTTAGCAAATTCTAGTTGTGAGAAAACAATTGATTGTTTGTTTTTAATTCAGAAGTTGTGTGTTAGGCACCTGTTAGGTGTCACACCAGTTTTGGGGGTTTTTTTAGTAGTGTGCCCTACTTAAGTCATAGTAGTGAACATTTTCAAAACCTGCATGTCTAAAATTAGACTCCTAAGTTCTCATTGTGGATTCTAAATTAAGTGGCCTGATTTTTAGAGGTGCTGAGCACCCACAACTCTTCTAGAAGTCAATTGGAGTTGTGACTGTTCAGCACCTTTGAAAATCAGAACCTTAAATATGGGCTTGGTGGTCTAATATTGAACATGTGGGTTTGAAAATGTTGGCCAATGCATTTTATACACGTTATACTTTGCACTTCTCTAATGTTTTCCATGTGAGGATCTGGACGCACTTTGCAAGTGTTACTAATTCGATCTCAAATCCTCTTGCCTCTGTGTGGTTGCTATCATTGTTCCAATTTTACAGATGGGGAAACTGAGGCACAGAGGTTTAGTTATTTACCTAAGTTCACATGGAAAGTCTGTGGCAGAGTCAGGAACAGAACTCACATCTCCCAGTTCCATGTCACAGCCCACCTGTCACCCCTGGAGTTATTTTTATTTAGAACAAGTAGAAAACAAACATCCTGGTATTAATACCATGCATCAGGGCAATTTGTTGAGTGCCTGGGAAAATATAGCTGGTTCATGTTCCATGTGCCTAGGAAGATCTGACAAATAACAACAAAAATCAAGTCTCAGTGCAATTTTGTATGTGAGGGTGCAAATGAAACAGGACTGGGTGCCTCTAAAAGAGCTGGATGGGCAGTGTGACGGGCCATGCTTTTGTGGCTGGTACTCCAGGCTCCCTGACTGTTCCCTACCCTAAGGATCAGGCCCTCACTGCCTGCCTCCCATTCAGCTGTGCACAGTTCAACCTGCATGACGCATGTGCTGCTCACTGCATTGGGAGTCAGTTTTGTAGCAGCCCAACCCCTCTGGCAGGTTAGATTGTGCACAGCTGAATGGGAGGCAATGGGGGTACTATGGTACTGCCAAGGGCCTAGACTCGAAAATTGGCACAGCTGCCCAAAGAAGCTGGGACACGCACTGATCTAAACCCGTGACCTCCCCGACTCAGAAGAAGAAGCCAAGCCTGCTGTCCCAAAGCCATGTAAAGGGTGGGATACAGATGTAAGGGATGCATATACAGAACAGCTCAGGACTGGGCATGCAGGTTCTTTAAGCCACCTATGTGTCTCCATGGTGCTCCTGGGTCAGGTGTGTTCTGGGATGGACCCTTTGGCTGATCCCTGTACCACCTGCCAATGGCCTCATGGGGGTGATGCAGCATTTGGGGGTCACTCACACACAGGTGGCATTGGCTGTTTCCCTTTTTCCAGGCCACACCTCCTTCTAAGACTTTGTATTCAAGCAGAGGAGCTCTGTAATTAGGGCATTGGCTTAGGACTCAGAAGAGCTGGGTTCTGTTCTGTGGTCTGCTGGGTTTCTTTCTGCCTCAGTTTCCACATCTGTAAAATGGGGGTAATGATACTGATGTTCCTTTCTAAGGTGACTTGAGATCTCTGGCTGAAAAGTGCTGTGTAAGATCTACGTGATATTATTTATTATGACCCTGGGTTTAGACCTGCTCAGCCCATGAAGCGGGGAACAAGAATTTGGGAGCCTCCCTAAATGAGATCCAGTAGCTCTGTATGTGCACCATCTGGGCAGATGGGAGCAATATGGTGCCTTCCATCACCCTAAGACAGGCATTTGAACTGTACTAGGTATGGCACTGTTTTCTCTCTGGCAGCTTTAGGAAGATTTCCAGAGGTGACTGTCTGTACCTTAAAGAGAAACACATAAGGAGCAGCGAAAGATGGAGAAGCCGGACAACGTGTCTGAGTCGTGCTCCCCAGGAATGAAACTGCTGAGTAGTGTGGGTGGTGTAGAAATGCGCAGTATGTCTTCCTGTCTCAGCAGATCCCAGTGTTGGAAGGGAGCGGTGACTAGATTGGCAGATCAAAACACCACTCTCACAGTGTGACTGATAATCAGGTGATAAAACCGTAAATCCAATCACACAGAAGCTTAAGGGCTTTATAAGCATTCACTGGCCTTTACCAGCTGATAGTGATAAGTCAGGACACAGTCTGAGCTAAAGCACAGAGATCTGATTAGTCCAAACCTTTTGGTCCAAGAAGGAGTGCAAGCAGTGCATGGCTGAACTGCAGCAAGATGCTTTGCTTTAACACACACGGGTATCTGCCATCCTCACAGAGAAGCACACAGAAATGTGCACACTCACAGAGACAAGGCCTGTTACGCAGATACACACACAAGCACACTAATTGCCACACTGACAAATGCACGGTATTTTGATTAAAACACTAGAATATAAAATGAACATGGCACACAATAAATGGATTAAAAACTGGCTAACTGATAGGTCTCAAAATATAATTGTAAACAGGGAATTGTAATCAAGCAGGTGTGTTTCCAGTGAGGTTCCACAGGGATCGGGTTTTGGCCCTACTCTATTTAACATTTTTATCAATGACCAGGAAGAAAACATAAAATCATCAGAACTAATTAGTCTTGGCTCCCAGTCCCCTGCTCTAACCATGTAGCAGGAGCATTCACAAAGCCAGACCCTTCTATAATGCAAAATGTCTCTAGCAACGAGGTCCAGGAGAAAGGAAAGAGAGAAGCTACAGGATACAGGATACGAGGGACCTTTATGTACAGCATCTTCATACAAAGCATATCACCCCAAATCCTTCACAGGGATAAATAATAGGAGTCAGGGTGCGAACAGAGGCAAAGGAGGAAAGAGATGCAAGGTGGAGGGATGGATGGAGACTGTCTCACAGAGCAGGAGCTGTGGAGTATAAGGCTCTCTGACCGCATGGAGGGACAGAGAGAAAAGCTAGTGCTAGGAAAACAAAGGGAATGGGAAGGGGATTGCAATACGTGACAGGATTCTCCCTGTTGGACATTTGCATTCTCCTCTCCCCGTGACACTCCCCTCTGCTTTTGGAACCAGAAATATTCCCAAGGGAGCTCTGACTGGCAGGAGCGAGGAAAATAGCGAGCCTTCCCCTGCTGTGGCAACGATACTCCATGTATAAGTGACGTCAGCCACTTCGGCGTGTAAGGGAGGTGCCCGACAATCACCTGATACTGTCCTGTCCTCGATTTGCAATGCGGGCATCATGGCGTGTCATTGTGTCTCAGGGATATCGTGTTCAGAGGCGCCATTGTGATGAAACATAATGGCACAAGAGGAGGACAGCATGCTGAGATTACGCCTGTCTCTGATCAGCCCGTGATGCCAGCTGCCATCACTCATTACATTTTCAAATGAGCACCTTCACGCTTTCTCCCAAGCTGCCCCTCATGCCTACGAGAAGCTCCTCATAAACTTCCACAAACCCAACTCATTATCCACCTTCAAAACCCTCCTTACAGCTCTCCTTCGCTGCCAGGCCTACAAAACACTTGACTGCTGGTGTGCAGAGACTACTGCCTATCGTGCTGGTCAATATGGTCTCATTGTTTCCTTTCCCCCATTGGTCTGTATTCATCTGTTGTCTGGTCTTATATTTAGATTGTAAGCTCTTTGGGGAAGGGGCTGTCTTTTCTGTGTTGTACAGCACCTAGAACAACAGGGTCCTGCTCCATGATGGCTGGTCCTAGAAATTATAATATAAATAATAAGTTTCTGTGACAAAATATCTCCTCTGCCTTCTACCTCCTTCTTGGCTGCTGGGAGAGATGCCAGAGACTCTGGTATGTTGGGCTTAGGGCTCCTCCTGATGTCCTACTACATAGTACACGTCAGGTGGCTTGAGGAATAATCCCAGGATGGGCACTCTACTGAATGCCCTTTGGTAAGAGGAGCTCCAATCAGCCCTGTGAACTCTACAATGCAACACAGGGCCCCAAAGAGCCACAAGTGGCTGAGCATCACTGTCCAGTAGACCTTGTGGGTATGGGAGACCATATGCAGAGCCCGGTGGGCAGCAATGAGACTTCTCTGCCCTTGCTTCCTGCTGTAGGTCCGCCTGGTCATCGCGGAGAAGGGGCTGCCGTGCGAGGAGCGGGATGTCAGCATGCCCCTGACAGAGCACAAAGAGCCCTGGTTCATGCGTCTCAACCTCGGGGAGGAGGTGCCCGTGATTATCCACGGAGACAACATCATCAGTGACTACAACCAGATCATCGACTACATGGAGAAGAACTTCACAGGAGGTAAGGAGGGGTGGGTCAAAATTCATCATCAAAATGGGGTTTTGATGGAAAATTGGGTTTCGGCTCAAGGAAACTGTTGGTGAAAAGGAAGTGGGTTTTAGCCCATGAAAGCTTATGCTCAAATAAATTTGTTAGTCTCTAAGGTGCCACAAGTACTCCTCGTTCTTTTTGTTGGTGAAAAGTGTCTGCTCTTCAAGGAAAATTTCAGCTTTTCTTTGACAACCAAACATTCCAAAACCAAAAAGTTTACAGCCGAAACTGAAAACTTGCAGTTGAAAACCAAACATTTCAATTTGGAAATGTCACCACAGTGCCTCATGGGAGTTGTAGTTCATGCCCCTCATGTCCCCATTCTCCTTTATGAGCCAAGCTCCCCAGCAGGACTACAGTTTTTGTATTTGGTTTGAGTTTTGGGCTGTGTTCCAGGCCTCTTCACCATCCCCAGCTGTGACAACTCTATTATTTCTATACATCGTCATTATGAGAGTACATGTGCAGAGATGGAGTGAAACTGGAACCACTTATTCAGCTCTCCACCTCAACAACCTTTATGAGTTTGGATAAAATGGGGCCTAGCTCTGACCCAGCCAGGGCCAATGAGGTTTGGCAAAATCAATGCCAGTTGTGGTTTTTGCTCAACCTCTGCTTAGACCTAATAGTCCTGCAGAGTTTTGCCACCTAGTGGGATGTCACACTGCCTGATGTGAAGCTTTCATAGCCTGCCAAAAGCAGCTTGCTCTGGCGTCCTGGCCAGTAGCACCGGGCTCTGACGTTCCTTTCCCTGGAATGTGCCTGGGAAGGGCTTTGCTGGTGCTTTTAGTGCACTGGGGCTGAGCTGGTGAGTGACTGCAGTCAGAGGACAGGTTGGTATATTGCCAGTTTGGAGGAAATGAAAGGGGATGGCAGTTGTTAAGGAGGGCTGGAGGGGAGATGTTTATATTTGGTGTTACGTGAATGCAGTGCTAGTGAGTAGCACAGAATTGCCAGCCCTGGGGTTTGAATCCCTTTATTTATCCAGAGCAAATGCAGCCTGGTTAGTGGCAGGGCGAGCTCCCGCACACTGCCCTGCCCTGGTGCTTCACCCCACGGGTGCACGGAGAGAGGGCCCGGCTCTCTCTGCTGAGGCAATGACTCACCAGTGCTTTCCTGAGCTCCCTTCATTTGTCAGAGCAGAGCTGGCCAGTTCAGGGCCGTCAGACTGGGATGAGCAAGCCGGGAGACTTCAAAGGCTTAGGAGGAAGGTTTTAACTCTGTCATCACGACACTCATCACAAAGCCTGTCACCTTAGGAATGGAGAGACTTTAAAAACCATCTTAAAATAGATTCCAAAAACAAGGGAGTCTTGGCAGATCGGCGGCTGTCCTCCTCTCCTCGGCTCCAGCACTCCCTTCTCACGCTGCTCAGAGAAGGCATTCAGCAAAAGCAGGAAGGTTCCCCACTCATTCGGAGGCCTTCTTTTAGGTTTAGTTGGACGGGCTGGTCTTGCTGAATCCCCAAAGTTTCAACAAATGCATCTTAAACAAAGCAAAGGACCACTTGTCACCAACCCTCCTAGCTTCCCAGAGGTTCCTGCTGATGGACCAGGCCAGGACCCAGATTTGGTTCAGTCTGAAAGACTCTTCTCAGACACTTGGCTCAGCGGGCTATATTCTGTTTTATTAATGCAACCCCACTGAGCTCCCCCTTACAGATGTGACTTTACATTGTCTCCATTAGAGTTGCACACATCTAAATGGGGGCAGACGATGCACATGTGATAGCATCCTGTCACCAGCAGAAGGCATTGACCTATCCAGTGACATGGAACAGCTCCTAGAGTGATAGATAATTACAGATCTGCCATGGTGCTGGGGCAGGGGGTGGGAAGGGGAAAAAAGTGCTCTGACCCTGGTTAGCAGTTCTATTAGCCATATTAACAAGCTCTGGAATCATGTCCAGCCCATTCTGGCTTTGCCGGCAATGCCAGTCTTTAGAGGCTGATGCTGGCGAGACAAATCACTCACCCCATAAAAATGTTTCAGTCCTGGAAGTGCTCTTTATACTAAGGATAAATATCTGCAAGGCTTCATTTTGTCACAGGCTTGAAGCAGAGCCTAGCTCTGTTAGTTACCAGCCATACCCTGTGAGGTCACATATAACATGGCATCAGCAGCAATCAAGCCAATATGTGCAGTTAGTTCAGCAACCAACAGGGAGAACAGGTGCTGTTACGGTGAGCTAATGCCTCCAACCTCAGCTGAAGGGAGTGGGTCCACAGCCAGAGCTGTTGCATTTCAGTGTGGTTACTGAATAGCCTTGCTTGAAGAGCTGGCTATTCTGAATGCGTTGGGTTCCAGCCCGGGAAACCTCGGCATGAACTGATGCGATGCTGGCTGGGAGCCATGCGGAAGCATGCGCGCTAGGGAGTCTGTATTAGTATTATTTCATTTCACTGGTGGTTGTTCTCAAATGAAAAGTCCCCGTTTGTGGCTGGGATCCAGTCTCTTGTACTTGGTCCAAGGACAGCATGAAGGTGAACGGCAAACTAGCAGCCCCATGAGGGACTTTGGCTCAACCACGTCATATTTAGAAGCTGTGAAAATCTCTCAGTCTGAAAAATTCAGTGGGAAAGGGTTTAATTTGATAGAATCCCCAAAACTATCAATGGAGAGGCCTTGCTTGGTCCCATCCAGTTGATCCCTGGGGGCCAGGAATGTTCCTTATAGTGCATTTACTAGTACTTTATAGAGTCTAGATTTATATTATCCTAGGGAATAGCCAGCTCACTTATCTCTCGGGACAAGCCCTTCCCATTGTTGCTGATAGCACTTACTTACCCACCTCAGAGGGAGGTGCTGAGGTTTAATTAGGTTTTAAACAGGGTACAGGTTTGGTGCCAGTTTGCTTTCCTGGGAACAGAACTCAGCACCTGATGTTTAGAGATGCAGAGACTTTGCAACCACCACTGAAGTCAATGAGAGCTGCAGATACTCACTAACTGTGAGACCCAGGCCCTGAACATTTACGCTCAATGGGTGCGGGGGAGGGCATACTGTACATGATCAACCTAATCAACCAGTGCATAAGAGGGACCAGTCCAACCAAAACCAGGAAGGCTTAGCTCTGGGGTTAATTTCACTTGAGCCCCCAACATTCCAGGAAGGTGTTTCAATTAATGGTTTGATTGCATCTCTAATCAGAACTAGCACAAGCTAAACACAAACCAGTGTCGCAAAACAGGAAGTAATGAGCCAGCCTAAATCAATCTTTGATCATCCCAGTGGCCTGGGGACAATCAAGTCACATGGGAACAAGTTGATGTATCGTAGCTGTAACCAATGCCAACTTTTTGTTCCGTGTTTCAGAAAATGTTACCCAGCTGATCCCCGACACCGGGAGCATTCTCCACACAAGAGTGGTGCAGTACAGAGAGCTCCTGGACTCACTGCCCATGGACGTCTACACTCACGGCTGTATCCTCCATCCCGAGCTCACCACTGACTCCATGATTCCAAAGTACGCTACAGCTGAAATCCGCAGTAAGTTGCCTCTTTAGCAGGGCTGCCTACCGCTAGTGAACAGTGGCATGGCGTGGGATGTTTATTTCTTTCTATCTTGGCCCTATGCAAACTCCACACCGACAGGTGCTGTTGACACACATTTAAAAACACAAGGGCACAGGAGATGCAGAGTAAATCAACCAAAGCAGCAGCACTTCTTTCCCCTGCGCTACTGCGCATCATTTGGTCATGTGACTACATTTCACCTTCAGTGACTTCAGCCTTCCATCGGGGCCTGCTCAAACAGATGGGCTCAGCAGTGTGCCCAGGAGACAGAGCAGAACTCTTCCTTGAAGAACAGGAGACAGTCCGTGGCTTACTGACCCAATACACTGGCTTCTCTGGAAGCAAATGTCAGGTGTCGCTCAGACTCCCGTATGCTCTTTACTTCAGTTGCTTTCTCCAGGAGCTTTACTCCAGATGTTTATTCCCTCTGGTTCAAAGCCATTCTGCATGAGTTCCAAGTCACTCACATTTTACACTGTGCCCCTCGCCAGGGTGGAAAATATATCTCGTGAAACGATGGAAATCCTGCCACTTTGAAAATCTCAGTCTCCTTTGCCCATGATGAATCAATCCTTGACCATTCCCCGTAGCTTACAGCTAGAGCTGGTAGAAACATTTTGGACAGAATGTTTTTCCATTGGAAAATTCCATTTAGTTGAACCTGCTACTTTCCAGGGGATCATGTCAAAATTTTGTTTCGATAATGTTGGAACATTCCATTTTGGCATTTTTGAAATGGAACATTGTGATTTTTCATTTCACAAAATGGAAATTCTGGTTCCCACACAACTCTACTCACAATCAACTGCTGAGTAGCGAGGAGCATCCCTGGTTCCTTGTGAGACAGGGAGAAGATGGAGGGTAGCCAGCACCTTCCAGGATGGGACCATTAGATCCTCCAGACATAGTATCACCCTTGCTTCCTTCTGGGTCCCCTTCTCTAGGACAATAATCTTCCTGCAGGGTGCTGCCCAGGGCACTGCTCACAGGATCCCAGATGGGGCTTATCATCCTCTCCAAGATGATTGTCTCTTTCCTGTAGGATATTTGTACCCTGTGACCAGAGAGGCAGATGGGGATTGTGAACCTGCTGCAATGGGAGCTGCAGGAGTGCTCTCATGACCAGGCACTGAGCATGCAATGGAGTGCACTGTCAGCATCAAGAAGAGCTGCTGTCAAAGCCCTGTCATCATAATAGATACAGACATAAAAACCCAGAGGGCCAGGGCCAGCCCTGGCGCAAGCAGGTGCTAGTCTGTTGGGCTTCAGTGGAGTTGCATTATTTTAAGCCAGAACTGAACCTGACCCAGAGTGGCTAACATCCAGGCACTACGTTCTGCCAGTTACCCATGACTAAGATGCTCAGCCAGTGAGTAGCCTCTTTACGGCTTTCTATGGCATTGTAATTCACTTGAGATAATTATGGCTTGGTGGTTCTGATTCCAAACAACTGGTCTGGAAAGGAGACAGAGAAATCAAATGCAGCCTTTGGGACAGAGGGTATTTAGTCCGTCTAGTCGCGGTTCAGAGGGCTCAGCCTCCACGCGTCCAGGACCAACATTATTGCTGTCAGTTACTGGGCCCTTTGCAGATGTTTTATTCATACATGCGGGTGGAGGACATGCTGCGCCCTTCATTATTTTATAAAGCATATTGCATTCGGATGCAGCTAGGAGAGATTGTTATCCCGCACATCACAGCCCAGAGACTGTGCCAAACAGGGCATGCACTGCACACGCTTAGGGCCCGGGTTTCCGTGATTGCCGAGCGCATTCCATTCTAACATGTGCTGTCCATTCTTGAGGACTAAGACAGCCCTTTGAACCTTATGCCCCAGTGGGGCTATGCGTTTTGGCGAGTACAGACTTTGGAGTCCTGGCCACAAAAGGGTTATCTGCCCCTCTTCGCACCATGGAGGGGGATCCACACCAGTACTAAACAGGCCAGCATGGGTGCAAGGCTGTGTGTGGAAGAGGCCTGTGGGATCCAGTGGCCCGCAGGGCCCAGGTAGGTGGAATAGCAGCCATGGGTGTGTGAGTGAGGGGGTGGAGGGTATATTAGCCCTGTGGCCTGCCTGTGGGTTGGGGGATGGACTCTACCCCCAAAGACTGCCTACTGCCTCCCATGAAGCCCTAGTACTTTCTCTTTGAGCAGGAGGGGGAATATCATAATGGACCACATCAAGTGTCCAAATCACAGCCTCGCTTTCCTCCCTCTCCTTGTCTCTCTTTTTCTCCCTCTCTTTCATGCATACATTCTCCCTGCTGCTCTGCTCCTTTTCATGTGCGCTCTCTCCTGCTCTCCTTCTTCCTCTCCTTCCCCACACCTCCAGTGGGCTATTTCATTATTATTTTCAATAATTTAAAGGTCATATGGGGGAGACTGCACAGGGATTCAATTACAGACACTGGATGAAGCGACGTAAGACTGTGTACTTGACCTTCAAGCATTCATGAAACATTGACGATACTTAATATAACTCAGCTGCAAGGACTACTCTTAAAGTACGGTTCTCCTCTGGGAAGTGACTTTGTCAGAATGACACTGGAGGGCCCCACCGTTATTGTCTCTCAAGGACTCTGGATCAGAATTGCTCATGGATCACAGTTTACAAGTACAAGATTTTTAACTTTTGACAAGCCCATCCTAGGATCTGGAATTAAGCTGGGCTCATGTATCACAGACAATCAAACGTCTGCTGTTGATGATGTCCTTCTCTGCCAGATTTTCTTCAGGGTCTTTGCTGTTTGTGTCCCATCCCCATCTAGCTGGGATTCTCTCACATGCAGTTACAGCCTTTTCTCATATGGGCGCCCCATCTCCATCTTCTCATATGCGCCTTTGCATCTCCACCCTGCCTTTTCCTTGTGCCACAGGCACCTTGAAGTCTTCTCCCTTCCACCCTCACTGAAGTTCTTTTGTGATCTGACCTAGACTTCCCTCCTGCTCTCAGTCCCGAGGCTTCACATCCAGGACATGCCCTAAGCACGTAAAGGGAGTATTAGAAAGTGCAATCTGCTCATGCAAATATCCCATTGGCACACATAGGGCCAAATTGTACTCTCAGTGGAGCCGGTTTAAATCCAGAATAAGGCTAATGAAGTCTAGGATGAGAAACCAAGTTGATGAGAATTATACCAGGAAGAGTCAAGCACAGAACAAACTGGTGCTTATGGTATACTGTTGAGAAACACACAAACATTTCTTACTTTGTCAGTGAAGTGAAAGGGAAAGGGGGAATTCTAGAGGATATAAAGAACCAAAGAATATGAATGCAGTGAAACAGTTCTAACCACAGTGCTAAACACAGGAGGTGAACTCCTAGCCCCACTGAAGTCAATGGGAGTTTTACCATGAACGTCAATATGGCCAGGTTTTCACCCTGGGAACACAGTGTACATGACAGTAGTGTTCATCCCAGAGAGCACCTTGAAGCTGTGCTAGGGACAGAGAGCACTGCAGGGCTCTGCATAGACCAAATCCAGGTCAACACTCTTGGAGCACAACAGCAGTCATAGAAAGGATTTGAGCACTGTGCATGTATAAAGAATGGGACCCACCCCCTACTGGGGGAAATGAAGGTCACACTATGTTAACGGAGAGATCATTTCCCCTACATTCTCAACAACACTGAACTCAGTTTTGGCCTTCCACCTTGATGGAACAATAATTCAGGCCCCCTGCACTAACAATTCCATCATTGCAGAGTCAGCCTCAGAAAAGGTTGTATAGCAATCGACGAGGGGAGACAGGCCCCCTTCATTCTATTCCTGACTTTGCCACAAACACCCTTTGTTACTCTGGGAAGGTTCCTTGACCCCTCAGTGTCGGTCTATCTGGGCTACTTATCAGGCCCCATCACTGTAGTATCTGTGCACCTCAGGTTAATCTCCACCTCCTTTTCTATCTCATTCCCTTCTCAAGTCTTCCTATTGGTCAGTGCGTATGGTGGGCTCTTTCTTGACATCAGTGGGTTTCTTACGTTGAGATGGTTGCACTCCATCACATGTATGTGTTTCTATGTGCACACGTACACTATTGCTTTCTAATGGGTGGAAGCAGATCTGCTCACGTGGATAGCAGACCCTTCTACTGGTTAAGTTAGTGCCACTACTGCAATTTACTGAGTATCACCTTGTGGTTTTGGAGCACAGTGATGATTATCAGTATCTATTTATATTGCGGTAGCCCCTAGGAGCTAGGCACTGGACAAACACAGAATACAAAGATGGTCCTTGCCCCAAAGAGCGTACAATCTAAGCAAGCATAAGAGTGTGGGTTCTTTTCCCTGTGCTGTGTGTCTATGAAGACTTGATGACAATGGTGTTGGCTGACCACAGCTTAGTGCACAGAAGATGAAGTAACAGGCTTCCAGCTGTGTGCCTAAAAGAAGTTCTCTAGGATTGGGATTATACCAGTCCATTGGATCAGCGGTTGGCAGAACCAGGAAGCCAGGATGCATTTTGGACAGAAGCTGCTGGGCAGTCACCTGGCCAGTGGGAGAGAGATGCAGAACAGAGAGAGAGGGACATAGGATGAAAGAACATACAACTAAAGCCATTTATTGTTTACCATTATAATTCTGAACTCCTCAGCTCCTGGGATGGCACATTCATTAGAGGGAGAACTTCCCCTGGCAGGACTGACTGAGTACTCCTTGCTTCAGAGGTAGACGTTGGGATGCTTTCTCGGGGTGACCGGAACTCCAGGTGACCTTGTTACCCCTTTGCCTTAGCAAGAGAGAGATTTGTGGGTGTCACCCCAGGTTGCTAGCCAGCCAACCAAGTTCCCTAAGACTCTGCCAGCCCTCTTTTCCTTGCAGGGAACACTTGATACACCCTTGTCCCCAACCCCCCCTAGAAGTGCATTCCTCTGCAATGTCCAGCCCCTGCCACTGGACACTCCCAGAGATTACCAAGTCTGCTGTCTCCAAAGAGACAGTATACACACCAGCCTGTTGGCTCGGCAGAGGTTTCGCACTTTACGTGAAAACATTGCACTGGGATGAACTTATAGTAAAATGAATAACAGGTTTATTAATAGTGGACAGAGATCTAAGTGATAATGAGCAAGGATAATAGGAACAAACTGGTTACAAATAAAACAAAAGTATCATGAGCTTTTGAGTGACTAAACTTGGCAGGCTACAAACCTTGTCTTAAGGCAGTTTTCTCACCTACCACTACTTCTTAGCATCACCAACCCATATGGTGGGGGATCCAGAGTTCATGGATGCAAAGAGCGCTGACCTCTTTGTTCCCTTAGTGGTGGATCACCAACATTTCTTTTTGCTTCTCCCTATATTCCCCCCAAGTTTATCGTCTTTGTCACCACTGTCAGGATGAACCCCTGGCATTCAGACTCCAGCGTCTTCCCATGCTGAGTTCACATCCTCATGTTAATTTGTTCCTCCTGTTTACCTCTGATGCAAATTAACTACCCGTTGTCTCTGGCATCACCCTGCTCAATTTACATTAAAGACAGGGAGATAACTATCCTGCCTCTTGTCTGGAAGAAAACCTGTTTTTCCCTTTCTCTGGTCACAGACTTTAAAGCATAATATCGGTAGTTCCTAATATAGTGTTAATACATACACTTCAAAGTGATATAAATGACCAGTGTGTCACTGGCTTTCGTTTGATATCTCACACAACATTCTTTGTAGATAAATATCATGACAGCAATGTGTTAGGTGTAGTGAGTTTGTCAGGCTTGATAGGAGTTGCTGTTACATGACAGTGGCATTGAGGGGCTCACAGGGGCACAGATGTACAGAATTTCAAGGGTAGACTTTGTAATTAATAAACCATTTGTTCAGCTCTTACAAAGGTCCCAGCAATGTCTATTTTGTATGCACAAGGCAAATGAGGGTGAAAAGAACACAACATAAACTACTGATCTGATGGGGATAAAGCTGCAGGCACAAGGTATGCAGCAGCAAGTGTTCAGGAAAGCTTTAAAAAGTACGTATGCTGGCAGTCTAACAGGAATCCAGAAGAGAAAATGAAGAGCTGAAAATTATTTGAAGCCCACTGGGGCTGGGATGAACCTGCTGGGGGATGACATGGCATTTAGCTTTTATTATTATATTGGGACTATGCCACCACTATTGTTAAGGTTGAGGCCAGCTTACTGTTTACCAGCTGGTAAGTGCTTGAATTATACAGCAAGTATGTTTCAGCAAGGGCTGCCCTTGGGCTGCAGGTAAGAGGCATGACTTGGTCAATGTGGCATTTTCTGCAGTGTGTTGTGTCCCACAGAATTGCATTCTCTCATTCTTTGGTATGCACCCCAACTGTCCTGCACTGTGTTAGGGACAGTGTATTGCCTGGTGCAAGGACTGCTTGCAGCAGGTTGCTCTGTGATATGAGGAGAGGTGCATCTGAATCCAGAGAGCTCCCGGACTCCTTATTTCTGTGCTGAGTCATGGGGGTTGTTCAAGAGGAGCAAAATGGTATGTTCTTGCCATGGGGATTTGTACCAGGGTAAGAACATAAGAATGGCCATACTGGGTCAGACCAATGGAATCCTGTCTTCAGACAGTGGCCAGTGCCAGATGCTTCAGAGAGAATGAACAGAACAGGGCAATTATCAAGTGATCCATCCCTTGTCGTCCAGTCCCAGCTTCTGGCAGTTGGAAATGTAGGGACACCTAGAGCATGAGGTTGCATCCCTGACCATGTTGGCTTATACCCATTGATGGACCTATCCTCCATGAATTCCTCTAATTCTTTTTTGAACCAAGTTATACTTTTGACTTTCACAACATCCCTGGCAACAAGTTCCACAGGTTGATTGTGTGTTGTGGGAAGAAGTACTTCCTTTTGTTTGTTTTAAACCTGCTGCCTATTGATTTCATGGGGTGATCCTAGTTCTTTTGTTGCGTGAAGGGGTAAATAACACTTCCTTATTCACTTTCTCCACACCATTCATGATTTTATAGACCTCTATCATATCTCCCCTTAGTTGTCTCTTTTCTAAAATGAGCAGTCCCAGTCTTCTTAATCTCCTTGTATGGAAGCTGCTCTGTATCCCTTATCATTTTTGTTGCCCTTCTGCACCTTTTACAATTCTAATAGATGTTCTTTGAGATATGGTGACCAGACCTGCACACAGTATTCAACGTCTGAGAGTACCATGGATCTACATAGTGGCATTATGATATTTTCAATTGTCTTATCGATCCCTTTCCTAATGGTTCCTAACATTCTGTTCGCTTTTTTGATTGCCACTGCACTTTGAGCAGATGTTTTCAGAGAACTATCCACAATGACTCCAATATCTCTTTCCGGAGCTAATTTAGATCCCATCATTTTGAATGTATATTTGGGATAATTTTTTCCATTTCATCTGCCATTCTGTTGCCCCGTCACCCAGTTTAGTGAGATCCTTTTGTAACTCTTTGCAGTCAGCTTTGGACTTGACTATCTTGAGTAATTTGTATCGTCTGCAAGTTTTGCCACTTCACTATTCACCCTCTTTTCCAGATCATTTATGAATACGTTGAACAGGACTGGTCCCTGTACGGATTCTTGGGGGATGCTGTTATTTACTTCTCTCAGTTGTGAAAACTGACCATTTATTCCTACCCTTTTCTTCCTGTCTTTTAACCAGTTACTGATCCATGAGAGGACCTTCTCTCTTATCCCATGGCTGCTTAGATTTCTTAAGAGTCTTGTGAGGGACCTTTTCAAAAGCTTTCTGGAAGTCCAATACACTGTATCGACTGAATCACCCTTGTCCACATGCTTGTTGACACCCTCAAAGAATTCTAACAGATTGGTGAGGCATGGTTTCCCTTTACAAAAGCAGTGTTGACTTTTCCCCAACCTTTCATGCTTATCTATGTGACTGATAATTTTGTTCTTTACTATAGTTTCGACCAATCTGCCTGGTTCTGAAATTAAACTTACTAGCCTGTAATTGCCAGGATCGCCTCTGGAGCCTTTAAAAAAAAAAAGATATTACATTAGCTACTCTCTAGTCATCTGGTACAGAGGCCAATTTAAGCGATAGGTTAAATACCAGTTAATAGTTCTGCAATTTCATATTTGAGTCCCTTCAGAACTCTTGGATGAATAACATCTGGTCCTGGAGACTTCTTATTGTTTAACTTATCAATATGTTCCAAAATGTCTCCCACTGACACCTCCATCTAGGACATTTCCTCAGATTTGTCACCTAAAAAGAATGGCTTGGGTGTGGGGATCTCCCCCACATTCTCTGCAGTGAAGCCTGAGGCAAGGAATTCATTTAGCTTTTCCACAATGTCCTTGTCTTCCTTGAGTGCTCCTTTAGCACCTTGATTGTCCAGTGGTCCCACTGACTGTTTGGCATGTTTCCTGCTTCTGACGTACTCACTACAATATTTTCTGTTAGCTTTTGTGTCTTTAGTTAGTTGCTCTTTAGATTCTTCTGATAGCAAACATAACAGTATGGGCAGGGATAAGTGCAGGTGATGTTCTAGAGGGAATCCTTAGGACAAGTGTCAAAGGGTGGAAACAGCTGGCATCTCTGGGATGGTTTGTGCAGAGCAGGTGAAGTGGTTGGAAATAGGCCAGGTAGAGACAGCTTGTGATCACTAAGCCCACCTTAAATGTGACTTTTGCCTTAGCAAGGACATGGACTGAGAGTTTTTGTCTCATGCTCCATGTCATCCGGAAGGATAGTGAGCTATGATGTCTGCCAGGGGCGTGTTATGGCATCCCTTATAGAGGAAAGAGTTAAGATTCTGGGGGCGGGACTGGCACGCACCTTAACTCTGTATTTCCTGGTTTTCAGAGGTTTAAGTCTAGGTGCACTCAACATCCTGGAAGGGCACAAAACCCTGATGGTCAACCTTGACTCTCGTTAAAGAAGTTTTGGGTGATGAATGAACTCTCTGAGTTGTTTATGATCCACAGTAGGAAGCATGTGTAAATCACGGAGTAAAAGAACTGAACTGAGCCGGGTATAGGGGAAACGTGGGGCAGATTCCATCCCTATCTTCCCCGGTCCCCGGGGCTCCTGAGCTAGTGACAGAGGTAGAGAGAAGGAGGATGGGGGGCTTTACTGATCATCTCAGTCCTGACCCGCAGCATGCACTGCTATTCTGGGTCCTAGGCTCCCCATACACAGCTCTGCCCATGGCCCAGTGCTGCCTGCAACTCACTCTGTATTCCACGGCTGAGTTCTTCTTGCACAGAAACTACCGACTATACCAAATGTCATAACTATTCTTTAAAATCAGTCCGTGACCTGGATAAACAGTCAGGTCCAGCTTTCACTTGCAGCAGAGTGAGGGGGATGGATAAGGAAATATCTGTATCATACTCGCAACCCTCTTCCCAACCCCAGGCAGCTATGCCAGGTACACCTCACCCCTCTCGAGGAGATGAGCAGTGGGCTAGCCGTGATACTGTACAGGCATTAATCACTCTGGCTGTGCTGAGGAATGAAGGGAAAGCCAGAGGCTGATTTATAGACTAGCCCTGCATCTTGCTGAACCACTGATGTTGTCATAATTACCAGTGATCATTTAAGGGAGGCACATGAAAGCGAGGGGGAAGCGAGTCATTACTGGGCTATCATGTTCACTGAGGAGCCTCCAGAGGTGTCTGTTTTTAATCTAGTAACCTGTTCACTGCATCATCAGCTACCAAAAGCAAAGTGTCCTGGATATGTGATTCTCAGAGGAAGGGTGAATGTGCACTGCATACCTTGCTGTACATCTATCTATACTTAAGGTGTTGTTATTATAGGCCAGGGATCAGCAGGGAAATCCGCTAGCGGGCCGGGCCAGTTTGTTTACCTGCAGCATCCGCAGGTTCTGCCGATTGCATCTTCCACTGGCCGCGGTGCACTGTTCCAGGCCAACGGGGGCTGCGGGAAGCGGCGGCCAGCACATCCCTCGGCCCGCCTGATGGGCCGCATGCCAAAGGTTGCCGATCCTTGTTATAGGCCAAGTCCCACATTCCTGCCACATCCCCAAATCCCAGTAACTTCACTGGGAGTTTGGGATCCCAAAGGCATGCAGGGTCAGGCTTAGGCCATCGAAGTGCCCAGGGAGGCTATTAGTACTCCTTGCTGATGGGGTGGTACGTATCTTCCTGGTACAATGGAGCTAGCCATGCTTCTTTGCTCAAAATGGAAAGTGTTCCCATCTCTAGCTTAAATCAGGCTGTTGCTTATTAATTATCAGTGATCGTTATTATTAATAAACCAGATTCAGTTCTCAGTTACACTTCTGTAAAATCCGGAGTAACTGCGTTGAAACCACCAGCGTGACTGAGAACAGTATTTCGCTTGACATGGCCCAGATTGAGAAAAGCCCCAGTTTCAATGGGATTTAAGCATATGCTGACGTGCTTTCTGGTACTGTAAGTTCTTGCATATTCACGTAGCACTTTTTACACAAATGAACTGCACCTCAAGGTGATTTATAGACTAACAGCCTTGTTTTCAAACTGTTCTCTAGATGATGCTCACAAATCCCTATCAATTACACTCTCCAAGGGTAAACCCACCAGAACTGAACAAAATGTCTCGGCAAATATTTACTGTGAAAGTTAATGGGCCAGATCCTTACTTGGTGTACACTGATTTCAATTTACCTGGGGATCTACCTTCATGTTTTTACCAGTATTTGCACAATCACAAGGTCCATGGGCAGCTGCAGTTTTTGGCTGCAAGAAGATCTGGATTCTGCCCCCCATCCAGGGTGGTACAACTCTTGAAGTTAGACCTAAAGTTACACCTCCTTGCACCAAGGCTGATTGAGGCCACTATATAGACAGGTGTGCAGTAGAAACCACTTTTCCTGATGTAATGATTGGGGGAAAATGACAGTTTCATAGCTAGAATGAGGCTCTTTTCACACAGTGCCAGGTCGGCATCACCGCTGCTGAAACTAGCCTTCCATCCACAGTGCGAGAGGATGCAACAGCTCCCCCGAACTGTCCTTCTGTCTCCCCCCAGGACACTTAGCTAATGCCAGTACGGAGCTGATGAAGCTGGACTACGAAGGGGAGCCCCAGCTGACTGAGCCATACCTTTCCAAACAGAAGAAACTCATGGTAAGACATCTACAGCAACATATGGGACTTTATTTCTAGGAGGGAGAGGGAGGATGGACCCCAAAGAACAGTCAAGGGCGCCCATTGCTGGGGCCCTGATACTACTGAGAGACCGGGTCCATTCTAAAGTGCTGAATATTTCCTCCCAAGTCACCCTGATGTTGTGTCTGTACCACCTGGGGACTAGACTCCCAAGTGAGCTGAAACCACTAGTAGAGCCTTTCTTTCCCCTCACCCCTCTCTGGGGCTGGACTCACAATGGGGCATCCTGACTTTTACTGCAACTGGGATGCCAGCTGGGGCTTGTGTGGTCTCCAGGAAGCAGCTCCGTTATGTGAGCCCAAAGGGTGCTTCTCTGGCTGATCCAGTCAGATCTATGCTGAGCTGCTCTTACCGGGAAGTTGCTTCCTGGGGCCAAAGTGGCAAGAGCTCAGCTGTGCTAGTCTCACCTGGGAGGCCTCCACCCCTTGCTGAGCCGTGAGGAGCTGTGCTGCTGAGCTGGAAGCCACCTTGGGCTAGGAGTTGCTTTCTCTTAGCCAAAGCTAGTAGGAACTGTGCTGAGCTGGGCTTAAATGGAAGTCGCCTCCCCATGGTTGAGTAGGTGTCAGCAGGGGGTCACTTTTACATGGATGAATCTTCTCTCCAGAGTCTGGTGAACTCCTCCTGCAGCTGTTGAATAACTAGAATGACGAAGGGGTTTAGAAGGTGTTGTGTATGCTCTGCATTGCACCCTTTCTAGTGCCAAGAGCACCTGTGCAAGGAACGTGTGGTCTCAGGGCCACCCATTCAGTGTAAACCTGTGGCTTTTATCTAGGCCAAGATCCTGGAACACGACAATGTGAGCTACTTGAAGAAAATCCTTGGCGAGCTGGGAATGGTGCTAGACCAGATTGAGGCCGAGTTGGAGAAGAGGAAACTCGAGTATCAAGGTAGGCAGCTTTGTGAGGTGTTTTGTAAGGCACTGCTGAAACGCTGGCCCAGTCCAGAGCAGTAGCTTTGCTGTGTCACAACAGTCACACCCTCTCATCCAGAGGTTACTGTGAGGCATTCCCTTCTCTTTACCATAGTCACCCTTATCCCTGAGGTGACATTGTTCTGATGCCTTGGGAGGCACCACCTGGGAAGTAACACCTGTGTGGTGCAGCACACAAAGGGTTAAGGGCTCTCCGCTGATCTCAGATGCCCGGGTTACATGGTTCCACACATCCCTCTCTCCCTATTTTCACTCCCCTCTGCTGGCTGCGTGATGACGCCTCATAATGAACCCCCCAAGAAACCAGATGAAAGTTCAGAGGCAGAGGAGTAATTGCACTCAACTGCTATGATGAAATGTCAGTGGTGTGGCTTGTCATTCGCCATTCAGATCGACTGCTCCACCCACCTCCCATCGAACATGCCTACAAGGGAAGCGAGGTTGTGGTGAGAGCTGCTTTGACATTACACAGTGACCCTGGAAAACGACAGAGCTGGGGTGGGGCAGAGGAACTTCCTCTGCTCCAGTTGTGGCTGAGTCCATTGCAAAGTAACAATAGTTTGTGTGTGAGGCCCAAAGAAGCTTGTGAGGAACTACGATCAGTGAAGCAACTTCAGGGAGGCCAGGAGCGTATCTGAAAACACCTGGAACAGTCCCACTTCTCGTGCAGTAGGAAGGGAACAAGGAATTCTGCTCAGATGCATTGGGTAGGGTTTGGAAATACACCGCTGCATTAGAAAGAGCTAAATAAACCTGTGCTCATGGGTTACACAGCAGGGCACTCTCTGCAGAGAGGGATTGAGCAGCCTTCGCTGCTCAGGCAGTGGGGGATTAAAGATGGGCCTTTTCCGCATAAACAAGACATTTCTCATAAGTGGCCTTGTCAGTGTATTTTAGCACTGGCCTGTGCAGGCTTTGGTGTATGGCTTTGTAAATCATCGGCGTTTGTTTAATTCAAGAAGCTTCTAGTCACTCCCAGTGACTCGTTTGTGAAATGCCTTGGGAATGGGGGCGTCACACAAAAGGTCCAAAGTGATAGCATATTGTAAGCTAGTCAGGGCAAGTCAACACTACAAAATTAAGTTGACCTAAGTTACATCAACGTCCAGCCACCGCAGGAATTACATCGCTTTTGCATGTCCACACTACACTCCTTGTGTCAGCGGTGCATGTCCTCGCCGGGAGCTCTTGCGTCGATTTGTCAGTGCGGGGCATTGTGGGACAGCTTCTGAAAGACAGCAACAGTCGATGTAAGCAGCACAGTGTCTACACTAACTACATTGACCTAAGCGCTACGTCTCTCACGGAGGTGGAGTTATTACATCAGCGTAGTGGGCGAGTTACACTGATGGGAGCTACATTTTAGTGTGGACGCTTACAGATCTAGGTCGACATAAGCTGCCTTTCATCGACCTAACTCTGTAGTGTAAACCAAGCCTCAGTGCTTATGGTTGCAAACGGCAAAAAAAAAAAAAAAAAAAAAGGAGAAAAATATTCCCACTAACTATGGTTTGTAACCTATCACTTAAGGAGAGTGGCAGAAGAAATTCAGTAATGATAAGTGCAAAGTAATGCACATTGGAAAAAATCATCCCAAATATAGATACAAAATGACGGGATCTAAATCAGCTGTTACCACTCCAGAAAGAGATCTTGGAGTCATCATGGAAGTTCTCTGAAAACATCCACTCAATGTGCAGCAGCAGTCAAAAAAACTAAGAGAATGTTAGAAACCATTAGGAAAGGGATAGATGATAAAACAGAAAATATCATAATGCCACTATATAAATCCACTGTACACCCACACCTTGAATGCTGCCTGCAAATCTGGTCAGCCCATCTCAAAAAGGGCCCATCGCAGAAAAGGGCAATGAAGATGACTATGGGTATGGAACAGCTTCCATACGAGAAGAGATTAAAAGTGGGACTGTTCATTTTAGAAAGAAGACAACGAAGGGGGGATATGATAGAGGTACATAAAATCATGAATGATATAAGAAGTGTTATTTACCCCTTCACATAACACAAGAACTAGAGGTCACCCGATGAAATTAATAGGCAGCAGGTTTAAAACAAACAAAAGGAAGTATTTCTTCATACAATGCACAGTCAACCTGTGGAACTCATTGCCAGGGGATGTTGTGAAGGCCAAAAGTTTACCTTGGTTCAAAAAAGAATTAGATAAGTTCATGGAGGATAGGTCCATCCATGGCTCTTAGTTCCAGGTGTTCCTAAACCTCCAATTGCCAGAACCTGGGACTGGGCAACAGGGGAAGAATCACACAAAATTACTCTACTCTGTTCATTTCCTCTGGGGCACGTGGCACTGGCCACTGTCAGAAGACACGGATACTGGGTTAGATGGACCATTGGTTGACCCAGTGTGGAAGTTCTTATGTTCTTAATGCATGTGCAATTGTACACCTAATATGCATGCAAAGTTTTTGTAAATGCACATTTATATTCTGGACTTTTGCGCGCACAATTGACCATTTATAAATCTCACTAATTATTTACATATACAAATGGGCAACTTTTGCATGCAATCAAGGAAATTGATTATGCAAATTAGGCCTGCAATTGCTCACAGGTATTTCTGATCATCTATCACTGAATGTTTAGAGCCAGGGACAACAGGTTGATGGGGTGACATTTCCATTAAAAATAACAATAAATCTTTGTACTTCTATAGTGCTTTCCATTTAAGGATCCTAATGTGCTTCACAAATAACAATTGACTAAGGCTCATACCATCCCTTCCCCTGTGAGGTAGATCAGCATCCTTTTAGACAGGGACCCATGGAGAGATTAAGTGACTTTCCCAGAGTCACACAGCAAGTCAGTGTCAGAGCTGGGGCTAGAACCCAGACCTCCTGATTGCACATCCCATGCTCTGACCATCAGAAAGTACACATCCCAATTCATATACATCACTGGTCACACTGCAGTTCCTGTGCTTTCCTTCTCTTCCATTTTGTCATTCTTCTCCCCTTGTGTTCTGATATTTATGTAGTACCCCAGTCTCCGGTGTCTGGGTTTCCAGAGGAGGCCGCTTCCTGAAAAGCAGGGTTATTCCCAAGGACACCAGCGATTCAGCTGTCCCTCAGTAAATGCTTTGTAATGAGCACACAGGCCACAGCAGGAACCACCAGCATCTGACCAGCCACAGAGACTTTGGGACGGGGACATTACGGTCCCCCAGTTGTGCTGAAACTGATGGGAACATCAATGGAAAACGCAGTGTGTTTGTGCTGCTCACAGAGGGCAGGTATTTTATGGGTCCTACATAAAATGCCTGCAGAAGCCTGAAAGATTCAATTAACTCCCAATTACAGAGAGTGAAAGCCTGATGAAAAGAAAGCTATCAATTACCAGACCAGAGCAAAGCAGCCCAACAGGGCTTCTGCTCCGCCCCCTCCCCCCACCCCGCAGGGACCCTGGCATGTGAGCAGAGAAAGATTCCATCTGGGACGACTGAGCTGCTGTACAACAGACAGGGAACCGGCTTGCCAGGAATATGGGAAGCCCCTGGGGATTGCCACTCTGAACAGTCATCCCAAAGGTCAATGCTGCCAATGAAAGGAACAGATCCTCACTGATACATAATAAAGGATTCATAGGAATCGCCCTTCTCTTAATAACCTTTAATCTTTTGTTTCCTTGTCCTGCCCCCTTCATTCTGTTAGCCACCCACTTTCATTGTCATGAGTACAATGGAGGCTATAAGCTTTTTGGGGCAGGGACTGTCACTTCTGTGAAGCACCCAGCAGGCTCTCAGACACTATGCAATGAAAGTGGTTCTAAGCAGCGTGACAAGCAGGGCTGTGGGGGCTTGAAATTCGTGGGTTGCAGGTTTGGAACATATCTTGGAACTGGTTAGTCAAGCAACAATTCCTGCAGCCACCTCACTCTCCAGGGCAAGATAACTGGTTCTGGCTGTGATGGGAGTTGTGTCATTCCCAGTCAAAAGCAACATGGGGACTTAATAGCTATCAAGTTCAGGCCCAGCAAACCCCACAGGTGCGGGGATTATGGAAAGCCATGTAGTCACTGGAGTGAGTCTGTGCCTACCCTGCTAATCATGTCAGATAATACTCTCATTAACAGACACACTCACGCTTGGTACTAATTATTGAGCCCTCTGATGGGAGATTTCTGGGGCATGAAGCCAAGGGCCGCCGCTAATGTCACTCAAAGGCGCTTTGTTTCCTTCCCACTTAGACAGGGCTGGTCCCTATCTCCCGTTTCATAGCAGAGGGCACCCAAACTTTATCCAATTGGTGCCAACGATTTGACAACGGCCCACAAGCTGCATTGCAGCGGCCCTTATCTTCAGTCCAGAGCTGCAGCCACTGAGGCTACAGGGCCCGAAGCGCAGTGCTCCAGCTACCCGGCTGCTTGGATCCAGATGGGGCTTCACGAGCTGGGACCTGCCACCCTTTGGCCTAGAACAAACTGGGCGATGCTTTCACACACTGGGCTTCGGCCACCCTGCTTTGTACTAGAGACGGACCGAAGTTGTGAAAAACCTCAATCTGAACTTCCACGCTATCTGGGGTGTTCAGGTTTGGCCCATTATAGACATGGGCCTGAGTCTTGGGGTGAGATTGTCTCCCCCGTGGTGGCCTACAGTGCTGTAAAACCCCTTGTGCCAGTAGGCACCAGTGCTGTCACCTGCTCTGTGTGTCTGCCAAGCCAACAAAAACCAGGCCTTGCAATTAACATTAGCGCCATTGCTGCAGCCTCTCAAAGCAGGCAGGCACCACTTGTTTGCAGCTCCCTGCCCAGGCAGTGCCATAAATTGTCTGTTTCTGCTCCACTCGCCTCATAATGAGCTTTCCAAAGCAGGGACTGTGTCTTCCCTACTCTCTGTAAAGTGCATGGACATTCACACTGCTAGAGATTGGGTTAATAATGCAATAACTAACAGCAATAATAAACGACGAGTAAGGTTTGATTCAGTGCATGCTTGTTTTTACACTACCGCAGAGGGAGCAGCATCTTCATCCCCAGATAGGGGAGCATACGCCAGTGGAGGGGGAGCTCACAAATCTCCCCCCCCCTCACCCCCATCAGGGTATTGGTTTTCCCTTTCGTGGTTGGAACAAGGGGACAGATTTTCTCCAATAGCCCCGTTGAGGCTCAGGAAGGGTAAAGAGGGCAGAGATCAGGTTTCCTCTGAAGGGAATTACTAGGCTTCCCTTTGATCCACAGGAGCTCTCTCTCTGTCGTTAGCTCCAATGCTCTAATTTGTTCGGAAGGTGGAATCGGGCTGAGAGTCGCCCTCATTTAAATGTTTACCACAGAATCACGACGGTGCAGGAATAATTCAGGACACAGTCCTAGCCTGGAGTGCTTACAAGGTGGGGAAGAACAAGCTAGGGATGGGGGGGGGGGGTGTTCATGCCAAAGTAGGTTTGTTTTCTGACAAACAGAACTGTTAGTTAATGAGCAGATTGGACCTCACCCCATGCCACTGCCCTACATGCTCTGCAGGAACCCAGAGCTCTAGGAATACACCACTATCCCCCTGCAGGCCCCCAAATGCGGCCTGTTCGGGGCTGGGTCTGCTCTTCTACTTAGCCTTTCCCTTTCTCCTATTGTCAGCCCTCTGGTACCTCCTCAGATTAGTGAGGACATGTAGGGTTTGCAGTATTTCAGAGATGACTGAGGCAGGTTTTAGGATAACTTACTTATTTACCTAACAACAAGAAATAGCTTGCAAGTCAGCACAGCACAGATGCTGCTCTAATCTAGCCTGGCTTTATTCTCTTGTCTCCCTCTTCCTAAAAAAATCATCCCTGCATCTGTGTGCGAGTCCGTAGGAAGTGTGGCCTAGCATCGTATCCTGCAGGGTGTGTGACAACTTTTAACCTCATACTAAAGCTCCACCTTTTATAGCAGAGGGTAGCTCCCCACATTACAGGCTAGGATCACTGGTTTGTCATCACAGGTCTGTTCATGAGCACTCGTACCCTGCAAATCCTGGTTTGTTATTGTAGGGTTGCTCTTAAGTGCTCTGCTACACACACTGGTGTATTATTGTAGAGAGGCTCCCTGGCTCTGTACTGCACCCAATGGTTTTTTATTGGAAGGTTACTCATGCCCCAGCACTCAGAAGCACTAGAGATTTTGCCTGTTAATTAATTTTAGAAAAATGTATGAAGAGCATTTAACTTCCAATCATTTGCTCCCAAGGGTCAAACAATAAAGCTTCCCACAGCTACAGAACATAGCAAGGGATTCAGAGGGTCTACAATCCTAAAGGGAGAGACAGAAACCCTGCTTAGACCCACCCACCCCTTCCCTCAGCTCTAATCCTTGCTCCTCTGTGAGTTTATGTAACCCCACTCTTAAGGGAATCAGCTGCTGTCACTAATAAGGCTCACCTGCTACTCTGCCACAGGCCCTGCCAGTTAGCATGCTACAGGGATGGAAGGATGTTTGGGGAAGTGTTTTAACCCCCTACTGGCCAGTGCCGATGCAGGAGTCCCTCCATCCCATCACAGACTCTCTTCGAGAGCATTTCTCCTGTGATATTATTGCTGAGGGTAGCCAGTGACTGGGAGCCTTTAACCCTTTGGTATCTGTTCTCATAGCCCATGTCAGCATTAAATATTGCCTCCCCCTGAAATCTGATTCCCCTCACAGAAGTGCTGATAAATCTGGTGTCTTGGAATAGAGTTTCCACCAGAGGTCATGAGTTTAAAGAGGCAGAAGGTGCTCGTTAGTGGCAGCAGGAAAAGCTGGAGGTGCTGGATCAGCAGCTACGCTGAGTCCCACACTCAGTAAGAAATTTCTTGGATTCCCAAGTAGCTCTAAGGTCACTAATATAGAAAATGGGGAACAGTACTGGCCGTGACCCTGGGGCCTCCTTCATTTGTGAAACATCACACTATGTTCAACCAGCAGCCAAGGACAAAGGTAATTGCTGTCCCTGAGTGCATAGGGCAGCTGTTCATTTGGAGCTGGGACACTTACTAGGTCCCACTGAAGCCGAAGGGTGTTTTGACACTCACCTCACTGGAAGCAGGATAAGGAACCACCATCTATAACGAGCCCACAGAGAAGGTTCACGAGTAGTTCTAAATTCAGCAAGTTCTCACAGCCCTGCTTTTAAAGATTCCCCGGGGCCCAATTCAACTCCTTATAAACTCATTAGAGAAGATCGGCTTCTTAATGAACTCTAACTCTGCAGCGGTACTTAGAGCCTAATCCAAAACCTGCTGGAGTCAATGGAAAGCCTCCCCATTGCCTTCAATAGGCTTTGGACCAGGCCCCAATTTTCCAAACAGCAGCTTGTTCTCATCTTGTCTGTTTTTGTGGCTTAATTCTCCAGGGCAGAAGTGCGAACTCTGGCTCTGCGGATGCGTCTTTACCTTGGCTGACATCCTACTGGGAGCCACCCTGCACCGCCTCAAGTTTCTAGGACTGTCTAAGAAATACTGGGAAGATGGCAGCAGACCCAACCTACAGTCCTTCTTTGACAGGATACAAAAACGCTTTGCCTTCAGGAAAGTTTTGGGAGACATACACACCACCCTTCTCTCGGCCGTGGTACCCAATGCCTTCAGGCTTGTCAAACGGAAACCCCCCTCCTTCTTTGGAGCCTCCTTCCTTATGGGATCTCTGGGGGGAATGGGATATTTCGCTTATTGGTATTTAAAGAAAAAATACATCTAATGCTGGCTGTTTGGTGTTTAGTTTGGTGTCTCTGTGCTGTGTGAAATCACGATGAATCCTCAGTAACTGTAATGAAATTTGAAACAAGGTATGAATAATTATATTGTTGATGTAACATTCCATAGTTAGAAGTAGAAACTTATACCGCAAGGAAATAAGACACAAAAATAAGTCAACTTATAAATGGCTTTTTTTAGGTTTAAGTATTAAACGGTAGCGACCGGTGAGTGTCATACTCGGGCACTTACTGGGCTTACACACCTGTCATGGAGTGAAACTGCCTCCAGAGCAGGCAAATTCCGGTGGAAGAGAGATGGCAACCCCGGAAAATTTTCAAAACCCCAGGTTAAACTATGGGATTTGGATACTCTGTGCTGTACCTTTATGTTTTCAAAATGTACATTGGCCGCATCACACATTTCACAGGTGCAAGTAGAGGGGCCGTTCTTCTTATAGAAACTGTTTCACTCTTGTGATCTGGGGTCTTTCCTGGAAGCAGAGAGGACACAGCCAGTTGCGGGGTACAGTAGCCATTCAAGATCAAGGTGGAGTTGAATGATTTAATTATCCATTTTTTAAATTATTTCCATTAAATCAAATATTTTTAATGAGCTTATCTTAGAATGTATCCACCTTCTACGCCTGCTTTTTTTTTTTTAATGTTTAACGCATGTCTTTTACTAAGAGCCACATTTATTTCTCAGTGATATCATTTTGACTTCCAGACTGAATTCTGTCTGACACAGATTTTTTTTTAGCCTCGCAGCTCTTTGCCTTGAATTTCCTTTCTGGATTTGCAAAGCACCTTTCACTGACTGAGCTTCTTGGGACTCTGAAAAATGCAAGCGTTCTCAGAACTTTTCTGCACTTGCCTGGAGACGCTTTTGTTTTCTCTTCTGTTAGGGGCTCTTCTCAGTAATTTTCTCCCTGTGTATTTTCTTAGAGACACTTTGCACAGAATCACGTTTATCACTTTCTTGTGCCTTTTGCATGTTGGAAAGAATAATGGGTGTCACTGCTACTCATGCTTAGAAAACTACGAGATCCAGAATAAACCAGATGGGAGGCGTAACTGCTTTACATTTCTAAATGTGTTTAACATCAGTTGACTCTTATTTCAAAGTGGGTCAGTATTTGGAGGGACTGTCAGGTGGTTTGTGCTGTTTCCTTGCACAGTAAGGATTGATATAAAGCCCAAATGGAAGCAATATAACCTCCCTTTCAATCAAATCTTTCTAGCGAGATCTAAGCCTGTTAGAATTTCCTCTACCTAGTTTTCAGAGCTCCAAGTGATCACTGGCAAATAGCATTGCATCTCTAGATTTGGTAGCTAACAATGAATGCTGCACAAGTGCTAGGAATCACATTGTGCCTCGCCTCTGGTACAAAGTGGCAAAAGTCGTTTCTTTATGCATTTGTGAGACGTAGGATTTCACAGCAAGGTCAGTGGTCCCCCCCCCTGCGAGTCATGAAATCATGAAAAATTCACCAGAAACAACATGAGGGACCAATGTGTACATTTTTGGACAAATGTGCAGGCAAAAATGCACAAACTTCCTCTGTATTTTCACAATCAGTTACACATACAGTTGAGCATGCAGTCACTCAGTTTGAGTGTGCAATCATTTGCACACAGATGAGGTACCCAATTCATGCACACATTTTTCCTAGACATTAGACCCATATTTTTCAAAATGTGTGTGTATGCATGCATTGCTCCATTGGTACATGCAAAACCCTCACACCAGCATTTGTACATGCAACTTGGGCAATTGTACATGTCTATTTACATGACCAAATGGGTGTAATGTTTTATGGGTAAACTCATTCCTACAAATATTGTTGGTGTATTTGTGGAAACTTGGTGGTAATTTGGCCCGAAGTATCCAGTATAGGAGACACTGAATTTGGTACATTTTAAGGAGGGCAGGAGACGGAAGAGTCTCCCAATTTCCTCCCCTTGTTTAAAAGCTTGAAAGGAAATGGCTAATGTAGGAACACGTGGTTGCCACACTAAAGCAGGCCAATGGTCCATGTAAAGCAGTGATTCTCAACCTTTCCAGACTACTGTACCCCTTTCAGGAGTCTGATTTGTCTTGCGTACCCCCAAGTTCCACCTCACTTAAAAACTACTTGCTTACAAAATCAGACATACAAATACAGAAGTGTCACAGCACACTATCACTGAAAAATTGCTGACTATCTCATTTTACCATATAATTATAAACTAAATCAGCTGGAATACAAATATTGTACTTACATTTCATTGTATAGAATATAGAGTGGTATAAACAAGTCATTTTCTGCCTGAAATGTTAGTTTGTACTGCCTTCGCTAGTGCTTTTTATGTAGCTTAATGCACTGCTGGAGGCACCTAGGTACTACGGTGATGATCACAGTGAAAGAATCTCTCTGGACTCGAATAGAAACATACCCGACAGCGAGCACTAACTGGTAATGCTTACCAGAGGGGTCCTCTTCTGAGATTTTTATGTCGATTAAATAAACAATTCAGAAAAGGTGGAAGAGGCAAACAACCCCGGCATGTTCCCAGTGTCAGTGAGCCTGGTTTCCCTAGTAATTCACTCAGCAGTGAAATCAGCTGGAGACTCTGACTAAAGTAAGCACTCCAGGGAAAGACAGCGAGAGTAAAAAATGGCAATCAGAGGGACTGTTGGGGAGAGTAGGTGGATAGCAAAGGCACTGCCGCAATGAACCACTGGATGAGCATTACCATTCCAACCAACCTATATTAATGCACATACTTCATTATGGTGCAGTCCTGCTATGGTTAGAGGCAGTTAGGATCAAATGTAATCCCAGATCCACATGAGTTGGCCTTTATCTGCAAGCCTCTTCTATTCACTCAGGTGACAAATGGTTCTCTCCCTATCACTGTAACCTTAACGTGGAACCAGGCAACAGCTGTAACAGAACCCTCCTAGACAAGGGTTTCCCTGCCTGAGGTGCTCTCGATAGGCAGAACTAGTGACCAGCTGCAGATGTGGCACCCCAGCCCTTAGGGCTAGATGGGGACTTCAGGCACAGCCCTGAACAACAAGGGGTGGCGCATAAGTTGCAACACCACATGATTGCTGCTGGGTGACGTGCCTGAGACCGAGTAAATTCCCATTTTGCTTCTGGGCCTAGTAATTGACAGCTGTCCTACCCATCAGTAGTTGCTACCCCTCCCCCCCATACTGACTTAGCTACATAGGCCGGTAAGCAGGGGATGCGGGTTCATGCCAAGGATCTGCCCATTCCCTGCCCCGGCCCATTTACAGGCTCCTGGGAGGGAGTAAGCAGACAAGTAGCCCCACTTACTCCTTTGAACTAAGGCCCCCATCAGGGTGTAAGGAGAATTCTTCTTCCCTTATACGGGGGTGTAGTTTGAGCCACAATCTAGCCTTATGTGTTTTAACTTTCATTTTAAAAGGGCCTCAACCTGGCTTTCGATTTTGCTCCTCCTGCAGTTTTCCCCCGGATATATTTTCAGCTTTTAAAAGTCTAACTCCCTGATTTGTGGATGCAATCAAGTTTTTAGACATCTAAGTGCCTGTAAATTTTTCTTTGCGCTCCAATCCTGAACCTGCAATTATTTGGGGACAGAAAATCAGAGGCCACTTTCAAAACTTTTGGTCTTTTAGTATTTATCAGAGATCTGTGTTTTCTGTGGCAATGAGTGAGCTGTGGATACATTGTGTCCTTTGGGTAATCAAGACTTTCACTTTCAGCTGGAGATTCCAAACAATTTCATCTCTATTCCCAGCTATTGCTCCAGTTTAAATGGCTCCCAAAACAAAGGTTTTTAAATCTCTTTTTTTCTGAGAGTTTTGTTTGAAAGCTTCAATAATGAAAAATGTAAGTGTACGTCATTTTATCTGGCAATTGATCTTGTCCTGTCACACCTTACTAGTCTCCTTCATTTTTCAAGTCAGAGGAGAAACTCCCCCCCCCCAGAAATGGTGCATTCAAGAATAAAACTGATCAGATGATGAGGGGAGCGAGAACATGATATAGAGCCTTTCCTTTCTAGGTTGCCAATAAGAGCCAAGCCCAGGTTCACAGTGTTCAAAGAACAGCTGGTGACTGTTTTGTGACTCATGTGAAATTAGTGGCAGGATCATAGTCTGTTTCTGACAAGTGTCCACATGACACAATTGTTGGCAGCCTGAACAACTCGGGTACGGAGTGCAGGGCCATGGAGCTAGAATTATCCTCTCAGATTGCTCATCTAAGGGCAGGATTGGTCAAGGTCCATAGATGGGGCAGAGTGGGGGAAGCTTCCACTGGCACTGCACGTGTTGTGCCTGTTTGAGACTAAATAGATACGTGACTTCGCATCCAGGACATCAATCAAAAGAGGGGGGGAAATCATAGCAAATGTTAGTGGTTGTGAAACATTAGGTCATGTTTTAAACTTATGCCAAAAGAAACTCTACAGCATTGGTCAACACCATCAAGAGTTAAGCCAAACCAATCCGAGTTACTCCAAAATCCTGTTTTAGGACACAACAATAATGCACCAAATTTATCAGCTATTACTAATGGCCTTTAGATATTGATAAGTCACTGAATGAATAATCCAAGGATAAGGAAACTGCTCTGACTATCAGAAATTAAATAACCCAATTTTGCATCTGCAGGTATTCATAGGATAGTGGCGAATAAAGTTCTGACCCAACATTGAAGTCAATGACAAAGCTTTCATTGACTCAATGGGGCAGAATCAAGCCCCATGGCCCCAATTCAGCAAACCGGTGCTTTTGTTATCCAACAAAGAACTTAATCACATGCTTAACTCTCATTGGCTTTAATGGGGTGTAAACATATGCATAAGCACTTGTGTGAACAGGGTTAGACCTCAGCATGTGCTGAAGGGTTTAGCTGAATTGGGGCCTAAACAACCAAGAACTAGGGAATCCAGACCAATCCATTTCCAGTACTGAATATAACTAATGCCAGGTTTTTAGCTGGTTGAGGCCAAAAATGATGGATCTTTTGTTCAGTCTGAAATAAATACATTAAACCCATGAGTGCATTTCACATCCTTTGTTCTTGCGTTGGTTTTCTAGCATGTCCAAGTGACTTTACTTTTTGCTATTACATTGTCCTTTATTGTACAGGGACATTTTCAAGAGTTTCCCATCCTTCACTATGAGAAATTACACTATACGAACACAGTCTGTCAGGTTTTTTAAAATGACTTGTATATTGGAAATATTATAATCTTGTTTTAAGAAAACAAAATAGATGGGTAATTGGTTCATCACAGATTTATTGGTGTAGATTTCTTTACCACTTACTGCACTTAGCAAGAATGCCAGGGAACTCAATCTGTAGCAACCAGGGAAAGTGGAAGTGAATGGAAGCTACCGCCTGGAACTTGTCTGTATACTGAGTCTAGCATTTTAGGTACACATAGCTTTGGTTGTAGCTCTCAAACACTCTAAAATGGATTGCTTTGCCTTCCGGTTCACCTTAACACTGACCAATTCTTGTTTCCTAAACAGCAGCTTCAATATAAACAATAAACTAGTCTCTGAACTACTTCTCTGTTCCTGTTTTGGCTGAGAATGAAATGCTCCTGCATTTGTCAGAATAGCAAAAACTCATGGTTTAGTGTATGAGGAGAGGAAGTGGGTTCTGTTCCTGGCCCTGGGAGACCTTTGGCAAGTCATTTTACTCCTCCATGCCTCAGTTTACCCATCTGTAGCTTGGGGAGAAGAACTCTCAGCTACCTCACAGGGGTGTAGGGACTGTACAAATAATGTAATTTATTGGGTAGGAAGTGCCACATAGTTTCAAGAAAAACTTGTTCCTTTGGCCCAGTGGGCCGCACCAAGGGCCAAATCCTCCCTTGAGGTAACCTCTGAAATCAATTGTAGTAACATCAGGGATACAATTGCCCCAAAGATTCAGCTCTGTCTTGATAACCCAGGGCCATACACTGGTGTGATCAGCCATCTTGGATAAAGTCACATGAATAAGGGAAGATGACGTGTAGCTTGATGAATGAAGAGTTAAATCACTTTCAGGATTTCAACATAGAGAAAAGCGCTAGGTTTACAGGTGAGACTAAGAAAGCTGCCTGCGAATGAGAGATGGGATCATCCTGAGCGCCCCCCAAAAACCCATCATGCTTCCCAGGACATAAGATCAAAGCTCAACAATATTATTTACCCAGGCCCAGGTGACATATATAATGGGAAGTGAGTATGTGAGTAAAGACATACTAAAGCTATTTCACATGCAGCTATAGCCCATTGACTGTAGCAGCAGCTATAGCCTTGCATGATCCCTTACATGGGGCTTTTGCCAGTGGATCCATGCACAATAGTTCGTAGACCCACTGGCTACATGCCCACTCCTCCCCTGGCCTGCTCACACACACCAGTTCCTTGGCATGATTCTGCACCCCTTCTTATCTGCCAGGGGCAGGTATACTTGGTCCTGCCTCACCACAGGGGACTGGACTAAATGATCCTTTGTGGTCCCTTTCAGCCCTACATTTCTATGATTCCATGCCAGACTCAAAAAGGCCTGATGCCCAAAATATATTTAGTTTAAAAGGTGAGCTTGTTGTGAACTGCTAGTGCCACTTGGCATCACAGACACTAGAGAGAAAAGTCCCTTCACTGCCCAGCCATCTAATCTATATCCTGCTGCCCCAGTCCTTTAACTAGCGCAGGACTATTCCCTGCAGTTTATTCTCCAGTCCTTCACACACCATAGGGCACAGTCAGCTGTGGTCTTCTTCTGTCCTGCTCTTTATTAAAGATGTTCCTAACAGTTGTATGAGATCGTACTAGGACCCATGTCAAGATCTACACAGAGCTTCACAGCATTGTGTCTCTCCTACGACAGGTGATTTCAAACACCGCTTTGAGAAACCAGGGAGCAGAGACTAGCTCACTCCAGAAACAGGTAACATTTTTGGAGGTGTCATCCCAACTCCATGTGTATAAGTCCCCACCTCTAGGAGAACACACCCCTTAGCCTGTACCACTGGCAGAGTTAAAACACTTAGGCTTGAATAAGAAGCGATTTTGGAGGTGATCCAGTGTCTGCAGAGTTGTCCCCTGGCAGCTACCGCTTTGCCAATTATTCCCCTTTCCTCACTGGATAGTAGAAAGAGCCACCAAGACAATAACAGGCAGATTTTACCTGAGTGACAATCGGTATATTTAAACAAATGAGTTCATAGGCATTCTATGGTGCTCACCAGCTCATCTTTAGTGGATTTATCCTCACAATACCCCTGTGATGCGGGGAAATATTGTCATCTCCAGTTTGATGGATGACAAACACAAAGAGTGATATTCTGGCTCTAGTGAACGAAGCCAATGGGAATTTTGCCATTGCTTGCAGTAGGGCCAGAACTTCACCCTAACTGACTTGCCTAAAATCGGTTGGGAAATCTGTGACAGAGCCAGGAACCGAAGCCAGATCTCCCGAGGCTCGGGCCAGTGCCTTAAATCTAAGACCAGCCTTCTTGTCTGTTGCAATAAAAGGAAACGGTCACACATAACTTGTGCTAATATTTCAAACTCTTTGAATCTGTTCACAATAACCAGATAATATTTTGCAATATATCAAGTTACTAACCTTTACAAAAGTACCAGCAGGGAGGATCCTTGCCCCCAAAACACTCACACACACACCGCCCCGACACCATCTGAATTACACCTCTACCCCGATATAATGCGACTCGATATAACACGAATTTGGATATAACGCTGTAAAGCAGTGCTCCAGGGGGGGCGGGGCTGTGCACTCCGGTGGATCAAAGCAAGTTCGATATAACGCGGTTTCACTTATAACGCGGTAAGATTTTTTGGCTCCCAAGGACAGCGTTATATCGAGGTAGAGGTGTACCTATAAACTTAAAAAATGAAATCACTTTGATTAGATAAAAAAAACAACAACAACATTCCACACTGCTCCACAAACCAAACCAGAAAGAACAGGCTCTGACCACAGGCTGCTGGGAGCCTGGAATGCAGGAGTCTTTGAAGAGCCACTGTCTATAAATACAAACTACAACTAAACTACTAACAAATGTGAAACATGAAGAAACAACAGGTGCTTGTTTCTGTGATCTATAAATAGAGACCATCCCAAAATGTGGAAGCTGCACTTTGAGGATCACTCCAAAGTAACACAGTGCATGATACTATTGCAGGTGAAACAAGACCCCAACTTTGGGGTCCGAGCATGGGGCCCAAGGGGAAATGAGTTGATTTGAAAACAAGGCTGGAGAAACAAAAAGACAGCAAGTTTCAGGGATTCAGTCTCACCTCTTTCTAAGATGAATCTGGTGCAGAGCTCAGTCGAGCCCAGACTCATAGACTCATAGACTTTAAGGTCAGAAGGGACCAATATGGTCATCTAGTCTGACCCCCCGCATGATGCAGGCCACAAAAGCTGACCCCCCCACTTTCCCTTAACTCTGCTGTTGAAGTCTCCAGATCGTGATCTAAAGACTTCAAGTCGCAGAGAATCTTCCAGCTTGCGACCCCTGCCCTATGCTGCGGAGGAAGGCGAAAAACCTCCAGGGCCACTGCCAATCTACCCTGGAGGAAAATTCCTTCCCGACCCCAAATATGGCGATCAGCAGAACCCCGAGCATACAGGCAAAAATGCGACCCGGAAGGCAAGTTCCAAAGTACTGTCCTTTCTATAGTTCCATGGTTTCCCTCTTTAAGGATGCAGCTAACCCCCGACACATCCCACACATTCCGAACCATGGTCTGCTGAGCCCATCAAGGCACCCTTATATCACCTGCACATCTCGTAAATGTATTCTCTCTCTTTAAAGGCAGGAATACTTCAGGGGAAGGCTGTACAGACATGTAGCAGCATGAGGTTCACGTAGGTTTGACTTCAACATGACAAACATGATGGAATAGGGATTAAATCCATAGCTGGTGTAAACGGTCATTGCTCCACTGAATTCCACAGAACGATGACAGTTTACCCCAGCTAAGAATCTGCCCTCTGAGCTCTAAAATTCATTACATTGTAGGACATGAGTTGAAACACCACCCTCCTACTCATGCAGGGATACACCTAGATTAGACATCAATAGAGGGCCTTAGAAATATGATAGATCAATTAGATTGTTATTCATATTTACCTTCTCTTGTTTAACAGTTCAAGGCTCTTTCCAGACATCAGAGAGGTAGACAGTACAAGTGGTCTCTCACCTCATATTATGGCTCAATATACATAGGGTTGCAGTGAGCCTTAACATTACATGCTTTTCTGTATATTTTTTTATCCTGGATATTCAATTCTCCCTGTTCGCCCACTTTTATCCCATTGTATCCTTGTTGTGTTCAGTTTTAGCTCCAAAACATCCTTCCTGTGTCTAAGGAGCAACTAAATTTCCTGCTGAGCCTACCACCAATGCCCCTCTTTATGCTAGCTACTACAGCGTACAATGCCCATTGTCCACGATAACCAGAGCGTCAGCCTCAGCTAGTCCACCGAGAGTCACTAGGTTTACCAATGAGTACAGGGATCAGCCTAACAGAACATGCAGCTGTGCAAGGGCACTGGAACTATTTGTATTGTGGGGGTGCTGAGAGCCATTGAACCAAACTGTAAACCCTGGATATTATGGAAACCACTTTAAGCGAGGGGTGCGGTAGCACCACCAGCACCTGTAGTTTCAGGACCTATGCAGCTGTGTGACCACGATACTGGGCCATCTGCAAGTGACAGTCACTCTTTCTGCCAGGAATCCAGTGCATCCGTGGTACAGCTCTGCACAGTGCAGAACAGACCTATGGAATATCAGTACATTTCCATCCCATGCTAGCCCTGGGGTATTTTAGTCTAACTTTACAACTGCTGCCTCAGCTGTTCATAAGGAGTATTGTCATCACAGTTCAGAGCTGCAAATGCTAACAATCTTCCACCTGATAGGCTGACAAAATGCTTTAAAAATATGCTGAACAGAAAAAAAAAAACCTTTATTAATAAATGGAGCTCTAAGCGCTCAGGAGAAGCTATAAAAAGAGGAAGAGGCGTGTGAGTGAACAGAGACTGACTAAGTAACTGACGGCAAAGGATTGGGAAAAAAAGATGATCTCAGACAAGAACACCATCACCTTCTGCTGCACAGTCACTGAAAATGCTCACGCCCAACTGGTTTTTAACAGGAAAGGCCTAGGTTTTTCAGAAAAGTTGGATGCACCATCGCAGCACCTAGTTTGCCCATAAAAATGCACCCGGGGTCACAATCTGGCATCACCCTGAATTGTAATGCAGATGAATTACACCAGAGGTACGATTCTGTTATCACAAGCTCACTCCAGAAATAGAGGTTGACTCAAAATGTTGGGCAGTTTAGGAGGGGAGGTGTCCTAACTGCACTACTCATACACAGACATCACTAAAAGGTTTTACGGTTGTGGTATCAATAAATGGTCAGATCAAAAGTATGGTCTAAACCCCCGTGTGCGAGGCCAGAGAGCAAAATTTAATTTTGGGGGAGGGGGGGGGGAGAAAATGAGACTTAGGGGAGAAAAGAGAAAGCATCAAAACCCAGGTAGTTTCAGTTTTGTTTAAAACCTGACCTTTCGCCCGATTCTTATGAAAGACCTAAACTCTCCTCTGCCCTATGCTGGGATTCTGTTCTTACCCATTATGATGTAAATAGATAAAATATGTTATAGGAAATGGAAATATGAAGTTCAAAAAGATTTGGGATTAATGTAATTTCCTATTTTGCTATTCCTCTTGTCCTTCCGTTCCTTAACAGGCCTTTGGCTAGGTGAAAGCTCTGAGATCTGGAATGCCAAAAAATCCAAAGTTATTTCTTTTAATGGCATCATTATATAGAACCCCCAAAATAAGCCACAACCTTAAATATACAGAGTGAGGAATAAGCAAAAAAGCTACTTTTAAAAATGTATTTTGTTTACTTTATTTGTGTATTGTAGTGGGATGATGATAAGCAAAATTCCCTAAATAATTCCAAAGACACAGGGGACACAATACTGAATGTAGGCAAGAGACTTTAATTCAGGAAGTCAAACAAGGCTGTTACGAGTTATAATTTCATGATTACAATTGCTTCATATCACTATCGACTACAAGATTTGAATATTGTCCTCTCAAATACTTTTTCCAGGTTTTAGTTTTTAAAACTCAGGCAAATTCCAAATGTATTTCCAGCAAGTTCAAAGAAAAGATCTGTCCACTTGGCAGTAATCCACATCAAATCCAGCTGTTTAGAGTGGAGTTTTCTTCTCTGCTGCAAATTTACCCCTGATGTGGAGGGACTGGATTTTCATTCCAGTGGTAAATATAAACTAACTAAATAAAGAGAAAAAATACGTGGACAGAAGATTTTCTGCCGTTGAATTCCACAGACAGCTATTAGATTAACACTGAAAACGAAAAGGACGGGATCATCTGCCTGTGGTATGATCAAAAGGCACAAAACAAAAGTTCCAATGTCTGAACACAGCAAGTGAACTCTTCGAGTCAATGGTAAACGTGTGGCCTCTGTACTGAGACTGGCCACCTACCCGCGAGATTTCCGAACACATTAGGAATGAAATCCAGGCCCCACAGTGGGAGTTTTGCCATTGACTTCAACGGGGCCAAGTTTTCACTCTAGGCGCACAAAGTGCAGGTGTATTACTAAGATAGTTTGCTCCAATGGGTATTTATGTGTAGACAATTACACAGTCAGTCTGCACAGTGGACACACGTTAGAACGCTCATTTTGCTCATACATTTTCATACCTCGTATTTTTGAAAATTTGGGCCCTACTGACATGTCCAAATACCATTGGAATTCTCAATGACAAATTTAAAAGTCTTATCCTGCAATACTTAATCACTAGAGTAGTCCTTACTCATGCAAGTAGTCCCATTAACTACATGGGCACAAGTAGCAGCAGTGGGCCCTTAATTTATCTTTAGAGGCTCCAGAAACTGAACCTCAACCACACAACCCCTTGTAAGTCCCCTAGGTGAATTTGATCAGTTAGACAAATGTAACATACTAGCATTGAGGTTACAGGAAAGTTTCAAGCATTTCCATATCCTATGCTATTATTTTTAATAATAATAATAATAAACAGTTAATATGACACACTGGTTAGGTGAATGTAAGTATTTGTAAACACAGATTGCACAAAAATAGTGTTTTCCAGAGGGGAAGCTAATTTTAACTTAAACTTTAAAAGCCTGTCAGTTTAACTGCATAGTTTTTAATAATACTGGGGTTCTATTCAGGCCTTATCTACATGGGAACGTTGCACCGGCATAATTTAAACAGATATAATAAAACTGATATTACCCGTTTGTGGCCTTTCATGTCAGTATAAAGGAATATAAAATCAATATAAATATTAGTTCAGGAAAGAACAGGATCTTGGGGTGTGTCTGCCCAGGAATCTGGGCTTTTAGCAGTTTTGTTTAAATCTACTGGGAACAGGTTTAAGCTAAACCAAAATAAGAGTGTCCACACAGGGTTTCACATTAGTTTAACTATATCGGTTTAAATACTGATTTAAGTTAAACTGATGCAACTTTGTCATGTAGACAAGGCGTCCGATAAAGCAGCTGAAAGGTGGTTTGACACAACGGATATGTCTACAATTTGAACTGGAGGTGTAATTTCCAGCTTGAAGAGATATACCTGCATTATCTCGGATTGATCTAGCACACTAAAAATAGCGTATAGCCGCGGCAGCATGTTGAGCTAGCCACCTGAGTATGTATGAGTCTTGGACAGGATTGTACTCAGGGTTGCTGCCACCTCCCACCACCGTGCCTACACTTCTTTTTTTAGTGTGATAGCTTGAACAGAGCTACTGCAGGTGTGTCTCCTGGAGCTGGACATTACACCTCTGGCTCCAAGCGAACACATACCCAAAGAACAACCCAAAATACAAAGCTGACTCATCAGACAGCCTGATCCTGAGATCTGCTTTGTGCCTTCTGGGAGCTCCCGAGTACCCTCAACCAAAGGGAACAGAGGGACGTCAGCATTTCAAAGGATCAGGCCCCAAATGAGAAATGAACCTGTTTGTATGTGCAGGACTGTCTCCCTCTCTGGCTAGCAAAGAAGTGTCATGGCAACATGAACATATTAAGATCAGGGTATGGAACCCCTTGTCCTAAAGGCAGCAAAACACTTAACTCAGGGCACGTCTTCACTACCCGCCGGATCGGCGGGTAGCAATCGATCTATTGGGGATCGACTTATCGCATCTAGTGAAGACGCGATAAAATCAATCCCCGATGGCTCTGCCGTCAACTCCGGAAATCCACCGTGGCAAGAGGCAGAAGCGGAGTTGACGGCGGCACGGCAGCGGTCGACTCGCCACCGTCCTCACAGCCAGGTAAGTCGACCTAAAATACGCAACTTCAGCTACGCTATTCACGTAGCTGAAGTTGCGTATCTTAGGTCGACCCCCCCCCCCCCTAGTGTAGATCTAGTCTCAGAATCAAGTAATGTAGAAAATTAGGTCCATTACTGTGCTATTAGAACTAGCTACAGTTTAGCAGACATACAGATGAGCTACCAAAAGCTTTTGATAGCCTGCTGGACTCACTACTACTGCTGTAAAACTGATTTTGGTTTGTCTACCCCGACATGAATAAGCCTTTTGTAAAACAAGATAAAACTTTTTTAAACTAAAAATTATGCTAAATGTCCATCTCACATAAAGGACAGAACAGAGACGTCCCAATCTGTACATCATAATAGGGTTTGACTGGCTACCACTTTTTGCCACAACTTAGTATGCAATTAAAATAGCTTATTGATGCCAACAAAAAGGTAAGAGTAAATATTTCTTTAAGCATATTGCTATAGTACCCTTGGCAAATACTATATTACATACAATCCCCAATAAACAGAATGATTCAAGATATAGTGGGTCCAGTCAGTGCACTTGTTACATGAGGCCAGAAATCCGCAGGGCGTCTGAAAGGTACACATCAAACAGAGCTTTTTTTTATTGCAAATACAAAATTTGCAACTTATAACATCTGAAAAAAAAAATTTTAAATCATTAACATTTTTGTACGAGCCAATTAACAGAGAATTGGGAGGAGTCGTCTTATTATTACATTTTAACAAAACATACCATCTTGCTATTTTTACAATTAGTGTCAAGAATAAAGGGGCAAAATCGATTTTTTAAAAATCAACTGAAGCAATAAAACTTATTTTTTAGGAATTCATTTTCAAAGATTGAGAGTAGCAGTCAATTTAAAGCTATGACCTAACATTAGACTCTGGGTCTCAAAAAACAAAGTCTCTCTTCTCGCTGCTGAATATACAGATGGCCAATTAAGATTTATGGGATGTGAAAGTATTTAACAGTCTGAGAATGTGAGGCTTCACAACCCAGCTACATTCTGCTTTAATAAGTGCATTTTGATTGCCAATTAAAAGTCTGTTGCAATAGTTAGCACCATTACACTGCCCCAGGCACATTTGTAAAGTTCACAACTAGAGTATTCAAAAAGTCAGACTTAAAACCTAGCACAAGATTTGGACCATGTGAAATATTTTATCTTAAAAAAAGATGGGGGTGGGGAAGAGAATGATGAATTTCAGATCAGTGAAAGGTGTTGGTTTGACAGCCCTAAAGACTGAAGACCTCTGTCAATCCTGGATCCTCTGTTTATCGACAGAACAGGTAGAGAGAGCACAGGCAGCAGTGCAGGCTTTCCTTACAGCACCTTGCCAATGGGCCTCAAGCTTGCCCCAGCAGGACCCACAGGAAGGGAGAAGATAATTCAGTCTCCAGGTGGGATCCAACCCTTGGCCTCTCTGCTCAGATTTCAGTTAGGTGGCCAATTATACCCAATCACGGTAGGCAGTTCTGTGATATCAACATTTGCTCATCAGGAACCGTATCATAGCCACAAGCCAGGCATCAGACTGTAAAGACTATTGGCCTTTCTTCCCATCCCCTTAAATATGCTCTTTACTAATAAAAAAAAAAAAGTAGCATTGGACAAACTAATATTCCTGTATTTAAAACAAAATCTGAAACACAGAAACTTTTATCTGCTACAATTAGGCTTCTTTGAACTCAAGCTAGTGTTTTGGGGAGGAAGTCCAGGAGAAAAGGATTTCAAGTACCAGAACCTGTATGTTCCATACCAGGCTGATAGACCCACTAGGGTGCCAAACAATTTTTGGGAGAAGTCATGGAAATATAGAGCAGTGCAAAAAAACATCCAGACCCAGATCAGGGTGAGAAAGCTCAAGCCAACGAACAGGGCATTGACCACTGCATGTAATCGTGGGCTCCGATCAGTGTTCAGGACATGCAGCACAGCCATCTCCTCCACAATCATCAGGGCACAGTATGTTAGGAGGAAGGAGTGCCCTGAGATGTCGAAGCCGTGCCAGAAGCCACCACCCTGGCGGCACTGCCACTTGCTGAGGTGCTCCTGGAACAGCACATCAAGTGCTGGCGATCTGTAGCAGCTGCCAGTGAAATCCTCTATGTGCAAGAAGAGACTAGTGCAGACATACCAGACCATGGTGCCCACCAGCAGGGTGCTGATACGCCGCAGCATCCCCAGGACGTTTCGGCTGAGACAGTAGTTGGTGATGGCAATGAAGGGTAGCAGCAGCCAGAATGTCCAGGCCCAGGCCAATTTGACAAAATAGCTGCCAGGGAGAAGTCAAAGGAAACGTATAAATATATTAACCTTCAAGTCAGCAAGGAAGAGGTAGGGATTAGGGGTGTACATGGAACAGGTTTCTAAATTACATCATTCACAGCTATTTACTTTGGTTATTTACACAGCACCCACACCACAGCATCTAATCTAGAACCCTAGAGAACGGGGGTTCTTAAGCTTTCAAGTGACAGCCAAATAGACTGTCTTGTGGACACATCCCTCCCTCTTCATGACTGTCTGGACCAGCTCCCTTGCCCTCCAATCCACAATGGATTTACATCCCCATGGCAACTACAACTGCTACCGTGAAAAAGTAATATCAATAACCTGGGGGTTGGGGGTGTTGCACTTTGCTGCTCCTGTAGGCTCCACTCATTTGCATACACGAGGGGCTCCCGTACAAGTTCCCTGTGGGCCACTCTCCCAACTCCAGGGATTCTCTGCAACCCCCCGCATGCTCACGTTGGGGATTCTGTGTGCCTCCCACTCCTCACCTCCCCACCCCCCAGGGTTTGTGTGATCCTCCATTCCCCCCAAACCGAGAGCTCTGTTTACTGTCCCTTCCCCTCATCCCAGGGGTTGTCCATTATCATTATTTCACTTCTTTCTGTCTGGAGAAAAATCATTCGGGGTGTCAACACATTAAACTATTGATGAACAGGGATGAGACAAGGGGTATTGTTATGCTGGAAAGTATTAATTGTTGCCATCAACCAGTTCTTTGATCTACTGACAATTGCAGAGGTACTTGAAAATATGGCAGGGGCTTCAAGTGTCCTCCATTTTTCCAACATTCAGAAGTTATTGCATTATATAACCAAACAGACAAATGCCATCAAACTGAATGTAAGACCTTGCAAGCTTAGCCAAATATTTAATGTGTTTTAGGAGCTAGAAGAAAGAAGGACAGTCAGCACCATCTGATCTAATCGCTCTCAGATCCTGTCTCCAAGATTCCCTGCCAATTTCTGGGGCTTTACAACTATGTTTTTCTATTTAAAAAATATGTCTCCCTGTTTCTGAGTGGAAGATCCAAACAGACAAAACTGATTTACTGTACAGGAGAAAGACTAACAGAGCGACAATGACTGCACACAAAAGGCTGCCAGAAGCACAATGTAAAAGGGAAAAACGCAGAACTATTTTCTCTCTCATCTCTGTCTTTTGCAGGAACCTCAGGGATCAGGGGAACACTAGCAGGTACAGCACAAGCAGGCTGATGCATGATTGTTAGGTTCACAGGTCCCTTTAATGCTGTTGCTCACAGACGGCCGGTGCTGGCTGGCTCCCTGCATAGGGCTCCCCTGCCCCTCTGTGTCCTACAAGCAACCAGGCCCAACAGGATGAGCGTGTTATGCGTGTCCTGACTCTAGTATCCTTCTGCAGCCCCGCATGAAAGGAGGCACGTATACATTGCTGGTGGGCCAGCTTGTGCTCCATCACAAGAGTGCCTGCTGGGGCCACTTGGATCAGGGCTCAGCCAGCCCCCGCTGTCCCCCCGAGCCATACACCACCCAGCAGGGTCACTCATACCCCCAGCACTGTCCTCCTAGGCCCCCCTGCCCAACCTGTACACACCCCAGCAGGCCCCGCCCCCTCCCCGTAGCCCCGCCCCCTCACATGTTGAGCAGGTTGCGCTTGCTGCTCATGTAGGAGTCGGGCAGCGGCCCCAGCGCCTTCAGGAGGGAGCCGCCCAGCATGAGGCCCAGCAGGCCCCAGGGCAGCCATAGCCGCATCGAGCTCCGCACCAGGGCGGTGCGCAGGGGCCGGGCGCAGCGATCCAGCGGCTCCATCGCGAGTACGCTCACTCCCGCCGCAGCGACAGCCGGACGAGCTGATCACGCTGCGCTGGCGGCGCCCGCCTGCCTGTCCCGGCCGCCGTACTGCGTCACCGCGCGTGCGTACGTGCGTCACGACGCACCGCTCCCACTGGAGTCCAGGGTACAAGGGCGCCGGCGCCATCTAGCGGCCGCCGAGGGCCAGGGCCGGCCCGCGGGAGCTCAAGTCGCGTCTTACCGAGCCGCTTGTTTGTGCAAGGCGGAGTCGCGTATTTATCTCGGGAGACTGGGCAGCTTTGCCAGGCAGTGCCGGTCGGGTCTGGTCAGGTACCGCCGCGGCCGGGCTGTGCCCGCCCCCTGCAGGACTGGGGCGAGTCTCTGGGGTTTCCCCCCTCCGTGACCGGCTCCCATCGCTAGGCTTCAGAGTGAACAGGCCGGGCTCTGGGGGGCGGCTGGCGGGGCCGCGTGTCCCGTCCCTCAGGCCCAGGGAGGCGTCGTTATCTTCATCACAAGGCAGATTGGGCTGCAGGAGGCGGCTACCAGAGCCAAGCAGTGGCTGGGCCCCACCCAGCACGGCACGGCCCCCCTGCGGCTCTAGCCAGGGCACTCCCACCCACCCGCCAGGGGAGCCCGGCCCCCGGGCACCTTCCGGAGGCTCCAGCACGAACACAGCCCCCTCTGCAGCTGGGGGCGAGTACCTCACTGCAATGCCAGGGGGCAAAGGCTCTGGGCAGCACCGCGGGCAGGGCAGAGCGGTAGCATTTACCTCAGGAATGGGGCTGTTTAAAGCCAGCCTGAGCCCTGCTCCCCCTTCGCTGGCACCAGCCGTGGCCCCTTTGCTGATACAATTCAATAAACCCGGAGTTTTTTCACAGCTTTCCACTAAGTGGCACCACATGCCTGTGGAAAGGAAGGAACCTGGCTATTCCTGACAGCCTCAGGATAGCACCAGATCCTGGGTGGGGGGTTGCATCAGTTTACCTGCTTCACTTCCGTTTATCACGCTGGCTCTGAAAAGCTCCGTGTGGCCTCAAGTGACTAGACGCCTCAGCCAAATCCCCCAAAGGATTTAGACACCACTGCCCTGCTCCGCTCTGGTGCCATCTAACTCCCCAGGCCAGAGCCTAAACTCACTTGCCACCTATTTTTGCTGTAAAAGTTCCTTACCCACCAAAGTTTCTGCTTTTTGGTATTCCCGCTGCTGCCTTGCTCAGGATGCTCTAGTCCAGGGGTTGGCAACCTGTGGCACTCTGCTGCCAGCCTGGTGTCCTGGCTGCTGGCCCCGCTCAGCCTGTTGCTGGCCTGGATGGATGGAACCCCGGCCGGCAGACGGGACCCCGGCTGGCAGGGGCCGGCGGAAGGAACCCCAGACCAGCAGCGGGCTGAGCGGCTCAGCCCACTGCAGGCCTGGGTCCCAGCCGCTGATCTGCTCAGCCCGCTGCCAGTCTGGGGTACCATCCGCCGGCCGCTGTAAGTGTAAAATGTATTACTGGCACGCAAAACCTTAAATTACCACGAATAAATGAAGACTTGGCACACCACTTCTGAAAGGTTGCTGACCCCTGCTCTAGTCCCTCTGCACTCCCACCTGGGTTGCCTAACCACCATGCTATGGAATCATTCTCACTTTCTCTCAGTGGCCCAATGGCTAATTATTTTATCCAAAAACAGCATCAACAGGAGAGATTCATGGACACCCACTCAGAACATCCCATAGCCCAGTGGGTAGGGCACTCTCAGGAGAGGTGGGAGTCTGTTCAAATCCTTTCTCCCGATCAGGCTGAGGGGGGAATTGAATCTGGGTCTCCAGCATCCCAGGTGTGTGCTAATCTCTGGGCTAAAAGTTACAGGGGTGGTAGTACCACCTTCTCCTCTTCTAGCCATTTTGTTTCAAATTAGGAAGGTGTCTGACCTTCCCAAGAACCAGCTTAAGCACCTAACGTGCCCCACTCCAGGAGAGGAGTTCCTGGCTGTGGATCACAAACAGAAAAGGGCACCTGCCTTCAGCCTGTAGTTAGGTGCCTATCTTTGTGAGAGGGGTGGGGCTTAGGATACACCCTCAGGTTAGCATCTCCTATTGGCTAACTGAGGCAGCTGTCCATCTAGCATGCAGGCTTTTGTGGATCCCATTTTTAGGTGCCTATCTCTCCTGCATTGTGAAGGGAGCATAGGTGCCTATTTTTATTGTAGGACCGAGGACACCATCGTGCTAGGTGCTGTACAAACAGAGCAAAAAAACAGTCCCTGTCCCAAGGATCTTACAGTCTAAGTACATGCCTATTAATCTCAAGTTCTCAGGAGGGTATTTTTGGCTGAGAATGGCTTGATAGGTCCCTTTCAGGGTCCATCAATGCTACTCTTCTTTGGGACACACAAAGTACTGTAGAGCAACAAGGCATCATGTTCCCCCATGCTAGTGGTTAAATAGAATTTTTTTTTAAATGCTGCCAGACACCAGTGGCTCCTGGCACAGGAGACCAGGTTTGGGTACCGAAGCTGGGTCTGTCACAGTGGTTTGGAGCGTATGGCTTGCTACTAGGTTACCACACACACACACACACACACACACACACAAAAACAACCTCTTCTCCCTTTTGTCCAAGTAATTTATAATGCTTAGCTACAGACCCCATACAGAGGTTTGTCCTGCTGAGAACTGTATGGCAGAACCTCATTTGGTAAACATGTCAGCTGCTACAGCTGAGTAAATCTCTGGGACCCCCCCCCCCCCCACACACACACACACACTAAATTTAAGGAATTGCTCTGCTGAGTACAATCATATTATGTGGCTGTCAGAGGCCCCACTCTGGGGAGAGCATTTCCAGTGTCAGCTGAGAACCATTTATCAAGGGGTTGAACAATTCCTCTGTCTCCTTGGAAACTGCCTTAGATAGGCAAAAGGTTAATTGGAAAAAGAAAAAACAGCCCACCCAACCCAAACATCTATGTGTTTATCTCTGTCTGCCTTTCCATCCAATATTAAAGTGATTGATTGTTTTACTCTGGGGAACACACAGCTTTTATGTGAGCTGACCAGATGTAGGGGAGTTCAGGACTGACTCTCATTGAAACAATTAGGGAGAGTCTACAGTCTGAGAATCAGAGAATTCAGGTACCCTGTAGGAATTTGTATTATATTATTGTTGTCCTGTGTTGATCAGGAGGCTCACACCAACCCTATTAAAGCAGATGAGGGACTCCTATGGAGACAGTTCTGTAAGCTGCCACAGAAACCTCTCCCCTGCTATATTAAGACAGGTAAATAGGATATGGTAGAAATGGCTGCGATAGCTACTCCTGCAATAGAAAAAGATACACTTCAGCTGGTGAAGGGTATGGTTGCAAACTGGAGATTTACAAAGAAAGAATAAAAAGCTAGTTATATCTTGATGGACTATATAATGACGAGAGGAGACATGATAAGAATCCACAAATATCTGAAAGTTATGTGTAAACCTCAAGGCTGTCGAAGAACTGTAGAAAGTGGTAAAAGAGGCAGCTGGTCTGATTGATCGAGTAGGCCTTTTCCATTTCTAATTTATCTGATTTAATGAAGGCCCAGAGATGAAGCAGGCTGGGTCCAACTGAGGAAATATGAATCATTCCCAGATCTTTCAACATCATCCAAATGAATATGAACCTTTCTTGATATTCCTACACTGGAAAAAGTCACAAATAATAATATGCATCACTGTCCAGATGTTTGGAAAAAATCTTCCGTTGTGCATACGAATGCCAAGAAATGGAGCAGAATGGTATTGCACACCCGGGAATTCCACCTTTGAATCCAGCCTCATTTAGGGAAATGAATTGCTCCATAGATTGTTACTATCTCACTAGTTAGCAGACCCATGTGAGCCTTTAATAATGAACCAGAAACTGGGCACAAAATTCACCTGCTCTGGGGGTTTATTATAGACCCAAAGCTCACCCGACTTTTACTAAGCTTCATGAATCTTTCAGTGTACCTGGGTCAAGTTTCCAGCAAGAACATCTGAATCAAGTTTTGAATGAACCTCAGGAACTTTTGTGGTTTTGAATGGAAACCAGATAAAACTTGATGGTTTTGACTGAGGTTTGAGGTTTCGGGTTCAAATTCAGAACTCAAAGGGAAGGGTGGTGAACTTAACATAGGCCAGAAACTTTACAAAGTTTTTATAGCCCCCTGTCATCATGCTTCTCACCTCCAGACCACTTCCCTGAGTCTGGGTGTGGTGGTGCAGGGCTTTTTTTCAGCCTGATGCCCTCCCATAGTCATTCTGGTGTCACAACACCTATTTTTATACAGAGCCTAGCCCTCCAGCCAGGTCACTGTCCAGTCTGTTCCTCTTCCGGGTTAACAGAAAAGTCCCAGATAGGAAATCCCAAAGTCTGAGGGCTTCTGAGCTCAGTCCTCAACCTGCATCTGGGGCCCACAATACTTGACCTCTTCTCTTTCTGACGCCCTTACCATTCCCCAGACCAAGAGGGAAGGGAAGGGAACCCAGGCCCACCCTCTACTTTGGTTTCCAGCCCCAGGACCTTGTTTAGGTAGCCAAGGGCTGTTCCTTCAACCCCTCTGCCATTTTTCCTGGGCTGCTCCTATCTTTTACTGATCTTGTCAACATCTTTCCCCCCATCTCTGGATTCTAATATCCTTACTTGGGATCTCTGGTTCCTCACCACTGCTTCTCTGGCTCTACAGCTTTACCCCCTCAAGTTTACTCACAGCAGCTGGGAGATGACAAGTAACTCCTAGCTCTTTGGCTTAGGTGAGCCAATCCTACCCTCCTCTGAGCAGAAGGTCCCTGTCAGCCCTCTGTCTGGAGCTAGGGTTCTCTCCCAGGCCTCTTTGCCTTAGGTTAATCACTCCTACCCTCCTTTAAGCAGGGATTACCTCCCCAGCCCTTTTCCTGGAGCTGGGATTGTGACTTAAATTCCCAGTTCCCTTTAGCTGAACACCCTTACCAATTAGCCTTCCACTCTGGAGTGTTCAGCAGGGTAGCCTTCTGTCAGGGTCGGCCTGCTCTGAAGGCAGAGACAGCTCCCCGGGTCCCAACTCCTTCCCAGTTGGTTGGGCGAGAGGGCTACAGTGTCCAGATTCTTTCCTCAAGTACAATTAATTCCATGGAGCCTTAGGTCTCATATATATCTGTTGGACCCTCTGAAGCCTTAAAGGGCCATGCCAGGGGGTAGGGTGGGCTGACCACTCAGTGCTATCACCCTCGATAGCAGACTACCTTGGCACACTTTCCACAAACAGGAACTGCTGTATCACTCAGCTCTGTCGCTGAGCCCCTGAGATATATTAAGGTAGCAGAATATAGTAGGTGATAGTGTCTGACAAATACATTTCCTTTGGCTTGACCTAGATAGGAACTTCTTGCGAACCTCAGAGGCCAGATCAACTAGGCCTGCACTGATGGACATGTCTGGCTGAGTCTGACCACAGAGCTGAGCTCTTTTCTGAACAGCAGGGACAAAGAGGAAGAACCAGAGCACCCCATTTGCTAGCTGTTTCAAGGGGTCTTCATTTTTATGTGGTGATGCAGAAGTGAATTGGCAATTAATTATGGTGAAATGCCATGTTTCTAGGGCTAGGAAAGGCTGTCCAGCTGCAGAGACAAGGAGCCTGAATACTAGACCTGTGCAGAGTTTGAAAAGGCAAAGTCTAATAAAAATAAACATTGTTGTCCTAAGATCCTTATGTAGGCCTATGTCCATCGTAATCTCCAAAATTTGAGATTTCCTTGTCTTGTTCACCTCTCCATGTAGTATTCTGCACTTGGGATTATCAGGAGCTGCTAGCAGGAGCTAAGACCTGTCCATACATCTTCTGATGGTCATAGTATCTCTGGTCAGCCTTGGGTCAATAGTTCATGTCCTGGGCAGATGGCATATATAATGCTGTTTGTACAGAGTTTTTGTTTGCTTTCAGAGGGGATCACATGCTGGGACACTCCATTGAAACATAGTTGGCTCCTTGATGTACATCAAAGAATAAAGTGCATTGTACATCAAAAAGGTCTTGTTTACCGCAGCTTCACAATCTAACCTGTTAAAGTGATAAAGACGACTCTTTCACTTCTCTAACCAGTCAGAGAGGTCCCTTTAGAATGTCAAATAAGTTACTAGTCACCTCAAAAACAAAAAGTGAGAGAGACTAAGGGATACATTATGCAACCATTAGCACGTATTCCAACTCACCTGTGTCCCTCCTAAGATAATGTGCATGCCTTTCACCCATTCAGATCACGGACCTGTGGATCCTCCCCTTAGGCTGGGTGGAGGAAAGCCCGCCCACTTCCTGGATACCAACAGGACCCATTCAGTGAATTCTTGGAGCTCAAAAGATTGTCGATCTTATGACTACACACACACACACACACACACACACGACCAAATGGCTTGCTTTGGAACTACACTGAAAGCAATGGAGTTCCATCAGTGATGGATTTGGCCCCCTGTGATTTAATCATATTTATGAGTGATTTAATTTGTCAAACAGCTGTTGTGGAAGTAATTTTAAATCAATGTTTTAAAAAATTAAAAAGCAGCATGGAGCAGAGGTACTGCTATGGAACAAAGATCTTGTTTTTCATACAAATATCCTTAGTAGTAAAAACAAGGCGGGGGGGGGGGGGGGGAAGCAGACCCTGTATGAGACAGAAGGAGAAAGCGTTTCTCAAAGCATTTTTCAAAGTCATCATCAGCAAATCTGTGACAATGTGCAGTCTGAAAGAAGAGAAGGATACGTTGGAGTTCGCTTGCATTGCAGAGAAAGTCTTCATTTGGTACTGAGAATTTCAGTTAAGAAGGCAATCCAGGATAATGGCATTTGACGATTTATTATATGCTGTTAGTGACAATACTGCCATGACCATGTCTAGTGTTACTAGTCACAACATCATATCCCTGAATTAAAAAAATACAGCTGCATTCATGCAAATGATTGAGGATAATAGGGGCTGGGAATGGGTTTCACAGAGTTAAGTATTGTCTGCTTAAACCCCTTATGCTAGGGCGCAGCCGTCTTTGAAACTTTTCCTTCTTTGCTTCCCAGATTTGTAGTGCTGACATAGGTGCCGACTCCATAGCTAGAGGACCCATGGGGAAAAAATGGTGGGTGCTGAGCACCCACCAGCAGCCCCTCTATCAGAGCCTCCCCTCTGCCCCAGTGCCTCCTGCCCGCTGGCCGGCCCCGCTGATCAGCGCCTTCCCCCCCCGCCCTGTGCCTCCCGCCTGCCGCAATCAGCTGTTTCACAGCATGCAGGAGGCTGGGGGGGGGGGAGAAAGAAGTGAGGAGCGAGGATGCATCGGGGGAGGGGTGGAACAGGGGAGGAAGAAGCGGGTGGGGGTGTGGCCTTGGGCAAAGGGGTGGAGTGGGGACGGGGCCTGGGGCAGAGCCAGAGGTTGAGCACCCCCCACCACATTGGAAAATTGGCACCTTCAGATTGTTTTTCAAAGAGGTGCACTGTAAGCTGAAGTTCACTGGTTGCTTGATTGGCTGCTAATGAAACATATTGTGGCATCTGCAGTAGAATTTCATAAGCTTGGCACCAGTTTTAGATGAGTAGAGCTGATGTCATGGGCTCGAGATCCCTTATCTTCACTCCAAATTGAAACATGAGAATCATCTCTGAGGTCATGAGTTCTAGAATGTTCAGTGAGAAAAATCTGATGCTTTCCAGGTGTTGTGCAGATTTGGAACAATTCCCCCTCCATCTTTAGAGTCCTTTTATAGATGGGGTATTCCACATCCCACCTGTGTCTGCTGCCAGGGGCCACCAACTGATGCCAATACTCCTTTAGAAGAACCAATCACTGAGTCCCTATAAAGCAGTGGTTCTCAAAGCCGGTCCACCGCTTGTTCAGGGAAAGCCCCTGGCTGGCCGGGCTGGTTTGTTTACATGCCATGTCCACAGGTTTGGCCGATCATGGCCCCCACTGGGTACGGTTCGCTGCTCCAAGCCAATGGGGGCTGCGGGAAGGGTGGCCAGCACATCCCTCTGCCCACGCCGCTTCCCACAGCCCCCATTGGCCTGGAGCAGCAAACTGCAGCCAGTGGGAGCCATGATCGGCCGAACCTGCGGATGTGGCAGGTAAACAAACCAGCCCGGCCAGCCAGGGACTTTCCCTGAACAAGCGGCGGACCGGCTTTGAGAACCACTGCTTTATAGGGACTCAGAGAGGAGGATTCAGTTTAGCTAAACGTTTCCTCTATGGGGATTGCATATGGAAGATTTCTAAGGGAACAGTTCCCACACAGCTGGTGGAACTGTGACAGACAAAATCCATATTTATGTGAATTGATTTTGGGGGGGAAGCAGATATAGCCTACCGCTCCCCCTTCTTTTGTATGTTTTAACATGCATCCTCCTTGTGTTTGCAGAGGGGAGCCAGATTTTGCACTGTACTGCAGTGCCACTGATTTCAAGGATGTAAGTCTGTAAAGAATTTGGTCCATGGACTGTAAAATAAAAACCTAGGAAGCATCTTGACTCTGTGGAAAATAAAATGCATTGTATTGTAATGAGGAAAGTTAATGTGTCAAAGAATGTGCTTGTTACACTGTATTTGGCCTGTTAATCACTTTGGGGTTCTATTGGATTCTCAGTAAGCTTCAGTATCTCTACTGCTGCTCCTATATGTGTATATGGTGCAGGTATACTCTAAGTGGCCATGGTTATGCAGAAAGTTTCCCAATGCCTCTTTGCCTTCTGTGCCTCTCTGGCATTTGCTTCTTTGACTCTGAACTAGAAGTCAGAAAACATATGAAGTCAGGATTGGCAATCTGGTTCAGATAAAATAGGGTCCCCATCATACAAACCTTCATCTACTATTAGAACCAGTGTTGGTTCTTGTTTGATTTGAGTTTTGGGGAAAGGTACAGGCTGATTCTTATTGTCTCCAAACACATTGGTCTATCCATAGTTTTCACACCATGTACAGAGGCTTGGAAGGATTAGCTTTTTAATCACTAAAGGTTGGTAAATGTCAGTTTCACCATACATACAGAAACCGATGAAAAAATATTTCCATCTGTAATCAAAATTTTCAAAGGCAAAGTAAGAAAAATGCTGCTTGAGAACTCTGATTTAGGGATATTTACTTTGTATATTTTGACATGTGATATTGACAACTTGTGTTTTAATGGTTACAGATCTTTAAATTTTTGAATCTCAACATCTACTGTCATTAAATAATTGTCTGATTCTCCCATAATATCCCGCAATTGTGAAAATGTAATAGAAAATGCTTAAAACCCACAATTTTGCACAACTGAAAATTTACATGGATAAAAATTTAAAACAGCTTAAAATATCAATATTATTCATCAGTTATTTTAAAAAGTAGTTTTGCCCAGTCTACATATGTCCCATCCTTGTTTAGAGTTCTGTTCAAGTCACCTGTGAAATGTTCTATTATTTCTCTCCGCAGTTTGCTGATCTTTCCCAGAAGGACACCTGCAACCCAGATGGATCTGGGTATCACTCATTATCTGCCAGCTCCTTCCCCTGGTTGCTTTTCTCTTCATCCCTCCCTGTGTTTTTAAAATGATAATCATTTGGACATCATGTGCTTTTAGTGGCTGAGCTGCTTGAACTGGGAATTCATTCTTGCAGGAGCTTGGCCAAGTCCTTCTTGCTCTTTGTTTTCCTTGGTTCACGCTGCTTACATCTCAGTGATTGATTCTGTTTGATTTTGATTGTTAAGTGTGCTGGGATGTTTGCATAAAAGGTGCTACATAAGCATAATTTGCACAGTATTTTCTTTGCTTAATGGGAGCTTATGCCTGAAGTTCTGGGGTACTGGACTTTCCCTGGGACACTGCCTTTGATTTCCAGTGCCTCAAGCAATGTAGCATGCCCCCGCTCACCATAAGCTTGGCAGAGTGTGTTTAGCTGGACAGTTGTGATCACTCCTGAGTCTCTCAGGACTTTAAACTTCTGTCTGGGGAGGGATGTGACAATCTTTCCATGACACAGAACCAGGTGTTTTGCTGTCCCTTGTTACAACGGATGCTTTTAGACCCTGATTTGCCTCTATACCATGAGGACCTATGGATCTCTCACTTCTGTGAGTGGACGGTACATTATGTACAGCAGAAATACTGAATCAAGTAACTGAGGTGACAGAAAATGCTATTTCACAACCAGTGTGGCTGTTCAAACAAGTGGTAGGCTTTCCCCACTCCATAAACCAAGAATTTTGGAAGCAAGTATGGAAACTTACCCCAGATAGTTCAGTATGTACAAATTATCTCTGTTCTCAGCATCAAACTCTCTGCAGGTCAGACATTTCCCTGGCAGACTGTTCAAATGAATAAAAAGAATACGATTCTGGCTAAAGGGAATTTTCAGCAAATTTGGTGGTTATATCCAAAGATCAAAATAATGTGGTATATGGGGCAGCTACATATTCAAAGAGTAATAAAGAGACCAATTCATTTTTCAGTGGCAACAAATAGCAAATTAATACCTAAGGCTACAAAACAGACTTCTTGTTCTGTAAAGCCAGACTTCAGCAGTGTAGTCCAATGGCAGATTTTAATTTAAAAAGGAGGCTGATATTGTGGTTAGGTCACGGGACTGGGATTCAGAGGATCTGGGTTCAATTTGTGGCTCTGCCACACAGTTCCATCGTGACCCTGGGAAGTGTCACAGATCGGGTCGGTCTCCCCTTGCCCTCTGGTCACTTACCAGACTGCTGTGAGGAGGTCGGGACAGTGAATCCCCCATGTGCTGTAAGTTTCCCTGGGTCTCAGCAGGCAGTAGCACTGCTGCTTCTCTTTGCCTCTCCTGAACATTTCTTGGGCACCAGCTCTATCTGTCACCCTCTCATAGAAATGGAGCCCTGCAGCCCACCTGCCCGTAGGCACCCAGGACCAGCACATACCCCCTTGCTTAAACACATCCTCCTCCAGAACTCCAGCTAAAAGTGTGATTTACAGCACTATTGCTCTTTACTTAATTGCCTGAGAAATACAGATTGTGTAGAAAAACATCAAACATCCTCAGAGTAATACCCCTCACTCTAGCTCACCCTTCTCCGTAGGCGACCATCTGAATTCAGGTAGTCAGAGTTTCCCCTTCCTCATCAGGCTCCGGCAGCAGCTTCCTCCATCGTGAGCAGCCCGTGAAAATGGCCAAAGACACTGAATGGATCAGCTCCTGCCCTCTTATAACCTTCCTGCCCCTCTGTCAGATGACTTCTAGGTCAGCCTCTTCAGGTAATCTTAGACCCTTAGCAGGCAAACTCTCCCGTGATAAAACAGTTCTCTTGGGTGGGAGCTGACCTATTGGTTTTTAGAACAATTCAATTTCTGTGAGAGAGCTGTTAAATCAATGGCCCTCTATTGTCAACCCCTTACCACCAGCCTTTGGCATTGCAGTCCAACATAGAGGTAACAGGATAACAAAGGTAAAGAGCCCCCCATCCACAATGGAGTCTGCAGTCTGATAAAGATACAGAGAGTTCATAATCTCATCCAGAATTCATAAATTGTCCAGACAGATTCCCCCAATCGTCACAGCAAGTCACTTAATCTCTCTGTTACCTCAATATCCAATCTGTAAAATGGGGATAGCAATACTTCTCTATCTCATAGCAGTCTTTCAATGGTAAATTCATTATTGTTCATGGGGTGCTCAGATAGCCTGGTGATACAGTCCAGAAAGCCTAAACATAAAAGTATTTATCCCAAATACACACAGTTCACAAAGCTCTGAGAGAGTCTCACTATAGAGCAAATTACCTCTCAAAAATATGGCAGCACCTTATTTTTAAATAAAATAGGTATGCAACTTAATATAAAAATGTACACCTAATTTGCATGCATAGTCATTATTGTTGCCAGCTCTGAATTCAGGTTGCAGCAGGGAAGTGAAGGAAGAGCTTATTTTGAAATACCTTATTGGATCACGCGGTTTTCTAGATTTACCTCTGGGCAGGAATTTCACTACTGATTTGGGATAATAAACAATAAGGGGCAAGAGTTTATAGGCACAGCAATAATAACCCACCATCAGCAATAAGAACAGAGCATGGGTCCTGATATGGGGCATTTCAGCCACATGCAGATTGCTCCAGCTCCATGAAAGCTGGTTTACCAAAATATAGACTAAACTACAGGGATTTATTTAGTTTTACACGTACCACATAATTATCTCAGAGTGTCCCTCATATAGCGAATGTTTTGCAGCTGCCTGCTGAGTCTGCCTCCTCCTCCTTGCAAGGTGGGTCAATGTCTGTTCCCTCTGCTGTCAATAGCTCTCAGAAAATATTTTACCTACAATGCTCAGGGGAACAGGAGCTTCCTGTCCGAGTATGGCCCCGGGGGACCTTTTTTTCCCCATAGATTCTAGGACTGGAAGGGACCTCGAGAGGTCATAGAGTCCAGTCCCCTGCCCGCATGGCAGGACCAAATACTGTCTAGACCATCCCTGATAGACATTTATCTAACCTACTCTTAAGTATCTCCAGAGATGGAGATTCCACAACCTCCCTAGGCAATTTATTCATGAGCCAAGACCTAACAAAACTCAGAGGAGCTGAAACCCAGCTCAGGACACAGAGTGGTGAGCTCCTGAGAGCCAAGTCATTATATTATGGGACTATATTGTGATGGTGCAATATCCAAAATAAATCAAGGACTCTGGGGTTGTGGGCTTAGGCTCTTTGGTTAGATTTGGGACCCAGGACTCTGGGGTTCTGTTCCCAGCTCTGGGAAGGTTTGTGGGCTAGTAGTTAGAGTGGAGAGCTGAGAGTTCTGTTACTTATATTTTCCCCTGATATTTCTCTAGCAACTTTCCTTTTGCACAGTCCTAAAGCACTTTACGTATGTTATAACAGCAGTACTTATCTCCATCACCAAAATGCAGCCACCTTGGGCACAGAACTCAGCAGTTATCCTGTCTGAAGGACGCTGCACTACTGGGCTTTTAGGAGAAGAATTGAATGCTTTTTCTGGATCTAAACTAATGGAGAAATTTTGATAGGCAGAACTTTGGGTGCTTGAGTTGGAATATGGCTCAGATGACAGGGTAAACGCAGGGACAACAGTGACAGTTTGAAACCTTTTCCCAGACTCTGCTCTGGGATACACTTCACTTTATCTGCTCTTGGTTCTTTTCATTCCCTGCCCCCTTCTTCTTCAGAAATAAATAGGCAGTATTCAGTTGGATTTTTAGCACTTTTGGTGACACTCAGCTGCCATCCCCATCCTCCATACCTGGCACCTCCACTCCAACTAATCCTTTTATTTTGGCATCCAACATTTTCCCCTTCATTCACTGTTTAGCGAAAAAGATAGCAGCTACCAGTCAGAATTAGCAGTGCTGGGTCTGCTGCTAAAATTGAAATTCATGGCTTCCAGGAGCTTCTGGTGCCAGTGCCAACAGTGGCTGCATTTGGGTCAGGAGCAATGCCCAACCTCCAGTTGAGGAATCTCAGAGCTGTACCAGCTAGAAACGAGTAACAAAATCATGACTGTTCAACTGAGAGAGGAGATAAATGATAAAGGTACATGACATAGTGACTAGTGCAGAGAAGGTTGTTGGGACACTGCTATTTACCCTCTCATAACACCACAACACGGGGACGCTGAGTGAAGTTGAAAGGTGACACATTTCAAACAGATAAAAAGAAATATTTTCACACAACACAGCATGAACCTGCAGAAATCACTGCTACACAATATCATGAAAACCAAGAATTTAGCAATTTTTTTTAAAAGAAAAAGGATTAGACATTGATAATGAGAACGTTCAAAATTATGCTAGATAGGATACAAAACATAAGGGACCAAACCCCTCATTATTTCAGATAAAAGACAACCACTAGCTTTAGGACCAAGTGTCCCCTATGGGCTAGTTATTCCAAAAGTATTTATTAAGGAGTTTCATGCAACTTCTTTTGAAGCATCAGGTGCTGCCCACTGTCAGAGATGGGAAACTGAACTAGACAGACCACTGGTCTGATATGGGCTGGTAATTCCCATGTTCCTATGCACCACACTGACAAAATGGAGTAGACTATGGCTGCTTTTCAGCTTTGCTCTAGGCAAGGCCTCCCACTCTGCAAGGAATACAGAGCCCCAGAATATGATGGTCCCTCTTGCTACTCACAAGGATTGCGATATGGAACCTTTCACCATTCAGTCAGCCATTTAAAATCAAATCCAGACTAAGCTGTGATTAGGTGACTGTTCAATGGCCTATGTGAAATAAGTAGTTGGGTCTCAGCCAAGATTCCTAGCGGACAGATGGACATGGACGCGTATGCGTAATATCTCTAGGATACGGCCTTTCCTATTCATCCACACAGCTAAACCTCTTGTCTAAGCTCGCCTCATCTGTTACTTCAACAGTCTTCTCTCTGGCCTTGGCAAAAGCAATCTTATCTTGCTCACATCCATTCAGAATGCTGCTGCAAAAATAGTTTTCCTAGACTGGCAGCCACCACTTTTTGCATCCCTCCACTGGCTTCCCCTTGTCTAGCGCATCAAACATAAGCAGATTGTATTCACTTTCAAGGCCCTTCACAGTCAAGCCCCACCCTATCATTTCTCATTAGCTTGCTTGCTTCTGATCAGCCCATGATCCCAGCCTCCACTGCCCACTTATTAATGTTTCAAACAAGCACCTTTGTGTTTTCTCCCACTCTGCCCCACCTGCTTGGGGAGTGCTTCCCATTAACATCCATAAAGCTCCTCACTGTCGACCTTCAAATCCCTCCTCAAAACTCTCCTTTACCACAAGGCCTATAAAAAAACTTTACAGCTATGCAGCGGGTGTGCTGAGACCAGTGCCTATCAGGCTGACCCGTATTGTCTCATTCTTCACTTGTACTCTCCCATCTGTCTTATTAGTTTATAAATTGCTTGGAGAAGGCCCTGTCCTTTTGGTCTGTGTTTGTACAGTGCCTAGCAGAGTGAGACCAAAGCCCATGTCTAGGACACCCAGGTGCTTTGGTAACACAAATAATAAAACCACCAAATTATAAGTGTCTCCTCTGATGGCAGCCTCACCTGAATGGACATGGAGATTCTATGCCTGGATGAATCCATATGGCAGATGGTTGGGGAGGGGAATAGGGAAAACTCACATTGCTATGGCCTGGGCTGTACCTGTTCTGAGAATAAACAGATTTCTAAGGGCTGGCAACTTTCACCAGCATTTAGCTCAGTAAAAAATAAATACAAAACCAAATCCTAGTGCTGGGATTAATCAGAGCATTAACCAGCTTCCCTAAGAGAAACAGGATTCTTTTCAGTTGAATTTGTCTGTACAATTAGAAAAAAAAATCTATTTTATATGAATACACCACAGATGTGTGACTTGACCTAATCTCTGTTGACACAATTCAGACGTTAGGAAAAATACATGAGATGTGTGTTCTGCTGAAAAAGGTCTTTCTTCGGCATGTTCCTTTAATGTAGGCCCCAAACAATTGGCAGGGCATTTCTAACTCCAGTGTGGAGAGATCAGCGGGACCCTGCGAAGGATAATGCAGGATTCCAGCACAATTGCTGGTGCTTAGATGAGGAGAGTTGGTGGCTCTGTTCCCACCTTTTCAGAGTGGCATTTTTGCATGCCAGTGAGAGCTTGCTCCATCAGCGATCTCACAGGTGCTGGGCCTTTGAACTCCACTTCAAAGCTGGGGGCTAGAGCGAAGTTTTTCTAAACTCAAAAGAACATGTAAATATTTGCAGGCACCAATGAACCCTCCTCGTCATTTCAATGATCAACTGTATAAGATGGCTGGACAGAGAGTTCAGCAGGCTTTGAAGTGTATCCTGCTAGTTCACTGAACCCCTCCAAGAGCTGCAGAGATGGGTGCACACAAAGTGCGATGACAGAGAGATTTGTACCTGAACTGGAATTTCCCCCTCCTATATTCTCCATATAAACTCACGAGGACAAATCAACTTTTTGCTCAGCTTGGTGCAGCCTGACGCCTTGAACAGTAAGAAACGCCTTTTTCTGGTCAGGAATACATGGTGAAAGTAAAGGGCTGAATTCTGATGTCATTGCCACTAGTATAAATCCAGAGTCGCTCCAATGAATCAGCAGGGTTATTCCAGAGTCACACCACTTGCTGTATTCCTTGAGAGCAGAATATGCCTTACAGCTGTTATTCCAGACATGACTGATTTAGGGTCTCCTGATCCTGGAGTTTTACGGTGACCCATTTTAAAGTCAGACCAATTGTTAAATCTAGATTCAGGTTTATTTTCTACCCAGACCCATCCACCAAAGTTTAAAGGTCTTTGGACTGGAGAGTTGAGATTCAGAGGCCCATTCACTCCCCAGCCTTTATGCTGAGGTGGTTAGTGAAGGAGCTGATTAATGCCAGCTGTGTGCTGTTTTTTGCCATGTGGGCACTTGTTCACTAACAAGATGGACTGAGACCCACCAACTAATTTCACCCACCAAACCACCATCAGATGATCATGAACTTCATTTAACCTGGTCTGGATTTGACCCAGTTTCCTAGGGGTGAAAGGTTTCCCATTCCAATCTGCCTCCCCATCAGCTGGTGTCTTTAACATAAGGATGCTGAAGCTTTTAAAACTATATTAAATATGAAGTTTAGTGCTTATTGGACCTTTTGGTCTAAGGCTATGTCCATACTGGGAGCATTTCACTGGTACATCTCCACCTTCTGCTTAAATGTAAAGCGCACTTCTCTACCCTGCCTTCTCTAATATAAAAAGAACCACATTTACTTTTTTTTTTAAACAACCCCCTCCCATTGCACATACAATTTCCTCCCGAGCAGAGGACAAGAGAAAGGATGACCCACAGGGCCGGCTCTGGCTTTTTCGCCGCCCCAGGCGAAAAAGCCTCCGGCCGCCCCCTCTCCCCCATGGGGGGGGTGGCCGGAGCCCCGGGGGGAGGGCAGCGAGCCCCGGCGGGGGCTCCGCTCTCCCCCCGGCGGCCGGGGGGAGGGCGGCCAGAGCGCCGGGGGGAGGGCGGCGAGCCCGGCTGTGGCCCCGCTCTCCCCGGCGGCCGGAGCGCCGCGCCGCCGCCCCCCTCCAGGTGCCGCCCCAAGCACCAGCTTGGGTGCCTGGTGCCTGGAGCCGGCCCTGATGACCCACACATGACAGATGTCATTCACATTTAGAGTGACCACGGATCCCTTATTTTAAGGGACCACCCCATATTTCATTGACCTGTCTCTTTTTTTAAGATATATTGAAATGTCTTACAATTGAGCGTAAGTACCATTGTAAACATCACATTGACGTTTATAATAATTGCACTGTATGCTTGAGGGCAGAAGAAATGTACACTTTAAAGAAAAATATGCTAAGGACAATGGTGCTTCCTAAAATGTCCCTTAAAATAAATTATTGTCCCTTATTTCCATCCAAGGAAGGTGGCCACCCTAGTCACATTGCTTAGTGCGCTAGTGGAAGGTGCTCAGGTTCTACTGTAGTGTGAGGACACGAACACAAAGAGCCATGCTTTAAGCATCACTTAAAGAATTCCCTAACCAGGAAGTTCCCCTGTTTATTAAGTTCCGTGCTGCAACACATCCTGGTCATCTCTCGAGACAGTGGAGAACCAGGAACTCTATAACCACTCCACATCTCCCTTTTTTTTAATAATAGATTAAAACTTAAATTATAAAGCCATGTGTATATACACACACAACAGTGCAAAATAAACTTCAAATCCCTTAAAACTATTTACACTACGATGTCCCTGTAACCAAGTTCACTCACCACTAGGCATCCCTTTGTGGCCAGGCATGGAGTCACATCTCTCTCAGCTGGCTAGCAGCCCCTGCCAATAGCTGCTCCAGCACCGTGGTATGTCTCTGCCTGGTAACACAGCCCTCTGGCTGGCTCACCATCTTTAGTCCACCCCTGCCAGGGTCCCAACTGTCCCAAACTAAATGTCCAAAAACCATCTTTAACAGAAAAAACACTTCAGCCCTCTCAGGGACTCTTCCTCACTCACTCTTCAGCTTAATCATCAGCTCCCCTGCTAGGCTCAATAACCCTTACAATGGGCTTGTAAACCCCCTTCCTTGGGGCTGGTAGCGGAACCCAGTCCCACCCTCAGCTCTGGGTTCTGGCCCAGGGCCCTGTACTGAACAGCTAGGTCTGCTCCTTTACCTGTGGTGCAGTCTTCCCTCCTCCATTTCCTACTCAGCCTCTTAAGTTCCCTTCCATTCTCCCAGTCTCTTCCCTGGTTAGTCAGGGTTTCTCCCAGGCCTCCCTGCCTAGAGAGCTTTCCTTGCTTCTCCAAGCTTCCTACCTAGCTCTCCCTCCAGCTCCTACCCCAGCTGGGCTTTATCACCACTCAAGCCTGACCCTGCCTCCTTTCGAGCAGCCATTTTCTCTACTTTATGGGGAATTGCCTGATTTCCCCTCAGATGAAGCTCATTCTGCAATCAGGTTGGCTTAGCCCCAGGCTCTCCAGCCCATGGAGCAAGCCACCCTATTACAGTCCCCTTTTCAGTTGCATGTAATTAGTCCTGAGCAGTATTCTAAAGATCAAATCTTTGAGGACGTCTGATCAATTCTTCCAGACTGTGTTGAGTTCATGTATAGAGCTCCCTGTGGAAGGAGCTCACTTCCTGACAAAGTACCAGCAGGTCCCGGATCCTCTTTTCATTGCGTTAGAAAATATTGACAATGACCCCCATTCCTCCAGAGAAGTCTTTCTCGAGCCTCCACTAGGTAGGATCTGGGAGTTTCTATCAAACTCTGAACACTTCCAAATGTCTGGGAGCTTCTAAGCCAAACATTTCCCCTAGTTTCAGTGCAGATAGTGCTTTTGTTTTGTGCTGAGCATTGACATTTTGTTGTTGCCAACATTTTATTTCAGCATCCTGTTCGCAAAAATGCTTTCAGGTTGGACCTCTTAGGTTTAAGCTGTATCAGTACCCAGGTAAAGGTGTCCTTAGTCACCTTCCCATCAGAAGTTCTGCTGGTGATAGTACAGACACAAGCGGTGTGGACCAATATGCCAGGAGTGCTTTATATGGGTCCACTGGTTCTTGCAAAAGTCTTTTTAAAGTCTGTGCTGCTCTCTCCACCTCCCCGTTGCTCTGGGGGCAATGTGGATGAATAGTATGACGTTCAAAATCAAAGTCCTGTGCAAATGCTAGGAATGGTTCAGAGGTAAATTGAGGCCCATTAGCAAACACAAGGACTTCAGAAACTCTGTGTCTTGCAAATATTGACTTTAGTTTCTGGATGACCTGTGCCAATGAAATCTGTATAAGTATAGCCAAGTCAATATCTCTGGAGAAGTAATTAGCTATAATAATGTGTGTGTGTCCTTTCCAGAAAAACAAATCTGTGGCTACCCACTGCCAAGATTTGTCAAGTAGTTTTGCACAGAATAATGGCTCTGGAGATGATTTTTTTGTTTGTTAATTTGTTACATATTTCACAGCCCTCTTCTAAGGTCTGAATTTATCACCTCAGACTGGGCCACTGTACAGAGTGTTGTGCTTGTGCCCTGCACTCATTTATATCTTGGTTTCCCTCATGGATTTTGGAGAGCATCTCTTTCTGAAGTACCATAGGGCTAACCATGTGCTATCCTTTCAGAAGCAGGCCACTGACCATGTGAAAGGTCATTTTGGTCCTGCCAATATGGTAGTAGGTCTGTTGGAAGTTGACTCCATTGATCCCACCCTCTTTGGCAAAGCTAAATCAGTTTCTGGCGAGTCTCATCCTTTAGTTGTTCATTTCTAAGTGGCAGAAGTCAGCTGGCAGGTGCTGGAATTGCTGCCAGAAGAAGGTCTGTGTAGATTTTGACATCTTTCTCTAAAGCCTTTTCTTCTTCCATTGGTGGCTGCTCAACTGGGGCTCTAGATAGTGTGTCTGCTGCTCTGAGTGCTTTCCTTTGTATGTGTACAATCTCGAAAGAAAATAGCATCAGCCATATTCGAAATCTTTGAATCCTCGGCAGAAGGTCATCCAGTGGTTTTGAACTCAATAATGCCACTATGGCTTTGTGACCTGTTTCTATGTTAAAATTCAAGCCAAACAGATATGCACTGAGCTATTCACAGGCCCGCCTGACTGCTAGAGATTCCTTTTGAGCATACCGCTGCTTTATTTCTGTGCGGCTTCTTGATGAAAGCAACAGGTCTCTGGTCTCTTTCTGGCTGCTTTTGTGTGAGCCCTGCTCCTAAATCATATAAAGATGAGTCTGCTGCTCTGGTTGTTGGATAGGTTATTGACTATTGTGCCAAAACAGGTGGAGATGTCAGTTATTTTATTAAATGTGTTTTGTTGTATGCTCCCCAGATCCACATATTGTGACCATTCAGGAGAACTCTTAAGGGTTTTGTTAGATGAGCTAAATTTGGTAAGTTTCCCAAAATGATTTGTCATGCCCAGGAATCTTCTTAAACCTATCCTTAGGTTCAGATAAGGCAAGTAATGGCTTCAGTTTGTCTGACTCTGGCTAAAATCCCTGTTTGCTAATTATGTGTACTACCAATTTTATCCGCTCCTTTCCAAATTCACATTTCTCATTCAAAGGGAGGCTGGCTTGTTGGAAGCATCTGAAAACTGCACATAGTCACTCAGCATGTTCATTTTTATCTCTGCCATATACCAACACACCATCGGCATGGCAAACAATGCCAGGTGAACTTGACACGATCTGGGAAATTATCTTTTGGAACTGTTCTGGTGCTGAAGATATGCTGAATGGAAGACAACTGAAACAGTGCCTTCCAAACGGGGTGATGAATGTAGCTAATTGTATAGATTCCTTAGCAAGGGTATTTGCCAGAAGCCTGCTGTAGCATTTACTTTTGAGAAGACTTTGGCTTCTGATAACTGAGCTAATGTCTGGTCAACTGTGGGAAGCAAGTGTCTTTCTCTGTACATGCTTTTAGTAAGTTGTGTAAGGGCCACACAAATTCAGATTTTGCCATTGGACTTAGGAAAAAAGCACTAGGAAAAAAATAGGATTTTAAAACAACAAACAGTCTACACACATCTTTCTTACCTAAAGTACTACCACCCCGTAATGGTGACCTTGGCAGGCCTCACTTCTCCAGACACCCCCAGCAGGTTCCAGTGCCTGAGTCTGGTTCCCGTCTGGTTCCCCCTGCACTCCCAAGATTGTGTCTTTTAAAATCCTGTCAAGTTCTTTGTCAGTCAATCTTGGCAGGTTTTTTTCTTCTCCTAGTTGAAGCAGCCCCATAGGCCTGGCAGAGGATTGAGCTAGAGTGTCAGAGCTAATAGTCCTAGCATTGTCCCTTGGTAGCTCTTAAATGTCAACTGCTGGAGCACATGGCTCAAGATGCTTACCTTTCCTGCCCAACAGATCCTAGACAGACTCCTAGTGAGAAGTACTTAAAATGAAATACACATACAGAAACCAATAACCCGGCCAACATGCAGTATTAATACTAAATTATTACAGAGCAGGTCCCTATTCATCACAGGCAGGCAGGAACAAAAACATCTCTTTTACAAGCTGAACAAACAAACATAAATAATCTTTTCTGCAGCAAAACCATTTTGCAGCTAGAGAAAGCGAAACTTTGCATCTTGCAGAGAAGGTCAAAAGGCAGATCCTGTTGACTGGGACCCCTTTTCATTGGCTGATTCCTAGCCACATGCGCAGCCAGGCACAGGGACTCACAGTCAAGAGGGGAGCCTGCGTAGGTGTGAAGGGAAACCAAAAGAGAAACAACGATAACAAGAGCTTACTGTGAAGCGGTGAAAATCTGCCTGTGAACTAGTGCCAGCTGCTCAGTTTCTATCTTAATTTTGGACTTGGAAAGAAAGTGAGCAAATTAAATACACAGAAACTACAGTGAAGCTGAGGCGCACACCCTCCAAGCAAGCAAATTACACATTACAGCTGCCAGGGTGTCCTGATTTCACTTCACCAGGTCTAGGTTTTACAGTCCGTGGTAGCCTTTGATCAGGAGCCTTCAGAACAGTCGCTGATCCTACATGTTATCCCAACCCATAGGTGCTAGAACTAGGGGTGCTGGGGGTGCAGCTGCACCCCCTGGTTTGAAGTGGTTTCCATTATATACAGGGTTTACTGTGTGGTTCAATGGCTCTCAGCACTCCCACTGTACAAATTGTTCCAGCACCCCTGTCTGAGCCACAAATTTCAGCCCCCTTTCCAGACCAATGCACAGCTCCTGTGCAGTGTTATCAGTGTCAGAACCCCCGAGAATGATGATCGCATGTGTCCTCAGATATGAACTGGGGATATACATTGAATTCAAGTAAGTACTGACCACACATTTTTGCACACTGCAGAACCCTGCTCAGTGTTTATTATTGTGGAAACAACCAATAGTGTACTAGTGGCACCATGATAATGTAGAGATAGATTTTCACAAGAGCAGGTGGGCAATTGTTATTGTGGTGGGAGGCTTTCTGCATAGTCATGTTAAGAATCTAAATACAACAGGTACCACAATGGTCAGACATGCTAGCCTGTTCCTTACTGCCATTGCCCTCCCTCCCAACACAAAAGTATCACAGTGGGACTGGAAACAATACATTTAGCTACCAGAGGTGAAGCCCTCAGCAGAAAATTGCTGGTAGTTGTAGTGGTGTGACCATGGGAATGCAGGGCATTGGGAATGCACAACAATGTTAGGTATTTCATCTTTGTGCCAGAGGTTTTGATACATAAATTAAGGCAATGGATGTGGCAATAAGAAAATCTTATCCCCATGCAAAAGGATTAACTAATTTCATTTTGCAGAAGCTGAAATTTTAAGTGCTTATATCAGTGGTTCTCAACCTATTTACCATTGTGGGACACATATGCAGCTCTCTATGTGTTATGTGGGTTGCATCCACACAATATATAAACTACCTGTATGGTCCTGAGGATGTCACATGGACCGCAGCTGTCTGCTGATTGGGTCACAAGCAGCCCACAGGCTGCGGGCTGAGAACCACTGGTTTAGATACTATAGGATGAGCATTCTAAAAATGCATACACATAAACTGACAAGCTCTGTTTTTGAGGTTGACCTATTCCATAAAGCTTGTGGGGGGTGCACATGTGTCTATGTGTGGTTTTTGGGTGTTTGTGGGTGTGTTATTGTTTGGGGGGTGTAATGGGGGCAGTGTGTAGCTGTGTGGTGTGGTTGTGTTCTATAAGTATGTGTGCAGTGGTTATTGGAGTGTGGTGTATGTAAATCACAGATATAAGTGGTTTAGAGGTGTCTGATATGTGTGCTGGTAGGGAAGAGGGATGGGTTAGGAGTGAGTTCTCTCTGTTTTCTGGAGTGATTTATGGCCTGGTGGATTCTTGTTTTCGCGTACCTGTTAGATTCTTCTTATGTTGGCAGAATGAACTGAGATCATCACAAATCAAAGTCACTGGGCTAAAAACGTAAATTGTTAGCAAACAATAAATGGACGATTGACTCTTATGACTTGTGTTGTGAGTAGCTCCCCTGTTATTTATGAAATGAATTCTTAAATGTAGTCTTGCTACCATAAAAAAATATCTTTGAAGAAACTACAGTCCATGAAATTCCACCCTCACAGACATTTATTTCTTGAAACCGCAGAAAAATTTCTCACCCTTCAAAGCTTCCAATTATATCTTAGTGCCTGGGTGGATACAATATGCTCCACAGCCTCCTTGATACAGACCTCATCTGGAATACTGTGTGCAGTTCTGGTCTCCCATGTTTAAGAAGGACGAATTCAAACTGGAACAGGTTCAGAGAATGGCTACTAGGATGATCCGAGGAATGGAAAACCTGTCATATTAAAGGAGACTCAAAGAGCTTGGCTTGTTTAGCCTAACCAAAAGAAGGCTGAGGGGAGATATGATTGCTCTCTATAAATACATCAGAGGAATAAATACCAGGGAGGGAGAGGAATTATTTAAGCTCAGTACCAATGTGGACACAAGAACAAATGGATATAAACTGGCCATCAGGAAGTTTAGACTTTAAATTAGACGAAGGTTTCTAACCATCAGAGGAGTGAAGCTCTGGAACAGCCTTCCAAGGGGAGTAGTGGGGGCAAAAGATATATCTGGCTTCAAGACTGAGCTTGGTAAATTTATGGGGAGGATGGTATGATGGGATAGCCTAATTTTGGCAATTAATTCGTCTTTGACTACTAGCGGTAAATATGCCCAATGGCTTGTGATGGGATGTTAGATGGGGGGGGATCTGAGTTACTACAGAGAATTCTTTCCTGGGTGTCTGGCTGGTGAGTCTTGCCCACATGCTCAGGGTTTAGCTGATCGCCATATTTGGGGTCGGGAAGGAATTTTCCTCCAGGGCAGATTGGCAGAAGCCCTGGGGGTTTTTCACCTTCCTCTTCAGCGTGGGGCACGGGTCACTTGCTGGAAGATTCTCTGCACCTTGAAGTCTTTAAACCATGATTTGAGGACTTCAATGGCTCAGACACAGGTTTGATATAGGAGTAGGTGGGTGGGTGAGATTCTGTGGCCTGCGTTGTGCAGGAGGTCAGACTAGATGATCATAATGGTCCCTTCTGACCTTAAAGTCTATGATTCTATGGAGACTACAGTACCCAGCATGCTGTGCTTCCTCTTGATCTGATCCACATTGCCCAGACCCAGAACACTGGGTGGAACCTGCTGTTTCCACAGACAAGCCCCTGTATTAAAATCACATCTAAATTATGTAAAGCAGATGCATCCCTTGGGATTCTGGCAGACTGGGAGTGTTGCCCTGAGATTGGCAACGTTTGGGCACTTCTGCTGCAGTAAGAATCCCAAACTCAGTGGTAGTTGCTTTATCCCACCAAGGCCCCAATCCTGCAAGGTGCTGGACACCCTCAACTGAAGTTCCACTGAGCTCGGTGGCAGTTGAGAGTATTCATCCCTTTACAGGCCAGAACTCAAGCCTGGAGCTGGTCTAGTGCAAGACCAAAGGAACAGAAGGAAAAATTTTCAGTACTTGGGTGCCAGCTCTGCCCTTGAGAAAGGCTTTGGTAGCCAAGCTCGGTGCAAAACCCCTTTGTGAAGTTCTCATCAAGCCCACCTCAGGTGGCCATGAACACACACACAAACGCCCTGCACTTGGGATCACGGCAGAGTCCTCAATGGCAGCACTAACTATAAACCAGAAAAGATCTTTCTCACATTTATTTTTAGGTTTTCTCATGCTCTAGCAAATATGTGAGCAGAAACGACAAGGTTACAGGAGGGCGTTTTACCTGATATTTGAGACAGTAGCAGTCTCCTGAGCCACTCCAAAGGCATTCAAAAATGGCTCTAGAAATGTGGGATTTGCCACACAGGATCAGACCATTTGGTCCCTCCAGTCCAATATCCTGCCTCTGGCACTGGCAACAATGCACAGCTCTCATATCTGTTTTTATGGTAACAACTATGGCCTGGGCTTTCGATATGGTAACATCATTAATTGCATTAGGTGTGGAGAGTCTTAGCTCAGAAACATTAGTAAATGCTTTCAGACCCTTAGATGAAGAGACAGCAGAGAATAGCAAAGTATTATTAATTTATTCACGTAATTACCTTCAATTATTAGATACACCTGATCCTTTCTTCATTTAACAAAACCCCTGGAGGTTTGAGGAACACATTAGCCAAGGCCTTATCTAGACTAGGATTTGGAAAGTGCTAGCTAGCATGTATTAACTAACACGTTAACAGCCTAGTGGAGACAAAGCAGTGTACTTTTAATGTGTTAAACTGGTTCAGTTAAAGCCTAGGCACCTCCTAGACAAGTCTAGACCAAGCTCAAGGCTGTCCTCTCTTTTGCAGCCTGTTCAAGTCCCCGTGCTCCTAGTTAGTCAGTATCTCAGCTGTTTTCCTTGATTCTGAAGTTTTGTATCACCACATAAAACAGGAATTTTCCTTCTAGCGCCCGCCCTGTTTCTACACCCCTCCGTGTATATCTCACAGAGCTGGGTGAAAGCTTGGTGGCGAAGGTGCCTGAATAGATCATACCACTCACTATAACATGCACATTCTTCAACGCCTATTTGGTCCAATGAGAAGCATTGAGGGAAATAAGTAAATGCTGTACACCAAAATAAACACACTCCATGGAATTGGCTTGAGTAGAGAATAAAGGATAATAAGCACTTTCAGGGCAGATGCCCTCATTCTGTGCCAGGACACCTGGAATTCAGCAGTGTAACTGTGAACTACCGCACTTGGCAGCAAGGTCAACAAAGTGTTTCCCGGCGAGCATGAATTACTGACTGCCTCCAGTGCATAAAATGGCACCAGGAAGCAGACAGAGCTGGGGAGAGCATGACCATATAGGAGGGGATTGTAAATCGATCTCTGCTTTCAGTGCTGGAGCCAAGAGTGGGCTCAGATGGCAGAAAGAGCTTTTGGATTTTTTTCCCTCTGAGTGACTTTTGGGGAGGTGCCCCCAATTTTTTTCTAATGAACTAGCCATTGAGGTGGTGTTATGAACCTTCTCGACATGTGAAAGTCGTGAGATGCCCTAGACATAATATTAATTAATTCATTAAAAGCTGATAGGAGCCTATTTATTAGTATTATTATAATTTATTTGTATGATCATAGGACCCAGGAACCTCTGTCATGAACCAGGACCCCATTGTGCTAGGCACTGTACAACCACAGAACCACAAGACAGTCCCCGGGTCTTTGCAGCTCAGTTTCACATACTGTGCCTAGAATTGTGTCCATTGCTGCTGGCATCTCAGGGGCGCTGTACTAACAAGGCGGTAAACAAAAAGGAGCCCTTTGGATTAAGTGTTATTAAAATCTCAACGAAAATTACCGAATGGAAAAGAATCAAACTGATGTGGAAAGAAAAATTAGCGCCAAGTTTCTCACAAAATCCTACAAGTAAGAGATGGGAATGACCTGATTTAGAAACCTAAATCTCATTGCCAAAAGGAATTTAAGCTCTTAGGAGCCTAAATCGCATTAGCTGTCAATGGGGACTTGGTTCTTAAGTGCCTAAATGCCTTTTGACAATGATACGTAGGCTCCTAAATCAGTTAGGCCTTGCAATACTGAGTGCTGCGACACCTCAATTCCTTTAAAAAGCTGGGCCTAAGTGGCTCCCCTGAGGTCCCACCGGAAGTCTGTGGTATAGCAGGGAGCTGACCGTGGGTCTTCCAAGTCCTAGATTAGTGCCCTAAACACTGGACCCACCCTTCTTTTTACTTGGCTCCAGGGTCCACTCAGAGGGTGCCTGACAGCCTGAAAAAAATACAGAAAAAAAAGAATATAGGCCATTTCCCAGGCAGGCCTCTATTGTTCCCTCATAGGGAAAGCAGCTGCTGACGCTGGTCATGGGCAGTGGGTACCATAGGCTGGGGAAGGCTGTGCCGCCCCAAACAGTCAGGCAGGGCCCTGCCCTCACACCGCCCCCAAGCTCCCTGCTTCTGCTCTGTGAGCCAGCTCCAGGGTCTGGGGCCACACCGCCTGCCCTCACGGTGCTCCCGGGTTGGGGAAGCTGGGACCGCGGCACTCACCCTCTCGGCGCTCTGGGCCTGGGGGGGAGGGGCTGCGGCAGTGCTGCCGTCCATCCTGGCATTCCAAGGCTGGGGGGGGCTGCAGGAGTGCCGCCCTCTCTCCCAGGGCTCTGGGGCTGGGGGCGCTAACCTGGGGCAATGGCCGGCAGCCGCGGTCAGAAAGAGACCCTGGTGGCTCTGGTCAGTACCACTGACCAAGCCATTAAAAGTCTGGTTGGCAGTGCAGGCAGGCTCCCTACCCAGTTCTGTGCCGCTCACGGGAAGCTGCCGGCATGTCCCTCTGGCAGAGGGATGGCCACCAGGACTCTGCGCGCTGCCTCCGCCCCCAGCGCCAGCTCAGCAGCTCCCATTGGCCAGGAACCGCAGCTAATGGGAGCTGAGGGGACGGTGCCTGTAGGTGCGGGCAGCGTGCAGAGCCATGTGGTCACGCCTCCGCCTAGGAGCAGGAGGGAGATGCTGGCAACTTCTCAGGAGTTGCCTGAGGTAAGCATTGCCCAGAGCCTGCACCTCGAAACCCCTCCCACACCCCAACCGCCAGTCCCAGCCTGGAGCCCTCTCCTGCACCCCAAATCCCTCATCCCAGAGCCTGTGCCCCCAGCCAGAGCCTTCTCCCCCTCCCGCACCCAATCCCCTGCCCCAGCCTGGTGAAAATGAGGAAGTGAGCGAGGGTGGGGGAGAGCGAGCGACGGAGGGAGGGGGGAATGGAGTGAGTGGGGGCATGGCCTTGAAGAAGGGGCGGGGCAGGGGGCGGGGCAAGGGTGTTCGGCTTTCTGCAAATAGGAGGTTGGCAACCCTAGGAGGCCATATCAAATGCACCAGCAGCAATAGAACCTCACAGAGCTGGCCCCCATAATGACCCCTGCCGTCATCCACCAGTTCCTAAAGCCCAGGGCAATGAGGGTTTGGTGTCTGCCAGATCGGGGGTGGAGGGCAGCAGGTGCATGAGAGACAGGGAGCAGGGACTCTGTACTGGGAGAAGACATGCCTCTGTGACCTGCGACCCAGCCAGCTTGCCATATTTACTGCAAACCTTTCTCTTCTGTCTAGTGACTGCCTGGGCATGGTGCTAAATAGAATAACCTAGTGATAGCCCTGCCTTCCCTTCTCTGAGTGAGACCATGAATCTAGAAGGGGCTTTCTCAAAATCTATGGCTGGCGTTGAGCACCATGCTGTGGCTTGCATGATATATGGTTTAGTTTGGTGTGGTAGCCCCTTTGTCTGGAACGTGGTGTCCCAGACTTGAGTCTCTCTGACAGCATAGCATATGTCCCATAAACCTTCCTCTCTAGCCTGGCCAAGCTCTGACATTCTTCGCTCCCCAACCTCCAGGAGTTACAGACACCGCAGAGGTGAAATGTTCACTCCCCAACGGTCTGGGAGCACACAACCAGACCCTCAACGGTCTCTGCCAGCTGGCTATGAGCAGCAGAAACGTCAGCCAGGAGACATCATTCCTGTCCGAATGGGTGAGGAGGCAGCGACCACTAACAGGCTTTGGAATGTGGTGGGGGGTCCGAAAATTCAGTGCAAATCAATAAATGAATCCTGAATAAATAATCCTGCAAGCTCTGGCAAACCAGCTCAGGACATCTTGGCTCACACTCCCTCCAAAGGCTCCAGGAAAGTCTGGAGTGTCTCAATTTATGACACAGTCACCAATTGTTGCAGGAGAGACAGGCCTCAGTCTGTGAGACCTTCGTTTGTAACAATTTTTTATCCCACTGTGATATCTGAGTTCCACCAGCCTGCATCCCCAGGACATTTATTTATGTGTGAAAGGATGGAAGGGATTTGATTTTACTCAAAGGTATTTCACAAAAAAGTCTTGGGAACTAATGAGGAAATATGTTTAAAAGAAAATCCACATAAACAGGACAGGGCATAAAATGATGACCCCATAGGAAGCTTTAGGGGACAACAAGATACAAGATTGCTTACTCGTTAGTCTGAGCCAGTTTTTTCTATAGCTCATAAGCACTTCAAGGCAGGAACTCTGGTATCTGTATGGCATGTTTTATCTATTGCCCTGTAGTGCACACACTGATGATTCTGTGGTAATAATAATAAGTGTTATAACTATGTACAAAGTTAGCCAATGAAATCTGAGAATGATAGATTTGGAAGCAGAATTATCAAACATGTATTACTTATTTTTAATATTTTGGGCAAAATTTTCAAACCAGCATCTACAATCTGAATAGTCACTTGTTTGCACATGCCAAATTTGCTCATGCAAAGTAAGCAGTTAGACATGCAAATAACCATTTACATGAATCAATGTGAATTTCTGTATGTGTAAAAGATATAGACTCAGTTTCAGAGGGAATATCTCTGTATTATACCAGTGTATGATTTCATACCATGGTTAAAACATTAGTGGCTGTTGCCTCTCCAGCGTAAGCTTTTGGCCTGGGTTTTTTATACCACTTCCTTTAGACCAAGATTCGAAAAAGGGATTGGGCATTGACAGGGATATCAAGAATATTCAGAGTTTTCCAAATGAATGCTAACAAGTTTCAAAGGGTTATTTAACCTCAAGCTTCAGGGCCTAAGTCAATCACTAATCATTGGAGATCAGGATGAGACCTAACAGGGGAGGCAGATCATCCCTTACCCATGTCTATGGGGGTTCTTAACCATTGTTCTGAAGCTGGCCACTGTCATTAGGCAGGACACAGGACTAGATGGATCTGGGGTCTGATCTAGTCTAGCAATTCCTGTGTCCTGTGTTATATCCTTGAACCATTAAGGATAAAATCCTGGCTCTGCCGAAGTCAGTTGGAGTTTTGCAATTGACTTTGTTACAGCAAGGTTTCAACCCAGGTGTTACCCATATTCAGCAGTACCCAATGTTTTCCATTTCTAATTTCACCGATTTGGGTTGAAATATGTACAGTGAAATGTATCCAAGGCCATACCTGCAAAAGAAGGTCACCTAATGGAGGCTGCATTTTAGCCAAATGTTGAACAAACTTTGGGGGTACTTTAAAGGAGCCACTTAAGACAGGTGATTACGCATAGGAGCCGGCTGGATTTCAATATAACTGTGTGTGTTTTATTCCAGAACCGTTCAAACATTAAATTAGTTCAATCTAAGTGACCTCACATTACAGAACTCTGGTAACCACTGGCATTTACAGAGATTTTGCCCCACTGTCAGAAAACATCCCTGGTGTTCTGAGAGAAAGAACCTTGCTTTAATCCATTGCTCTTGAAATTTTAGACCACTGGAGGGTTCTAGAAGGAAAAAAACTCTTCAGAATCAAATAAACCCTTACTTTCCTTCCTTCATTTCACTGGAGCTGGAGTTACTATCAGCGTTCACATCAAAATGAACCATTTTTCCAGCTGGCAAAATTTTTATAGAGACACAGAATTTTAACACTTCCTGGGCAAAGAGGTCTAATAAAGAAAGGGTGTATTGTTTTACCCAGCCAGAAAGAAATATTCCTTCTCCCTCACCTCTGCCCTTTGTCTCACAATAAACAGAAGACATCTGCTGATTACTGAAATCTCTTCTTTCCTGTCTCTGGGGCTTCTCATGAAGGTCTGAAATCAGCAGAACATGGTGTGGAAGTGACAAAGGGGAGCCTGAGATGTGAGAGTGAAAAGGAAACATGTCAGAGACCTAGGTAAGGCTGCTCCAGGATCTGATCCAAAGCCCATTGAATTAAATAGGAGTCCGTCTCATCCACTCCAATGGGAGTTTTGTCTCAGCCGCCAGTTGTGTCCTGTCTGACATGCAGATTGTGAGCTCTCGACGTCAGATACTGTTGCCTTTGTTATTTGTCTGTGCAGTGCCTAGCACCATGGGGCCTATTTCCTTGATTGGTGTTCTTCAGTGATACCACAATCCAAACAAAGAATAATAATTTCCATTGATTTGATTGGGCTTTAGATCAGGTTCCTAGTAATGGTCTCTCGAGCTTCCAGCTGCCACAGGGCAGCATTTAAACAAATGTGCATGGAACTGCCCACTTAGAAGACGTACCCCAGAAATTCTGGAGGAACAAGCCTAGTCCAGAGTGGTAGTGACTGGAAGATGCTCTGACCTGGTGGGTGCTTAGTGACCTGCCTGAAATGAGTGGGCAAGTCTCCGTCATCTGGTTCCTAGTGAGACAGGAAGCAACATCTCAGAACTGCCACCTCCTCTGTGCTCGTGTTGTCAGAGCAGAGCAGAGCTATGAAGTGAATGGGCCTTGGAGCCCAAGTTCCCTCCATTGCCCTACGGGCACATTAGTGGGGGAAACTGGAGCTGCTGTGGCTGAGGTTTTACATGCTTTGGAGATATACATTTTCCAGAACTGGCACCGATACCTTTCACTGGCGGCTCTTCACTTTGAGGAGAGGGGCCAAATTCAGCCCTGGTGTGTGCAGATCCACTCCACTGAGCTCATCCTCTTACACCAGGGCAGTTTTAGTCTAAGAGGATGCCTGAGAGGGAGCCTCCCTGGCAATCCCACAGTGCCATGTCACAATCTGGCCCTTGGGTAGCATGGGGATCAGTGGCTCATAAAGTCATTAGACAACTGGATGGAGAGAGAAAGAGAGAGAAAATCTTCAGACTCCATTGTGTATTATTATGTAGCGAGTTGCTATGTGTGTCAGCATTTAAAGCTTTGGTGCACATCTCGTCTGAGACAATGCTGTTAACCCAGTGATTTATCTCCTCTCTTTCTTTCCCTCCATGCTCATTAAACTGAGAATTCATTGGAGTGGCTGCTGAATCCAGTTGAATGCGTGTGCGTTTTGGCTCTCCGTGAGGTCCTCTCTGCAGATACCGTATGCTTTGGCAGACAGGACAGTCTAGGCTGCAGGATATTACACCTGGCAGGGACACAAAACCCTACCAGTTCCTGGAATTTAAATTGTCTATCAGAGTGCTGATTAAGCTGCACTTGCAATCTGCACCCAAGAAAAAACGTGTAACTGTCTCTGAGCATAGGATTCTTTCCCCATTAGCTCACTTTATGGCAGTGGGAGCTGCAGCTGGTACACTCTCTCCAACCCATTCAATCTGTCAAATGTCAAACGGGGAGACACAAAACTATTTTCTCAAATGCAAAAGTTTGCCTTTCACAGTGTCAGATGGGCGTTTGCTCCCTAGGCGGTTGGAGGGGGAACTCTTTAAAGAAAACACTAATGCCCCCACCCAACTATGTATCAGTATTTTCTTTGTAAGCCAAATCGACTTACAAATACTCTGGTGGCTGCTTCTGCTAGTCTGCCCAGTCCATGTCCCCAGCTTGCCCAATTCATGCCTCCAATCTGTTCACTTCTTGCCTCACTGTTGCTCATGTTGAGGAGTCACTGTCCCTCATTTCAGAGACCGGGGGCTGAAAAATATGGTCCCACCAATAAACAGCAGCACCACCAATGCCCAAGGAGGGCTAGTTCATATTACAAAACAGGCCGCTCCGATCTAGAGCTGGGCATGCTGAAACAAAAAAACAATGAAGCTGGATGCAGCATTGTTTCCCTGCTCACAGCTCTCATCCATGGGGGATTTCAAAGGAGAGCAGGAGTAGTGCCCAACCCTGGAGATAAGGAGGGCCACATTGGCTGGGGGCTAAGGCTTAATTGTGACTGTGTGTTTACGTACCCATTTATCATCAAAATGCCAAGCACAGTCTTTGCTGGGACTTGCATCTTCCTGCTGCTTGAGATCACCAGCAAGGAAAAACCTGCAGCCGATTAGTCTTAATCTCACCCGGTGTTTGCAGCGACTGAGTGCTTCAGGCTGCATTATACAGGGTTTCTGGGCTCTGTTTGCCTCTCTGGCCACACGCTGAACACTCCTGGTCTAGATACTAAACTCAACTGCAAGGAGATTTCCAGAGACATTTCCTTTGTGTCTGGAGCTGATCTGGAGGATGCATTCGAAATATGACATTAGCCCCGAGGAGAAGATCATGGGGGAAGGTTTTTCTGCTGCCTCACTGGCTACCTCTTTATTCCATCCGCTGTGCAAGGAGCAAACAGGAGTGTGTTGTGTCAGCAGCCCATCCACCACACGTCACTGGTGCTCTCCGTCTACTCCCCAGGAGTGCCAGGCAGCTAGATTCACTTTTCACTTTTCACCAGAGCAGATGCCGGAAAAAGTCTCAGGGGACGATTTCATTAGACAGAGTCACACAGGAGGATTTGGGGGGCTGGAAAGGAGGGCTGCATTTCCTTCACACATCAGAGCACTTTTGGGGCATCATTAGGCTCCATTCCCATGCCCCTTCCTCCTGGCTGCTGTTTAACTTAAGTGGGGCTGTGGGTTTGTTAGGGGCCCTCTTCCCCACTTAATTTCTGTTGCTGTTTTCACTCCAGTCCAATCTCAGCCATTTACTACCATCTTCCTCCAGACTAGCTGGCTCCAGTCCAAGCAGAGATGTCATCATTGATTCTGGTAGGGCTCAGATCATCCTATCTTGCAGGGGTCCTTCGACTTTGCCCAATGTCTGGTTGCACCCAGTGGTCTCTTACCCAGAACCCAACATGTGCAGAATGAAGCTGCCCTCATCTTTCATTCTGAGATGCAGGCCATTGAAGACTACAGGTCCCAGCATCTAGTGGGACTATGTGGGTGAGATCAAGATGGAGTAGTGCATGCTGGGAAATGTGGGCTACATGGGCCACATCTTCCATGGAGAAGCCAAGGATGGTTGTGAGATGCATTGTAAAGTTCCGTGGGACACATGTAGCTGCAGGCTGCACTTCGGCTACCTCTGCCATATTGAAAGGCCTGTATTATTCCCCATTACTTGGAGGCATGTGATATTGCATAGCCTTCGGGATCAACTGGTGGGGGCTGGAGACAGAGCCTCCTTGGATGGCCCACTGCAGTGAGATTCACTTCTGCTGCCAGAGACCTGGCACCATCTGTAGGACGACAGCCAGCGTTTTGTGTGTGCCTTTGCTTAAATGGGTTTCTGAAACCTCTGCACCAATATTCACCTGTACCTGTTCCCTTCTCAAGTCATTGTGATTCCGGCTGATTGGAGGAAGGAGAGGATATAGGTCCTTCAATGAGATTTTGAAGCACTGTTAATTTATGTAATGCACGCCCGGGTACTTAGGATGACTGGGCACCTTAGACATGCTCTGTAGAAATCCAGTGGTGTCATAGAATCATTGAAGTTAGAGCTGAGGAAGTGTATGTGCAACGTGCCTCAGGTGGCATATGGCCAGGATTCATCACCGAATTTGGTCCACTGGTTGGATCTTTAACTTCCCTGGCTTGGGTCAGGTACTGACAGAGTGTGACATGAACACTGATCCATGCTCCCCCTCCCCCCGAGGAAGCACTCTTGGGGTCCATCTGGCCTATCCCAGGGGACAGTATGCTCTCATGTGCATGCCTGAGTCCAGTCTTCAATGTCTCAAGCAATGGAGCTTCTACAGATCCCACAGGTAAGCCATTTCCCCCTGCACAGTATAGGTCAAATTTTCAGTCCCAGCTTCTGTTTTGCACACTCATGTCTGCATGTGCACCTGCAAATCGGGGCACTCCCTCCTGTCCTGTTTGTGTGCACAGATCTGTAGGTGTGCGCACGTCAGAGCTGTACAAATGCCAAGGTTATGCAATAAAACGGGCTGCATGTCTAGTTTGGTGGGCCCAGTCAACTCTACGTGCAAAGCTGGCTGTGCATGGAGTCCCCATACAATATGTACTGCACTGTCTGATAAAGCCAACGCTGTGTGAAATATAGCAACAAATCTCAACACCGTTCAAAAAATACAGCCTGATTCTGTATAAAGAGAAGAGGAAGAAAGCATGTCAAACTTTCCTGGCCTGTAGTAATTCATTCAGTCCCAGGGAACCGTTACCGTTCGCCCTGTTATAGAAAAGCATGTGCGAGGCTCTCAGACCTGATTTATACAGTGGTTTCATCTAACTGAGATGGAGATCAAAACGTCTGTCAAGCTGCCCTGGATGAATGTCAGGGTTCTGCAGAAAAAGGCCCTTTCCCTTGCACCTGGGACACTGTGATTAGGCCATTGTCACTGGCATGGATTCATTTCCATCCTACCTCAAATCTATAATACACCCTGATCAGTACCTAGGAAGCGGCTGCTCTGAACACCAGGGTGGCCAGAGAACAGCCCAGGAAAGGTGTTCTCCAGCATGGCCCTGTCACTCATAGGGAGAGGTGGTTTGCCAAGGTGGCAGACTGGGATGCCCATTTGTTCAATTCAAGATGGAGTGCTGCAGGCAGGAACTCACAGTCTCTTCTGGGCACCCTTCCACAGGAGTGAGGACAGAATGCTGCATTCTGCTCTATTTCACACCAGTTAGGGGGAGCCCTCAGATTCCCAGAGAGCTGCCAACAGGGTCAACTCACCAGGGCAAAATATGTGCCTCCCTACCCCTTTCAAAATTAAAGCAAATTTACTACCAAAGTCCTTTAGAGGGAGGTGAGGTCTCTGGAAATGTCTATTATTAGATGTCTCACAAGTACAGTGCAAGGGTCCCACATGCATATTGCAGCTAAAGAGAAGCTGTGTTTGACTCTGATAAAATAGGCTCCAGTATATTAATTTTATACTGTTTGCAGCCTTACCGGGTTCATAATACACACCGCTCACAACAAGCAGAGAACTCTGCAGAGCTGCAGAGCTGTGTACACAGGGAAAAGGCCATAAATTGCCTAGCAGAGCATTTTTCAAACTTTAGGACATTCCCCGGAGGAAGAGTTAAGATGTAGATTTTGCGTCAGATGCTATCAAAGGCTCCTAGAACTTGGCTAGGTTAAATCTCTCTGCCACATGTGCCTGAGCAGGTTGTTTGCAAAGGTCAAGCTCCCAGGCTGTTGCTGCAGCAGCTAACATTTCTCAGCTGTTCTTGGCTCAGTCCTCAAGGTATGTAGTCTGAGAAATGTCCTCTCAGCTTCTTTGGGGAATGTCTTTCACTGATGTTAGAAGGTGCATCTACTAAAAAAAAAGAAAGATTTTTTTAAATCTTGGTTTTGAAGTGGTTGATTTTGCTTCCCCAAAGAAAAAGATTATTTAGACTCTCTCACTGATCCTTTTAGAACTTGCCGTTTGTTTCTTTATCTGAGTAAGACTTCAGGGGTTTTTTTGAGGGATTTGCTCAACGTACCAAAAGCCTGTGAAATCAGAGGGGCTGGAACCTTAAGCTAATGTAACATCATGTAATTAATTAGCCTGGGTTTGTGAAAAGTGAACAATTTGGGGAAGTTTTTGCACTTAAATTAAAAAAAAAAAAAACTTTCTGCAGATTTCACAGCTGGTCCCAGGGAATTTGTTCGTATATATGAGCAGGAAATCCAGCTGGTGAAAGATACCTTCTTTTTTAATTCAGTTTGTTTGTGGGAAAACATCTGTCAGTGTTTAATTTTTGTTTTGTTTTTCAACCTGGAAAACCTATTTCCAAGATCTTTGGGGAGGTGGAATTTTCATGTGAAATGCAAAAATAAACTGTGCCTCTATTGTCTCCCTTTTTAGATACACAATCAGAAGGAAGAAGATTTGCCTTATTTTTTTGTTTTGTTTCATTTGAAAGTAGACAGTTGCAAAAAAAAAAAAAACAAGCTAAAATGACTTTACTGCACATGCACCTGTATTTCACTGGCTTGGTCTTCTGGATTATACCAAAATCAACCTCTTTTGTGCTGCCCAATGCCACCGAGCTCCTGCACCCCTCCAGCAACCCGCAGGCTGGCTTGGTGTCCGGCCTCGGGGTGCCGAGGAGTCGCCGAAAGCGATACATCTCTCCGCGGGACATGAGCGCTCTTTTGGACTACCACAACCAAGTACGGGCACAGGTGTCTCCGCCAGCTGCCAACATGGAGTATATGGTGAGTTTTTGCCATGCTTCCTGAAGGGAGAAGGAACGTTAGTGGGGTCAAGGGCAGGTTTAATGCCTTAGCACCATCTGCTGAGGAAGCGGGTACAAAGGGAAAACTGCAGCGCTGCAGAATGGAGCCCACCTGGACTGGCAATGCCCATTACATCAGCACAGCGGATGCCATGCTCAGGCACTGGCCATGTTATTATTGCGATCTATTATTTCTCAGCAACAAGCTGTGTGCTAAGCACTGCGCAGCAACGCGCAGCGTCACAGCCCCAGTCCCAATGCGCTTTCTACCCAAAGTCAAACCTGAGACAAGCGAGGGTCATAAAGAGCCTAACCAGGTGTGGGGAGGGGAGAGGGTGCAGGGAAGTTAACGATAAGCCCACACTGGGTGCTATTAAGTTAGGCTTCTTTTGTTTTCTATGATTACTTCTTGTGAGACAGCAGAGTTTCCAGGAGGGACCTGAATGAGGAAAGGGAAGGGGGATCTAAAGCCCTTTAATAAGTACAGAGCTTTCCCGTCATATGTTATGCCCAGCCAGGCAGTGCCCATCGGTTCAGTACAGTGTATGCCAGCATTAACCCCTAGTACTAGCAGTGCCCTCTGGGTCAGTTTGTTAATAGAAGTTCCAGCTCTTGGTATATTTCTCCCTCTGGTCTACACACAATGTTGCACCCATTTAACTAAGGGTGTGATGCTAAAGCGATGCAGCCCTGTATGAACACTATGACATTGGCTTATATCAGTTCAGCTTATGTCTGTGAGGTAACAGGTACAAATCAAACCAACACAGGCCAGGTTCACGCAGAGTTATGCCAGGTTAGCATCCTCCTTTTAGTAAAACCAGTGCAACCTCTGTGTTTAGACAAGCCCTAATTAGTCAGCTGTTTCCACCATGCTGCAGACTGTGGGCACCTGGGGGAGGTTTTAGACCTGCAGATAGGGAGGGGCCCACTTGGTTTAGAGCTTATTTCACAAAGGAAAAAGTGAAGAGCTAAGGGAGGGATCCCTATGTGAGTGGCTGAGCTCTGCATCAGCCGGTACCATGCAGGCTGCAGGGCCCCGTGGAGACAGCCTTTCTGAACTCAGTGAGCTCTTTGTTCATGATAATTGTAGTAGCTGCGTTTTGCTGTTAGCAGAGAAGATGAAAGCCTGCCACGTCACAGTGACTTCCCCAGTTAGCAGCTCTGAGTGCAGTGGTTGGGGCCGGGGAGGTGGTGAGTCCAATGAAGGTAACTGATATTTCACAGCATCTTCCGGGAAGCCCTGGCTTCCTTTCCTTATGCAATTCCTGGCACACTGATTGCTAACTCAGTAGCTAATGCTAACTGCTGCGTCTGTTGGTTTTTTGCATCTTTTCTTTTCCTACTCATGCGTCCAAAAAAGGTCAGAGTAGAAACCTGTAGTAACTAAAAAGCAGGAATAAAAAATAACCAAGGTTCTGATTCAAGCCCATTGAAGTCTGTCCAGGGGGACGCTGTCCACTGACTTCAGCGGGCTTTGGATTAGGCCCTTGAGGAGAAAAGTGTAGCTGTGTTTGCTTGGGAAATGCCAGCTGCTGACAGATACTCTGTAGGGAAACCGCCAAGCTCTAAGTTCCATTCAAGGCTCTGGAAATGGGCACGGGGGATCTGCTGGAAAATCGTCAACAACAGACAGAAAAGAGACCTCCCTATGGGCCTGATTCTGCAGAGCGCTGGCATCTTTAACCCTCTGAAGTCAGTGGGAGTCAGCACCTCCCATGACCAGGCCTGTGCTTGGTTCCACTCTAGAATCCTGGCAAAACCAAATGTCATCTGCTGCAAACCAGGAACAGACATATCCCCCTAAAGTGCAAAGAGCAGCCCTGTTTGTGTGCGCCTTGGGAGATCTGCCCCAGGCCACTTCCACCAGTGCTGCCCAAACAACAACGCTGTCTGCAGGGGTGATCTGCCGCATGTGGAAATGTACCATCTTCTCCCCGGAGGCCTGGCAAAGCGATTGTTGGTCATTTCTACTCCCACTTGGCTTTGCTACTGTTAATGTTTGTTGAGTGCTAACAGCATGATTGGTGCTGTACATACACAGAAGAAGACCTGGCCTCAGCGTCCAGGGACTTGCAGTCTAATTCACACACCATCCATACAGGTCTGACCCAGCAAGTGGTGCCTGGAAATAACTACAGGCCTAATTTGCAAAGGTGCTGAAGCACCTCCAGCTCCCATTGACATCAGCACTTCTGAGACATAGGCCCCATTTTCTGAAGGTGCAATGGGGGTCAGAGTTACAGAGATAAAAGGCATCTCACACCCAGCTCCAGAGATAGAGCTTCCTGCTGTAGGTGTGTAACAGCATCCATCAGCTAAGTACCAGGATCACAGTCACAGTCCCTTTGTTATTCTAACTGCTTAGAGCAGCTATTTCCTTTGTCCTCACACACCCTGAACGGCTTTGGAGACAAGCCCCAGTCATGCCTGGGAGAGAAAAGGGAAGGCGCTGGTCTGATTTTGGAAACTACCTGTTTAGGCCAAGCATGTGTGAAGCACAGACTCCCCGCAGGCAAGTTTGATCCGATCTGAGCACCACTCAAGCAGAACTATTGTGTATCCCTTATGTATCAACATCTAGAGGTGACCCATAATGCACCCTTTCTGGTGGAGCCAACTTATGTCCTTTACCCACTGGCGCTGAGAGCTGACTCTTTGGGTGTCACCCACCTAGTGACACCCAGAATCAACCCATGGTATCCCCTACCTAGTGAAATCCAGAATTGGCCTATTGGGAATCTGTTGGCCAGTGGTGGCCACAATTGGCTCACTCTGTAGCCTCAGCCCTGTGATCCTGATGGTGATTCTGAGATGTCTGAGGACAATGGGTGATACAGGAGCCTTCCCTTCTGTTGTCTACCACAAGCTATAAGTTCAGTATTTCCTGTCACTCCCATCTTTTCTCCCTTTGGGGTTGGCTTCCCTGCTTCCAGACAGGAGGACCCATGTGCCATAACCTGTAAGCCCCCTACGCTGGGTCCTGGATTTTCAGCTGTCCACACGTGTTATGGAAGCAATGACAGGAAACGAAGCTGGAACCATTGCTGCAGCCTGCAGAGCAGAGCAGAGAGGAGAACAGGGGTTCCGCTGTTAAAATCGCCGAGTCACCATTCAGTGCCCACCCAGCAAATGGCCATGCATGTCACTGCAATGGTGGGGGGGGCTTTCATGGGCTTATTGCCTCTGAATTAGTGAAATGTTCATAATAGCTGAATTTCCTCTGGTCCAAACTACAGGTGTGAGACGTATTGGGCTCTGGCACGGTCTCCCTGGGACTCTTAAAAGTTGGCTGGACAAGACACTAGAAAACGGCCTATAGGGCAGAACCCATGAGACAGACTGCATGAACTGGAGTCTCTGGATATGTCTACACTGCAGTATAAGCCCAGAGTTACCCACAACTTGAGGTAGCGGACCCTGGGTTTGTTAAGCAAGTTCTTGAGCATCTACACTCATTTGTAACTCCGGGTTAGGAATAGTTGAATTCTGGGTCCCAACCTGGGGCCCCAGCATCTACACTGCATTATGTGGGCCCAAGTCCAACCACCTACATCCCAGACTTCCAAGTGCCTCCCAAAATAAGGCTGTTCTAGCCTTTTGCTCCTGGTGTAATGTGGGAAAACTTGACTGTCCAGAGAACAAAGAAAGTCGGCCAGTGGGATTGTGGAATACTATTGGCAGGCTTCCAGAGCATGAGTCCAGTGCGGCTGTGTCTTCACTGCAAAGCAATAGGAATTGAACCCTAGGTCCTGGCTTGACTAATGCTTGGACCCTCCACGGGTAGGGGGGTCCTGGGACCCTGGATCTGAGCCCTGGGTTAGTGCGATTTGTGTGTAGATGGAAGGGGGTTGGGCTTGAGCCTGAGTTCAAACCCTGGCCTTACATTGCAGTGTAGACACACCCTATGACTCTCTGACCAGCTGGTTTTGAGAAAACCCCCGTCCTTTGGTTTTGCCCAAAGCTGAACATCAGGCAGGGTTTGCTGAAAAGTACCCCAAACCTGGCCCATTATATAGAAAGACAGGTGATATTCAGGGGCTTCGATCCCAAAGCTCAATGGGGGTGGGAAGGGACCTGGCCTCCTGTCCCATGTGCCACAGAGCCCAGCAGAGCTGAAGGGTCACCAGGCCTCCACATCAGGCCTGATGCAGACACTGCTTGGGCTGTATTTCATGCTCTCAGATAAGATGGGGCACCTGAGACTTTGTGATGGATGCTAGGAAACATTTTCAACCTGTGAGGGTGATTAGGCCTCAGGAGAGACAATAGAGGAGGTGTCTGAAGCAGAAAGGCCAGGAGAGATGGTGATCATAACAATATAAAGTTAATACTTTGCCTTTCTACAGTGATGTCCATTTGAGGATCTCAAGGCAACTTCCAAACACTAGTGAGTTTAGTCTCACAGTTGCCCTGCTTAGTATCTCCAGGCCCATTCGACAGATAAAGCAAGTGAGGCACAGAGTGGGAAATGACTCACTCAACGTGTGTCAATGGCAGAACAGAGGCCAGGCCTCCTGACGCCTAGTCCTGCGCTTTAGCTGCAAGACCACTGCTCCTCTCTGAACAAGTACAAACACAAGTGGGAATGATGTAGGGAAGTGCCCTGCATAATGCAGGAACCTAAGGGTCTTTTCCAGGTCCGCCTTCTTGGATTCTGAGGCAGTTCTCCTGTACACATGTCATGGTTAAATGTTTCCCTTTCATTCTGCAGGGGAATGAGTCACTCTTTCTTGCTCTGGGCTGTAGCCTAATCAGGGCCGGCTCCAGGCACCAGGCACCCAAGCTGGTGCTTGGGGCGGCACCTGGAGGGGGGCGGCGCGGCGCTCCGGCCGCTGGGGAGCGCGGGGCCACAGCCGGGCTCGCCGCCCTCCCCCCGGCGCTCTGGCCG
>NW_020664481.1:19195199-19323408 GCF_002925995.2 Terrapene triunguis
ATTCACGTAGCTGAAGTTGCGTACCTTAGATCGAATTGGGGTGTTAGTGTAGACCAGGCCCCAGAGAGACAGGGAGGAGAGGCTCCATTCTGATACACACAATCCCCCCCATCCACAGCAGCCAGACCTCCCAGCAGGACCCACTGTTCTCTCGGGGTGGTTATGAACAGCATCTCCTCCCAGCATCACAACGGGATGGGGATTAGAAATGTCCTTCTCCCCTCCCACCTGAGCACTGTGTAAGTGAGGTTCTCCTGTGGCAGCTGTAAATAATGTTACATAGTGCCTGCTTCAGGTTAATCCATAAATACATACACAAATGGCACAGGAAGGACTTAGACTTTATTGCGCTTGGTAATCCAGTGAGCCTAACACAGTGTCAACAGCAGTGCAAAGGAGAAGGAGGTGACTCTCTTCTAGGGGGGAGGAAAATAACCAAGAGGCCGGTGAGGCCCAAATGTTCAGAATCTTGCACATGCAGGGGCGCACCTGACACGTCTGTGCAAATACCCTGACGGCGTGAGCAGCTACACTAAATCCTCACCCCAAAGGCTAGCTACCCAGCCCATCAGCTTGGGTAGTGTCTACACTGAAGTGCTACAGCAGCGCAGCTGTGCCTCTGTAGCGGTTGAAGTGTAGATATACCATAACTATCAGAGGGTGAGGTTTGCTACGAGTTGTGGGGGCAAACAACTTAATTAGATTTCAGAGACAGCTGGACAAATCTATGAGTGCGATTGCATGACGAGGTTGCTTGGGATGGGAAAGGGACAGGAAAGGGCAGGGCTCAGCGGCCCTGGGGCTCACTTCCAGTTTATGTCTTATGTTCCTAAAAGCTCATGCGTCAGGGTTTCAGCTGGCTACCTACAAGGGTCAGGAATTGATTCCCCTCCCCCCAGTGTATTTTGGGAAGGTGTTTTTTTTTAATCTCCTTCCTCTGGTCCTGGAACAATTTTGATAGTAGGGGGTGCTGAAAGCCATTGAACCAAACTGTAAACCCTGTATATTATGGAAACCACTTTAAGCCAGGGGGTGCTACCCCCAGCACCCCTAGTTCCAGCACCTCTGATCAGGGATGGCCACGGCTGGAGATGGGACATTGGCCAGGTGGGCCAGGGCTCTGAGGTGGCACCAAGCATTTCCTGTCTGCAGTGCTTGGCTGGCTGGTTCGTGCTCACATGCTGAGGGTGAGGTCTAACTGATCACTGTATAAGGGAAGGAATTTTCCCCCAGGTCAGATGGGCAGTGACCTTAGGGGTTTTCACCTTCCTCTGCAGTGTGCGGGTGCAGGTCACTTGCCAGGATTATCTGGGTGGATCTTTTCATTTCCCTGCCATTGTGAGGGCCTTGGACACTGGGGCACCTCAGCCCCACCTATTCTCTGCCTGTGGCACAGAACAGTCGGTTTCCTGAGGGCTGTAATGCTTTGGTCTCATTTCCGTTGTTGGAGTATGTGTGAGGGTGCTGAGTGTTGGTACTGGCTTGTGATATTGAGGAGACTAGACTAGACTAGACAGATCTGCTGGTCCCTTCTAGCCTTAACTCTCTGACACTGCATGCTTGCAGGTGGCCGGTACCTTTCACCTGCCTTCTGCACAGAAAATCTCCTGTGGCTGAAAATGGGCGTGTCACAGATTTTATAGCCTCCAGGCAAGGGGGAGGTGTTGGGAGAGCCATACATTCAGCTTCCTGGCATGGCATTGACACTCTGCTCAGCAGAGCCAGTGTCAACAGAAGGCCTGGAGGAAGAAGGCAAAAACCAAACACATGGGCACTTCTCAGAACAAGAGCTGTAAAACCTGTGCAAACCTGAACAAGTGGCACGACACCCTTTTATATGTTCAGAATCAATAGTCGGGCCCACTAAGAGTGTTTGCCGACACATAAACTACATCCACCGCACAGGGTTTCCCGAGGTTTATGACTCAAGGCCTGGAGTCTTTAATGGAGTTTGCAGAGCCCAGGTACCCACCTCCACATCTTGCTTTACTGCGGCTCTCAAATCACCAGTCTGCAGCCTCTCCACCATATGCTCTTAAAAGCTTTTTTAAAGGGTGTTTGTCCCACTGATAAGCAGCCTGGGCTGCCCCCCACTCCCACCCCCAGTCATGGGAGGTGTGGTCAGAGCATGGCACATGAAATTGGTGTTGTATCCACCAAGCAAGGTATTAACAAACTTCATCAGAACTTTATTTACAGTGGAAATCTCTTTACCAAGCTGTAGCTGCACACTCTGTAACTCTCACCCAGTCTCCTCAACTCCTCCCCACTCCTTCCTGTTTCCTGTCCTTTCAGACTCCCAACAGCCAGTGCTCCCAGTTCTAATAATCACATGCAGCATCTAAACACCACATTCCCTCCTCTCTTAAGAAACTTTCCAAATTAAAATAAACATTGTTGTTCTAACCACAGGAACAAATATGAAACAAGACACTATACTGTTGGCAGGAATATTACACTGAAAACACTGTAGATACTACATAACATAGTCTTTAGTCCAGGCAGGTGGTCGTCTGAGTCTGACAGGCCGTCTCTCAAGCCCTAGTTCCAGTGCAATGTCTTGTTGTGTTGGTTCTACGGTGACGTCATCCAATGCAGACTGGGTGTTGGCATAATCTCCTCTTGGTGCATAGGCAGGTGCAAGATAAGAAGCATTCCATACCCGCCCATCAGAAAGTTGATAGGTGTAAGGTCCCTTCTTCTCTATGATTTTAAGAGGAGCTGTGAATTTATGGTCCCCTTTACGTAAGATTCCAGGTTTTCGTATTCTAACAAAGGAACCACACTCAAACTTTGGTTCCTTAGCTCCCCGCCATTTGTCTGTGAAAGCCTTAGACTTTGCTTGGTTCTGTTCAACTGTCTTTCTCACATCATCCTTGTTTGGGGCATCAGGTCATGCCTTTAACAATCCAGCAATGTTCAGTTTAGTATTCATCTGTTTCCCATGCAGTAACTCTGCGGGTGATCTTTGCGTTGTGGCATGTCGTGTAGCCCGGTATGCTTGCAAGAAATCAGTAGTGAAGGGTATCCACAATCGCCCTTCCAGTTTAGCTGTTTGCAAACTCTCTTTCAAACTTCTGTTAAACCGTTCGATTTCCCCATTGGCTTGAGGGTAAATAGGGATGACCTCCTGTGTAAGATGTTCCTCTGTGCTAGAAAAGTTTCAAACTCCAGGGAAGTAAATTGACTACCATTATCTGAAACCAATTCTTTGGGGTTACCTTCCCAGCTAAAAACTGAAGAGAGGAACTTAATTACTGTAGCAGAAGAAATTTGTGATGTAAACGCTACCTCAGGCCATTTGCTGAAATAGTCTATTAAAGTGATGGCATAACGACAGTCAATTGGAGCAGTATCAGAGGGTCCAACAATGTCAATCGCCACTCTGGTGATACACAGACTTCTGCCCTGCATGAAATCAGTGGGACTAATCACAGTTTGTAAAATGAAGCATGTGTAGAAATCTTTGCAGGATCAAGGCTTTATTTGGGATTCCATGTCCATGGTTAATTAAACAGAATGAATCTATATTTACGAATAAGTGATATGTTTTGGCTGTTACACCATTTTCAGAAGATTTCTTATGGATGAGTGTTAAAGAATATGCTCACAATATTCTGGGAAACTGTTGTATCCACCAGGAAAGGTATTAACAAACTTCAACAGAACTTTATTTACAGTGGAAATCTCTTTACCAAGCTGTAGCTGCACACTCTGTAACTCTCACCTAGGGTGACCAGACGTCCCGATTTTATCGGGACTGTCCCGATATTTCCTTGTTTGTCCCGCGTCCCGACCAATGTTAGGTCGGGACACTGGACAAACAAGCAAATACTCGGGAGCCCGGAAGTGCTCGCGCCCCCTCCCCCCCGCCCCAACTCCGCCTCCTCCTTCCCCCATTGGCTCCCTCCCCGAATCCCCGCCTCTTCCCCAGGCTCGCCATTCCTCCTCCCTCCGGCGCTTGTGGAGGGAGGCCCGGGAGACGCAGGGGAAGCGGTGAGTGAGAGTCCGGCCTGGCCCCGAGCGCAGGCAGGACTCAGTTGGGCAGTACCTGGAAGGAGAGTAGGGGGGCGGCCCGCGGGGCCAGGCGGAGGCTGTTCTCCCCCCCGGGCAGCGGGACTCGGGAGCAGCCGCTGCTGCAGCTCCCACTGCCGCGGGGGGAGGAAGCGGCCGATGGCCAAGCTTGCCGGCTGTGGCTGTGGCGCCCCCGAACCCAGGTCTGTTGCGGGGACCCAGCAGCGCGCATGCTGCGCCCAGCCCCTGGCCAGTCGCATCTGGGCTGCTGCCCAGCTGATGCTATCCCGCGGCGGCCCCGGGGCGGAGGCATCGGCAGCCCAGCCCCGTTCGTTCCCCTGCGGGACCCGAGCGGGACGGGGGGGCTGGGGCCTGCTGCCCCCACTCCGGGGCCGCCGCGGGATAGCACCAGCTGGGCAGCAGCCCAGACGCTGAGTGAGTTCTGCCCCAAATAAGTAACATCCCTGGGGATGCATCCCAGCCACCTCCTGAAATAAACGCCCCAGCCCAGGAAGTGGATTCCATTCAGGTTAACTTCACTTACCCACACTCAGCTGGTGGGGGCAGGGAGTGTTAATACTGGAGATCTGGGTCAGCTGCTGGCAACAGTCACCACTCAGATAGGCTGTGAACACTGAAAAAGCAGTGCTGATGGGGGACAGGAGCAAACCCACCAGCGGGGCCCTGGGTCTCGGGGTTCTATGCAGAAAAGCCACGAGAGCAGTAGAAAGGCCACCCCCAGGAGATGCTCCAAGTCTCTCCGCCACAGGCAAGGGATTGTGGAGGAGGCCTGAGCTGAGCTGTCTGTGATGGTTGGGTAGCAACAACAGGGAGCAGCCTGAGATCAGTGGCATAGTGAGAGCAAGGAGGGGAGCGGTGGGTGCTGGAGACAGAGGCAGTGTCAGGGTAGGAGTGGAAGATGACGCTGGGAGAGGGAGTGACAGCATGAACCCCGGGCACAGATCCTCTGCAACACACACTGAATGATGGGGCTCTAATTCCTCTCTGGATGGTGCCTCAAGCTCCACTCTCGTCGTTTCTGAGGTCACTGTAAGCTCTCGTGGAATTACAGCCCCATAACTCCCAGCTGCCTGCTCTGTGCTGTCTGTGCACCTGGGAGCAGTTCCACTGGCTCGGGACCTGCCTGTGGGTGTGCAGCATTTGAGCCTGTCTGGAGAACTCTCTGTTGATCTAGGTGGCAAGGCACTACATTTCAGTGCAGAACACAAGGGGGAAGTCGCTTTCACAAAGTTAAGTTGAGTTCACATCTGGGCCCCTCCTCCGTGCCGTACAGGAATGCTGATGCATTCGTCCATCCCACCCCACCAGGACAAGGGAGTGTAACAGAGTGCGGTGTGGCATGATCAGTCCCAGAGCCGAGCAGGGCTCCTGCATATCCAGGCCCCCTCAGAGTACACAGCACAGAGCTGGGCTCACAGGCTCGGGTGAAGATAGGGGGGTGCGGGAGAGAACAGTTCTGGGGACTGACCGCAGGGCTGGGCTGGGATGTATCATTGCTCCTTGCTGTTTATCCCAAAGTGCTGCTAGACATTGCAGAACTGGACAAAGCCTGCCCCAAGGAGCTTCCGGTCCCACCAGAGAGACAAGATGAGGGAACACAAAACAGAGGCAGGAGCTAGGGGAGATGGTAGACAAACGCAGGAGCTGGCCTGGGTGCTCCAGGACCGCTCTACCGTCTGCTTCTCCTCTCCTTTGCGCAGGTCATGATCTGGGGCGAGGAGGGGAGTAAAGCAGGAATGCAATGTGCTCCAGGGATCCTAGGGGGCAGACTGGCTCCTAGGGGACTGTTCTAGCTGCTTTAAAGTAGAGAATCTTTACTGCTGCTCTGACGGGCTCCAAGATCCACCTCTGTTCCCCCCCACCCCCCACCCCCAGCTATGCTGAGCTTGAGGACGCAGCACATTCTATAGGCACACGAGCAAAATATTTTGTTCAGCCCCAACTCCCCAGACACATTAGCCCCTATACCATTCCCCTGACATTGCCTCTCTTTCTGGATCACAACATCTGTATTTATCACAGAACCTAGGGAGCTCCTTGGCCTGGCCTAGCCCCATGGGGCCCTCCATCAGGAGATGACCCCCATGTCTTTTACACATCACCCCTGCCAAAGGTCATTGCATTCGCCCTGTGGGAATGAGCAGGGCACTCCTGTGAGGCATTTAAAGACTTGCAAAGGAAGGACCAGCTTATATTGCTGCAGGAGGCAATAGCAATGGGCTGTGCTCCAGGAACAGTGATGCAGGAGCCATAGAAGCCAGCACGTCTCTGCTCAGCTTTAATTAGGCTGAGTCATAGGGGTGAGGTCGCTCCGGGTCCTGTTCTGGTCCTGGTACAGGTGTCAGGAGCAGAGTAGGTCTTTCACTCCCCAGAGGTTGGTGTGACGAGCGTATCCTTTGGCTTCTGTCCCGATGGGTACAATTGGCCCCTCCTTGCCCTGTGTTTCTTGTACCTTCCAGATCTCAAAGCCAAACTCAAAACTGATCTGGTTTCACACTGATACTGTGGATTCTGTCTGATCAGGGCACAGAACTGTCGAACAGCCCCAGGTCTGTGAATCTCAGGGATCCTCTTTGGGAAGCTGCTCTTAGTTTGGTGTTTGTGATGAAATCCAGGGAAGCAGGCGAGATTCCCGTGGGGTGGGGGCTGAGTGGAGAAGGGAGAGGTTTGGAGCTCCTGAGCCTGCAGACTGGGTTTCAGTGGTTTCTAGTAACAGGGAAGCCTGTTTACCTGGGCTCTGAAATCCCCATGCACAAGGACGTGACCTCTCAGATTCAGTGACTGGCCACTAGGAGGAGATTAGCAGGCTCAGCAAGTGTAGAAGCGAGCACCCCTGGAGACCTCCTGAGAAGGAAGCATGGTCTAGGCTTGTCCTGGAGTGGGGCATTTCCAGCAGCCCCAGCCTGAATACAGGGACATTACAACAGCTTTCGGGTATGAGCATTAAATCCATTGCCCTGAAACACCTTCGCCCACCAGGGGTCTGGGTGACTTCACTGAAGAGCTGCCCTGCTGCCTCTCTCTCTTGCATCGTCTCTCCTTCCTCCAGGAGGGGGACAGGATCCCCCCACCACACAAACAGCTTAGGCGGTGACGTGTCAGAACTCAGCATTTTCTGCTCTGTCCCACTGCGCAAGGCCGCCAGCATGGAAAGGTCATAGCAGCACTGCCGCCAGACAGGAATAGAAAGATCAATAGAGGCCACAGCACCCCAGTTCCTGAGATAAGGCCAGCAATGGCTCTCTCAAGGTCTTGTTCTGCTTTGCCAGCCAGAAAATCCCCTTATTTGCTACCAGGCCTGACCATGCCTGTCCCTCCTGCACGCCACACCACAAAGAGCCCCCAGGGCAGGAACAGCCTGTGATCACCCCAGCTGAAAGCTCTTGATCGTGTTGCATGTTGAAGGACCCGAATTTCAGTTCCACCATCACCTCTGATAGATTCACTGGGGAAGGGGCTGGCGGTTAAACCAATGCACGGAACTTGCTGATAAATGTCAACCCGATAAGCGTCCCAGCCCACAATAAATACACCCCGACAGCCAGCAACCTGGGTAAATAAAGGAGCCTTATTCTGTGCACCTGGCAGGTTCTGCTGAAGCAAAGGGCTAATTCCAGAACAAAAGGCGACCTCCCCCCGCCCCCCGAGGATCTCCTCCCACCATGATGTTTGTATGCAGGGATTCTTAGCCTAGGTGCCCCTGCTGATTTTACCTGTTACAATAGTGCAGGTAGCCACAGCCACGTATGGCTTTGTAGGTCAAGATGATGCGCCTTGTATGACACTTGGGAGTGAACAAGAGGAAACCGTTCAGTGAAACTTTCCCCATCTGGCCAGCAGCACTGAGCTGCAGCGTGTGTAGCTTTCAGTAGTAGTCCCATATAGAGAGCACTGCCACTATAAGGAGACCAGGACTGTATAGCCCATAGGAGGTCCCAAAGGTGAGCTTATTCCCGGGGGTACATCTAAAGATGAAAAGCTACATATCAAGCATGCTCTAATGCACTGACAGTAATAGTGCTGCCCATATAAAGAGCACTCTGCAGCCCAATGCATCCGATTATTACATCACTCCCTATCCTTTTGTAATGGGGTCTGTGGAACTTGTGCCCCTCTGTGTAGCACAGGAGACTCAAGCACAGGTTGTTGTATCAAGGTATTTTATTATGGATGTTTGTACAGACACATTTTCTAATAAAGGCCTTTCGCTTCCCCCTTACCTTGCAGAGACAGACTCACACCGAGTCATTTTGCTAAACGCAGTGTGGCATGTTTTCATAAGCAGCCTCTGCATTTGCACACACGGTTGTACACCCCCAGAAGCTGCAGCTGTGTGTGTGCAGATACGTGGGTGCCAGATCAGAGGCCAGGGTTAGGAGACTTTGAAAAGGTGGCCCAGAAGCACAGGGCACACCTAGGGGCATGGTCGCAGAGTGCAGAGCTTGGGCCACCTTATATTCATGTTCGAGCATTTGTCAGAACTCTTTAAAAGCTGTAACTCCATTGCATGAACTCCTGCTTCCAATCAAATCTCATTGTGACCAGCATTAAGAGATTAGCTTATCCCTGCAGCCCACACTCCGGCTGGCCTCCCGGTTACTTGCGCTGAACATGGCTCCTTGTTCACAGCCCTTGTGGTGCTTGCTGGGTAGAAATCCCTGCCTGGGGGTGAGACTGCTCTAGCTTCTTCCTGGGGCCCAACGGATCCTCTGGAAAATGAATGGCAGCAGATATAACTTGCTCCAGGAGACGCCAGGTACTGGTACTAGGTCTTTAACTTTACAGTCAGCCGAGTGGGGAAAGAATGGTATTTTCATAGCAGGTGTTGTGAAAGTTCATCCAGATGAATTCAGCAGAGCTGTGCTAATGACCCTCCCCCCCACCTGCTGTCCACATGCCGGACTGCTCTGAAACCCCCACCAGAGAGAACAGGAGAGCACCGAGAAAACTCCTGGGCAGTGGCTTTGGGAAAACATCCCTCGGGGTCAGCGCAGTAAGGGATCCTTCAGGGCTAGGCAGGGGGGTTCTGCCTCTCAGGTACCTCGTGTGTAACTATCATGGCACTGTTCTGGTTTAAGAATCTCCCAATCCAACATTTCTCCTCAGCCCACATCTGCCCATTATATTTTGCCAGCTGTTTATGGGTGACCAGAACTGCTGCAGCCAGCAGGGCCGGCGCAAACCATTAGGCGACGTAAGCGGTCGCCTAGGGCGCTAACATTTGGGGGGCGGCGACCGCAGCGGCCGGATCTTCGGCCACCCCGGTTGTCGGCGATATTTCAGGGGCGGGACCTTCCGCTGCCTCTGTTGGGGGTGGCATTTTGGGGGCGGGACCTTCTGCCGCCTCTGTCGGCGGCGGCATTTCGGGGGCAGGACTTTCCGCCGCCTGGGGCGGCAAAAAAGCTGGCGGCGCTCCTGGCAGCCAGCACTGAATTCTCTGTTACCCTGAAGTCCCTGGAGCAGGGCCTGAATCTAGTGCCACAGCCCTGTTATCCCAGTCACTAGGCTACTGCTTGGAACCTGTATTGAATTGTCGGTCCCCCTGCCACTGGCCAGAAGTAGCCTGCATTTCCTACTCATCCGGAGTACCTGGGACTAAGGCATTCTCCCTTATGTAAAGTGACTGAAAAATAGGTTTAGGACCTCAAAGGATTCACCCCCATGTTACTGATCCTATTTCAGGCCTGCAAGGGTCTGTCTACACTGCAGCTGGGCGCGAGCCTGCCAGCCCATGTAGACAGACTCATGCTAGCACGGTTCAAGCTAGCATGCTAAGAATAGCCGTGTGGCCGTTACCACTCTGGCAGTGACTCAGGCTACCCACCCGACCCCCTAGGCTAGAGCTCTGGTCTCTAGCCCAAGTCTCTGCCGCACACAGCTATTTTTAGCCTGCTATCTCAAGCCCCACTAGTGCAAGTCTGTCTGGCCAGGCTTGGCGATTCACTGGCAGCTGCAGTGTAGGCAAAGACGTCCCTGATTACTCTGTGATGCATTTTGCCTCTTGAGGGTGAACTGTGCAGTGAGATCATGGCCTACATTGTGGGGTCCGTGATGTCTCTGCTGCTCGGGAACGGAGGGACTGCTAGGAATAGCAATACAAAGGTATCAAACCACCAGGGACCCTGGTCAGCCAAGCAGGGACTTGTTAGGATTCCATTTCTGCATAGCAGAAATCGGGGACTCTACTTGGACATCACAAGTCCTGCCAAGTGGGTCTCCCATTTCAGGTGAACATGTATCGTTTCAAGGTGACATGCCATGATGCGTGTAGTCACAGCATCTCCTCACATAAGGTGGCGTTTTGTTAGGAGAATGTGTTTGAGTAACAAGGGGCCTCTTCTCCCCTGGGTGCACGGAAAAACATCCTCACACCAACCCGAGGGGCACAGAAGTTGTAGGAACACAGTGTAAACTGGAAGCTGCTCGCTTTTCAGCCGACCCAAGGCTGCAGAATTCAACCCCAGCTGACTGTGTGGAAAATGCACCTGCGAGGTGGGACTTTCTCTTTTTCACAGGTGCGGCTGGTCCACAGCATGCCTTGTTGGGCCAGGCCTGGTACTGCAGACTCTCCCTGCCTTACCCCACAAGTTGTGGCTGCCTGCTCGGAGCAGGGCAGCCTGGGCCGTAAATTCAGTGTCAGGCCCTACGCAGTTACAAACACAGAATTTGGCTGCCTGTATGTTCAACAAACAAACATCAAAGGCATATGCTTGGTTGCCGTGCTTGAAAGCAAGGACCTGACCTGGCCCTGGCATTCTGGGTTAGCAGTGAGCGCTCCGCCTCTGTCCCAGTCTTACCCCACGCTTGTCCTGAGAGGCAGCAGGCAAGCCTTCTTAACTGGCCTGCTGGCTCCTGATTGGTCAGCGTCTCCTCCTGGCCCTTCTAGGCCACTAGATGACTAAGTTTTGTTGGTAGCCCAGTCTGAGTCAGTGGGTTCATCTTGAGCAGAGTGTTGTTAGGGTGCGAACATCTCCAGCAGGGGGTGGAGAACGCCTGAGAGACTCCGTCACACTCCCTCTATAATGCCCATGGGCTGGGATGTTTGCTGAAAGGGAAGAGGATGGGAACGTTGTTGAAGCGAAACTCACTTTTGAATTGAGACTTAGCAATCCTCCCGGTTGTTTGCTCAGCTCTCCTCACCTACACACCTCCTCTTGTCGCCAGAGCATTCTTCCTGTCTGCCGACGACTCGGGGTCAGGAACCTTGCCATTCAGGGTCCTGCGCTCAATCTGGGCCAAACCCTACACAGAACTCCAGGCCCAGAAGCTGGTGGGCAGAGGAAGGCAAACAACCCACAGGACTCTGGGGGAGGGTCAAATAAATGCAATCAAAGGGGTTACCTCTAGCCAGTCTCCCATGGTATGTGCACTGGGTGGAGAACCTTGTGCTAGCAGGGCTTGAGCTAGCTCACTAAAAATAGCTGTGTGGCTGTTGTGGCTTGGGCAGGAACGTGGGCTCCCAAGCCTAGGAGGTTGGGGAGGTTGAGAGCCCAAGCTGCAGCTTGAGCTGCAGCATCCACACTGCTAATTTTAGCATGCTGCCTCGAGCCACGCTAGCATGAGTCTGTCTACCCGGGCTGGGAGGCTCACTCCAAGCTACAACGTAGACGTACCCCTATAGGCCCAGGGTGGAAAGCAGAGGGCACCCAGTTCCAGCCAAGACAGAGGAGAACTCTAGAGCTCAGTCCTCATTTAGGGCCCAAACAAACTCCCACTGAAGCTACTGGGAAACTTGTTCTCCTGGCTGATGTACCTTTAATGAAGCCTGGCATCATGTGCTGAGAGACAAAGCTTCAACCCTTCGCCTGCAAGTCACTGGGTGGTGTCTAACTCTCTCTATACCCTGACATCGGTGTAAAGTGCTGCTCCATTCTCAGGGTCTCCCTGCTCTGCTGAGCCGTGCCACTACCACCACATGCACTAAAATCCCCTCTAGCTCTGTCCATATGGAGCAGAGACAGATGTTTTAGGAACCAAGTTGGACGCTCTTAGTCTTGGGAATATCAGACTCTCCAGATGCAAACTTCATAGGCTGAAACTGGCCAAATCCCTTTTGAAGTCAGAGACAAAGTAGGTGATGATGGGATTATTTTTATTAGCCCTTTACGCCCTATGCAAGCTGCACAGGGACAGCCCTACGGTCAGGAAGCCTGGTGAGTGTCACATACGCAAACTCCTAGCTAGCCAAGTCTGAACTAACTAGCTTGGGACTCCTTGTGATTTCACTTATAGCTCACTAGGGAAAAATTAGTTTTCCCCCAGACAGTGCTAGGTAAATCCCAGACCGGGGCTCTGCACTCCTCCCGCCTACAACACTTCCTAGCAACATCCCGGAACTTAATTCTGACATTTTGTAGACCGCAAGGCACATGAATCCAAGACTGACACTACGCCAACCAACGCACATGGTGTAAGTTCTTAGATTAGGATAGATAGATCGATCTCCACAACACCCCATAAAAGATATTGGTTCTGTAGTCACTGCCATCGAACAATTTTTGATGCCTTTTGTGAGATGGGTTGATAGTCTGCAGTGCAATTCCTGGTTTGTTGGCACCCTCAGAAGAGAGGCCAAGGATTGAATGGGGCACGGAGATTGAACTCCCCATTCTCCATAGAGGCAGTCTCTCAGGTCAGGGTTGCCTGCATTGCCCACACTGCAGCTGCAGCTCGTGTTCAGTTTTGTGCCTGTCCTTTGGCTAAAGGGTTCCAGTCTGCAGAGCTAGCAGTTTCCCCCTTTTCACTGGCACTAAAATCCATTTGAATCAAACAAGAGAGAAAGAAATTATGGAGGGATGTGTTTTTGTAAAACATTCCCATCTTGTTTCTTCTTCTGACACATGCCTCTGCTTCTGAGAAGCAGCCAGGTCTCTGCCCTGTCCGCCATCTCTCTAGATAAAGTCATCCTCTGCCAGCATGTTTTGATGAAACCTGCTTTGGGGGCACTTGTACTGGGAGTTATACCCAGTTAATCATTGCATTCTTTATCTGTTGATGATTGATTTAGAAAAGTTCATGGCTTCGGTGTTTGAAACATTTAGTTGACTCAATTTATGCAGTTTATGGTCATAATATATTTTAATGCTTTTATGACAGAAGAGGCCATTAGCCCAGGGTGCTGGGGGAACCAATTGTGATAAATAATAATGTTATTCTGCCTTTGAGTTCCGGGTTCAGCTTAAAGGGGAACTAATGATTTGTGGTGACGTGCGTTATCTTGGAAGTTAGCCAGATGGCGCTACAGCATCCACATCTGTTGTTAATGTGACTGAGTCTGTTTGGATTATAAACCTCTCGTGTTATGGAGTTATTGGTGACTCTTGTGCCCTAACATTACATAGATGACATCTTTCTTCAATGAGAGAATCAGAAATATTAGGAGCAGGAAATATGAGGTCATCCAGTGTATCTGCCTATGTGGAAGAGTGCCTGGGGTGTTGTCTATTTTTTACCAACTCCAGAAACCAGGATTATCCCAGAATCTCACTTTTGAGACTTTTTTTTAATGTCCAGCCTGATTTTCCCTTTTGCTCTAGTTCTGTCAATCTATTCCTCCACTTACACAATTCTGCTCCCTCCTTGATACTTCAAATATTTCTGAACAGTTCTCAGTTCCCATCAGACCCTTTCTTGCTCTTTTTTGGATCCTTTACAATTTCCCCATCATTGTATCTTGTATTGGGATGCCCCAAACTGCACATGAAATCTTCAGGTGTTTTTGGTGTCAAACTAATACAAAGAGGCTTTGAACAGCAAATAGCACAATGTCATTTCTGCTGGGAATGGTTGGAGAAGATGGATGTGGTGTTAAGAGATGAAATACTGTTCAGTATCATGGTGCTAGTGTAACCTAGGCTCACTCAGTGGGGGCTCTGTACACCTGTAGTCGTGGCTGGGCCACAGACAGAGTTTGACGAGCCTTCTACCATCTTGGATAATAGAAAGAGCGGTACAGAACGCCGTAGCACATCTTCTCTTAGGCCTGGGCTACACTAGCGGGGGGGTTCGAACTAAGATATGCAACTTCAGCTGAAGTCGAAGTATCTTAGTTCGACTTACCTGGCCGTCCTCACGGCGGCGAGTCGACTGCCGCGGCTCCCCCATCGACTCCGCTTACTCCTCCTGCCGAGGTGGAGTACGGGCGTTCATTCGGGGATCGATTTATCGCGTCCAGCTGAGACGCGATAAATCGATCCCCGATACATCGAACACTACCCGCCGATCCAGCGGGTAGTATAGACGTACCCATAGACACAGGCTACCATAGCATATGACCCTCCCTGTCCTCTGCTCCTTAAACTGGCTTCCCATAGAATACCACATCAAGTTCCAGGTCTTGGTCCCTATCTTCAAGGCGCTCCATGGCCTGGGCCCAGGATATCTAAAAGATTGTCTCACATAAACAAGTAGCAACATGAAAACAAACACGTGGCAGATGTTACCCAGTATTGGGAGGCCTTCAATAGACTAGAGCTGGGTCTTTTAGCTCAGGCAGAGAAGTTCATACTTATGACCCAGAAGTCACAGGTTTGATCCGCATTGCCAACAACCCACCCAGGGCATGGCATGGCATTACACTAGCAGGATAAATTATGGTACAAGGCAGAAACTGTAGTTAAGAAAGACGTTTGTGGTTGTGGCCCCATGGAGTCATGTGGTGGAATGTGTCAGATCAATCTGTCCTTCTGAGTGGCCCCATCCTTGCAGTACCTGAGTACCCCACACATTTTAAATGAAGTCTTACAGATGGGGAACTGAGGCACAGAGAGATTAAGTGACTTTCCCAAAGTTACACAGGGAGTCCATGTAGTGCCAGGAATTGAACCTAGCTCTCCTGAATCCCTGTCCAGAACGCCCACCACCACCACCATAAGACCAACCTTCCTCTCGCATGAGCAAAGAGGCTCTTCCAGCTGAGACTAGTTCATTACAGCTCCTTATTGGCTCAGACAGGGAGAGGCTGATGTTTAGTTCAACTGGGTGAGCTGCTACTGCGGCCGCTGTCTATGAACCATGGAGGTCTCATTTTTTAGTCTCAGTTGTGTGAAGATGTAGGATGCATCCAAAGCATTTCTGGGCCCCAGCTGAGGGACTCCACTAATGGATTAACTCCATTTGACAGGTCTAGAGTGAACGGCCCAATGCCCAGAAGAGGTCTGCCATGCTATCCTGTGCGGGACATCCATCAGGAAGGCTTTTGTTTCAGGAAGATGCTTTTTGTCCTTTGGGAAATCTACTATCTAAGCAGTGACTTTATCTACTCTTTCCTTGTCCATGCTAGGACTGAGATTCTCAGCAGAACATAGTGGTCAGTGGATCTCCTACTTTCCCACACAGCCCCAGCTCCTAATCCATTTGGGCTTCGGAGCAGTTTACCATCTCTTATGATCCCTTGCAATTAGCCCCATCGGTCCATTTCCCAGTCCTGGCAGTGGATGATGCAAATGGTACCAACAGTGACTCAGGTCCCTTTCCAGCAGGCAGGTCGTTCTGAGGAATTGTTTTGCAAAAAAAATTGCTTTGTAACCTTTGTTGATTTTGGCAATTCTCCTCCTCTGACAGCAGCGATTCTGGGTATCGCTCCACTGGCTGGAATTATCCAGGAGCTTTTTCATGTGTGTATAATGAACATGAAGTATAAGCAAATGAAACCTAAATGAACTGCAAATGGCCTGCAGGGACTAGTGGCAAGGCCCTCGCTGTGTCTGGTGAGCTGTATGCTAAGCAGGGATTCCCTGAGTCAGAATGGGTGGCATTTATCTCCCAACAGGAGTCCCACAGCTCACATAAGTGCTGCTCAGTGAAGGGTATTACTGCTAGGGTCATTTCAGACCTTGGAATCAGAGCTGTGCTCAACCGGGGGATGCTTTTTTGCTGAATTTTGCACATTAAGGACTAGATTTTTGTGCATTCAGCATTCTGTAGCTCCCATGGGGAGGAGAAAAGTGTGGGTTCTCCACTATTTCCTGCTGGGTGCAGAGCTCTTGGAAGAATCTGGCTCCAGACTTACACCACTTCATTCTGGCCCTTTCAACCAAACAAACAAATGGCAGTAACAATAACTACTTCCTGGGGGTGTTTAGAGGCTTTGTCGGCATTAATAAAGCCCTTTGAGATCCTGGGATGAAAGGCACTGTAAGGGTTAATCTTATAGTGGGATAAGTTTAAACGGTCTGTGTGTCTATCTAAGTGTTGACGGTTCTCTTTCCCTATCCGTTTTGCATGGCAGCTGTTTATTATGGTTCCTTTAATTAGCTCAGGCTCTCTGAGAATGTCCTTTGCAGCTTCCAGTTCAAATATGTGGATGGAGATTTAGTGGAATCTTTTCCCTACTCCCAAGCATGTCTTATTCCACATGTTCCAAGTGCTTTGGAATACTCGATACCCTAAACCATTCCCAGTGGATCCTTGGCAGCAGAGCACATTTTATGGGCAAGTCTGACTGATTTTTCCTGGGTTTAGACATTTTCAGAGAACTCCTCTTGTCTGCAGTGGTGAACTAGCACAAGGTTGATTAAAGCACCTTGCAGTGTGTTTAGTTTGTTGTGCCCTGATCAAGCCCCAAATTCCTGTTAGCAGGCAACATGTTACAAAATGCACAAGTAAAGGCATATCTGCCACAATGTGTGGGCCCCCATGGGGCCCAGCAACCAGTCTGACGTGGCTGCCTAAACGTGCAATATGCCATCCCCAGGCAATGCAGGCATGGCATCATCTCCTGTAAACACCAGCCCCCAGAAACAACTGGCCCAGGTGCCAAGACCAGATCTACAGATAATTCCTAGGAATTTAAATACTGGGGCTACTCTAGGAGTCGGAGTCTGTTGTTGTTCTTACTCGTCACTTTCACCACTTCACAGACTATGTAGCTTTCAGATTATGCCTTAGAGGTCAGTTTATCCTCCTCATGATGCCATATATATGTCCTAGTGTGAGTTATGTGTGGAGATCAAGGGGACAATAGACCTCTAATTAATTCTGCTGAACCTTACAGCTCCCTGGAGACTTCTCCCACCTGTCAAGAATATTTCCAGGAAATGTTACTGGGCCAGAGCCTCAGCTGCTGTATGTCAACTGATCTACATAGGGTGACCAGATGTTCCGATTTTATAGGGACGGTCCCGATTTTTGGAGCTTTTTCTTACATAGGCACATATTACCCACCACCCCCGTCCCGATGTTTCAAACTTGCTGTCTGGTCACCCTAGATCTACACCAGCTCTTTACCTGATGCTTGTTTCAATTGGCTAGAGAACTATAGCTCTCTGCGCCCCGGACTGACTCCAGACAAATTCCTCAGAGCTGCTTATTAACACACAGAAAACTCTGCTCTGTAATTGTTTATGGGACAAATTCCGACAAAAGGCAAATGGGATTTGACAATGTGGCCAAAATATCCCTGTTTACAAAAAGTATGACAAAATAGAAGCCCTTGGCTTTATCTTTCCCATTTGGAAACAGCCACAGAGCAAATATACTCAGGGCATGGAAGGGGGGGAAATTTATATTGACTTTAGAAAAACTGTTCTTTAAAAAAATAATCTCTCTAGATGCCCAGATTCAGTGCTGGACCCCAAAGTCTTGCATAAGGGTTTAAAGCCTGCCTGCTAGCTTGCAGGGTTTGTGTGTGAGCAAGTCATGCAGTAAACTATTCTCTGTTAATTTTTTAATGCAGAATAAACAGGCCGAGAAATGATTAGCATGCAAGTAAGTTCAGCCGAATTGGGGAAACGAGAGAGTGAGGAGGCTAGCTGGAGTTATCAGTTAACCACATGAAGTGCCTTTGCTTCCAAGAGCTAATTCTGCCTGTTGCTTTCTGTACCCTTTTAAATAGCCTTTTTTAAAATTTAAGTAATGACCTAAAATGGCTAGTATAAGCACAATGGGAGCCCTTGTTTTCTCTTCTCTTTTTCTGTTCATAATGGCTGCGCACAGGAATTGCAGGTGATAAGGGTCCTACCTGGTTTATTACAGATGATCAGCATCTTCTTCCCCATTCCCAACTTTGAAAGGAAGCTGTTAGATTAAGACGAAAATGTGGAAATCCACTTTGTATGTGCGCAACCGTTCTGGTGAGAGTTTCAGTACGATCCCAGCAGACTCAACGAGTGAACAGAAGAGACTGCGAGGCAGGGAAAAAGCATAACTAGGTAGTTGCTTGGAATGGAGTTTGGTCAGTGGTCGGAGATCTATATTCTCAGATAGACAGGACTTTGTCCACAAACTGGAATTTGAAATTTCAAAGGGAGAAAAGCAGAAGGGACCTTTCCGGGTGTGGAGATGACTATGTGACGTTATTTCCCCAGGACTTTTGTTCTTTAGCTTGTAACTCAGGCGGTTTGCGCTTCTCCCTCAGCTCATTTGGTGAATGAGAGACTGAAAGATCAGACAGAGAGAGAGAGAGATTTGTTGATGACATTCAATGTGGCAATAAACACACGTCCCAGCTTCACAGTACAAAACTTTCACAGTACAGATCCAGTACAGAACTTTTCCAAAATTTGGGGTGGGTTCAGACCCAGCATTTTGGGTTTGAACCCAGCTCTGGTTTACATACACTCATGACAAAGCCACTTTGGTCACAGTGGAGGCCTGGAGAATGTAGGCCGAAATGTTTAGAAATGGCCTCTACATTTGCACCAGCTATGAATTATTCAGGCAAATTGTAGCAACTAGATTTCTAGCTCTAGGCCTGAAGGTGTAATTCAGGATCTTAGATATCCAGTTAATGCCATTTGGGCTTGAAATTGTTGTGGGTACAACATTGTGCATGAAAAACTAGAGGCCAGGGGGAGGCCCAGCTGAAAAACAGATCTTGAAGGTGAAGCCTGGCTGATTACTGGAAACTTGTATGTGTTTGAGATGCAATGTTCCAGGTACTACTCACTCCAAACCATGTGGCTGCAGCCCTACCTGCTGCTTTGGCAAAACTTCACCAGGGATCTTAAGAATGTTTTTTCTAGGTCATCGGTTCCCAGACTGGGGGGTGCGCCCCCCTGAGGGGGCGTGAAGAAATTCCAAAGGGGGCGCGAGGCTGTGAAATTTTCATAAAGAAAATATTTTTTTATCAGCGTAAATTTTTTATTTATTTATTTATTTTACTTATTTATTTAATAGCCCAACAGACAATACATTATACATATTCTGTATACATAATAATAACTATTCATAAAATTGTCCAATTACAGGCCTATATTATTTAACTACAATAAAGTATTAACAATCTTCTCGTTTTTGATTATGAATATAAGTAGACAAGAATAAAGGTATAACATAAAGTACAATAATAATAAAAATACAACTATAAATAAAAGTATATAACTGCAATATTTTCAAATTTCATACCAGAAAATGCAAATATTTTTTATTTTTTTGCCTTTCGACATGTAGGAGTGCCGTTTCGGTTGGTGGGGAGGCCGAAGAATGATGTAGAAAGCAATGGAACTTTTTAAAACTTCTTAGCTTGCTAGCGAGAGTGTTCGAGACTGTTCTATCGTGGGAGTGGTTACCTCCACCACTCACCGTGCAAGACTGGCTACTTGCCGGACTGGTGGTGGGGTATATATAGGGCAGCACGCATCCGTACATAATAGTAGAAGTAAATAAACGTTCACGATAACTCAAATTAACTTGCGTCCGTTATTATTCACAAATCCAAAAAAATATTTTTATAGATTTTTTTTATTAGTATATTATGGCCGCGATTAAGAAAAGGAAGTACAATGAAGACTACATTAAGTACGGTTTCACCGTCATGGAAAAAAATGGGATCCATCATCCTCAATGCATAATATGACATGCAGTTCTCAGCAATGATGCCTTGAGTCCTAGTCGTCTTGAGCGACACTTGACAAAGAACCACAGTGTTTTGAAAGACAAACCAAGAGTTTTTTGCTGCTAAACTTCAAAATTTAAAATGCATGAAGCTGGACACTACTGGCGCTTTTCATCAAGCGTCGGCCAAAGTGGTAGAAGCATCTTAAGAACTGTCATTGCTCATCGCTAAAGCCAAGAAAACGCACATAATAGGAGAAACTCTTGTGAAGCCTTGCTTGTTGAAAGCAGCTGATATTATGCTTGGTGCCAAAAGCAAGAAAAAAATATCGGAAATTTCGCTTTCCGACAATTCCGTGAAACGTCGCATCGATGACATGGCGAAAGATCTAAAACTTCAAGTTGTGGAGGCAGTGAAAGCTTCTCCTTTTTTCGCAATTCAGTGTGATGATACCACTTATGTAGCACAATGCTATCAGTTGCTTGTCTATGTTCGATTCATTAACGATGGAACTGTGAAAGAAGAACTGCTTTTTTCGAAGGAATTGACGACCACATCAAAGGCTTCTGATGTTATGAAAATGGTTTCTGACTTTTTTGAAGAAAATGGACTTTCATGGGAAAAACTGGTTGGTGTATGCACAGACGGTGCACCAGCGATGTTTGGCTCTCGCTCTGGATTTGTGACATTGGAGAAAGAAAAAAAGTCCAGACATAACCACGACTCACTGCATCATACACAGACAAGCATTGGCTACTAAAACCCTTCCAGATGACCTACATGACTCATTGAATTTGGCCATCAAAGTTGTCAATTTTGTGAAGAACAGCGCTTTAAATACGAGACTTTTTGCAGCTCTTTGCGCAGATTTGGGAGCGGATCATAAAATTCTTTTGTTTCAGATGGAGGTACGATGGCTTTCCAAAGGGAACATGCTTTCGAGATTATTCGAACTGAAAGACGAAGTGGAAATTTTCCTCGAGCAACAGAAAAACGTTTCAACTTTCACTGGCATACCTCATGGACATTTTTGAATCTTTGAACAATCTCAGTTTGAAGCTGCAAAAAAACAACACTGCAAACATTATAGTGCGCCACGATGCCATCAAAGCATTTACGGGAAAAATCAAGCTTTGGAAACGTCAAACGCAAGCTCAGACACCTAACTTTTCGTCTTTTCCAACATTTTCATCACTCACTGAAAATGAAGGTTTCCAAGAACTTTGTAAAGAGGATGCGAAGAACAAAATTGTGTTTCATGTGGACTGCCTTGCTGACGAATTCATCCGCTATTTTCCAGACAACTTTTCTGGCAACCTTGTTCATAAATTAGCACGTAATCTGTTCAACATTGATGTTGATTCATTGCCAGAAGTATTGCAAGAACAAGCAGTCGAAATGAAATACGATTCAAGTGCAAAAGATATTTTCGAAAACTTAAGCCTGGAGGAATTTTGGATAAAATATTTCCCAATTTACCCGAAAGTTGGAGAAGAAGCACTACGTATTATTCTTCCGTTTTCGTCAACGTACCTCTGTGAATAAAGCTTTTCAAGTTTAGTCATAATAAAAACGAAACAAAGGAATCGACTGGATGTCGAAAACGATTTGCGTTGCGCACTTTCAACTTTCAAACCTAGAATTTCCCAACTCATGAAGAAAATACAGCATCATCCTTCACATTAAATTTGTTTTGTTTATGCTATATATTATTTTAAATTACATTTTTATTAAATGTTTGTGCCAAGAAAAACTATTTGTGCTTATTTTTCATTTTAAATAAAATATTTATACCAAGTTTTTGTGTTTATTTTTAATTTTAAATTATGAATTGAATTAGTTAAAAGGGGGGTTGGATGATGGTAAAGGAGAGGTGGGGGGCATGAGGGTTCCTCAAAAATTAAAAAGGGGGCATGATGCCAAAAAGTTTGGGAACCAATGTTCTAGGTCTTTCTGATCCAAGGTCTGCTTTAGGTACAAGCAATGCAACTGACCACTTGAGGACACACTTTTCTGTGGGCTCCCTGGTTCTATGCTGAGTGATTTCATGGACTCACCCATCTCCCTCTCCAATTGTGGGACTGGGGATGCAAACACTCATCATGCCATCTCCCACTCCTTCCAGCAGCCCAGAGCTGTAACTCTTGCCTCGGTCCTTTTCTGATGCCTCTTCACCTAGCTCTCCTGCAGCAGCAAAAAGCTTCACTTTTTCTGGTCTGCTAATCCGACTCTGCATGGAAACCTTGCAAATGAACAGGGTGCCTTGGGATTGCCATTGGGGTCTGTAGGGAGTGCAGGACAGAGTGTCTTCGGTTCCTGGGGAATTAAAGATCACCTTTGGAATCCTATTTTCAACAGATTATGGAGCCTCAATGCAGTGCTTTTGAGCCAATATTTCTCACAAAATTATTCTGCCATATCATTTTCTGCTTCCAATGGCTTCTGCTTACTACAGGCCTCAGGCTTCCTGGATGTGAGGAAGGCCGACTCCATGCTGAATGGAAAGAGAGGCCTGAAGAATTGCTTCCCCTGCATCCGTCGCTGTTACTGATAGCGCTTACCGGATAATAAAATGCCTTGCGTGTCTATCAGCTAATACCTTCAATCAGCCAATGGTCTCAAACACTTTACAAACATTAATTATTTCAGCCTTTGTCTGTTTTACAGATGATAAATCAAAGCACAGAGGCGAAGTGATTTGCTCAAAGTCACAGAGTAAGCCAGCAGAACGGGATCTTAACGCCCAGGCTGCTGCTCTCACCACTAGGCACACTGCTTCTCATGCCTCCCATCTGGCTATGGCTTCTGAATGGTGACAGATTGTGTTTTAAGAAGTCACTGGGGTTTTCCTTTCTCCCTAAAGAACAACAATGATTTTTCAATCCACTTTCAATAACTCCATTGACAGGACAAGGTATGGAAGTGCTGCCAAAGGTCATGTCCCTGAATATCTGCACAAAAGAAGTTCCACGTTAGTGATAGGGCAGTGGGGGTTATATGGCCGGGGCCATGTTCTCTGCTGGTATAACTCCATCAAATTCAATGGGGTGCAACTTCCACTGACTGTGAAGATAGTTCTGCATCCCTTTCCCTTCTTCCAAACTTATTCTTCCTTGCAATTTAGAAGGGGGTTGTTACATTTATTTGTACTAGAAGTAACAATCTAAAATTGTCAGTATATGCCTGTTATAGATTTTGGGCTCAGCCACGCCACACATATAAGCAGGCCAAGTGACCCAGTTACAATCTGCAGCGTGGACAAGCATCTGTGTTCAACTCTTGTCGTGTTCACAGTCTAAATTGTAACTGGATCAGAAGACAGCCATGTTATAACTTCAGTGGCTCTGTGCAAGTGGTACAGACAGACCGCTCGTGTGTCTCTCTCTGTCTCTATGCACATAGGATGATTATATCCTTCCCATGCCTGTTTATTAATTGCCCGGTATCATGCTCCTCATTTAATGAGGCGCGTATCTTATTTGCTGGGAATCCCCTTTCCTCTTAGTGAAATTGCCAAGCTTGTCAGTCTGTATATGGGGCAGGATTAGTCTCATGTCACCCTTGTATGAGGAAAAACACAGGAAAATTTACTGCTCTCTGATCAAATTGAATGATTGCCCCATGCGCAGGGTATTCCGGTTCCTGGAATTCTAACAGTTTCCTATTACAGCTGTCTCACATAGTATGAAGTGCTGAGAAGGCAGGTGGGGAGAAAGATTGATGGGGTGGTAGGAGGAAGTTTCCCTAACCAACTGGATTCTGTCTGGGGCTCTGCTCAGTGCATGTGGCGCTGCCATTCACCGGGACTCTCACCACCAGGACAGAACATGGAGAGACCCATTGTCCAGCCCAGATTCCACCCTTAAACCCTCCATAGCTTCTGCCTTCTTTCCTCCAGCTGCTGCTACTTGCTAAAACTGGGCCAAATTCTCCTCTCAGCTGCACTGGTGTCAAGGGGCCTGATCCTGGACCCATTGAAGTTGATGAGAATATTTCCTGTGACTTCAAAGGGCATTGTCTCTGCCCCAGTGTGGGGTTACTCCTCTGAAGTCAGTGGATTTGCTCTGGATTTTTACCAGTGAGATCAGAATTTGTCCCTCCCTCTGACTGGTACTAAAAGGGAAACATCTGCTAAGTGGGGCAGAAAAATTCAAATCAGCCTAAAAAGGAAGAGATTTGTCCATTAAATAATGTTTTAAGGAGTCCCCTCTCAGGCCACCCATTCAGTGGTCCTGGTCTATGTGCTTAGCCCAGGATGGGTCAGTGTGTCATTCAAAGATGCCATCACACAGGCACCAAGTTACCACTGGATTCATCAAGGGAATCTCTCCTAAATTCCCAGTAGAGAAGTTGTCAGTCTCTCAGGGAGAGGAGAATCTTCTCATACTAGATTGGAGCTTGGGTAACTTGACTAATGAGTAGGATGGTCTATTGTTGATGGGAGAAAAATCAAGCATTCCTGGTAGTGTACCCCATCTCTGCTTTGGTGTGACCATCCTCAAGAATGCAGGAAGTGTGTAGTCTCCTTGTCTTTGACCTCTCTGCTGAGATAAGGGTTTTGTGATATGGAAGTTAGGTGTCTTTGAGGATCTGGGCCTTGTACACGAGGAACTGAACTGAAAACACCAGTAATGGTGGATTGCAGTCACCACCAACCTAGAGGTGAAAGGCTCCTATGTCCTGTTGACAGTTCCCAGCCTCCTGTGCCATCTAATTTCCCTCAATCTCCCCCACTCACCTTTCGTATCCATCTCTTCATTTTCTATTCCTAGCATTCTGAATCCTCCCTGACATACGTCCTCCAGACCTAATGGGAGTGAGCAAGTATTTCAGTCTTATTTAGTCAGCAGCCTAGTTGAACAAAGACTTGTTTTGCTGAACTAAGCAAAATGGGCCATGCTTTTATGATATTTTACTAGACACTATGGCAAATCCTGCACATATTTGACTTAGTGTCTGCACCATTTATCTAATCAAAGGGATCACTCTGGCCAAGCCTGGATTGGGACTGAGATCCCAGGAATGAGGCTGTTAAGGGGCTGTATTCCACCCCCCCCCCCCACCTCACACACATTGTTTCAAACAAATGAATTCCTGGCTCAGAATCCTCCTTGCTGAAGGGGAAGTGATATACCAGCCATGTGAGTTCAGAGGGGGATCCTTTGTATCTTTAATGATCCTCCTGCTCCCACCCCAGGGAAGGAACACTAGACATCAATCCCAAGAAAGGAATGTGGGGCTTTCCCATACCTCCAGCAACCAAGTGGAAGCAAGGTAGCCTATGGAGCATACAGCAGTAGCCTCAGGGTATAGGTGGTGTCTGTGCCTTCAAATATAGACTGTCAGTGTCTTGGGGCACAGACTTTGCAAATCACCATGCTGAGGACATCACCATGATTTTCCGTGCATGTGTCGAATGTCACAGCCCAATGGCATGTACAATTTCAGAGTCTGAGACCCCAGGATTTCAGTGTTGAGCTGCCATAGGGAAGCCATTCATATCAGTCAAGTCTTTTTGACTCAACGTGACCCAGTCTGTCCTGTGTGCCTGTGAAGAGTGATCAAAACTAGTTCAGGGCCATTAACTCGCAGTGTGTAGACTAAATCGCCCTGCATTGATTGAGAAATAAACTGGGATGTTTTGATTACACAGAGAGCTGACACTAATCGTTAATTACTGGCCCTTCTATGCAATTCAGCTGATGCTGTTAAGTGATAAATTGATTTCCACTTGTTGATCTTGTGTTATTGTGCAATGGAAATTACAGTGGATTATACAAAATCTTCCCAGTGCAAACCACTGCCACATCCTGGATAAACTGGCATCTCATAAAGCCCTCACGCAGCAGATGAAGCCAGGAGCTCCGAAAAAGAAAAAGAAAAAGCTCTGTTTTCTGACATTTGTAATGTACATTCTTACTGTCCTGTATTATTTGAAGGTCTGATCCAAAGCCCATGGACGTTAATAGAAAATCTCCCATTGATTTCAATGGGCTTTGGATCAGGACTTAACTCTACAGCATGTGTTGCGTGCTATAGTATATAAGAAAGACACCCTGCAGAATAAAGTTCTGTTGCATTGTAAAATGCCTGGGGGGATTTTTAAAATACAAACACACAGGGCAGATTTTTCAGATTGGCCCTTGAAAATCAAATACAGGAAAATGAGCTGCTCTTCCGGGCTGAGATTTTTCAAAAATGTTAGGCACAAAAAAAAATGTCAGTGCAATTTTATGCCTGATCCACCATGCGCTCAAAATGCACCCAGAGTCACACTTGTGTTCACATTTGACATGTACCTTTGCATGCCTGGCTCTTCTGAAAATCTGTCCCTGAAAGTTGTTGGGAAAGGCTGTGGAGTGAGAGGTGTTTATAGTGAGCTCTGGCCCTGTAAAACTCGGTTTATAGGGAAGTAAAATGAAAGTCTCATGTTGTTACCATGTGTAAATGGCAATTCCGGTTAGAGTGACCTTCTGTGAAATGAAAGCGAGAGAGAGAAAAGGGTGTGGGGGACAAGAGGGAGAGAAAGCCGGAGGATATGGAAGGGGAGGGAACAGGGCAAGAACGTCGTTCTCCAGGAAGGGTTTTTCCAAGTTCTTACACTTCAGCTAAAATTAAGACCAATAATAACAATTAAGCATCAAGATCAATAGCCCAGCGAATGTACTTCACTCATGGAGAATGCTCCTCTCTCTGAGTGCTGCCACCCCGGCATGTGCCCAGAAGCTGAAATCAGCAAAGTGCATGTAGATTCAATAATAAACAGTCAACAAAATCACTGCTGCCCCACCAAAAAAAAAAAAACCAACCATCCAGCTTAGCGTTCACCAGTGGGTGAGATGATTAAAGATTAACCCCCCCCGCCTCTTGCCTCCACCCCTCTGGGGAGTATAGGCCTTGAAGCTCAGCAAATCCTTTCAGAGAAATATTTGAAATAAAAGACAACAGATAGGGGACGCAGTGAAGGCAGCCGGAGGCTGAGGGGCCAATAACCTCCGACGAGGGAATCGCTGCAATCTGGCCCGTGTTTGCTGATGATAATGCGTCTCTCCAAAGCCCTGATAGACATGGAGATGGCAGATTATAGCGCAGCTTTGGACCCAGCTTACACCACTTTGGAGTTTGAGAACATGCAGGTGCTGGCCATGGGCAACGGTAAGTCTACCGCTGGGTTTGCTTTTGCCAGTCGAAGGTGGGATCAGTGGTAGAGCCAGCCAGTGCCTTCGGGAGCACAGGTCATCTGGCAACAGGCATGTAGCTGGTGCAGAGGGCACAGGGGGAGCTGAAGCACCAAGTCAGAGGGGGACTTTTCCTGCTCCTGTAGAGAAGTGTTTCTGTTTAACTAACACGCCACTTGTACTGATCGAATGACATTAACTCAGATACCAAGGCAATGGGTGTACTATAAGAACCTGAATAGAACAGAATTTTCCTGCTCAACATCTGGCCCTGGCAGACACTGCAGAGGGACTGGGAGCCCGAGCTGACAGCGACTGTCTCTCACAAGTCCCTAACCCAAAAGAAAGGAGAATGCAGAGTAAAGGGTGGTTCTTTACCTCCCTGCTAGGCAGGGCTTCCGAGTAAGGACCTTTCCATGGCTTGACAGAGATACTGTGAAGTCCAAAGTTGGGACAGTGAACCTGGACAGAGAGCAGCCCCTCTAGCAGTGAAGTAGAATGAAAGCCCCAGAAGGTTTCAGTGCATCACACTCTACAGATTGTAATACCTCCACATAGAGAGAAGCTGTTCATGTGCACAGGTGGCATGACATTTCTCTTTACAACAGGCTGACCGTAGCTAGCTTGAACCCCGTTGCATGGCATAATTGGTGTGAATTGAAACATATGTGGGGCTCTGAGGAGAAGGTTCAGTTCTTTAACTGGAAATAGTATCAGTGTATCTTATAGCTGTGATAAAAGGGCACTTTCACCCACACACCCTGGGGAGAATCACAATTCTATCAGGATTTGCAACATTGTCCCACTGGTTATATTTTGGATCTTGTGAGGATTCCTTTTTATTAGACACTCAGACACACAATCAATGAAAATTCCTCTCCGGGTCCCCCCCAAGTCCTCTCTAAATACTGGGTTAATCGCTAAGCTAAGTATGCTGCAGAAAGCAACTAACTAGCTCTCAGAGCTACCAGAATGACGTCCCCGCACCCTGGTCAGCTCCCTTAACACGAGCCTGCTCTGAAGACACAAACAGTTTTACTTACAGAATCCTGTCACTGATCTAGTCTCACTGTGGCTGCAAGAGAGAACTTCTCCTGCCACAAACCATCTATATAGAGTTGGGCTCCCCCTGTATATTGTCTCTCTGCTCAGCACTCCATGGGGTCAGCATCTCCAGAGCATATGAACCCAGAGGGAGCAGACCTGAGTGGTGGGTGTAATCTGCCTGAAGTAGGGCATAGATTGTAACTACTATTAACTGCATCAAGGCTGTTCAGTGCATCAAGTCCCAGTACGCAGAGCTCCCCTCTCCAGTGCTGTCTCATGCAGCTTGGCTAAGAACGCTGTCAGATTTTCTAGAGGTGGGAAAGACGTATTAAATCCCCCAGCCTCTGCCAAGGGGCTCGTTAGGGGCAGAATGGGTGAGAGAGAGAACATAATGGGTTATGCTATGGAAATTAACTCCACAGCCCTGAAACATCCCTCATCTGCTGTAACTCCTCCAGCCATTGTTTTGGGTCTTGGTCCCACATTTGCACCTTGGCAGGCTGAGCGATTTGGCTTGGAGAGTTCAGGGGACACAGGGTGGTGGGATGCACAGAGAGGCAGCTGCCTTCATGCTCCATCTCCTTGAATTGTGTGGAACCAGTTGACTTGCAGAGATGCCAGTATTTATTCTTACAGGTGGGCCTAGGCTTTACTACTAAGCTTAAAGCCCCTTATGTGGCCCTTGTACCATCCATCTAATGTATTGAACCCTCTCATCTGTGGGGAGTCATCACAACCTCTAAGGCCTAGAAAGCCCATTGAAGCTTTGTAGGGCCAGAGTAGACACTATCTGTACCGAGTTTGTTTAAATATGTTTTTAGCAGAAGTGGCTGACAAATTCTACAGGGATAGTCCTGATTTTATAAGCTGTAGCAAAGGCGATCCCCTTGCAACAGGCCCTGTGGGGAGAAGAGGAGAGTATCAGCTTCATTTCCTACAACTTTTCTCTTCCAAGAAGTTTGTGTGTTCAGGCCCAGTAGGAAAAATGCCCTAGAAACACTCTGCTAGTAACCCAGCCAATTCATCTGAACAGCTTCCCGCTTCTTGATATGTGATACTTTGGGGCCTTTGAGCTATAATGGAGAAGATTTTAGTGAAAGTCTACATCAGTGGCTCTCAATCTTTCCAGACTACTGTACCCCTTCAGGAGTCTGATTTGTGTTGTATAACCCCAAATTTCACCTCATTTAAAAACTACTTGCTTACAAAATCAGACATAAAAATACAAAATACAGCACACTATTACTGAAAAAGTGCTGACTTTCTCATTTTTACCATATAATTATAAAATAAATCAACTGGAATATAAATATTGTACTTACATTTCAGTGTATAGTATATAGAGCAGTATAAACAAGTCATTGTATGAAATTTTAGTTTGCACTGACTTCACTAGAGCTTTTTATGTAGCCTGTTGTAAAACTAGGCAAATATCTAGATGAGTTGATGTACCCCCTGGAAGACCTCTGCGTACCCCCAGGAGTACATATACCCCTGGTTGAGAACCAGTAGTCTACATCTTTAGAAAGGATGGGGACATGAGGGTTAACTCTGATTCTGGCAAAATTCCCACTCAGGCAACCATAATCTGCCTACCTAAATAACCCACCTCTTCTGCTTTTTTTTTTTTTTTTTTTTTAATTGGACACAGTCCTCTACATTTCTGATCCAAAACTGCTGTGAAGTGTTGCTGTGTGCTGTTAAACAGACATTATGTTCCATTCCAGAGGTGGCTGCATTTCAATGGTAGATGCAGTTCATACCTTTTTATAGTTTTGATGCTTCTAGTTTTGGAAAATGCTTTGGGATTGGTCAGGATAAAAATTGCTATACAAGTGTTAGATCATTTTCAGTGTTATTAGTTCCCTGGCTTTAAAGGGGAATTAGCTTTTTCATCTTCTTTGTCCTAACTTCTGACTAATCCCCATTAAACAGGCATTGTTGGGACAGCCAGGGAGAGAGAACAGTCAGTTAAGTTTCTGACACTATACAAATAATAATAGTTTGAAAATTATCCATCAGCAAATAATTCTGTTTCCGTTTCCAGCCAGTGAGAATAGGAGACTGGTAGACTGTAAGCTTTTTGGGGTAGGGACTGTCTTTTTGTTATGTGTGTCTACAGACTCAGCACAAAGGGGCCCTGATCCCTGATTGGGGTCTCTGGGGACTACTGTCATTCATTTAATAAATAATGAGGTGATTGTGTGCAGCGCTCTCTGATGTTTTTCTTCTCTGATTCCATATCTTTGTTTTATGTTATATATGTTTGGAGGAAATTGACATATACTCATTTTTCTGACATGATTTCATCTCTGACTGTCTGAGACCCTGTGAACTGTCACACCAAGAGGAAGCATGTTTGTAGGCAGCAGCCTTCCTGCAAAGCATCACAGAGGCTACTAGCTGAAAGCTAACGAGACGTGACTCACCCGCGCAGGGGGCAGGTGCCAGATGGGGCAGCACAACTATAAAAGCGACCCCTAAAATCCAGAGTATCAACGAGAGGGAGCAAAGCCCAGAAGGGCAGAATGCATGGGGACAGGTAGATAGGAGCTCAGAGAAGGAGCAAGTTCATGGATGATATCGAAAATCAGGAGGGTGATCTAGAATTGGAATCAGAGACGGAAGCCTGTAAAGGGGACAAAGGCTGCAGGGAAGGACAGGAAGGGAGCGTAAAAAAAAAAAAACCTCATTAGCCCACCACAGGAGAGATCAGACCAGCTCCAAATTTCTCATCATTAACATGGCAGTGCAGGCTGATACTACAGCCCCCAGCATATACCTTGATCCAAGGGGCAGGGGACATTGTATGCTCCGGACGGTCACCTTTCCCTACTAGAGGGGGGCTGCAATTTACTCTGTTCTGTGTAAATTCAGTATGGTCCTCTCAATCCTGACAAGATGCAAACACAGCCTGCTGGACTGGACAACAGCCACTTAGAAAGCTTACATCCAGACAGAATCCCCTCTCCCACCCTGCCTCAGCTGCTGCTGCTGCAGAGGATGGATCGAGCAGACCCAAAGCCTTAGGGCTTGTCTGCATGGGAGATTTTGCCCAGTTATATCAGTATAATTATAGCGATCTAACTAAACCACTCGGGTTATACCAGTATAACTCCCCCACGCAGACACTCTTATTCTGAAATAGGCTTCTGCTGAGTTTAAACAGCTTCCAAAGTGACATAAGCCAAACCAGAAAAAGGCCCTCTGGGAGCAGAATAAGAGTGGCCATGTGGGAAGTAGAACTCCAGTGCTTTAAATTCACACCCCAGTTTATACCAGTATAACTTCCCCACACAGACAAGCCCTTACTCAGAGGTAAGTGAAGAGATATTTTGCTGGGAGTTTTGGTGCCTGTATGTATCCCTATGCAGTGGATCAGGGGAACAATTTCCTAGGCTGTAGTAGTCCAGTTCTCTAGCCTCCCTGGAGCCTAGTTAAACAAACAGGCAAACAAAAGAAACTTCCCACAAGCAGGGCTTTAAACAAAGAGCTCCCGAGGCTCCTTCAGCCTGGCCTCTAAATGAACTCTGCAGCAACAGAGCTTTGCCAGCAGCATTGTCCTACCCTCCTCTCTGTCCCAGGATTCTGGCTCCTACTGCCAGCCCCAGCTCTTCCGGGCACAGCCCTCTTATCATGTGCTGGTGACAGGCCTAATTTGCCCAGCCTTGCTTCCAGGTGGATCTCTGCACCAAGGCAGCTGTGGCCTGTACTGAGAGAGTGTTAACCCTCTTCCTGCCAGAGCCTGCATGAGGTCTATACATCCCTTCACAACAGGAAAGGAAATCATGGGTAGGAAGCCTTGATGGTGGGTAGAATATTGGGTTTCTTCCTCTCAGACCAGACAGATTCTTTGTGGGGATTAGGGCAGAGATTCATTCACAGTGCAAGCCCGAGGAAGCCAATGGAGTTACCCTAAGAATGGGTTTGACCCTAAGGCCCCATGAGATCCAGTGTCTGCCGTGTGCAAGGCAGAGGTTCATTAAAACCTTTTTAGGATTCCAGTTCATTTTTAGTTTACGCCCTCTGAGTTTTTGCTTTGAGTTTCACACCTGGGTATGGGACAGAGACCATGTCACCATGGATGGTTGATGATGGCCTTCTAGAGCCCCGATAGAAATTCCAGCAGTCTCCATTAGAATCCTTCAGGTAGCTTTCTAGGGTTTTCTCATGGTCTCTCCTAATTCCTACTGGTCTCTATCAGTGGCAGTGGCAGAACAGCGGTGGGACCAGTAGAAATCAGAAGACCAGCAGACTCATTTCTCTGTTTCTATGACCATCTGGAATCAGTAAATAATTTTCATCTGGAATTTCCATTGAGGAAGACGAAGGTATCTGTGCTGATACATGACACATGGAGGTGTCAGTCACAGTTACAGGGTTAGCAGCATTCGATGCCATCAGCCTTAAGGTTTGGTTGGCTCGCATCCTTCCCAGTCAATGTTTATGCAAAGCCCCTGCGGGAGATGATATCCTAGAAATCATAGAAATGTCAGACTGGAAGGGACCTTGATAGGTCATCTAGTCCAGTCCCTTGCATTGAGGCAGGACTCAGTATTCTTCAGACCAGCCCTGACTAACCTGTTCACAAAAACCTGCAATGAAGGAGATTCCACAACTAGAGCCCTGCGCAGATACAAATTTATATCTGTTATCTGTGGATATAAATGAGTATCTGCGGAACCGCAGGGCTCTCCCGGGAACTCAGTGGCAAAATGTGCAGAATATGGGGCCACCGCTCCCAGGAGCCAGCGCCGGTAGCTCCTCCCATGTGGCTGTACTGCCCCCAGCCCCGCCCCCATCCCTTCCACGCAGCTGTCTGCCTGACTGCATCTCTTTTCTGGGGTCCATACAGCCACGCTGGAGGACAGGGCTGGGGGTGGGGTTAGGGGACGATACAGCTGCACTGGAGGAGCCGCCGGCGCAGGGCGCTGGCTCCTGGGTTCTGCTCCTTTTGCCCCTGCAGTTCCCGGGAGAGCCCTGCGTTTCCACGGACACCCATTTATATCCGTGGATATCTGCATCTGCAGATATAAATTTGTATCCGCGTAGGGCTCTAGCCACAACCTCCCTAGGTAATTTGTTCCAGTGCTTAACTATCCTTACAGCTAGGAAGTTTTTCATAATGTCCAACCTAAATCTCCCTCGCTGCAATTTAAGCCCATTACTTCTTGTCCTGTCCTCAGTGGATAGGGAGAACAATTGGCCACCCTCCTTTTTATAACAATCTTTCATGAACTTGAAGAATGTTATTATGTCCTGCCTCAATCTTCTCTTCTCCAGACTAAATAACCCCAATTTTTTCAATCTTTCCTCATAGGTCATGTTTTCTAGATCTTTAATCATTTTTGTTGCTCTCCTCTGGACTTTCTCCAATTTGTCCACATCTTTCCCAAAGTGTGGTGCCCAGAACTGGACACAGTACTCCAGTTGAGGCCTTATCAGTGCTGAATAGAGTGGTAGAATTACTTCTTTTGTCTTGCTTACAACACTCCTGCTAATACATCCCAGAATGATGTTTGATTTTTTTGTAACAGTATTACATTGTTGACACATATTTAGTACGTGATCCACTATAACGCCCCAGATCCTTTTTCCTAGGCAGTTATTTCCTATTTTGTATATGTGCAATTGATTGTTCCTTCCTAAGTGGATTACTTTGCATTTGTCCTTATTGTATTTCATTCTGTTTATTTCAGACAATTTCCCCAGTTTGTCAAGATCATTTTGAATTCTAATCCTGTCCTCCAAAGCACTTGCAAACCCTCCCAGCTTGGTATCATCTGCAAACTTTATAAGTGTACTCTCTATATTACCATCCAAACCCACTGGGGTCCTGCAGGGATCCAGAACAGTTCCCTGCAGAACCCCAATCAATATGCCCTTCCAGCTTGACTATGAACCAGTGATAGCTACTCTCTGAGTACGGTTTTCCAACCAATTAACCACTGACTTTATAGTAGGTTTGTCTAGGTTATATCTTCCTAGTTTGTTTATGGGAAGGTCATGTAAGATAGTATAAAAATTCCTACTAAAGTTGAGATATATCACATCTACTACTTCCCCCTATACACAAGGCTTGTTACTCTGTCAAAGAAGGATATTAGGTTGGTTTGACAAACCCATGTTGACTGTTACTTATCACCTTATTATCTTCTAGGTGCTTACAAATTGATTGTTTGATGATTTGCTCCATTATCTTTCTGGGTACCGAAGCTAAGGTGACTGGTCTGTAATTCCCTGGGTTGTCCTTCTTCCCAGATGGTGGCTTGGGGTGTAATGTTCTCAGAGACTCAAGGATGCCCAGATCTGTCTCCCAAGTTCTACACTCTCAGCCCTCTCTTTCTGGGCTGGAGTGCGGAACCCTTGCTCAAATGGGGGGAGCACTGACTCACACAAGTCAATGGGGCTCATCATGTGGGAAAGGGCTCCCTCACCTCAGTAAGGACAGCCCAATCTGTGTCTGACTGCGCTAGGGATCATCATGAAAGTGAACCGGCTGCGGCCTATCCTGACAACCCAGGTGTGGTGCCTGTTGAAAGGAAGAAGCATTTAGAGCAGTGGGCTGAGGCTGCATTTAAGGGAGTTTGTCCACACTGTCCACCAAGATGGTTGATGCCCTCAGAGACCTTTTGGATTAATTGCTGCTTCTGGATTGCCAGTTGGAAACAGTGGCCCATAAGGTATTTTTCCATCAACCGCTGGCCACGAGGCTCTCATGCAAACCTCACAATAACTATCCCTACGTTTGTCACCACACTCCTTTAATACATTCTACTTAGGGCTAGTCTGGGCTCTTTGAAGGCTAAAACTAGTGCAGAATGCAGCTGCCTCCCTATTAAATTGGGTGGCCTACACTGAGCACGACACCTCTGCTGCAAGCACTGCCCTGGCTAACTGTCTGCTTCCAGGGGCAATTCAAGGCGTTGTGGTCAGCACCGCAAAACAGCAACTGAAATGTGAAAATCCCCAATGAATATCGGCTCTGTGCAGTGCTAGCTGTGAGCTGTGTTGCCATGAAGTTTGAGGCTGTGTCTGGATTCCAGACTGTTTGAATGCTAATCACACTGTTTGTGTACCGTGATTTTCACCAGAGGCTCTCGATGCACTTTGCAAACATGAAGTATTTACTGTCCCCCTTAAACTGAGCCACTGGGTGGCCTGATTTTAAGGGGTACTGAGCACCCAATGCCCTAACTAAAATCCATGGGAGCTGTAAGTGTCCTGCTCCTTAGGAACTCAGGCCACTTATTTGGGTGCCTAACTTTAGGAATCCAAGTTGGAACATTTTGACCCTAGGGCCGGATTTTCCAAGGAGCTGAGCACCCCCAGCTCGGTACATCTGTAGCAAGATATTGAAGTACGTGCATGTGTGTGTGTGCGTGCATGCACAGGTACTGTAACTAGAAGTGCTGCTGCACCCCAAGGCTTGAAGAGGTTTCCATTAGCTACAGGGTTTACAGTCTGGTTCAATGGCTCTCAGCACCCCCATGATACAAATTGTTCCAGCATCCCTGTGTGTATGTGCATGCCAAAGGGTCCCCCTGGTTACCTCCTGCCTCCTTGGGTAAAGAGCAGCTTCTCTGACTCTTCATTGTCTCCTTCTCTTTGTCCTTCCCGACGTAGACACGTCTCCATCAGACGCAACAAACCTCAACGCCTCCAATAGCATTGGGATGAGCGCATTGTGCGCCATCTGCGGGGACCGTGCCACGGGGAAGCACTATGGGGCCTCCAGCTGTGATGGCTGCAAAGGCTTCTTCAGGAGGAGCGTCAGGAAGAACCACATGTACTCCTGCAGGTATGGACTGAGGGCACCAGGGCATCGTGCTGTGCGAGGCTCCAGCTGGAGCAGGGCATGTGCCATAGACAAGAGTGGGAACGAGTCTACCAGAAACTGCACTGAGAATCCCCCAATACTTGGGGTCACTATTCCCTGTTGTCTCCCTTTACCCCACATCTCACAGTACTGGCCTGTCCCTCCAGCTGAGGAGGGCTGGACACAGCTCCCAGCAGAGCTCCTCACCAGCCTCAAGCCAGGGGTCACCTGAGAGTAGCAGGGAATGATGGCCTCATTCTATGGGGCTAAGCACTTTCTCTGCAACACCCTCCCCCTGCTGGGCTGGGGAGAGAGGCTGAGAGGAGAGGTCATTGCAAAGCAAGATAGAATGTTTCCTACTGCCAGGGGCTGAGCACCTTGCCTCTGACGGGCAGACGTGGTGATGAACTCCCATCCCTCTGTGTGGGGCAGTGCAACAGGCCATTGGGATATTACTCCTGCATCAATCCCAGCAGAGTCTGGTCTGGGGTAAAATTTCCAAAAGCACCGAAATAATTGTAGAAGCCTAAGGCCTATTTTTAAAAGTGACTTAGGCACTCGGGTGGGGGGTGGGGTCCAGATTTTTAAAGGGACGTCGGCCTTGCTCAGCTGAGCAGAGCTACGCTTAACCTCTTGGCAGCCCGTTCCTGGTGGAATTTTCAGCCCGGAGTGAGGTAGCTCCACGCCGCCTAAGCTCCCTATGGAGTGCGTGGGGATAGTCAAGCACCTAAGAAAGCAGAAGTTGGCCAGCTGAGCAGGGAACTGCCTAACCAAGCCAGGAGTGAAATGCTGGAGAGAGGAGAGGGACTTAGGGGCCTCCGTGGTTGAGCTGCTGCACCTGGCTGATGGCCCAGAGATAAACACCTCCTTCTGCCTGGGAATCCCAGCTGTGAACCCTCTCCTGGAGTTATGCACCTAAGCCTAGATAGCCCATGGCCTAGCAGCCAGAACCACCTCTCTCTCTGGCTCCTGTTCACGTTCAATACCTCACTCACTCTCGCCCTACGTATATCTGTGACCCTGGCTGTCTTGTGTGCAGATGCTGAGCTTCCCCCACCATCTGCAGCCAGCCTTCCTGCTTCAGGGGGTATCAGGTATCAGGTCTTAGGCATACTCAGAGCATGTCTATGGGATGGGGCCCTACTGACAAGACAGGCATCCCCCCACCAAGTTTGAGAATCCTGCTTTGGGGCCTCTGGGGTTTCAGTTTGAGCTGGGGCTCTGAGCAGCTTGTTAGCTGTGGGGCAGCAGCAGCACTTAGGCTGTCTTGAAAATGCCAACAAGCAGAAATGTAGGCACCGTGGGGTTTAGGCGGCACCTGAACTGCAGCTTTGAAAATGTCAGTGGTGCCCCCGTGACGACCGTAGCACCTAAAACCCTTTACAAATCTGGCCCGTGGGTGCCTAAGTTTCACTGAAAGTCAATGAGGCCTCAAAGTCCCTTTTGAAAATGAGACTGAGGTGCTTTTGAAAATGGTATCCTAGATCTCGGGGAAGCCGGCTGGGCAGTGTGAATGCAGCACCTGAGGAGCAGAGAGGAGCCCCCGATGTGTGACAGAGGTGTAATTTGAAGTGTAGCTTGGAGCCTAGGGCTAAGCTTTTCAAAAATGGGCACCTAATGTTAGACTCCTGCATCCATACTAAGGGTACGTCTACACTACGAGATTAATTCGAATTTAGATAATTCGAATTTGGGAAACAGATTGTATAAATTCGATTGTGCGCGGCCACACTAAGCACATTAATTCGGTTTTTAACCACATTAATTCGGTGGTGTGCGGCCACACTACCCCATTAATTTTAACCACATTAATTCGGTGGTGTGCGGCCACACTACCCCTAATTCGAATTAACAAAATCGATTTTGGTGCTACTCCGCTCGTCGGGGTGGAGTACAGAAATCGATTTTAAGTGCCCTTTAATTCGAAGTAACTGGCTCCGTTGTGTGGACGGGTTAAGGATTAATTCGGATTAACGCAGCTAAATCCGAATTAAAGTCGTAGTGTAGACCAGGCCTTAGACACCTAAATAAGTGGCCTGATTTTCCAAAGTGCTGAGCATCCAGGAACTGCGACTGACTCCAGTGGTCACAGTGACACACTCAGTAGTTCGGAAAACAAGGCCACTTATTTAGGTGCCTAAACACGGACTTAGAAGGCTACCGCTAGGCACCTATCCTGGAAAATATTGGCTATGGGCTTTAATAGAACACAATGAAACCAGCACTCTCAAAAGCTAAACAACTGACATGCCGGGGGCCCTTTGTCCCTTGGGTCACCCTACACGCCATACTCACAGGTTTAGTAACCTGACGCGATCAGCCAGCTGAAAACTATATAGCGAGCATGAGAAGTGCCAATAAAATCTGTACTGCAAATGGCTATTGACATTGTGCTACACACTAGAGCCATAAACAAGGGAAACAAGGAAGTGTCATGGATCTGGATAGAGCAGTGGGGAAGGAAGAAGTTGCTTCGGTTCCGATCAGTGAAGCTTGGGGGTTATACTGGGAGATGGGTCTGTTTGAGCTTTAGTGCAGTGTTGTGTGGTGATAAAGAGCGGGAACCTGGGGGTCAGGATGCCTGGATTCTAAGCCTAGCTCTGGGAGGGACTGTGTTGTAGCGCAGTGATTCTCAACATATTCCATACCAGACCACCCATCCTCCAGGCTCTCCCTCCTATCTGGCTGTGTTCTACTGGGGACCCCCCACTCATTTAGCAGTATAGGGGGCAGGTTGGTTCTGACCCCCCTGTCACTTGTGTGTGACCCTGCTGGGGGTTGTAACCCCCATCTTGATCAACCCTTGTCTAGTGGTCAGAGAAAAGGGCTAGAAGTCAGGACTCCTGGCTCATATTCCCACCTCTGCCATTACCTTGCTCTGCAACCTGAGGCAAGTTTCTTGGCTCCCACAGAAATTAATGGGAGTTGTGTGTCCGAATTCCTAAATTTCCCTGCGCTGCCTTAGCTGCGATAATTCTTCCTCAGTTCCTGGGGGAATAGTAGGTTAATTGAGAGCCTCATATTAAAGCAGCCCTGTAAGGGCTCTGCTCTGGTTTTGTGTCTCAGAGCACAGGGCTCCTGGGGGTTGCTCTCTCCATAGGCTCTAGGCTGTTGCTGCTGCTCACCCCCCTTTCTCCTCCCCAGGTTTAACAGGCAGTGTGTTGTAGATAAGGACAAAAGAAACCAGTGTCGATACTGCAGGCTAAAGAAGTGCTTTCGAGCAGGGATGAAGAAAGAAGGTAAGTCACCGCGTGCTCTGTCTGTTCTAATGCCAGCCACTGGTTGGGTGTGACACCAATTACACAGCTGGTTTGGTTGCCTCTACCCTGCCAACCACAGACACCTACACACAACTTCACACAAATACATACCAATCCAATTATGTACACTTCCAGAGATTCGCCAAGATCCTAGAGACTCCCACCTGTGCACCAACATCTACTTACACTCACAGACACACAAAATATTTACAGGCAGGCACTCCCTCCCTCCCTCTGACACACACACCTACCTTGCACTTGCACATCCAGTGTAGCTGTATATACATGTATAGGACCCATATCGCTGAACCATTTAGAAAAGCTTCATAATGTTGGCAAAATCACCAAGGTTCAGAGCCCCAGTTAGTTTGGATACCGAGAAGATCGCCACATAATTAAGACCCTGAGTGCATGAATCACATCAGGTCTGATCAGTGTGAAATCAGCTGTCTCTCACTTTGTATCAATTATTTTTGAGGGGGTCGGGGTTGGCTGCAAGTTCTCTCCCCCTGGAGTATCTGATTAATCTGGAGTCCGGTGAGTAGTCACTGGGAATTGAGTAACCACCAGTGTGTCCCACAGGGCCCAGCAGACTTTTTGGCCTTTCCTCATTTGGCCTGTGCCCTAAACTAGAGGATAGGTTACCTAGTTGATTTCCAACTACTTAAGGCCTTCTCTGCAATGGAGAACTGTTTCAGTAGAACACTACAGAGCCTATACTGGCATAGCCACCTAGTGTAGACAGTGTACACCAACAAGAGGAGTTTTGTTGCTTGGGGGTGTGGTTTTTTTCACACCCCTGACTGACATATTTATGCCAATATAAGTTTTAAGTTTAAACCAAGCCTAAGGTGTGACTTTAAATCAATATAGTTATACTGCTCTAAATCCCTGTGTGGACACTCTTATTCCAGTATAAGGGCATCGTCTCTGGTTTAGCTTATGTCACTTGGGAAGCTAAACCAAAAAAGGGTACTTCTGTAGTGGAATAAAAGTATCCACAAAGGGAGTTATACTTGTATAGCTTTATAACCAGTAAAACTTTCCCGTGTAGACAAGACCTCAGTAGTGTTTTGTATCTGCTTCTTTCTGGGATGAGCCACTAGTCCTTGCTCTTTGGCATTGAACTTATTCTGCTGATGAGGGAACATGAGGGTCTCCATTTGGAGGAGACAGATATTTTTGTTTTTGAAAACACTGGCCAATAATTTTTTATGTCGTGGCAAAGTTCGAAAATTCTTGATCCTCCTGCCCCGAATAGGGATTGGTGCAAAGGGCTATTTTCAATAAAGAGCATTTCTGCTATATTTTTTATCCTGAGGAAGTGCTGGTGGCTTTTACATAAGGAACAAATAACCAGGGACATTTTACACACTGAGAGAAGTGCCTTTTCACAAGTTTACCAAAAAGCAAAACTGTATTCATTTTTGCTCAAAATTTTCATTAGTACCCAGAGAATTATCCACAGTGTGGGGCATACTGAGGGAGCCAGCAAAAGGCCCATGTACCACTTAACTCCCACTTAATCCCAAGCGGCGCATAGACCCCAGGCTGGCCTTCTGCACAGAGATCAATGTCGCTCTATACACAGGCAATGGCAACATGTCCACTCCAAAATGGTGCATTTCCACCTTTAAGAAAGACCCTGGTGGAAAGTGCTGATAATTCATCCCCAGTAAAATGTGTGAATGGTCATCAAAATATCCACTGTCAGGTGTGGCTACTCACCACAGCCTCGCTTCGCTCCACATGCTCCCTGCACAGCTATCTTTGGGGCCTCTGCAGTGTTTCCTGATGGGCCAGTCAGTGGTGTCACATCAGAGATGAATTTGGTTCTGCAAATGCACAACTTAAAACCCAAAGTTCTCCTGATTCCAGCCCATTGAATAAAGCGACCTCCCAGGATAACAGACACCTCAAGCTGCTGTAGCCAAAACACGGGCCCTTTGAGAACACCCTAACCCTGCCTTCCATGAGGAACATTTCTCCCCATACTAATAGGAGATAGGCATTGCTAAGGGCTTGCCTTAATTTTGCCTGGAGGACAGAGGAATCCTCTCTCTTTAGAGCCGACTCACCTTGTGCTCGAAGCTCTGCTTGTGTCTGTTAATATTCAATAGAAGTTACATTAGGTCCATGACCAGCTAATACTGAGCAAACATTTAGAAAACATCCTGGTGTGACTGAACCCGGGGCCCGGCCACTGATAATGAGCCGCGTAACCTTGAGAGCTATTTACAGCTGCTGACTGCAGGGCTTTTATTTCAGCCGAGCCTAGTTATTGCTTTTTATCAGACTGAATTATACATTCAGAAAATATAAATCCAGGGAGCCACCAGCGTCGTGCAGAGATTTTGGTGATACAGTGGATCGATAGCCTCTTCTAGCAAATTGCTCGGATGACTGTATCTCTTCCAGCGTGATTTGCCTAACACGGGTCACAATCAGTGCCTTTCAGCAGATACTGGAATTCACCTCTTCAGCATTATTGCTCCAACAGCAGCTGACACCCCTTAGACCTACAGCCTAAGCCCTTCAGAGGAACAAACCAACCAGGGAGATATATGAGAGAGAAACATACCTGTCACTGGGACTCTTCAGTCTCAGATATTCTGTGTCATACCTAACTGAGGGTACGTCTATACTTACCTCCGGGTCCGGCGGTAAGCAATCGATCTTCTGGGATTGATTTATCGCGTCTTGTCTAGACGCGATAAATCGATCCCGGATCGATCCCGGAAGTGCTCGCCATCGACGCCGGTACTCCTGCTCTGCGAGAGGAGTACGCGCAGTCGACGGGGGAGCCTGCCTGCCGCATCTGGACCCGCGGTAAGTTCGAACTAAGGTACTTCGACTTCAGCTACGTTATTCACGTAGCTGAAGTTGCGTATCTTAGTTCGAAGTGGGGGGTTAGTGTGGACCAGCCCTGAGAGCTTAGATACTCTGGCACTAGTTGCTGCAAGATGCACAGTAACTATTTGTAGTAACACCGTCATTGTTTCCTTTATCATTCTAGCATACAGCTGGTTCCCCAAAGCACTATTGTACATCTCTAAGCCGCATGAAGGCAAAGCCATATTGGCCACATTTTCAAAGGCTTCCGAAGTTATGTCCACAAAATACATTTGCACCCAGCTTTTATGTGTACAGAGTGAATAGCTGTGTGCATGACGGCCAGTTGTCACAAGCCAATGGGAGTGGGGGTTGTGAGTGTTAACGAGATATGTGGACATTTTTCATACATGGCTTAAGAGGTTCCTTTAAAAAACTGGCACTATAGCATGGGGCCAAGTGAAGACACCCATTTCTGCACTTGGGAGCAGATCCACTACCCATGAGTCACTGGGGGGCTTTCCATTGACCTCAATGAGCATTGGCTCAAGCACTTACACTCTAAAATAGCTCAGTACCAAGATGTTTTAGGCACCCAGGAGAGCCCAAATGTTGAATTATGCACTACATTTTGGTCACCAATGTTTGAAAATCAGGCTCCCTGTGCTTAAAACTTGATTCAGCCGCATCCTGGCCTGCCTCCCACACTGTGTAGCTGTGAAACCTTGGCTAAAGAAAGCTGAGGATTTAGTGTGTAAAGGTAACACCAATGGAGTGTGAGGGCATTTGGTAAACACATTCCTGACTGAGCTTTGGCTGAGCCAAAATACTTCCTTGCAGCTGTACAAAACGAACGTGATCGAATCAGCACCCGGCGATCCAGTTATGAAGACAGCAGCTTGCCTTCCATCAACGTCTTACTGCAGGCAGAAGTCCTTGCACAACAGGTACGTCTTCTTTCCTGTTAGCCTACTGCTAAAGCATCAGGTGCAAAGTGTTCAGCAGAGCCAGGTGAATAATCCATCACTGATTCTAGGGTTACCACCTGGGGCGGGGTGGGGGGTTGTTACTTATCTGCAGACTGAACACCATTTTTCTCAAATGTGGTTGTTACTTGAAACCATCCGTGGTATAATTGTTGGTCTGGAGCTGCTCTGTGAACAGGTTGCTGCAAGTACTTGACATTTCAGCTATTTTGACTGGACACAAAAGGCCACATCCTCAGCTGATGGAAGGTGGTGAAGCTTCACTGAAGTCAATGGAGCCATGCTGACTCACACTTAATAAGATTAATAGGCAGCAGATTTAAAATAAATAAAAGGAAGCATTTCACCAAGGCACCGTCAACCTGTGGAACTCATTGCCAGGGGATATTGTGCAAGCCAAAAGTATAACTGGGTTCAAAAAAACAATTCAAGAAGTTCATGGAGGATAGGTCCATCAGTGGCTATTAGTCAAGATTGTCAGGGATGCAACCCCATGCTCAAGTGTCCATAAACCTCCAACTGTGAGAAGCTAGAACTGGACAAAAGGGGAAGGATCATTCAAAATTGCCCTATTCTATTCATGCCCTCTGAAGTATCTGGCCACTGTCAGACACAGGATACTGGGTTAGATGGTCTGATGGGTTAGATGATACTGGGTTAGATGGACCCAATATGGCCATTCAAGAAGTTCTTACACCATCTGGCCCATAGGTCATACGGTATGTTTCTATTCCCCGTTTAGACAAGAATAAATCTTGGAATCGGGCTTCCGGTGCAAATACTTGTGATTATGAATTCAAGGTTTGCTTTATGCAAATATTTTCGCCAACGTTTGCTTAAAATTCTCTGTTTCTGTAAACATTCCTGCCAGGACACTCATTTGCTAGAATATTCACAGAAAGGGGCCCAGGAAGAGGAAGCAAATTTGTTTAAGAATTTGAATAAATAGCCATAGGCTTAAAAAATTGACTTTGTCTGGGATGAACTGAGACCCAGAATTCCAAGAAAGGCAAACACTAGGGATGTTCCTATCAGGCCTCCAGGTCAGAAAGCATTTCACACAATCTCCTCGCCATCCGACAACCTGAATCTAAAGCACTGGCAATATCCAACTGTGCAGCCTTAAATCCGGTGACATAATGCAAGGAAGTCATTCAAACCATTACCACTGCAATGCAAGGAAGGTCATCTTACAAGACCATGCATCACCCAGCCCATCTCAGACTTGTTCGCCTTAAACACACTCCCTGCCCTTTCTGCTCTGCCAATGATGCCAACCTCAATCCATCCAGGATCTTTATCTCCTTTGATAGCCATCACCATGTCTTGTGCCATGTTGCTGCTTATTCTTGGAATGATCTTCCCAAATCTCCAAGCCAAACCACCTCCCTCACCTCATTCAAATCTCTCCTAAGAAGGGCCGGAGGGAGAATAGGTAAGAAAAGAGAAAGGGGGAAATTAACAGAAGCATTAAGGCATTTCCAAGCACAACAGGGTGACAATTTTTGTCCAAAATTTTTTTTTGCTGATAAATGCAGATTTGGGTTGACTGAAATATTTCATACATTTGTGTCAAATTTGCCATACGGTTTCAGGCAAACCAACAAACAAAAACAACCCCGCCAAAACAAAACCAAAAAATTGTGAAAAAATTGAAATTGTATTTCAATTTTTTTAATTTGAAATGACTTTTTGTTTTGAAATTTATTTCAATTTCATTTAAAACACATATAAAAACTTTGTAAAAGCTTGAAAATGAACAAAATGTTTAATTTGACCGGAAACTATTTTTTTCCTTACTTTTTGGTTTACCAAAAAATTTGAAAACTTTTCGTTTCAGGTCAGTTTGAAACAATGTTTTGTTTTGTTTCTCGGAACGGCCAGCAAACCGGAAAATCACATTATTTACACAGCTCCATGTCCAAGCTCTAGGGCTTGATCCTGAGAAGTGCTGAGCATTCCTGGCTTCAAAATCCATGAGGGCATTCAGGAGCCCAAAGGAGTGCTCAGCAGCCTACAGGATCAAGGCCCTAGTGAGTAACCACGTGATCTTTTAATTGTCCCCCTTGTCCTTCCTTTCCCCTTCCCCCACCTCCTGTCTGGTGATACTCTCGGTGATGTATTGGGTAGAATGTCTGGCCAAGATTTTCTAAAGTCACTAGTAATTTGGGGTGTCTCTGTCTCAGCTTCCGGGTGCCCAACGGGAGACGATTTTCAGAGTCGGGTGCCATATTGATTTTTCTCAGCATAAATCCAATGCTCCCCAGATTACGAGTCATTTCTGAAAATCTTGGCCCACGTCTTAGCTCATTCTGGGAGGCTCCTAGCACATTTATGGGCGCTGTAAAGATAACATCGCACTCTGCTGCAAGGTGATATAAGGGTCCTCTGGCCACGAGGCTTGCACGGGAAGAGCATTTTACAATTGAGACTGGATGTTCTGAAGCAGCATGATCCTTTGTTGAGTCAGGTCTGCCGATAAAGCCAGCAGCCCCAAAGAAACTCATTGAGACTGCTCCATTCCAGCAGAGCACATACAGACGCATTAAACACTGGGGACTCTAGCATGCTAATCGGTAACTTATATATGCCTGGCTAATTAGAACAAGATACTGCTGAGGAGCCGCTTTCTCTGGGATCTCAGGTCACTCACCCAGAGGTCTGTGTTTATTTGCTAAGCCTTCCGGGCGCCCTGATTAGGGTAATACATGGTGAGATTTTTACAATCTTATTTATTCAATAACAGCTCTAGAGCTGGAGAGGTTCCAAGAAATGCAACCTGGAAAAAACGCTGGTGCCTTTCAAACCAGTGAGGCCGTGAAAGAGGGAGCCAGGTCTGGGTGAAAGTGCTGGGATGCACAGGACAGGAAGCACTGATGCTGTACGGGATTCCAGAGGGCAGAAGGAAGAGAGTGGTGGGTCTGGTTAATCACTCACAAAGTCATAAGGAAAAACTGGTGATTAAAGCCAGATTTTGAATGCAACTGTGCATGCAACATATGCACGCACTTGTGCATCTGATTGGCATGGAAGTTTGCTGCACCTTTGCATGAAAATGGGGTCCCTGCACGTGAAGACGTGCCAGATCAGTCATTTGCAAGTGAAATGGCACCATTTGCCTTTGCAATCATAGTAATTCTGCATGCAAATTGGACGCACAGTGTATTTTCGTGGGCATGTTTGCACATGTACAGCTTGGCAAAATGTTTCTGACTTTAAACTAGGGCTTCAGCATTTCAAATGGGGATTTTAAATTTAAATGTTCTGGTTCTGATCTCACTTAAGCCAGCTTTATGGCTGGGTAACTGACCTCAGTGGAGCGACTCATGATTTATTTCAGCATGAGTGAGAGGAGAATCAGGCACTATATTCAATATATTATGAAAAAAGCCCAGCAAAGGCAGTGATGGCTCCGTTTGATTGGGAGCAGGGTATGGCTGGCATGGCAGGTAGGGTAGTTCTCTGATCCCTCGCTGGTGGGGAGAAGTCTTTTCTCTAGCACCGGCACTAGCCTTGATGAGCCTCCGCTGAAGGGAAACTGGGTTTATATCAGTGCCCGTAGTACAGAAAGAAGGAATGATAGACTTGTCTGTGGGCCACATTGGGCTCTGGTGTAAACCCACTGAAACCTGACTTACTCAATGGGAGGAAGAATTCTTGACACTGGACGTGTTTCTCACATGCTTTACAGACCGCTCAAGTCTGGTCAGGGAACGACACATTGATAATGGGGATATCTAGGCTTTCCCTCTGTTTTTCATTCCCTTCCTCCTGTGATAAAGAAAGAAAGCAAATCTAGATCCAACTCCCAAGTTTCTGGGGGGCATATGTACTGATCCAGGCTCCCCATTCAGGCCTAGCTTAGAGATAGCTCAGTTGCTAGTACGGAGCATCATTCCTGACGTCTCAGCTATACAGAGGAAAAAGCTCCTGACTCCATTGATCTCTGCCTGCCTTTTAATCTGTTCTTTGATTAATCTCTGTAGAGCCACAAACCTACATGGTAGATCAGAGAAGGCAGAAATGCTGCCCCCACCTTTCATGGGTCTTCCCAGCTTCTGGGACTTTCATATCTCTGGCTCTTCCAGCTCTGAAATATGAAGATCCTACATGGGTCCCTTCTCATCCTTGCAGATATCATCGCCAATTTCTGTGATCAACGGAGACATCCGAGGGAAGAAGATTGCGAACATAACAGACGTGTGTGAATCCATGAAGCAGCAGTTGCTGGTGCTGGTGGAGTGGGCCAAGTACATCCCGGCCTTCTGTGAGCTTCCCTTAGATGATCAGGTAAGTGCTGCCGTTTGACCTCCCCTGGCTCTTTCCAGTGGAGGGTAATCTGTGGCCAAGAGGAATGGCCCGATCTGCAAAGAAGTTGCACATTGTTTACTCAATTATCATGACTGCACAAGCAGATCAGATAACTGCACGCATACAATACTAGCACTGGCTCTTTGCATGTGCAGTTAAGCAGACTGTTTGCACAATCGCTGTAACAATGTGCTCAGCTAGACGCATAATCGTGCACACATTTTGCAAGCAAAATTTTGCATGGGCAGATGGTTGGTGAATCATTGGTTAATGCTACTGCAGCACTTTGAAAACCTAAAGCACTATACAAATGCTTAGGATAATTAGACTGATTAGGTACAGCATATTGGCTTAACATTTGAAGGCCTTTCTGTTGCCTAACATTAAAAAAATCTATCATTTAATTCATTCACTGGGCCTGTGGTTTCATGGTGTCAGTGGTAACTGTTATTAATAGTGATTTATAAATTATAATAAAAACGTGTCTAAAATCCCAAACCAACAGCAGCATCTCTGCAGACTGAAAAGTTGCAAATATATTTGTATTTAAAGCAAGATATTAAAGTAATTTACTTACCAAGACCAGCATAGAGTGCTCCGCATTCCCCTTGTAAGAACTGAACCATAAGACCTAAGGGTATGTCTACACTGCCGGCAGAGTGTGATTTCAGACATACCCTCGCCAGCTTTAATCTAGCTAGCTCAGGTCTGTGGCAGCCTGGGCTTCAGCCAGGCTGGCCACCCAAGTAAGAACCCAGGGTCCCAGGCAGGCTTGCATACCGCTACAGTCCCCACACTAGCTAGACTGAAGCTATTTTGGCATGTCTACACAAGCTGCAATCATACTTTAGACATGCCCTAAAGCAGCCTCAGTGGCACAAGGAAATGCTCAGTGTTAAGGGCTACATTTCAAAGTTGCGGGCAACTGATGGAAGTGGTGAAAATGCACAAATATCCATGGATAGGTGGTACTCTTGCTCAAAATACACACACATAAAAGTGGGGGTGTGCAGGGAAAACTAGTGAGAGTCCATTTCTGCGGAGGGCTCACAGTGCCTGTGGTGGGGCAGGAGGATGTTTCCAAGTTAATTGTTTTTTTGTTCACAAACTTTAAAAGGGTCCTTTTCATCCAGGATCAGGGAGCAGTCCAATGACCTCCGGATCAGGGGGTGGTTTTTACCGAATCAAAAGATTAGGATATTTAGAAAGTGAGAGTGCCCAGCTAGTCAAGAAAACCCACAGTCATCTCACAGTGCAGATCACTGGGAAGTCTGCTTATTTTACAGCCTTTAGGAATGCTCCCATTTCTGTGTATATGGGTGGTAGCTTTGAATTATTTACAGTGATAAACAGCATGCTAAATTCCTAAAGCAAATACAATTAGAAATCACAGAATACAAAATGGTGTCCAATGGCAAATTATATTTACCTAGCAAACAAGCTGCAGCATATAGAGGGCTAGATGCAGCTACTGTTCTATCAAGTCTTTCACTGCCACTTGGAATGGATGCTGTAAAACCCAGTTAATGCTTTGTAGGATCTATAGCAGTTTGCACATGGAACGTCCTCACCAAGTGTCTTTGGCTCAGTCATGGGAATATTTTAGAAGGGAAATAACCAAGGAGCAGATTGCCTGACCCCTGTGTTCACACTGAAGAGAGGTTTTTCACATGCCCCCTGCCCCAATGTGACTCCTGGTCTGAGTAACTGCTCGTCAGTGTGAGTAAGGGGCTCACAGTCTGGCCCAATATGTCAGGGAAGAATCCAGGAGGAAAACATTAGATATTCTGTTCTGAAATGCACATTAAAAAAACCCAAACAATTAGACCCACATTTTCAAAGGAAGATGAACCACATGACAGTGTGGGAGCCACAACTAGAAAAACATGGCAGCAAAAATGTGTGCTGAGCTGGCTGCATGGTAGACACTAGAGAAGTTTTCCATCAGAAAATGCAGTTTCATGGAAATCAAAATGTATTGTGGGAATGTCAGTTTCAGTGAAACTTTCCACAGGAAGATGTCAAAACAAATTAACGTTGAAACACTTTATTCTGATAAGGTAAAATACTTCATTTCAGCTTTCTCATTTTGTTTAATTTTGTTTAGACTTTTATATTTGATTAAAATATTAATATTATATTGGTATATGTTATATTTAATATTTTAATCGAATATAAAGTCAAAATGAATCAACATTATGGAAATTCTGGTTTTGACCAGCCCCAGTACACACTGTAGTTACACAACAAACAGGGCGACTGCACACATCTGGCCATCTGCACATGCACTTCACATTGTGTTGCACAAATGAGGGTTTCACAACACCTTGAAGCATTCATCCTTTTTGCAGAAGTCCCTGTTCTATTTATTTGCATAATACCTTTGTCCCCTCAAGTGTCAGCATCTTTTCTAATCAGAGCTTTGTTCTAGCCCATTTGCATTCTCTTGAAACTTATGGTAGAGTGAGGAGAGTGAGGCTTCCCTTGGCTTCATCTGATGCTGAAAGATAACACCCAGGAAAACTGTGATATGTTCCTGCTCCTTGCTTCATTCTCCTTTTCACCCTCTGTTTGTTCAACACATAGAGGCTGGACCATCCCTATCAGGACACGCTTTTCCGAGTCTCTCCATTAATGTTTAATAGTTGTTTTCTTCGGCCAAAATCCCTGGCTGGCTATTAAGAAGCAGCTGGGCCACATTGTCCAATAGTTAACCTTTGTTTCTACAAAAGCTTTGAAATTGTTAACAGAAGTGGGGCAAAAGATCCGGGACATTCTCAGGAACCACTGAGGGGTGCAACATGAAGAACGTCAATTATTAACGTTAGGGCAGAAAAACATCTCTTTGCCTTCATTGGTCTAAACTGTCCATTGCCAATGGGGGAGCAAATGACCAGAAGATGACCCCACCTGCTGGTGGAACATAGCACGTGGCATGGTGACCCCACCCGCTGGTGGGACATAGCACGTGGCATGGTGACCCCATCCACTGGTGGGACATAGCACGTGGCATGGTGACCCCACCCGCTGGTGGGATGTAGTGCGTGACACGGTGACTCCAATCTTGGTGGGATGTAAGGCATGAGATGGTGACCCCACTCCTGGTGGGACAAAGGGGGGACATGGAAATGATCCTACTTATTGTCATGATGTAGAATGTGAAATGGAAACCGCCCTCTCCCCTGGTATGAATGCATTATGCAGGAGTGACCCTGCTCCCCCAGCTCTCCAGCATGGCACGTATCATGCAGAAGTGACTCTGCCCCTCTGGTGTGAGTGTCCAATGCTATTCCAGTCAATGTGATATTATTGGTGTGACAAGTTCTGTGAGGATTGCCAAAGTGTGAGAAAAAGACAGACCGCTCAGGTATCTGTCAGAGGCAGGAAGCCCCCCACCAGGCTGGGTTGCAGAGTCTCTGGGGTTTGATCCCTGCTTGTCACAACTATCCGTTCCTGAGCCAGTGGCTGGCTGCTCTGTGGGGTGATGCCATCTCTGTCTTTTCTCCCAGGGTCAGTCACAGTTTCTCCTAATCACTTTTTGATAAGACGTCTTTTATGGATCCTGAGAACCTTCTTGCCCTTCCTTATACTTGGGACACTGGAGCAGGATGAGTGTCTCTCTGCTGCCATGCTGGGTGCACAGTTGCTTCTCAGACTGGGCTTTGTACCTCCCGATTTCCACTTCTTGTGTGTGGTCAGCAGTTGTGAGTCTGCCTTAGTGTTGCACATGCCAGTGCAGTGAGGTGGGCGAGAATTCTGTGCAGGGATCTGGACCAGTCCAGCTTGCTGCTCGCTTTGATTTGTCCTTCCCAGTGACTCGTCATTGGATGTTTCAGGTGCTGGGCTAGTATCTTGAGCATCTTTTGGTTTAGATTGTTGGCTCCCTGGCCAAAGGGTTGGAGGTGCTGCACCTGAGGAGTGGTGAGATGTAGGAGTACATTGTGTTTGATCTCCCACATATAACCAGAGCGAGGACCCCACTCCTCTGCCCTGACATGCGCAATGCAGGAGTGGGCACTTCCTCTACATTCTACTTATGTGGAATCAAAGCACTTGCCCCCCCTTCTCCCAGTCACCCAGGTAATACATCTCTGTCCTTGCAGGTGGCATTGCTGAGGGCACACGCAGGAGAACACCTGCTCCTGGGAGCTGCCAAGAGGTCCATGGTGTTCAAAGACATCTTGCTATTAGGTAAACCACTTCTCCTCTATGCCAGGATGCTGCTGCTTCCTCTAGTAAAGCAGATACACTCACACGGGAGCATCCTCTTTATGGATTTGAAGGGGATGGGCATTTTATTTTGTCCTGTGTCATTTTTGCTGAATGGCGCGTTGGGTCGGAATTCTCGTGTATCCAGGGAACCCAGCACCGCCCTGGGGTTTGGTTGGTGCTTCAGATCTAAGGGCTTGGTTCACATTTCCACCATAAAGCTCCATTACAGTGCTCCAGCAGGGTAGAGGGGCCTACAGGTCATTGACCCCCCCCCCCCCCCATTAAGACCCCATCACACTGCCAGAGAGGTGAAAAGAGGCCTTAGTGTAAGTGAGAAGCAAAGCCTCCATCTTCATTCAGCTTTTCCTTCTTGCAATGATCTTCCTTTGCCCAGTAATAGAGTGAGAAGAGGCTGCTTGGGTAACATAGGTCAGCATTTATGGCCAGCACATCCCTTCTGCTACAGGAGAGGAAGGCAGTGGATGTATATAGAGATAGGCCCATTTGCTGCTCAGGGATGGGTGGAAGAGGAAATTTCACTTGTCCTAGGTGGGTTTAGTCCTGTTCTGAGATAGAAAAAAGCCCAGTTGCTAAAGCACAGGACTGTTGTGCTCATTAGGAAACCACTAGCATGTTGCAACGTCCTGTCCCAGAGTAATGATACCCGTCCCATGCATGGCCCACCCACGGGGAGCAGCTCTGTGATGTCCTTGAAGTCTACAAAAGATCCTGGGTGCTTGTTGATTCAGGAGGCCAGAGTGATGTGTCCCCACTTACACTCACACCCACATACCACACGTAATTCCAGCTTTGGTCATGTGAGGTGAGGAGTGAATGTGTGAAGCCCTGGTCAGCATTGTAAGTCTTGGTGGATGTAATAAAGTCTGAGGCGCTCAGGTGCCTCCTTGTTGCTGGTTTAATCACGAGCAGCAGAGAAGGCTGGTGATATAGTGATATAGTTCTATTGCGTTCCTAAAGGAAATGACCACATAATCCCACGGAACTGCCCTGAGCTGGTGGAGGTGATTCGTGTGGCCATCCGAATCCTCGATGAGCTGGTCCTGCCATTCCAGGAGCTGCAGATTGATGACAATGAATATGCCTGCTTGAAAGCCATCATCTTTTTTGACCCAGGTAGGCCCAAACCTTCAACAATTAATCATCAAAAAAGATCTCCTCTTACAAAACCCAGACTAGCAACCACACAAAAGCTTCGCCCCGCTTTCATGCTAGCCAGTGCCCCAGCAATTTGGTGGGATGTACCTGGTTTTCTCAAGGTGGTTTCCTCAGTGCTTTCAGAGCCCTTTCAGGTCCCCAAATCCCTTCTGGGACCCTGTGTCTCTTTGCAGGGTGCTGGCATTTGGATACAGCGAGATAGTGCTGGGCCTATTATGACAGAGGAATTTGATCCCCTGGAATAGAGTTAAAAAGGCAGCAGCCCTGGCGGGCAAGACAATGGGATTGTTACTAGCAGAGCTTGGAGTCCTGGGAAGGTGCTGGTTCCACAGTGTTCCTGTGGGATCAATGGCCAGACTTCATGCTCATGTACCACAGCAATCCCAATGGAACTGGGGCAGAGCTAATGTTATCCCCCACCTGGACCCCACGTGTCAGGGTCGGGGAGCGAGGCGGTGGGGGCCTGGGAATGCAGTGGGATTCCTGAGGAATTCTGAAAGGGCAGGACTATGGATCCATGGCAAGGCAATGGCTGAACCATCAGTTTAGGAGACAAATTCTCACAGTCAAGCTGGACGGGTATATCAAGTGGGGTCCCGCAGGGATCAGTTCTGGGTGTGGTTCTGTTCAATATCTTCATCAATGATTTAGATAATGGCATAGAGAGTACACTTATAAAGTTTGCGGATGATACCAAGCTGGGAGGGGTTGCAAAAGCTTTGGAGGATAGGATTATAATTCAAAATGATCTGGACAAACTGGAGAAATGGTCTGAAGTAACTAGGATGAAATTAAATAAGGACAAATGCAAAGTTCTCCATGTAGGAAGGAACAATCAGTTTCACCCATACAAAAGGGGAAATGACTGCTTAGAAAGGAATACTGCAGAAAGTGATCTGGGGATCATAGTGGATCACAAGCTAAATATGAATTAACAGTGTAACTGGAGTATTGTCTCCAATTCTGGGTGCCACATTTCAGGAAAGATGTGGACAGATTGGAGAAAGTTCAGAGAAGAGCAACAAAAATGATTAAAGATCTAGAAAACATGACCTATGAGGGAAGATTGAAAAAATTGGGTTTGTTTAGTCTGGAGAAGAGAAGACTGAGGGGGGATGTGATAATGGTTTTCAAGTACATAAATGGTTGTTACAAGGAGGAGAGAAAAAAATTGTTCTCCTTAATCTCTGAGGATAGGACAAGAAGCAATGGGCTTAAATTGCAGCAAAGGAGGTTTAGGTTGGACATTAGGAAAAACTTCCTAACTGTCAGGGTGGTTAAGCACTGGAATAAATTGCCTAGGGAGGTTGTGGAATCTCCATCATTGGAGATTTTTAAGAGCAGGTTAGACACACCTCTCAGGGATGGTCTAGATAATACTTAGTCCTGCCATGAGTGCAGGGTACTGGACTAGAAGACCTCTCGAGGTCCCTTCCAGTCCTATGATTCTATAATTCTCTAGGGTGGTATGTTTCAGAGTAGCAGCCGTGTTAGTCTGTATCCGCAAAAAGAACAGGAGTACTTGTGGCACCTTAGAGACTAACAAATTTATTAGAGCATAAGCTATTTATTAGCTTATGCTCTAATAAATTTGTTAGTCTCTAAGGTGCCACAAGTACTCCTGTTCTTTTAGGGTGGTATGGTCACTTTGTGCTGCTCAGGTGGCACAAAGGGACTAGATCCTGGCCTTAAATAGTCAGCAGAGAATTCCCCTTGTGGAAGGGACCTCTCTTCTCACCTAAACCTGGAGAATGGGGCTCCTGTGCCAGCCCACCCCCTCCTCATTCATGGCGGGAGCGTGCCAGGTAAGGAAGGGAAGATGTCGAAGCAGGCCTGGAGGTGACAGAGTAGAGCTGTGCTACACTGAACCTCTGCTGGTGAAAGGTGCATTAGGGAGCTTATACCAGTGGTGTTAGTTAGAACAGTCCTCAGGCAGCGCCAATGGATGCTGGGGCAAGGTTGGTGCAGAACAATGGAGGCATAACTGGCTTACTGATGGCTCCCGCCTCTGTGCCAAGCCAAGTTTGGATGCAGGGGAGAACTCAGCCCTAGAAAAAAGAACCACGAATGTCTATAAAACCAGATTGCAGGGAGCCAGAGAGACAGCCCGGGCCAGGCTGAGCCCATGGCTCATGGCACTAGAGAGGGTCTCTCCCTTGGGAAACAGCCCTCCATTTTTTGTTCTGTGGTTTGTTTCAGATGCCAAAGGGCTGAGCGACCCCACCAAGATCAAGCGGATGCGGTACCAGGTGCAGGTCAGCCTGGAGGATTACATCAACGATCGGCAATATGATTCGCGGGGCCGCTTTGGCGAGCTGCTGCTCCTGCTGCCAACCCTGCAGAGCATCACCTGGCAGATGATTGAGCAGATCCAGTTTGTCAAACTCTTTGGCATGGCCAAGATTGACAACCTGTTGCAGGAGATGCTGCTAGGGGGTGAGTATCTGTGCTCAGCCTCTGCAACCCTAATCCTCAGCACAACCCCATCACCCTCTCGTCACAGGGAGGGAAAGAGCCGGGATCAGAATGGGGAGTGTCTGATTCCCAGTCCTGTGCTCAGACCTCCTGATGCAGGGAGCTGAGCACATCAACCCAAGTAAATAATCTATCTTCATTCAGAAGCTGCAGCTTGTGTGAGATGTAATTCCCTCCCCACTGCAGCTTGCATCGTGTTTCATGTACCATGTGCTGAGTAATAACAGGAGACTACGCCGTTCTTATTAAATAAAACTGGCTGTTTATGCCATAGGCGCCGACTCCATGGGTGGAATAGGGTGGGAAGAGGCGGGGTGGGGTGGTGTCAGGGCCTGGGGCAGAGCGGGGATTGATCACCCCCAGGGAAACCAGAAAGTCGGCCCCTCTGGTTTATGCAACTATTTACAGAGCTTCAGGTTAACATTCCTAGCCGTGAGCACACAGACTGACTTCCTTGTGCCTCCTCCAAACCCTTCCCTCCTGCAACCTGTGCTCCGCCTCTTCCCAAGTTCCATGCAGGTTGCTACATGTGGCGAAGGTGCTGCTTCCCAACAGGAGCAGCTGCTGAAGGGATGACAAGCTGCCCCTCTGTCCTTACATCATCCCTGTACATTCAGAAGCTGCATCTCCCAAAAGACAGAGTCAGCTACTTACCCAAGTCCTGTTTCCCCCTAGGAGGGTCATGGGAGCAATACGAGCACTAAAGGGCAATGGAAAGGTTTGGTAAAGCATGGCCCAGCTTTACCACTAGCTGCTGAAAGCTCCGATAACCTCATGCGATGTATGTAGTGGAGCAGCAGTTTGCCCCTGTGCTGCTCCTGCACGTAGATCGTCTCCTGAAGCCCACGATGAGAGGAGAGTGACACTTTAGCCGGTGTTGCTGTGGCAGAGGCAGAGCAGCGCTAAGGTGTAGTCTCAGTGGAAGACAGGGAGGGAGCAGGTCCAGATCATTTGCACAATAGTGCACCTGGAACTACTGGCCTGGCTGTGAACATTTGGCCCTCTGGGTCTATACTCTTTTGGACTGTCTAGTGCTTTCCCCTTCTGTCCTGCTCGCGATTACTGACGCTGAAATGGTTCTAGGCTCGTCAAGTGAAACACCTCATGCTCACCACCCTCTGCACCCGCATCTGATCCAGGAGAATCTGGGGACGAACGTCATAGTAGCGAACACGATGCCTGCGCAGATGCACAATGGGCAGATGTGTAAGTATCCCTAGCAGGACTGACAGCGGCCAAAACAGACCTTGTTTGTTTGGAATAAAGCTACATGAAATGAGTAAGAATGGTAAGAATCAGGCTGGCATTCCAGTGACATCCCTGAGCCTCAAGGGCCGCCCCAGTAGTGGCATATTCTACACTGCAAAGCCACAGTGATGCAAGATGGGTATTATGGTGCTAGAAATTCCTCTGCAGGAAGGACAGACAGACACACAGGGAGGTTAGAGTAGATCAGATTGAATGCTTGATTCAACTGAACACTCCCTAGCAGATAGTTTTTACAGTAGCTCTAATTTGGGGACTAATGCTCCAATACAATGCATGACTCCTGAGCGCTGATTAGATCAGGCCTCAAAAGACTAGCCTGGTATCTCTGGGGGAAAACCAGTAAAACTTTTGTTAATGTTTTCCCTGTCTTGGCCTCCCCATTGTCCTTCTGTCCAAAGAACCCAGCATGAGGGGGTTGAACACTAGGGTATCACGCTTGGCCACAGCACAAAGCTAGATCTAGATGACATTCAAACGCAACCTACCAATAGGGTTGCCAACCGTCGAATGGCACAAACCCAAACACTCTTGCCCCGCCCCCACCCCTTCCCCAAGGCCCCACCCTTGCCATGCCCCTTCTCCGAGGCTCCACCCCCGCTCACTCCAGCCCCTGTCCCTCTGTCGCTCGCTCTACCCCAGCCTCACTCACTTTCACCAGGCTGGGGCAGGGGGTTGAGATGTGGGAGGGGGTGCGGGCTCTGAGCTGGGGGGTGGGGCCAAGGGTTTCGGAGTGTAGGAGGTGGCTCCGGGCTAAGCCTCGGGCAGGGGGTTGGGGTGCAGGAGGGGGTGCGAGCTCAGGGAGGGAGTTTGGGTACGGGAGGGGGCTCCAGGCTGAGCCTGGGGCAGGGGGTTGGGGTGCAGGGGCTCTGGGAGAGAGTTAGGTTGCGGGAGGGGGTGCAGGTCTGGGAGGGAGTTTGGGTGCAGGAGGGGGTGAGGGTTTGGATTCTGGGAGGGAGTTTGGGTGCAGGAGGGGGTGAGGGTTTGGATTCTGGGAGAGAGTTTGGTTGCGGGAGGGGGTGCAGGTCTGGGAGGGAGTTTGGGTGCAGGAGGGGGTGGGGGTTGTGGGCTCTGGGAAGGAGTTTGGGTGCAGGAGGGGGTGAGGGGTCAGGTTCTGGGAGGGAGTTTGGGTGCGGACTCTGGGCTGGGGCAGGGGGTTGGGGTTCAGAAGGGTGCCAGGGGGTCAGCGCTTATCTCGGGCTACTCCCGAAAGCGACCGGCACATCCATCTGACAGCGGCTTCTAGGTGGGGAGGCCAGGGGGTCTCCATGCGCTGCCCCTGCCTGCAGGCACCACCCCCGCAGCTCCCATTGGCTAATGGGAGCTGCAGAGTCAGTGCTCGGGGCGGGGGCAGCATGCAGAGACCCCCTGCCCTCCCCCAGGAGCTACAGGAACAGTGCCAACCACTTCCAGGAGCGGCATAGGGCCAGGGCAGGCAGGGAGTCTGCCTTAGCCCCGCTGCCGCGCCAGACCTTTAACACCTAAAATCTCCCGGTTTGGCTGCAGTAGCCTCCAGGAGATAGAGCGTTATTCCGGGAGACTCCCGGTGAAACTGGGAGGGTTGGTAACCCTACCTACCAGGTGAATCTTCAGTGCAGAGTAAAAGGCGGGCACTGAACCCCTGACCCTGTGCTTCTTGCTGCAGACTCCCCCAGTGGGGCTGTCTGCACTGGAGACTGTAGTGCAGCCTAAGCAGCAGCATGTGCACAGCCCACTGGAAACCATGTTTTCATTGAAGAGCAATTGGCCTCTCTGTAACCGTTGTGCCAGGGCTAGAAGGATCCAGCCATACCCAGATCCTTAGCCCTTCCCCAAACTCTGGAGTATATGGAATTGGGATCCGGATCTGAATGTTGCCTCTTGAGTCCTGGTAGTCCCGTAGCACCTGCTCCTTCTGCCTTTGTAACATAGCGTTTCTTTCTGCAGCCACTCCGGAAACTCCACAGCCTTCCCCCCCTGCAGGCTCAGGATCTGAGCAATACAAGCTACTCCCTGGGGCCATCGCTACTGTAGCAAAACAGCCAGCCTCAATCCCACAACCCACCATCACAAAACAAGAAGTCATCTAGCATCTCCCAGAGGAAAACCAGCCTGTTTTAGAAAGACTGTGCGGGGGAAAACAGACTGACTGTCCCAGTGAAGATGGACGCTATCAGTGGATTCACAGGCACAAACGCATCGGCTTGTTTATTGGAATACAGCAAAAGGCTGTCTTTGTGCAGCTAGAGAGAGCATGTACCATGGTCCAGCTGAGAGTTACATATCTGGGAGTTAAACTGTAGTGAAATCATTAGTCCTAATACAAAGGGCCAGAACTGAAACTCATGCCTGCTGGTGACTCTTTTGAGATTTGCATTGACTGGCTGTGATATTGCGCCTGACCATTTCTTTACTGCCTCGGAGTGGGTTCAAAGCAAACCAGACACTACTGAAAAAAAAGGACTTGTCCAATACAGACGTTGCATTGAAGGAAGGGCGGAGATGTCTGCTGCTGTCTTTAAAGCTTCTCAGAATAGTCCCAAGTTTCAGCTGACGTTAATGGAGATAGAAATTCTCTGGAAAGCATCATTCCAGGTCGGGGGGTATGTCACCTCTTGTGACAATATTTAGGCAAAGTCTGGTCCACATGGTGAGTGATTGGGCTGGGAAATCATAGGCGCTTCTGGATTCCCTGCCATTTCAGATTTTCCATATGTTGGAGTGCTGCTGGAGTTCCTTATCCCAGCACCATTATTCCCTCCCCATGGCAGAAACTGAAGGAGGCAAAGTCAGCAAATTCTTCTATTACGCTACCACGGCATATTTGCTAATAGGAATGGAATTATGGTAGAGTTGTGGGATTCAGCTAATGGGCTTGGGAAGTACGGATACGGGGGGCGGGTGATGATATTTGCTCAGCACCCTGAAATACTGCACAGATCTCGCTAGGATGATTGCTGGGATCCTGTGCGTGTCTGTGCCTCCTAGTGGTACTCACACAGGTTAATTATAAGCAAAAGCTTATCTGCAGCCTGTTCATGGGAGATTATGGTAGGAGGAGACCTGAAGGGGAGTGGGGAGGATTCAGAGGTGGAGAGATGAGAGATGGACCCAAGACACAAAGGTTGGACCAGGATCTCATGTTCCTCAAGGCTTGGGAGTGGCTGGACCCAGCGGCTTGGTCCAGCCCATCTTTAATCCCAAATGATGAGTTATAGCCTGGCTGGTGCCATGTGGACTTCTCCTTCACCACAGTATAGCTGGTCCATCACAGATTTATAGGGTTTTATATCGTGACAGAGATTAGTCTTGACAGTCCGAAAGATACAGACTGTCAAAGCATGAAGACGATTAGAAAACCAGGGAACCTCAAACTCTGCTGCAAAGTTCTCAAGGGGTCAGGGAGAGATGTTTTATTATGTAAATGTCCCACCTAGCCCCTGGCCTGTACCCTCGCCATAGAAGCTCCTGGGTTTCACTTTGCTTGTGTTTTTCTTTTGCTCACTGAAGCCTATTGGTGCTATTCCCTGCAGCTCCCCCCACCACAGGGAAAGAAGGCCATGAAGCTAGCAATTTCTCTCTCCCTAAGAACTGAAATCACCTCCTGGGGAAATACTAGCTTTTCCTGACCACACACTGTATTTCTGCAAGGTCTGGGCCTTGTGGGAACATCAAGAAGTGGTGGAGTCACAACTGCCAAAAGCTCTTGGGACAAATCCCCGGCTGGTGTAAATGAGAGCTCCTCTGATTTACACCTGCTGCAGATGTGGCCCCTGGATTTCAAATGCAAAAGCCAACACCCCGCCCCTGCATGCGGGTTTCAAAGTATTGTATTGTCTGTCAGACCTGATGGCATTGTGCTGAGTAATTTATTGCAATGATGAATCTAATCATTTTCTATACATTATTTTGTAAATCACATTGATTATTTATAATCAGGAAATTAAATGCGAACAACTTAATAACGAGACCATCTTTTTCCAACTGTATGTAGAGATAGTGTGTGGGGAATATGTCTCAGTGCACATTTCATTCGCACCAGACATCCCCAGTACGGTACATTAATTTTTTGGGGGTTACTGCCTTCCAATGGAAATAGAGGAATATTTCTTCACTAGAGTTTGTATTAATAAAAAAAGAAATAAATGCAAAAATATTTTCTAACTTTTCCTGGACAGATGGATTTTTTTTTTCTTCTGGGAGGATAGTTCTAAACCCCCAAGCCCTGGTTAACTCTAGCAAAAGGGAGCGCGCAGACCTTTGTTTTTCCAATTACACCAGGGCTGAATTTGACCCATAAACCAAATGGGCCTTCAGCAGTGTTGCCAGCTCTCATTTTATCACAAGTCTCTCAATATTTGGTATTTTTCTTAAAGCCCCAGCTGCTGGAAGTATATGATTGCATGAGAATTTCATTTAAAAAAGTAACTTTCTAGACATCGTGGTTGTAGAGAAAAGCTTGAACACATGTAGGTTAACAATTACACTGTGAGGGCTCAGACACCAGAGAGTAAAGAAGAAGAAGCCAAAATCTATTTCTCTTAAATCCCAGGATTTTTTAAAGGAAATCACATGATTCTTGGTGGGGTTGACTCATGATTTTTGAACATTTCGAGGTGGCAATGCTGCTTTAGTTCTACATCCCACGTCCACTAGTTCCAGGGGGGTGTAAATGAAGGCAGAATTGGGCCTACAATGCCCAAAAGGACGACAAAGTGAGTTAATTTGTAACATGTCTAGAAAACATGACCTATGAGGGAAGATTGAAAAAACTGGGTTTGTTTAATCTGGAGAAGAGAAGACTGAGAGGGGACATGATAACAGTTTTCAAGTACATAAAAGGTTGTTACAAGGAGGAGGGAGAAAAATTGTTCTTCTTAACCTCTGAGGATAGGACAAGAAGCAATGGGTTTAAATTGCAGCAAGGGAGGTTTAGGTTGGACATTAGGAAAAACTTCCTAACTGTCAGAGTGGTTAAGCACTGGAATAAATTGCCTAGGGGGGTTGTGGAATCTCCATCGTTGAGGATTTTTAAGAGCAGGTTGGACAAACACCTGTCAGGGATGGTCTAGATAATACTTAGCCCTGCCTTGAGTGCAGGGGCCTGGACTAGAAGACCTCTTGAGGTCCCTTCCAGTCCTATGATTCTATGATTATGAAGGTGAAGAAGTACACTGACAATTAGGGAAGGCAGTTAATGACCTGCCCTTCTGATCAGATGAGTTTAATCTAAGCCATAGCGTGCACCATAAGACATACATCCCAACATTTCCGGTGGCTAAAGTAGGATGGGTCCTGCTCCCAGTTTGTGGGATTTGGGGCGGAGGTCAGATGCTGCCCCTTGGAGGTGGGGGGAATTATAGAGTGAGCCCCCTCTGCACTCACCCTGTAGCTGCAGCCCCTGCAGCTCCTGTCCCATGGAGCGGGCGCTGGGCTCAGCTCCCTGGTTCGGGCATTGTGACTTGGACCCACACGGATGGGGTTGCAGCAATGCTCAGGTTTGGCCTGGGCCCTCTGATGGGGTGCAACTGGGCCAAATTTGAGTGAGTGGCACTGCAACCGCATGCGCCAAGTCGCAACATCAGAGGGCCTGAGCCAAACCTGAGTGGTGCTGCAACCCCTTGCTAGGGTGACCAGATGTCCCGATTTTATAGGGACAGTCCTGATTTTTGGTTCTTTTTCTTATATAGGCTCCTATTACCCCCCACCTCGTCCCGATTTTTCACATTTGCTGTCTGGTAACCCTACCCCCTGCTCCTGGGGCCAGGTCACAATGCCTGACGTGGGGAGCTGAGCCCAACCAGCCCCACAGAACAGGAGCCACTCAACCAGACCAGGAGGTTTGGGGGAGCAAAGTGGGGCAGTCCTGTGAAACCCAGGGCTAGTATTGCCATCTGTCTAATCGCACAAACCCAAACACCCTTGCCCCACTCTGAGGCCCCGCCCCTACCCTGCCCCTTCTCCAAGGCCCCACCCCCACTCACTCCATCCCTCCACCCCGTTGCTCGCTCTCCCTGACCCTCACTCACTTTTACCGGTCTGGGGCAGGGGTTTGGAGTGGATGGGGGGGTGGGCTCTGGGAGGGAGTTTGGGTGCGGGGGGTGCTCAGGGCTGTGGAAAGGGGTTGGGATGCAGGAGGCACCGCCCCCGCAGTTCCTGGCCAATGGGAGCTGGGGAGTCGGTGCTTGGGCAGGAGGCAGCGCACAGAGGTGGCCGCCCGTGCCTGCACCTAGGAGCCACAGGGACATGCTGCCACTTCCAGGAGCTGTGCGGGGCCAGGGCAGGTAAGGAGCCTGCCTTAGCCCCGCTGCACTGCCCCCTTCGACCGGACTTTTGGCCTATTAAAATCTTCCAGATTGCTTTCAATAGCAACTGGGAGATTGAGGCCGATTCCAGGAGGTCTGGCAAGCCCTATCCAGGGCTGTTGGGAGGACTGGCAAGATAATAGGGTTTGAGAGATAGAGGCCTAGATTTCTGTAATGACTGAGACTTTGCCGAAGGAAAGACAATCATGCATTGGTGAGGGGTGACTGAGGCTTTCAGTTGTAGGCTCCCACAGGTAGTCGCCACAAACCATTCCCAACAAAGGGCTGCTCGGTGGCCTATGTGAAATGAGTTGGAGGGTTCTCAGTCTATTTCCCAATGGGGACAGGCACTCACCTCACCTCTGGAGCTGCTTTTGTTGTGAGGCCACCTGGAAACCTGATTCTCTTTTAGATGGAAAGTTGACAGCAGGAATGAGCCCGGGACCCAAATTCAGAGCTAGCTTCCCCAGACTTTAGGGTTGTTCATGTCCAGGGCTTCCACTTGAGCCCAGCATAGAGCCAGGGCCTGGCCAAAAGTCCAGGTCCAGTTCAACACATCTTCAAAGCTTGGGAACCCAGCTCTAGCTGGAAAATAGACAGTCCTGGAACCTGAACTCCGCTGTTCAGTTACAGAACAGGTTCAGCAAAGGAAGTAGCAGGGCAAGTTCCCATCTCCCATCTCATAGTCAGCACCTGTGTGATTAGCCTGCTTTGGTACAGCTTCTTGCCTCTAATAATGTGCAGCTAAGCCCAGGCCTCACTCAATCTGGCCCAGCAAAAGTGTAATGCTGCCGTTGTTTTGCCTTGGTATGTGTTCAGTAAATGCATAGACAGCATCAAATCTGTGAAGCAATAAATTCTCCTGGACTGCTGCCCACAAATTGCTCCACTGAGGTTACCCTTCGCCTAGTTAATCTATTTTAAATCAGCGTAGTCCCTACTTTGCTAGCTTCAGTTTGTGCTGGAAAAAAAACACAACCTCTCTCAGAAACAACTCTGACCTCAAGTCAGCTCCACTGTCACAACACTCCCTCCTCTTTCACCCCTGACAAGACACAACCAGGGAACCTTCAGGCTGTCCCGAGCCCGGCAGGACAATGTTTTACTCTTTCTAAGGCTCTTGTCACTAAATGGCTCCCATGACCATGGTTCATTTTGTTCTCTCTAAAATCATTTTCTTACACTATCTCTGACCAGGAGTGTTCTTTGTTCCCCTTTACTGGCCCTCAGATTTTAAGCATTTTCTGGACAGTAGCAGAAATATCTCCAGCAGCGACGGTTTACCCTGACAGCCAAGCCACGATGTGAGAAAGTGGGATTTTTAGGTGTGCTGTAAAATGGGATCTCATTCATTCCTTATGTCAGCCGGCTCTGAAATAGCTAATGGGCTTCGGAACTTTTCCCTTTTCCAAGTGCTTTCATCTCTCAGTGGAACACAGGAATGCTAACTTGAGTTTTACAGCCCATAGATCACGCCTGACAAAAGTAACTATTGCTGCTATTAAACCCTCAAGTACACACACAGCACCGATAGCCATAAAAGCAAGAGCCTGCAGGGACAACGTGGCACTGCTGAGACAGGCATTTCCGTGTGCCAGGCTGTACAGTCCGTTCAAGGCTGATGACAAGAATTGCAGCTCGATTTCGAGCTACTCTGTTCTGCACCATGAAGACCCTTTCCATGCAGAGAGATGGCACTTGTGGCAGGAGGCTAGTGCGAGCACATTCCAAATCCGCCTCCCACTTCCTAATTAAACTGCCTGCAAAGATGTGACCCTGTCAGTAGTAAACTCAGCGAGAGAGCTGCAAATCACCAATAAAACACCACTACTCTGTCAGCCTCGGCAGGTAGAGAATAAACAGACGAGCACAGCGCGGTCAGGCTTCATATTCACTTCCTTTAACTCAGCAAGGCCAGCGCCTCAGCTGAGGTAAAGCACCACAGGCCCATTGAAGTCAGTGGAGCTACACCAGTTGAGGATCTGGCTCTGAAAGAGGCCTCTTCTGAGCTTGGAAATGAAGGCCAGTTGGGAACTGAACTTCCAGGGTTTGCCTGCCCACTCTGTGACTCTTTAGCTCAAGCTGCAGCAGCTCCTACTTTTCCTTCTGGAGCTCCTGGGTTCACTCCCTGGGGTGCTGGCTAAAATGGCTGCCATCACAGATGCATGATCTGAGGCTGTGCCCTAAGGGGACTTCTGCAAGATGGCAGCAGAGTCAGGACACCACGCCCTGCTCTAAGCATTAGACAATGTTCTCCCTCTGGAGAGTGTCAAGAGGCGATAGACAAGACATAAATAGGGGCATTTGAGCCCCTCAGTTCCATACTGTTCTCATCACTCCGCAAAAATCACCCTGAGCTCTCACTTAGGAATTACCCCTGGAGTCAGATGTATGTGAGTCTGATTCTCTCAGTCCCTTGGGGTTGTAGTCCACTGCTTTCCCAGAGGCTCCAGGGCTGGAGGAGGGCCGGGCAGCTGGTTACAGGTTTGCAGGCTCATACCTTTGCATTCGAGTGTGATTATTTCCTGTATGAAATGCGGCTCTTTGCCCCAAAGCTCTCAGTACAGGCAGAGAGCATTCCTCAACCCTGAGGCCATGTGATAGGGGAGATCTTCATTCCAGTGTTGGCTTCTCTCTCCGTGCTGAGAAACATGGACCATTTGCCGAGCAGAGGCAACAGGCCGGGATATTAATTAGCTGAGATGACAAAGAGCCCAGCAAGTTTCTCGCAAGGCTCTGCTGCTCCTTCCTTTCCAGTGAAATTTGGGCTGGTGAAAGCTGCCAGATTGACAGCCTCAAGCCTCTCTTTTTCAAACCAGCGGCTACAGTGTGGGCATCAGCAGGGCAAGCTTCCCCCTACTCTGCCCCTCTTACTGGAACACTCCCCTCTAGGAGTCAAAACAGAGCAGCCTCTGTTTCTATAGTATCCTGGGCCTCTTTGCTGAGGCTGCCATCAAGGTACTGGCAAGAAGCACAGATTCCTGAACAGCCTAGTCACTGCCCCCAAGATGACTAATCTTCCAAGGGATCCACAATACCGTGCAGCTAGCTTTGCTTTCATTCCAGGGTGCTGGAGTATTGGGAAAGACTAAGTCTTAGAGAAGAGTACATTAAGATACCAGAATCCTGTAATATTTAAGGTGTTTTGGATTCTCCCACCCCCACTCCACTTATATTCTATTCTCGACCTAATTCTTGCAAAATGCAGGAATTGTTGCAGATCTAGAAGCTAGAAAAAAAGGGGGATGATGATTCTTTTCATGGAATACACTACCCTTTGCATATATTTGCATGGCTGTGTTGCATTGTGCCTTTGTGCATCATGTTTGCTGCCTTACGTTGCATTTGTGTCTGCTTACATACTTGACTGTGTGCTTGTTCAGGGTTTCCTGTTCGCATGTTGGCACAAGTGGGTGTGTTTGGGCAGGTTTGTGTATGTGTGCATACAGTTGCCTCCTTGTGTAAGTTAGCAGATTTGTGTGTTTGCATAGGTTTGCGTATTATGTGTTGGTATATTTGTTGCTGTTGTGCTGTAAATGAATGGCTGTTGGTGTTGAATTCGCACAATACGGTGTGTAGTTGCTGACCGTAACCGTTTGCATGTTTACCTGTTAGTGAACTGTACTACGCATTTGCATAGGTTTATATGTTTCTGTGTGTTTGTGGGCAGAATGTTTACATGCCCTCTCAGAGTTAAAGTTGTCATCTTTATAAAAGTATCCTACAGGCCAAAAGTATATATGGGGTCATGGATGTAAGGGGTAGGGGGGAAAGATGACTTTAAGTTCCCTCTGTGCTTACTGTATTCTGGGGCAGTGCATGGGTCTGCCTTGCCCTCGCTGTAAGTTAGAGCAGCCTCAGAGCTGCTCTGATTTATGCTGTGATTTCTAGGGCCCCCTACGAACCCTGGTAAGCAGAGAACAGATGCAGTGGAAGGCACTGCAGCCATGCCCTTATCCATCCCCTATGCCATGGGCTCTGAGCAGAGCCAGGTTTACACCAAGAGGAGGCCCTCTGCACTGTGGGAATGTTCAGGATCTGTTTCCACCTACTTTAAGGCCTCTTTACATTGCCAAAGTGGTGTAAATGCACCCAGGAATACCTGAGAATCAGGCCCATGTTGTGCCCAGGGGTTTCCTTCCCAAACTACATTCCAGGCTCTGCTTCTTGCAAGCTGGCTTTGCAGGTTGACAGGCAAAGCCAAGAATTTCAGGATGGGCAACTCCCTACTCTAATGCTGAGCAAATTCATGGTCCTTGTATCATTTGTAGGCCCCCAAGGCTCAGCCTGCATACCCTGGGAACCTTTGGCAGGCCCTCATGTGCTAGACACTGCACGTAGATTATCTTTATTACCGGACTGTTATGTTTGCTCAGTTTAGTGATTAAAAATCAGTTTAAAGCTTTCTCCCCGAGCTCTGCTGTTTGAAGTTGTGCTTTATTTTCGGCTTCATACAAATCACCCATCTCACCAGGACTGTAAAATGTTTATTGCTAATGGTGGCAAACTTAAAGAAGCCAAGATAACTTTCCCAGGCTGGGCATTCAGATTGCTTGGATAAGTCAATAAGTGAAGCTCATTACATGAAACCCATTAAATATAAACCAGCACCAACAGCCATTCAGTTACAACACAACGGCAACAAATATCCTAGAGCTGGGGAGAAGCCAGGGGCTGCAGAACTGAGAAAAGCATGAACTATAAGGTACAGTCATGGCAGAGGACCATGAGATGGGTCAGATACACAAGTGGACACAATGTGTGGCCTCCAGAGTCATAAAATGCAGCCCAGAGCACTCTCTCTGTCACCCCCAGAAGCACAAGGGGGGAACAAAGTGATTTAGCAACAGGATTTAATTGCTTGGGAGCCAGGAGAACAGGCAGTTCTCGTCCGTCTGCACAGGGAGACAATCCCGACTGGGCACACTTCTAGTCAAGAGAAACAGTCATGCAAATTCTATATGAAAATTAGTCACGGTCCTGAGGCTCCACGCAAGTTGCAAAATGTGTTTCTCAGATGGGATGAAGCTTGGGTAGCCCTGTCTCACATGACTCTGGGTGAGCTTCACTTGGGGGCTGTGTCACTTATGCCACTGTCCGTCTGGGCACAGGGCACCTGGCAGTGGATATTCTGCAAGGAGAAGGTGGCCGGAGAAGGCAGCTGCTACCTCTCTCTGCTTAGGGACTTGTAGAGGGCAATGCAGTTGGAAACTGTGTCCATCCCTTCAGCAGATTCTTCAGATGGGGCTCCCCTGGAGACCTCAGTGGGGGGGTGGGGGGGGGTAAGAAAGCTGTCCTTTCTTGGCACAAACCCAGAGGGAGGTTGGGAATAGGAACAATTCCCTCTCCCCCATTAGAATGAAGTTTGCATCTCCCAGCTGGAGTGAATCTAGTCCTCTGAGTCTAGGCTCATCTGTGCCTCGTAGGTTTAGAAATCAGTCTGGAAAGCTCAGGAAAACAGATTTCCTTGGGAGATTTCTGCTACTTACTATTTAAATACAAGCTGGAAATATCATGGGAGCAGGAGAAGTTTTGGCATCCTGGGGTTTCCTAGCACAATGGGACTTCGACCTGCTTGAGATCTCTCTCGGTGCTACTGCAACATAAAGGATAAATAACAACGATGAACCAGGCAGTGCTGAGGTGCAGGGCAATTCATATTTTGAAATTTCCCAAACATTTTCATACATCATGAAACATTTGGGGGCTCAGTGTATGAAATGCAGAGACCATCCAAGCTGGCCCGTTCTCAGCGCTGCCACCTCTCGCAGTATTATCCTGTCTCGTGACATTTCATCTGTTTCTGTGTGAGACGCGCCACTTTCATTTCAAAGAAAAAATAAAATAGCACAGTCTAGGCCTCGCTGTTGCAGAGAAATGCTTGGAAAGGTGACCCGAGTGCCCCCGCGAGGATCAGAAAGCAACGAAATGGGTTCTTCTTCTTCCTCATTTTTAATTTCATGATTTTAAAGCCAATTTCAGGATTATGTGGGCCTGGCCTCATGAATTTTGAATGCTTGGGACTAGCAAGACTGCTTTTCAAACCCTAATTTGCAAATATACTGCCTTGCTATCCACAATCTGTGATGACAAACAGTGAACAGTCACTGCTAGCCCCAAGGTTAGATGTTTTTTCACAGACACAGAAGAATAAAATTAAGTACTGCCGGTATGTATCCAAATTAGGGGGGGAAATTCTGAGCTGAACTGGGGAACAGTATTCAGATCCAGGTGAGGCTTAGCCTGGGGTTTGGGAATCAGGAGAAAGGCAAAACCAGGGCTAGAATTTGCGTTCTTGTTCAACAGCCCCCAGATCTCATGAGCTGCTCTTGTCAGCTGTCTGCCATCTTGGTGTAAATCTCATGCAGCCCTTGTGGTATTTCAGCCCTGGAGGCTGTGCTTGACAGCTTTCAGCCTAGAGGTGGAGAGTACACTCTCTTTCCAGGCTGAGAGGTCACCTAGAACCAGTCACAAGTGTGTGTTCAGATCAAGGGATTTGAAACACTTCTCCCATGACATTCAAAATGTTTTGGATTCAAGGCACCAGCTTTGGAGGGAAGGATAGCTCAGTGGTTTGAGCATTGGCCTGCTAAACTCAGGGTTGTCAGTTCAATCCTTGAGGGGGCCATTTAGGGAATCTGGGGCAAAAATCTGTCTGGAGATTGGTCCTGCTTTGAGCAGGGGGTTGGACTAGATGACCTCCTGAAGTCCCTAACCAACCCTGACATTCTATGATCTCTTTAAAACAAATGATGAGTTTTGCCAGCTGCATTAAACAAGTCTAATCCACAAACTATTTGGGAGGAAATATCCATATCCATTTATTTATTTGATGTTTTATGACCTATTATGCTGTGATATAAGAGAGTAAGACATATAGTACATTAAAAGAGGCCCATTCACTGAAACAACCCATAACAGACAGTGCAGACCATCTCTATTAGCACCCCAGTGCCTCATAAGAAAATCCGGGAGGTCAGCAAATTGGGTCTTCCCTTTATCACTTTACAATGATGTCTTGCAATTGCATTAACTCTGCACGTCTCCAAATGGCAGCACATCCCTCCATTCTATTGCTGAAATGTGTGTTTCCCTGTGCCGGGATTGTATTGTATTTGTTTGTAAGATTTCCTAAAATGACAGCTGTTAAAGTAGTTTTTATTTTCATAAGTAGCAACCTACAAAGGTATCCTGTGCATTCTGTCCGCAATAATAACATGGTTTCAATGTGATGTCATTTTCCAGAAGCCAATCTCAGCAGATTAGACTTTCAGCAAATTTCAGCAAACGGCTCCTGGCCCCAAGTGTTTGGTTTCACATAAAGGATGTTGCAGAGGCTGCAGATCTTTTCTCACAAACCAACTCATCTTTAAACTGTTTGTTGGAACCAGCACTTCCATGGGCTTTGATCCAGGATAGCATCCCTATTCAGGAAAGCATTTAAGCCCGGAAACCATGCTTTCCTGAGTGGGGTCCATAAGGATAGAACGGAAAAGTATCCAGAGATCCAGATGACTTGTAATGAGATCCCTCAAATGGATCCAATGACTTAGATGATGTGATTCCCCACTTTGTATGCCCAGCCTCAGCAGCTGTGCACCTAACTTTTTTCATGATCAGACCTTAACTTTTCACCTTCCTCTGCAGCCTGGGGTGCAGGTCACTTGCTAGGAGCATCTGGGTATGTCTCACCAAATCAATTCCCTGCCATTGGCAGGCGCCTCTGCCATTGGTGCACCTTGCTCCTTCCTATTCTCTGCCAGTGGCACACAGGGCCAGCGCCTCCATTTAGGCGACCTAAGCGGTCGCCTAGAGCACCAGGATTTGGGAGGGCGGCATTTTGCCGCCCTCAGTGGCAATTCGGTGGCGGGGGAGTCATTCTGCGCTCCGGGTCTTCAGCGGCAATTCTGCGGCGGGTCCTTCACTCGGTCCGGGACCCGCCGCCGAAGTGCCCCGAAGACCGGGAGCGCGGAAGGACCCCCCCGCCGCAGAATTGACGACGACGACCGGGAGCGTGGAAGGACCCCCACCTAGGGCGCCAAAAACCCGGCGTCGCTCCTGGTGGCACGCAACAGTTTAGTCTCAAGAAGGCTGTAATACTTCAGTCTAATCCAAGTTATTGGAATCAACAGTGGGGTAAGTGGGTGGTGATTAGCGAACTGTGATGTGCAGGAGGTCAGAGTAGATGATCTGGTGGTTCCTTCTGACTTTGAACTCTATGACTCTAACTACAGATTATATTATTTTAAAGTTGCTTTTCAAAAGAATGATCAGCAAGAACAATGCTGGTGAAAGCTGCTGGTTTGACAGCGCTGGAGACTGAAATCCAGAGCAGCTACAGCACAGGTAGTAGTAGCAGTGCAAGCTTCCTGCACACTCGCCATGTCCTGAATCCAGAGCTCTGCCTTCTAGCTGATAAGTAGGGCCAGATCCTCAGCTTCCATAAATCAGCATAGCTCCCTGGTAGCCTCCCTGCATTCCTTAAAATGTCTCCACTCCCTGCTGGGAAGACACCAAATCCTGAACTCGGGGCTTGGCCGAGGAGAGGAGAAGGAGCTGACATTCAAATTCTTCTTCTTTTAAAAGCATTTTCAGTAATGTTTTCAGCGCCATGGATTCTTTGTTGCTGGTTTGCAATATTTTTTTTTATCGGTTATTATTGCTGGAGCGCAGCATGTGGTCACAGAGCTGTGCAAAAAGCGAAGAGCTTGAATGTGTTTACAAAAGCCTCTTTGGTCCCTTTTAAAAGCTGACTTTGTTCCTGACGTGCTTTCTGGAGGGGGGCAAGGGACAATTTTCTTTCAATCTAAGCGAAAGTCCTAATAATTACATCAACTGTACAAGTGTAAAAAACAACAACAACAACAAAAGGCAGTTCAGGTCTATTTAGGGGGGTTGCTACCAGATCAGATCCTGGATCTTTGCTGGTGTTTTTGATTAACCTTGTGGTCAGTAAATGAGTCAGAACTGCAGTGTGCTGCTGTCATGCTTTGGAAGGATTTGGAGTCCTGTCTGGTTTCCAGGGCCGTGTCATAGCAGTGCAAGGACACCTTGTGTCACCCCAGACTGGGTCGGGCCTCTGACTCAGGAGGTTAGCAAATCAATATGTGACTGGAAAAACACCATGATGTACATTTCTCCCCAGAAACATCAGGAGAACGGGCACAGAGGATCCCCACCCCCAAAACACCAGCGTCCCATATTTTGCTAACTGGTCCCAGTGTGTGTTCACACAGGTGGCTATGGGACTGCAGTGAAGCCCCAACAGAACTCACAATCCACCCTCTTTGCCACACCACCTCCAAGACCCAACACTCGGGAAATGGTCATCATCCAATTCCAAAGGGTTTTAGGGGGGTGTAGCTTAGAGCGAGGGTGCTGTACAAGAAGAGTGCAGAAAGTGCACAAGGATTATAATGGGGGTAACTGTGTGATTAAAAGTACATAAAAATGGATCAAAATACCAAAAAAGCCAAACTTGACTCCAGGCTTAACCTTGTCCCCCATTTTTCCGGTGAGCAATTTGGGGTGTATTTATCTGAGTGGGAAGCTATTACTTCTGGATGCCATTAATCGCCTAAAATCCTCAGTGCAAAATTGGAGGCTGGCTTGAGCCTCTTTAAACCTTCGGTCCTCCTGGGCAGATGCAAGCTGAGCCATGCGCCCAAGAGAAGAAGGAGAGGAAAGGTGCACACAACATCATTCTTGCTTTCAGGAGCATCCCCATTAAGAAACAGCAGTGAGCTGTATAGTTCTTTTATGGTGTAGTCAGTTTAGCAAGCTCTGCTTGGCCCCTTCGCTTCACCCTGGAATTGACACGCCTGTAGACTGAAGTGCTCTATTATTTAGCCCAAGAACAAACACAGCATGGGCAGCAGCAGTGCAAACACCCCCCCAGCTAAGCCGCCAATATACATAAAACCCTGGCCTGGAGGAACTGAGATAGGAGCTCAGTCTCCATGACCCATCCTTGTCCTCTAGGCTGAGAGTGCCATCAAGATTGCTAATCATGGTGGGGAGGACTTTCAGTTCCTGCATCAGAGTCAGACCTTAATGGCCTATAGATTAGAGTTTCCATACCCTCTAAGCCAGCTAGTCCTCCACAAGGCAGATATTTCTTTCTTATTTCCACAAGCCAGACAGCTGGTGACTATTTTTGCTCTTGGAAAAACAAGGGATATTAGTTTTATAGGCCAATGGGGCGTTCTGAAATCTATGCTGACTGCTCATCTCCTCAATATATTTCACTCTATATGCATCCGAAGAAGTGGGTTGTAGCCCACGAAAGCTTATGCTCCAATAAATTTGTTAGTCTCTAAGGTGCCACAAGTACTCCTGTTATTTTTGCTCAAACCAATTGCACTCACTGAGGTAAGAAATGTCTGAGAGGTCTGCTTCCCCTCCCCCCCACCCCCCCCCCCCAGCAGTAAGTGCCAAATATATGGAGAAATTTGTCTTGGGAAAATTTCCCCATTCCCATTAAAGCTAAGTTTTAATCAGCTGTTAATATGATTGACCTAAGGGACTGATCCAGCTCTCACTGAAGATGAGTCTTTCCATTGACAGGAGTTGGTTTAGGCCTTAACAACCAAGGATCCTTATATCAGGGAGACCTTGAGAGCTTGCAAATAATGATGCATGATCGGAGAAGACTGCAAAGAGCCAATGTAGAACCTGGGGGGAAAGAAAGACGATGGAAATCCACACAAAATTAGAACTGTGTGAATAACAGATTTTTTTTGATTCACTGGCAATTTTAAAAAATGGGCTTGTGTTGACCCAGAAAAAAAAAGTTTTGGAATCTTGGGTGAATTGAAAAGTTAAAAAAAAAATTGTTTTGGGTCCAATGATATATTTTGTTTCAATTTTGACCATTTTAAAGGGGTTTTGATTTTATTAAAATAAATTAAAGGACATTTCAAAAAGAAGTTATTTTGAACCAAAAAATATAAAAAGACTGTTTTGAAAATGTCAGAATGAAACATTTTGACTTTTTCTGATTTTTTGGGGGGCTTTTGGGGGGGAGGGCACGAACATTTTGGCAAAATCGACATCAATTTTCAAAAAGCCACTGAAGCTACATCCTTCTCCAAAGAAGTTTCAGATGAAAAATGTTGCCCAGCTCTACACACAACACAAACCCTTCAGAAAAGTCCACAGCACAAAGCCACTTAGCAAACGGAGAGACTGTCAGTCTGGAGAAACAGGCTCTCCGCTTAGTGAACTACGGGATTAGCTGCTCCAACCACACAGGCTTTGGAACTTCTCTTTGCTGGTAAACTTCTGGGAGACTTGAAAGTTGCAGCCAGCCTACCGTGTGTGCATCATTTTGCAGGCATGTGATTTGCAGGGCAGTGTGTCCTTGGGTTGCCAACTCTCCAGGATTGTCCTGGAGTCTCCAGGAATTAAAGATTAATTTTTAATTAAAGATTATATCATGTTATGAAACCTCCAGGAATACATCCAACCAAAATTGGCAACCCTAGTGTGTCATTTAATGGAATAGTAAACAGAGTATTTTGGAATGATAAAATCTTGAACTGAAATAAAATGAAATTGAACCAGAGAAACTGATTCTAAGGGAAACTAACCCCTTCCCTCCATGGAAGGCTTGGAAGGCTTCCTGCTACAGTATTTGTCAAACAGCCTTTGACTCCCTCTGCTGGCTGCAGGTGTGTATTGCCCTGAAGGAATACAGCAAAGCCCAGCAGAAATGATTGGCAGTGGCAGAGACGGTCCCTAGTATTTTAGATAAGTATTCAATTCTTTTGTGCTTTGTCCCTTTTGAGACTTCTCCTTGCCCCCTGTATTGCAATGCAACAGAAGGGCATGTCTTCCCCCAAATGCTCCTATTTGTAGCTTTCGAACTCTGGCAGGTCTGGAGACTGAACATATATTACTTATTATTTATTATTTGTGTTACTATAGCACCCCGGAGCTCCAATCACGAACCAGGACCTGACTGTGCTAGGTGCTGGACAAACGCAAAACAAGACAGTCCCTGCCCCAAAGAGGTCACAGTCTAGGTAACAAGATGAGAAGAAATCAGATGGTCTTAAAGGTGACAGCTCCTGACTGATCCAAAATAATCCTCAGGAGTAAACTAACCCACCCAAATGCCCCAACCCATGTCATGGCACTGTTGGGGGCTCTGAGATGTAGGTCTCTTTCTGGAAAATACTGTAGCCTCTTTATATAAGGAAAGGACGCAGGCTATCTTCCCTCAGGGAAAAAACAATGTTTCCTCCCTCCAAATAAAAGATCATAAAATCATATTTACAGTCCAAACCATAAACGAGTCTGTATGACAAGGAAGTAGCTGACTGTTGCTTATTAAGCACCTGTGCTTGTTTCATTGTAACTGGAGCCTGTGTTCAGTTTTAGCCAGCATCTGTGACTCACATGGTATCAATAATAATCCCTGACGTTTCTATAGAGCCTGTCAGCACAGGTGTCTGTAATTCTCTGGACGAGTCATTGCTCAATGGGAGACCATGCCTAAATGCTGCAGAAATTGGCAATGGTGGCTCACTATGGGGGGCTCTTCTCTCTGAGCCTACACCTATTGTTTGAGCTAACGGTGTGATTCCCAGCTTGTGTTGATATACTTGTGCTAGCGCTCACTGAACTAGCGCGCTAACAGTAGCATCCTAGCTGCAGTAGCACAGGTGACTGTGAGCAGCAGCACAGGCAAGCCATCCAGAGGACGTACCCATGGGGTCCAGGCGGGTTTGTACTCAGGGCAGCTAGCTAGTGCCGCCGCTCTACGCTACCATGGCTACAGTTCTATTTTTAGTGCATGAGCTCATGAGAGCTAGCCCCGGTGTGCCAGTGCAAGATGGGAATCACACCCCAAGCTCCAAGTCTGGCTGAAACAACGCCCCTAGCAGGGTAATAAGGAGCACTGTGCTACTGGAGGTACCACATTTTGAGATGAGCCATGAAAATGACATTCCTGAATACATAAGGTCATGAAAGACCCTATCCATTGTCCAGTAAAACTGAAGGTTTGTTAATCCAGAGGCCTGGCCAAATTCTAGCTCAGATGATCGCAGTCTGCTGACCTATATTCCCCCTAAAACTTCATGCAGGTCCAAGTCTTCTGTCCTAACAATGAACCTAGAACCACACTTCCTCACTCCCTCTCTTGAACTGCTGTGTAGCTGTGCTGCATGTTGTTAAACAGCTACCATGCTCCACCTCACAGGTAGCTACATTACAGTAGTGCATTAAATGAGCTCTACAAATGGGCTGTCCCTTTCCCATCTTGGTGGAGGCCATTCATGAGGCATGAGTAGTTAAGCAATTGAAGTTCCTCACATGAAGAGAGTCAATAGAAAAGGACAAGCTAACTATGTCTCTTGGATTCTACATCTCGCCAGCAAAGGCTAGATAGGCTTCCCTGGAGCGTGCAATAATCCCTTAAGGAATAATTGTGTGGCTCTGAGGCATCCTTTGCCTTTGACTGGATGATTGAGGTGCAGCTCCCAGCTTCAGTGCACTTTAAGGTTAGTTCTTTTAGGAGATGACCAATGTCTCTCAGGCCCTGCAGTGGTGCTGTAACCCCAATTCCCAGTTTCGCACTCCAAATGTCTGTTGATATTGTTTAACCCAGAGTTAATGACCCAAAGATGTGGCCTGGCCTGTTTAGATACCCATGGTTGCACTGGAAGGTGTCATAGCCAAATCACAGTGGTTGTGTAAGGAGCTTCCCCGCCTCAACAGCCCTCCTAAAAGGTGATCTGACTAAAAGTGTTCCCTCCACCCCCAGGTCACAATGTGACTGGCCCCTTTAAGAGAGAGCCGACTCCAGTGCACCTGTGACTGATTATCTGCAGCCCCACTGGGCTTAAGGTAAGGCACCTGTGCCTTATAAAGTGGAGAGTAGAAACTGTTCAGGCTGCAGTGGGTGGTGGTTTCTCTCTCAGGCTTCAGGTGATTAGCTTGTCCTAACTCAGAGACTTTAAATTTGGGAGCTCTGCACAGGGTCCTGAGGTGAGGACCTTATGAACTGATTATTGTAATTACTCCTTTCCTGAAACTTCATTAAAGATCACATGCTATTCTGTGAATATATGTTGGCTTGCTTCTCTTGGCCCAGATCTGTTAAAGCTGAATTTTATTTTCACCCCAATAGAGGGAAATTAAGGTAGGTCACACCTGCTGTGCCACACTAGGCCACAGGGGGGCAAGTGGGGACAGCCCATGCTTTTATACCCCATTTCTGGCATCTGATATCCTACAAGTCCCTGAAGATCAATTCCAGATCAGTTTCTAGCTAAAAATATTGTGTCTCTAGCAACTTTAATGCACAGCTGGAGGAAACACCCTTGTAAAATATAACTACAAAATAGGATAAGAAGCATTCATCCCTGGGACAATGGGATTTAATATTTCAAATTCCCTTAAGTGGCTGAATCAGCGACACTAGAGATGGGAAAGACCTATTCGTTTTCCTGGACATCACCCAGAGAAGGGTTGTAATATATGATATATTTACTAGTGCTTTGTCCAATAAGTTTTAAAAACCCCAAGCATGAGGGCTTCCACTGCTTTCCTTAGAGACTATCCCATACCCTGATACCTCTCCATCTAGATTTTCCTGATACTGAGCTAACATTTTTGTAATGCCATCCCCTTTCTCCTAGGGGAGCCCCTCGCTTTCATATACACCCACTAATAATTCCTTTCCCTCCTTAGGGTTCACACCCTTCAGATGCTGCCAGACTGTTAACATGTTAACATCTCTCAAGCACCCTGATCAATTTTGTTGCTCTTCACCCAACTCACTCCAATTTGTGTCAATACCCTTCTGGAAATAAGGTGCCCAAAACTGAACAAAATATTCCAGGCACAGCCTCATCTGACCCATATAGAGAGCGATAATCATCTCTCTGCTCCAGGACACCTTAGAGGTGTAGCCTCAAAATTCCACTGGCCTTTTTTGTAGCCCTTTCACATTGCAAACGCATTTGATTTGTTGTCAGCTGTGTCCATTAAATGATTGTAAACTTCAGGGACTTTCTCTTCATACTTGCTTGCAGAGTGCACAGCACAAAGAGGGTGCTATATGCATAATAAATCAAATAAAATAAAACAATGCATCTCTTGGCTAGGTCTCTTTCAGCATTTCTGCTTCTTAGGTTTCTTCCTGTCACTGAACTGCCTAAATTATTTTTCCTTGGCTCTTTCAGGTGTGTGTTCCCTAGCTGAATCTCCTTGTTTAAGTGTGATTTGCTTTAACACAAAACTTATTGCCCCCAGCTCAAGGTAAGTCTATTCTGAATCTCATTATGATAGATAAAGATGAATTAATTACTGGACTGGAAGTTGGTTGTTACCTAGGGACCAGTGATCATGACCTGACTACATTCAATATTGGAAAACAACAGGACAGTCATAACTAGTAATATCTTCAAAAGGGCTAATTTCCCAAATCTGAGGAAAACTGTGAGCGAAATTGATTGGGAAGACAAATTTAGACAGAAAAATGTGAATAAAAATTGAGACTTCTTTAAGAATAGTTTATTATGTGGCTAAAAAGCCATCATTCTACTAGCAAAAAAGAGAACAGCTTTGGCTAAAAGCATATCCTGGTTCAGCAGTGAAATGAAGGCAGCAATTAAAAATAAACATTTAATATACATATAATAAATGGAAGAAGGACTAGATAGCAATCTGTATATATTCGAATTTATTAAGTGCAGAAAATTGATGAGGGAAGCTAAAGAAACCCAAAAAAAACCCATAGCTGCCAGGGTTAAGGATAAGAAGTTTTTTCAAATATACTAGGAACAAAAGAAATTCTAGCAATGGAATAGGCTAGAATGAATATGGTCAAATAATTAATAATGATACAGAAAAGGCAGAAGTGTTCAATAAATAGTTATTTTCTGTATATGGAAAAAGTAGGATGAAATACTCATATCATAGGAGAATGACAAAGTGCTGTCCAGTCCACTAATAGCTGAGAAGGATGTTAGACATTTGCATTGAGTGATGAACATTTTTAAATCAGCAGTCCGAGATAACTTGCACCCAAGATCCTAAAAGAGTTGGTTGAGGAGAGCTCTGGTCCACTGATGTTAATTTTTAATAAATCTTGGAATACTAGCAAAATTCCAGAAGACCAGAAAGGTGCTAATGTTGGGCAATATTCAAAAAAGGGCAAGTGGGATGACGCAGGTACCTATGTGCTAGTTTGACTGACATCAGTGTAGGCAAACTAATACAAAAGCTGATATGGGATTCAACTGATTTAAAGGACAGGAATATAATTAATGCCAGTCAACACAGTATTATAGAAAATAGGTCTTGTCAATAAATCCAATTTCATTCTTTGATGAGATTATAAATTTGTTTGATAAGGGTAACCATGTAGATATGTCCTTAGACTTTTATATGCTGTTTGACTCAGTACCACACAACTTTTTTATTTAAAAAAGGCACTATGCAATATCCATAAAGCACACACTATATGTATTAAGAACTAGCTAACAAGCAGATCTCAAAAAATAGTTGTCAATAGGGAAATAATCGTTGAATGTGGATTCTCTGACATGGATGGGTTTGTTGTACCAAGAAGCAGGGCACTGCTGGGACCAGTCATCCTGCAGGCAGCCCCAGTGCAGGCTGGGGACTGTGGTCTCTGAAGGGGGTTGCACTGTGATATGCATACCCAGCTCTGGCAGGACCTGGAGCTGCTTCCCCAGCCCTAGGAGGGTGAAAGGAAGCAGGTACCAAGGTGTGGAGTGCACAAGAACACACGCACCTGGAAGGTACCACACTGTGTGTGTGTGTGGGGGGGGGAAACACATCCTCCCCTTCCCCCAGAAGGTATCACAACATGTGGGTGGCGAGACATGGCACATCTTGACCTCCGCCCGGTACACCGGTGGGGGGCAGCTTCAGCCTCCAGAAGATATACCAGTGTAGGGGGGGTGACAGCCTCACCCCCCTCCGAAAGTACCACAGCGTGTTGGGGGCCCATCCGGCCACCCCCAGAAGGCACTACAACACGGGGGGGGGGGGGGGGAGCACCTCCTCACCCCCTGGAAGGTACCACAACGGCTGTGGGGGGTAACCACAATCCGCGCGGGGGGGCACATCCTCATCCCCCACAGAAGGTACCGCGGAGCGGGGGAATTAATAAGCCCCCCCGCCGGAGCGCAGGTGTTCAGCGCGTGAGCTCTCCCGTCGCCTTTGCGTGACTTCCGGCGGGCCGTGGGCGGTGTGTTTCCGGGGTCACGGTGTCTAATCCCCCCGGAACAGTTCCTTCTGCTCGGAGCCGGCGCTCCGGTAATTTGCATGGGGAAAGCACGGCCCCGGCCCGGGGGATGGGGCGTGGCGGGCCGGCGTGAGGGGCGAGACAGTGGGGGAGGGGTAACCTCTCTTGCCGTGGGACCGAGCGCGTGGTGGGGGGGGGCGGTCTCCCCCCCGGAGTGGAGCGCGCGGGGCGGGGGTGGGGGGCTCGGGGCTCTGTCAGTGGGGGGGGGGGTCTGTGACATTGAGACAGGACCTGGGAGGCTGCCAGTCTTGCCCCTGTCGCAGTGGCCGGGGCCTGGCCCGTGTGTCTGCTGTGCCCGACTGATCAGGATCCCCTGCCCGGTGGCAGGAGCTGACTCCTAGGGAAATCGGCCCCCGCCGAATGCCACATGGGCTCCAGCTGTGGTGCCTAAGGCGCTGACAGCCCCGGCTGGGAACAGATGAGGGTAATGCTTGGCCCTTGCTGCTGGTATCCAGGCGTCCCTGGGGTGTGACGAGAGGAGACACGTCCCAGGAAATAACCCAAATGCCCATCCTGCTCCCTCGCACCAAGTCCCTAGGGTCTGCTATAGAAGATGAAAAGATCAGTTTATGCAATTGTTGCATCAGGGAGTTGATCCTGTGCGATGTTTATAGAGATGATCCCTACTCAACACTCTAGGGGAAGACACAGCCTTCCCCTCGCCCAGCACATCTCTCAGAAGGTCTCTGTGCAGGTGAATGTGAATCACAGTAGCCACAAATGTAATCCTATTTTTTTCCTAGTGCCAGCCCCAAATCAAGCTCCAAGTAATAACTCAAATATAGTATTTCAGCCTTTATTCTCTTCCCCTCTCCCCACCGCTTATCCACTCACCATATGTCCCTAATCCCTGTTTGCCAGAAACTGGGAATGGGCGACAGGGGATGGATCACTTGATGATTACCTGTTCTGTTCATTCCCTCTAGGGTGACCAGATGTCCTGATTTTATAGGGACAGTCTCGATTTTGGGGCCTTTTTCTTATATAGGCTCCTATTACCCCTCACCCCCGTCCTGATTTTTCACATTTGCTGACTGGTCACCCTAATTCCCTGTGGGGTACCTGGCATTGGCCATTGTCGGAAGACAGGATAGTGGGCGATGGACCTTTGGTCTGACCCAGTATGGCCGTTCTTGTGTTTATGCAATAAAGGACATTTACAGTTTGAAGGTATCTGCTGTTTAATCTACTATATATTTGAGGAACTGTTGCAATAAGAATTTGTTTCTGTATCTACTACTCTTCTCCTGTCTGTGCACTGCAGTACTTTCCAGTATAATTAAGACATGTACTTCTGGAATGCTACACATCTGATTGCTCAAATGACATAAATGTCATAAATGCTAATTGGCAGTTACACACAGCTTTGTAGGGGAACTCAATGAAAACTTCTTGCTGCAAGCTGATACTCAGAAGAATTTCTTAGGACAGTGATTGTGACTTGACCAATGCTTTATGCAGAGACTTAGAAAATTTCAGTCAGCTGTAGTGATACAGATCTTTTGGTGTAAGAGACCTAAAAATCCCAGTCAGGACAATTTATATCTAATTAAAAACTGAAAGTAAATGAAGTGCTAATACAAACTTATTTCTCTTTGATTTACTGTTTGCAGTTTATTGGTGGCACAGCTCCATAACTGTCATCATCAACTGACTTATGTGCAAAAGCTTCTTCTAATATTATTATATACTGTTTTGGGGGATAAAATAATGACATGGTCTAGTAATCTGATTCTAGGACAGGGAGACAGGAACTCCTGAATGCTAATTCTGGCTCTAATACCAATTCCCATTGTGCCTGTGATTGAGCCACTTAGCCTCATTGTGCCATAATTTTCCCACCTATTTATTAGAGATAATACATACTATGTAAATACTGATAGTATGGGGATTATTTGTTGTGTGTGTTGTTTTGGACAGACTTCCTGCTAACTAATGTCAGGAGACAGTGATTGTACCCGAACAAGCCCATCCGTGGGGTCTCCATCGGATAATGAGTTCCTGCCAGATCGGCCAAGGTATGTGTGCTCACTGTCTCCTGACCTTATTGCCAAGGCTCGTGAAGAGCTGCAGGAGAAACCTGAATGGAGGCTTCGTGATGTGCAAGCCCTCCGAGACATGGTGTGTAAGGATTACCCTACTCTGGGCACGTGTCTGGACGATGCTTTCTTGCTAAGGTTCCTTAGAGCCAGGAAATTTGATTATGACCGAGCGCTTCAGCTTCTGGTGAACTATCACAGCTGCAGGAGGAGCTGGCCTGAGGTCTTCAATAACTTGAAACCATCTGCAATTAAGGCTGTCCTAGCATCTGGCTTTGTCACTGTGCTGCCTCACTTGGACACTGAGGGACGCCACGTTGTCTGCATTCGTCCAGGTATTGTAATGCCTGAATACCCTGATTGGAACAAGATTCTTTGTGTGTTTGAGGTATCTCTGACTGTGCCAAAGTCTGTTTCTTGCTCCCTTGGGGACACTGGTGACTCTTACAGATTACATGGCATTGCTTCCTTTTGAAATCTGAAAAGTTACTTGTGAAAGGATTAATGTCTGTTGTTTCCCAATTTAGATCACTTTTTTTCCTGTTTTAACAATAGCTGCAGTTGAGTAAAACCAAAAACACAAAGTGGGTTAATGTGGTTGCCTGATGATTTGAGAAAAATATGAATGTGCAGTCAGCCTGAGATAGCAATAGGTCTGCTGTCTTCTAGATGCAAGTTTATAATAAGCCTCTTCGACAACAAGCTGGGGGTTCAAGGTGGGGCAAATCTGCTTTCAGTGCTGCCAGGTTTGCTGTAAACTGTTTTCATACTTTGCTTTCCCATTTACCTGCTTTCTTTCTGAGATGAAATGATTTCTCTTCTAGTAATCTGTGCTGGGGAAAGTAGGGGTTTCTTAAGACCAGGGCCTTTGCTCCTTGAAGTAAATATGGCATCTTGCTTGAGAAATGTTGCTGTGATCTAGGACAGTGGGTATTAAAGAATAACTTAGGAGTTCTGGAAAATAGATACTTTATTGGCATATATATATAGTCATTTTATATTTACTTTCCAAATAACCATACATGTTTTGTAACCTTAGACAGATGGACACCAAGTAATTATCCAATTACTGAGAACATTCGTGCCATATACTTAACGTTAGAAAAACTCATTCAGTCTGAAGAGACCCAAGTGAATGGAATTGTAATCCTTGCAGACTACAAAGGAGTCAGCTTATCTAAAGCATCTCATTTTGGTCCTTTTGTAGCCAAAAAAGTGATTGGAATTCTTCAGGTAAGACCTGACTTGTGCACTGTAAACTACTTCTTCTATGTCCAGAGTTCTGCTCATGCTAACAAAAATATTCATATGTTGGCTTTTCCCTGAATGCTTTTAAAATGTGTTTCTGCCTTCTGCCAGCTCTTAACTGGTTGATGCTGGCTGCTAGTGGGTCTGACTTTATATTCCCAGCCTCCCAAGACTACTGCTACTTTGGGAACTTGAAGTTTGAGTTGTTGAGCCCGCTTGCCATCTGGTAGGGGGAGGATACATGAAGTAAGACTAGGGAGAAGAGATCTTTGAGTGTTGATAATCTGCTCTGCTGTACAAATGGTTTTTGCTAAAGAGCTTCCAATCTAGATGGGACATAGAACCATTCACACACTGAGCCTTGGGTGATTGCGCAAATTTCAAGTGGTGCTGCTGGAATTTGGCAGAGTTGGCTTTTGAAAGGCTTCCCTGAAAGGTGTGTTTTGAGGAAGGATTTCAAAGAGGAAAGAGGTTGAGAAGAGAGAGGCTGCTCCAAGCCTAAGGGGGCAGCATAGAAGGAAGTGCAGAGCAGACACTGGTTACCTTGTCTGAGTGGCAGGAGAGGATGATAATTGTAGTTGTAGCGTTTTCTATAGTCTAGAGGGGAGCGTGATAATGTACTGTGGACAAGCTCCTGTTGAATGACTTTTTCTTCTTCCCATGAGCTTTAGTCTAGTCTGAGCTGTGCATGCTTTTTTGCTGGGTCTCTGCAGGGAGAATTGGGAGAGTTCTGTGGAGACAAGAATAGACACTTAGGCCTGGTCTACACTACCCCCCCACTTCGGACTAAGGTACGCAAATTCAGCTACGTTAATAACGTAGCTGAATTCGAAGTACCTTAGTCCGAACTTACCGCGGATCCAGACGCGGCAGGAAGGCTCCCCCGTCGATGCCGCGTACTCCTCTCGCCGAGCTGAAGTACCGGCGTCGACGGCGAACACTTCCGGGATCGATCCGGGGCACTTCCAGGATCGATCCGGGATCGATTTATCGCGTCTTAACCAGACGCGATAAATCGATCCCAGAACATCGATTGCCTGCCGCCGGACCCTCCGGTAAGTGTAGACGTACCCTGAATTGCACGCTGGCTAATACTTCTCACTGTGCTTATAGAAGTTCCACGATCTGAACATGATTGTTTTGCAAAGTTCTGTCTGAATCCACAATTAACCTACACAAGTAAAATGGGTGATAAATTTCAATTGATAAATACAGATATAATAAAATAATTACACAGAAGTTTGGGTGAGGGACTAATACACTTATTTAACTTGCCATTGAAGACCCCAGTTGAAATATGGTGTAAGTTGCATGTGAGATGCGTGCACTAGTTCTTATCCTATAGCAAATGTTATTTGGCACACTTGAAAGCCTGTGGTGAGGGAAGAAGACCCTAGGGAGTTTTTGCTAGCTAGATTTGGGGTAACTTGGCTGATGCGTGCAGAGAAGCTTGCCCAGACGCTGACCACACTATCTTGTTTTTGCAAGACTTATCAATCGCTCACTGCCAAGAGCCCCCAACTTCATTAAACATTTTACAGAGGGAAAACATTTGTGCAGTGCAAGTGTCCAGTCTTCAGTCCAAGCAATGAATGCGTTCTCTGTACAACCAGAGTTGGTTATTGGAAGAGGGGGAAGCGTCAGTAACTCAATGATGAGACCATAGTCCTTAAAAATACCTTTTTCCGTTAGTGATTCTTCCTACTGAAAGCCTCCCAGGGGAAGCACCATGACTAACCTTATTTTTTAATTTCAACTTATACTGAAGAGCCCTGTGTTCCCTTGGCAGCTGATACAGCATTCTAACCTCCCTCTCCTCCATGTGCTGATGTGCTGTCCACCAGTGCAGGGTCCATTTATCTTTCGCAATCAATTTGACCAACCGGTCAGATTTCCAGTTGAATAGTAGCAATAGGTTTTCTCCTTCTGTGCAAATACATGAATGTTTTTCCGAAGAACATGGGCTCTGATCCTTAATCATTTAAAATGCTTTGTTTAAAACATGGGTTTCTCTCTGGCCAGTCAGTGCTTTTGATTCCCCAGTAGTCTGGGGAATCCGACCCTCAGAATCCAGTGTCATTCATTTTGCTGCCTTTCAAATACTGGGGAATCCTGATCAGGGCAGAGGTTGCTAACTGATCCTTCCAGTGAAGTAATGTGCTATAATTCTTATACTGGGGCTGCTCCTGCCTTAATTAAAAACATTATATTTTTTTCAAAAGAAGGCTGGGGCGAAGGTAGAGACACAGTAACTGAAACGTACTATTGGAAGTACATCTCCTGATCCAAGAGTGCTGTCAGGCTCTATGTGAGTGCCAGACCCTCTTGTTTTTATCTGATTCTTGCACCCATATACTCTACCTCACTGCATCAATTTATACACCTCTACCCCGATATAACGCGACCCAATATGACACGAATTTGGATATAACATGGTAAAGCAGCGCTCCGGGGGGGGGGCGAGGCTGCGCACTCCGGTGGATCAAAGCAAGTTCGATATAACACGGTTTCACCTATAACGCGGTAAGATTTTTTTGGCTCCCGAGGACAGCGTTATATCGGGGTAGAGGTGTATTTGACTTGCAAATAGAATTTTGGGAGCAGTTGGGTTGTGTTGGCAGTCAGTGTCAGGAAAGTTAAATAGAAAAAGCTGTCCAGTGTTTCTAAACTGCTGTAAAAATCTCCTCCTCCCCCAGGATGGTTTTCCCATTAGAATCAAAGCTGTCAATATTATAAATGAGCCTCGCATATTCAAAGGAATTTTTGCCATCATCAAGCCTTTTCTGAAGGAAAAGATAGCAAACCGGGTAAGTGATTGTGCCTTTTAATATTGGACCTAATGACAAGCTCTTTGCTGGACATGAAATGTAAAGAATATTGAAACAGATAATAGTTGGGAATGGCAGTGTTCTTTACTCGATGTGACTATATCATCCTTTGCTTCCTGGCTTTTGTCTGGCTCTGTCATAACTTCATCGCTTGGAATGTGCTGAGGGTTAGGGAGACTGGTCAGTAGGATTTCTCAGAAGAATGACAGAAGTGGTTGACTTTCTTTGATAAATACAACTTGGCATTTTACCTGGTTAAATGCACATTTTTAGGACCTATATTATGTACTCAATATAGTAACTTTCCTCTGGAGTTGGGATTATTGGGTCAACAGCATCCTATGCATTAATGTTATGTTTGTTAGAGGAAGTCTTCTGAGTTGTCATTTCTCTCCAATTTATTCTTCCCCTTCCTTTCTCAAAGGTCCTGTGTTGTTGTAACTTTCTCATCAGCTAAACAGGTTGGATGCCGTTCCCCCTGCAGTTGGTTGATTCTTCTCTTTCACATGCAGAAGAGGATGCCTCTCTCCACAAGGCGGAGTGCTGCCTTCTCTGCACTCCCAGTCCTTGTGAATGAGTTTAGACTCAAACTGAGCTGGAAACCTGGTTATTGTGATTAAGATTTCGTAGGTGGATTGCCTTATAAGGCGAGATTTTCAAAAAGGTATCGAACTGGCTTCTACTCTTGCATGCACAATGTTGTGCACTGTCCTTTGCAAAAAGAAAATGATGTTGCTTGCAATTGTGCATGCAGAGCCAGTGGCCTCATCTTGAAATGTGCCCCTTAGAATTATTTAAAGAGCAAAATAGACTCTCCCTACTTGTCATGTGCTGGTCTCGCTGCAGTTTTAAAATGTTTAATTACAAGCTGAAAAAGTATGTGATACATTTTATTAAAGTATTTTGGGATTTTCTTCCTCAGTTTTTTCTTCATGGCTCTGATTTGAATTCTCTTCATCAAAACCTTCCACAAAGGATCCTTCCTGAAGAATATGGTGGCACGTCAGGAAAACTGGACATCGCTGCCTGGAATGAGTTGCTGCTCGCCTCAGAAGAGGATTTTCTGCATGACTTCTCTCAGCTGGTTCTCCCAGGTGACAGCTCACCATCTGAAGCTCTAGTGAGTGGGGATGCTGAGGAGAAGCAGAGTGAAGAGCCTCTGCGAGGCATGAAACCTCAACTCTACTACTGTTATTAACAAAGCCGTTAAAGGAAGCTTCCTTGCCCAGTCAGTCTAGATGCAATCTCCTGTTCTGAAAGGATTAAGAACAAAGTGGGGTTATGAACTCTTCCTTACTCCTAAACTTCCAGTTCATGAGTAGACTGCTGAGGCACTGTGGAACCAAAGCAAGTTAAAGTGGGTGAGATGGGGGCAAGGCAGAGTTCTCTTTGGAATCTAGGCAGGACACACGATTCCCAAGCCACCTCAAGTGTTAAGGGTTGTTAATCCCAGCGTGAAAGATGCCGTCTAGCAAATTCCTCTTAATAGTAGTGAGAGAAAAAATATCTCATTAGAGTGAATCTCATAAGAATGTCTCTCAGGGTAAAAGTGGCAGAAAAGACTTGCTAGTTTGGCAATCATCAGAAAATAGCATCATCACTGCACCCTACAAAGTGAAGCTCTGTCAGTGGAGATTGTCAGACATGTCCAATTCACAGTCCTGGACCTAATACCTGGTCCTGTCTGTGTACTAGCATGTTCCAGGAGTATCAGAATGCGTACTGGAGTTTCTCCCTGATATTTTGCACACTCTGCATGTGTGGAATTCCTTTGGATTTGAAAGGAGAAAGTTACCATAATTTTGTAAACATTGTGACTAGTTATTTCAAAGCATAGTGTAATCATACACAAATTCCACTTCCAGAAGATTGAGCCTTTCAGATCATGTATTGCGTAGCTTTTTTCCAATAAGATGCAACTTTGAATATTGACAACAATATAGACAACCTGAGAAGGAGTGAGGTCATTCACTCATATTCAGCATGGCTCAGATATAATCAGTTGCTCTTTCCTTCGGTTGGTCGCTTTGATGCCCTGCCTTACTTTTCAACTTCCCTAAGTAACTTAAATAGAACTTATGTGGAAAGATTTTGTAGCAGGTAGCATCTATAGAAGGCAATATTAAGTACGAGAAAACACTTTAGTTCTTGAGCTACATTACTTTGGATAGAATTTTTGAATCGGAGTCTTCGTAAACCAAATGCAGACGGATATTTTTAAGAATGTTCAGATTTGTTGTATTGCAGTTGTTCTCTGTTCATGTCTGTCCTGGTTTAAGTAACAGTTGCTATTTGTCATCCCCTTCTCTTTGGATGGCAGCTTCTTTTGTAAAGTTTAAACTTTGGTCAGTTCTGTAGGGCTTAAGCTTAGGGTGTGTTCCAGTGCTTTAGATTCTTAGTTCTAATGTCAAATGAGGTTAACATGTCCTGCATCTGTGTAGGCTATTCCCCAAATTCATTGTGTCATGGTATTGAACTTTAAATGAACTCTGAGCACATTATCTTTGCACATGTCATGCACTATATAAATAGTGCAAAGGTGAAACCTCATTACAGCCAGGAAAGCACACCCCGTTATTTAAAAGGGTATGTCAGTGGACAAGAACACTGATTGTAATCAAACACCTCATCTTTATAGCACTTTTAAAATGGCTGGAATTTCTTTTGGGGGGGTTGGAGGGAGAGAGGTTGGGAGGGTAAATCTTTTTACTGAGTGCCAAGTGGGAAACAGGGACCGGTTATCTTACTGTAAATATGAAATGCATGGTCTCAAGGAGTTGGACCATCCTTTTTCTGAGTGCCAAACTGTGCTTGTTTGAATGTCTCTTCCTAGATTACACCATAGCATGACTTTGTTGCCAAAAAGAGTTTGGGAAGGACTAGATTAGGGAAATCACAGCTCCCTGGCTTGGTAAAATGCTAGCTCTTTTATTCAAGCAATAGAAGAGTGGGATTGGGTTTTGAAAGGAATAAAGTCTAAAGCTTTTTCCAATTAGCAGTTCATAGCTCCAGTGAGGACAAGAAGTTAATATGCTGTCACTTGAACAGAAAGACTTTAACAGACCACTTATACTGGAGAGCTGGCAGGAATCTATTGAGAGAGAATATAGCTTTCTTCTTTCCTTCCCCTTTTTAGGTATGAAGGATAGTAGGAGAGACTCTCCTGCCTCTAACATCAATGCATGGCAGCCCCTGCCCCTTTCTATACTAGACTTAATTTTCATGGGGGAAAGTATTTTAGGTGAGAAATATCATTCCTGTCATTAACAATCTATCAGGCCCCAACTTTTGTGCAGACCTGGCAGAAATGCAGTGCTGGCTAGTGTCTCTTCATTTGAGCAAAACTTTCCTCTCAGATCTACTGTGCAGTGCTTAACCTTCATGTTGCTTGCCTTTACTGTGGAGATAAATCCAGCTCTTCTTCCACCTAGCAAAATAATCAAAATGTGGCATAGCTTTGCTTAAAACCATAATTGTCAACTTAACTCAATTAACTGCCAAAAATGTGTTGGGGTGTCTTGGATGGTTTGAGTGCATGCCGACTACTAATTTCCCTCTGTCCACCACCAAAATTAAAAAAAAACCCTCCAGGATACAGCATCTGTCTTTGAATTGGGTGCATGGCAGGCTTTATTCTTCCTCTTTCATTGTTGGGTGGTTTCCCCTCTCAGGCTACATCTACACTGCATTTCTCCCTAGCACTAGTATAAAAAGCAGCATAGCTGATGAAGTACTCCTTAGGTGAGTAGAGGAAGGACATGCCTAAAGCTGGTGCATATGTATCCTACTTGCCCACATGGTACCTCCCCACTCACTGCTATTTTTAGCAGCATAGTGTCCTGCTGCTAGTCTTTCCCTAAAGCAGTGAAAGGCTTTGGCACTGAGGAGCTCCCAGAGCCTTTCCTTCACATGTGTAGCTACACACCAGTGTGGATGCAGTCTGCTTTTCACTGTGGCATGTAGCTACCTCTGCCCTGCATGCCACCAGGGTGCAGTGTAGACGTAGCCTAAGTGGAACTGCTCTCAACCAGTTTGGTAACTACTGAAGAGAAAAAGCTCCATGTTAGAAAACTTAGCTTCCTCCTTAAAAAGGATTAGGGGGTCAGAAGTCTCCAGCAACCAGGGCAACATCTGATTTTTTTCAATGCTTTTGCACTGTGGCCTGCCTTGAATTCTAGTTTGGTTATCATATTTTATGTGTAGCCTCAAACCAAGGTCTTCCTTGGAAGACAAATTGCCAGTTTGTTGTACTTTATCCTTAAAATAGCTTTGCTCATCTTACTTGTAGATAGAGACTTAAGTTTTCCTCTCAGCAGAACTTTTGTTTTGGAGTTGTTAAAGACTCTTTGGAACCTAGCTTTTAAATTCATTATAGCTCTGTCATCAGTAATACAGCATAAGTAGACAAAGCCAGTATGTTATCCATTACTGTCAGCTATAACTTTTCCTAATTCCCTCATGGGGGCCGATGCTTTGCTTGTCTTCCTAGAGAAAGTGTAGACTCTCACAAGATGAACTACAGCTTAACATCTGGAAGCTGTTAATATTTTGGTACCTAACGCACTATTTAAAAAAAAAAAAAAACTTTGTAGAAAAGTTGAGCTGTCAAGCCCTTTAATGACGGTCAGCCCTTTTGGCTCAGGCTGATGTCAAATATGCTACCCATTTAGTTTTATAATGCTAACAGGCCCACAGTTCTAGTTACTCATCTTTAAAGTAGGAGGTAAGGAAGAGCAAGGGAGTTAGTTCAAAAAAATCCCTTCAGTATTAGAATTAACATAATCTGGCTGTTTCAACTAAACTTTTCTAAAAATCGGTTCCATGGGAAGCTAGCTGAGTGAGGACAATGTCAGAAGTAACAATTCTGGCTAGGCAGTAACTGAGGAAGGTGCTCAAACTGCCTTGGGCAACTTTGACTGTCTCACAGGAAGTAGGACAAAAGTTAATTGCATACTGTAAATAAAATACTTGAATTTATACTAGGGCAAATAGGTGTTATATATACAGAGGTCTTTTTTCAGGGAATGAGGGTGTTTTGGCACAAGTTCCGTAATATACATGATTGTTCAAATGATTATTTTGCTTTTTGGTTTAAGTGGCCCTAACGTTGTTGGGTTTAATATACATCTTATTTTGATAAAATGTTTATTTTTATATTGCATTTTATAAAATGGAGTGGTCAAAGTATGTACTTTTATTATGCATGATTGGGTATTAAATAATTCTACCATAACAGAATCTAGTTCAGTTTAAGTGTACATGTACAATACCCTTTTCCAAGTTAGGAGTGATTCAGTGACATCTAACCTAAAAGATGCAACTTAAAACTTATTTCACTCTGGCGAATCAGACTTTTTCCCCCTCAAGAGGCTGAAAGCAAAGTGGTCTTGCATTTGTATTTAAGTTGTACTAAACTGAGTGTGAGCTGCTACACACCTACTCAGGCAAATTGGAAATCTTGATTCTTAGATATATAGACATGAGGCCAATGCTTCAAGCAAGATGTCTACTAGGATGGTTGAAGTTTGAATAATCAAACAAAAAGTACGATCAACTTGAATGCTAAAGTCGGCTTAGTTAGCTCAACTGAAATGCCATTTGGCCATTCTAATTAAACAGTGTCTGGGAATCTTCATAGGTGAAAGTAAGATGTGACCTGAATCTGCTGAGATGCAAAAAGACATGTCTATTCCAACTAATTAACTAAGCATATTTAAGAGTACCCTTAATAGGAGATAAAAATCCAACATTAATAGACAGCATTTAGTAACTGAAGTAGGCTAGTGAGTGTGCTGCACACCATGCACCATCCAGGATAGAATATGAAATGAACATCTGTAGCCTAGTATCTACAACTACATTAAATAAAAAGGGAGTCCTAATAGCAGTCAGATAACCTTTTAATGTATTGATAATTGTACTTTAGTAGTGGATGTAGGATAGAAGATAATGGGTAGCCTTTGTCTTGTCTAGCTTTTCCATCCACTCTCCTTCCTTACCAGCCCACACAGTTGTGTGTAGTGTCCTTTGTTATAGCACTTATTGACACCATGACCAGGCCAAATTACAAGAAAAGTGGACATGCTGAGAAACTTAAACACTCTTAGGCCTGAATTGTCACTTTAATATTGTATGTGCACTAGGATGCAGTAAAAAGCTAAAAATAAGACATGAAATAACTAGTGTTAGGGGTCTAATTGTAATAGGCTGCAGTAAAAAAAACTAAGTCCGCTTTGCTATGTGTTTTGTAAGTGTGCTCATCACAAACTCACCATCCAACATGTGCTTCAGCATCAGAGGATTGTATTGAGGGTGTAGTCACCATGTTTGATCAGAGCATAGATTAAGTCATATGACACACCACTTGAGCCATTAATTTCTAGGCACCACATATCCTATCACATGACTTGTAACTTCAGCAGCTGTATTAGCTGCCCTGTAATTCAAAATATCACAGGAGATTATGAACTTGCTGCCCCAATCCCTGAACCTACCTGGAACAGAGTTTGAAAGATGCTTTGAACAGTTAATCTATATTTTAATCAAATGCATTTATCATGAAAATATTGACAATTTCATGGGTATTAACTCATTCAAGCTCAGACAAATTGAGACTTAATAAAAAAACAGGTTTTTCCAGCATAATTTTAATTTGAAATAACAGAAGTATCTGATTAGTTTAGAGTTAAATCAAAGTTAAAATATTTGGCAAATATACTAAATCAAGAAGCATAGTTTCCATAAAATCTAAAAGTATTATTCTGGGAACAGGAATTAGAGTTAACAGCTACACATCTTCAAGATATTGGTCTTGTAGTGAATGTATAAGCTTCTGCCCACAAACAGGAGGGCGTTCTTTTAGACAATGGAATGTAGAAACTTGCACAGTATGGCTTACACTTCCACATACTGAAGCATTTAGTGCATTATGCTGAACACAGCTTGTTCTTTAAAATATATTACTTTGTGTTTAATTGTTCTCTTCAATATTCTGTTGGATCTAATGGATACAACAAGTGTTTTTCTTCTGTGCTGTACACCACCACCACCACATCTGTAGTAGATTTCAAAAATGCACTAATAGCTAACCTCACATATAGGTTAAAATAAAATAGTATCAAAATTATTGTAGTTTAGATACTACATCAAGCATTACATAATCCAGCAGTTTCTATCCACCTGCATGGAACATGAAAAGATGCATTTCCTTTAGTTTCAAGAAATAACTGAAGCAATACATAACATTTTGGCTTTCAGCAGAGGAACTTCAGGCATTTTCATAATCTCAGACAAGCACAGTCATTTAAGTGAAGTCCCGATTGGTAAGGACAAGAGGAGCCACTAAGGTCCAGACATAGAGAAGGAGGCAGACCCAGCTTGAAGTGATCTTCACCCACACGGCTGGCCACTTGCTTGTCATAGTTTTGAAGTCTGCATCAGGGCTGTAACAATGGAAAAATAGTTGTTAATGACAAGCCTCCTCCTGCCACCCTCTCTGCACTTTTACTGAATTGAAGGTGCAACATGTTTGGAACAACTCCATCATCATTTCCAAAAAGGCTCCTTGTCTTATAAGTGAAGACCCTAAACTGCAAAGTCCCTCCTTTCAGAACTTTAGACATGTCCTGCCACCTAGTCTCAGTATGTCCCAGCCTATGTATGTTTGTTTATGCATCACCACTCTTAAAATTGACCCCACAGCCAGTTAACCAACTTCAGTTCTTCATTTCAGGCAGCTGTTCCTCCACTAAATGAGAAAATGCAAGACCACCCCATGTAGTAGGTCAGCTAATCACAAGAAAAAGGCAATAAGTAGGTAGTGGGGGCACAGCCTCAAGATGCATAGTCTCAGTAGCTCTGGGGGAACCCTCACCACATAAGTGGCTTCCATGTCTGTAGCTGCCAACAGTCCTTCTCCTGTTTGTCTTCTCAATCTCAAGCTGGGCAGAACCAAACTTTTCAAAGGACAGAGTCCCTGACTAACTCATTATGCCAACCGGAGGAAAGATGCACAGCCACAGGAATCTGAAGAAAAATCTACTAGTCAGTCTGGTATCTTCCGCTCTTACAAATTTGGACAATCCTTTATGCAGGCTCACCCACCCCACTTCTACTGTCAATGCCTTTAATGCTTTCTACTGTTTCTTTACTATCCTATTTCATCAACACAAAAAGCTAACCACCACAACTTTGATGCAACTAGCATGAAGGGAAGATCTCAAACCACAGGACAGATGTCCCTGATTTAGGAGTAGCCTTCAGATTTCCAATCCCTAAACTACCAGTGAACTCACTGGATATAAAGGGGAATGGGGCATAAGAGTTACTCTCCCAGCAGGAATTAAAGCTGCACAGATAGTCAGATCAGCCACCCAGAGTTGAGGTAGCAGGTGCACCTTTCATCCACCTTCGCAAATATATTTTTATGTTTAAAAAGTTAAAAACATTTTGTTCCTACCTGTACCAGTTGGTGAGTGTCATCATGATGTAGAGAGAGGCAAGGAGCAACATGAAGTGAAAGAAAGCATAGCTGTACTGAACTGCCCCTTTCTCATTGTCCATGACCCGACGAACTTCTCCATCTTCCACGGACGCACCATCGGTTCCCACATCATCCAGCATGGCACTGTCATTCCCAGACAAAGTCAGCTTGTTCACCTGGCTGTTACTGGAAGAGCGGATGCTGCAAAGTGACCCAAAAAGGAAAAGTTAAAAATCCATCCTATAGAACACAGGGGTGGGTTTCACTAGTGACTATAACTACTAGTCAAATCTTTTCCATCCTCAAAATGTGTTGCGATTGACTGAAATTTTTCCAAAGGGGTAAAAAAAAAAAAAAAAAAAAGGAACGCCCCTTAGATCCATTTCCATCCATGTTACATATCAGAGACCCAATCTCTGGAATAGGAACATATTCCTCCCCCCCCGAGGCACCTGACACTGCTGTGGATATCACTGCAGGTGGCAGTACCACACCAGGAAGTTAACTCCTAGCCCCTGCTAGAGCTGGAAACTTAAGACTCAGATTCCAGTTGCTATCAGTGGAAGCAGGGTGCTGCTTCTTAACTTCCAGTCCAGGCAAACACCTTACCCCAATGTGTTTAGTTTTTGTATTGTGATTGGAGGTCAGTTCAGAAACAACTTTCCTACTATTTACCTACTGACTAAGTAACATCCCCCTCCCCACTTCATGCTATTACAGCCTATTTTAGCTTAAGACTTCAACTAATTAAGAACAAGGTTGGTGAAGCCTCTACCCTCCTCACAGTTTTACTAGTCTTTCATATTTTTATTTGCCCACATGAAGCTAGACAGAGCCTTATGTGCAAGCCAGGTAGATTTAATACACAAGCCCACCCAGTGTCCACAAAAGGAAGGTAAGTGCTGCCTGTTTCTGCTTTGAGGGACTCAGATCTTACCTAGAATACAGGAGACAAAGAACAAAGATACCAAGTCCAACAATACTCTGTGCATCCCACCACTGCAAGGACTTTGGTGGAGCCGGAGTAGCAGGTATGACAGTTGCATTAGCTGGAGCTATTGTGGGTGCAGTTATCTGTGTGATGATGTTCAACAAACTTGGGTTGCAGCTTCTATCTGAAAGAGGTTTACAAAAAGAGATAAACAGGCACAAGCTTTTTAGTAAAACTCATCCCTGTCATCTTGTTGGCCAGGTTTGTAGTCTTAAGTTCCTTCTGGACTTCCAATTGCTCTTGGATTCCCCAGTAGCGTCAATGGCAAGAAGTCTTCCCACCTGCACTTGACTAGATTAGTGTACTCCAATCAGGTCCTTTCTCAGATCTTTGCACAGACACCATCCTTCCCACATTCCAATCCCCCCACTGCTTGATTCTCAAAATATTTAGTTCTGTGGTTCACTAGAAAGGAGTTCAGAGAATGCAATATATAAGCCTAGGCTAGAGAATTAACTTCAGTCCAGACCTTGTCCATCAACCAGGTCTTTTGGGACCTCCAGAATAGATTGCTGCAATATGCGCCACACAAAAGAAAGCCATTGAGAAGATGAATATGACCACCTGACTATGTAGCAATTCTACACCTTGAGTATGCACATGTTGCATGGATTCTTAAATGCATCATTTGACCAGCAATCCCAGCACAATGGCTTCTGATAACAGTAAACTCCACTGATATGTTTTAAAAATGGAATACATTACTACCAAGGCAGATAGATGCTTACCAGGCTCATTAGACATAGCTGACCAAGTGAGATACATTGTGTAGAGACTAATAACAGAGGACTGGAGGAGGCCAGAGTGAGGTTGATGTTCCTGTTTAAAGACAAAATGCCCTCCAGAGTCAAAAAAGGCATTTCAGATAGAGCTGGATTTAATCCTAATTGCTGCAGATTTGCCTAACATCTAGTAACTACAATTAAACCCTTTAAAAAGTCTTGCCTATGAGTATTTAGTGACTAAAACATTTGTCATAACTGTTTAGGGCCATGTATTACATATATGGCAGCAAATAATTCAGGGGTGAGAACCACACTGGTAGTCTATCTTTGGAGGTTGAGAACACTGGTAATAAACCAGCCAGGGACACATGTTCATCCCTCTTGACCCAAACGTATGCACTGCACACAACATCTTTGATCAACAGCTCTTGCTTGACTTAATCATGACAAGACTGACTGTAGCAGGTTTGCAAAATACAAGGCTAGCAAATAACTTCTGAGCAATATCTAGTAATCCCTGATGCATATTAGCAGAGGTGGTGACTCAAAATAGATTTGGGGGAAGAGTAGCAGCTTTAGAACCCAAGACCTACAGATATGCCCAGTATTCAAAGGGTGTTTAACCAGCTGAAGCAAGTGTATTCTACCTGATGCAGAACTATTTTTTGTTTAACAGACATCAAAACAGGTCAAAGTATTTGCCTGTTTACAATCACCCAAAATAGAACCATCCAAATTCAACCCTCAATTTACACATGTGGAAACCCACATTAAATGAAAAGGGTTGCACAATTATAATAAAGGGCAACATTGTATCTTACAACAGCAACAAACAATCAGAGCAAAGGAAGACTAATCTATCATCATTCATTGTTTGCTAATGAGGCCAAGGGTTCTTAGAAATTTTCATAGTGCACCATATCTCATGAAGGTATTCAAAAGCATCTTAATGACTTAAGAGCCTAAATCCAATTGATGTCATTTGGGTATGCTGAAAGTTTTACCCAGCATCTCTTGGATGCCTCCCCTCTGATCCATGGTAGCTGTAGCATCTCTGAGGCAACCAGAGCAACTGCTTTCACTAAGTGCACTAAGAAATAGTTTGGTGCATTGTATTTCAGATGTGTCTAATATGATGCCGATTTCTAGCTGTCATTATGTGACATGCCAGCTTTCTGCAGATGGTCAGTAAATGCTTAAATGTCCATAGTTCAGGAACTATTGCATTAGGCTCAGTTTTCTGCTTATAATCACATAATTAGCATGGTCTCATCCTGTGACAATTTTTTTCTGAATGTATACTTCAAAGGAGATTTAAAGATATTGCTGTCTGTGTACAAAAGGATTTAACCAAAAATAGAAAATGTAGTACCTGAACTTTCGGAAGGATAGAAATGATGGAGACAACAATGCACAAGATCATATTAAAGCTGATGAAGAACTTGTTCTCAGTACAACCATCAGGTTTCGTGTAGAATACATAGAAGAGCACAACAGAAATTATCGACAAGATGTAGGTCAAGCTTGTACAAGAAAGTAAAGCTGAAAAAGAAAGACAAGTTAACTCAACACAGGGTGGAAACAAGTACTTCTGCAGGCTCTCCACTGGGGCACTTACCAGCCCTGAATTTTAGAGGCAAGATTTTCTCTCTACCCCACATAGACTGGGTGCTTTTATAGTGCCCTTCTTTCAAGTTATTTAGAATATAAGGAGCCACAGAGGTTAGTGTTCTCAGCTAAAATAGTTAAGTTAAATTGCTAATTGTTATGGTTGTGTCACTGGAGCCATTTACAATCACATCAACAGCCTACAAGCATGAGGTGCAGCCACGTTATCACCATTATACAGACAGGGTGACTAAGGAAAAGAGCTTAGCTGACTTGCCTGAGGACATTAAGGGAGTCAATGGCTGCTAGCCCTGTATTCAGACCATGCCTCTCTATGTAGCTGGGCAAGAAATTTAAATTTTATTTCTTATGACCACCAAAATGGACAGTGACTGACAGGTCTACTTCCCATTTTAATTAATGAGACCAGAACCAGCGTGTACATAGAGCTATAGCGGAGCAACACTGCAGCTTCTAATTCCTCAGGTAACTCTGGAGTTTCAGTTGTAGGATGCAGATCAGAGAACAGCACGTACACAGTGGCAGGGCTGTAAGAGGCTATGTACTCATTGTTTGTTTCTTCTAGTTATGTTTTGCATTCTCTGATTTAGATACCTACCCACATACCAACACCTGGAGTTTCCTTCCTCCATTCGCTCAACCCAGGACTCATTCCAGGAGTGAGCAAAGTCCACAAGCAGCACCAGCTGGATGAGGATAAAGCAAAAGGCTCCAAGAGTGCCAATAATAAACCATGCTAGAAAAGACATTGAAGGGTATTAAGTTACAGTTATTTCTCATAATTTGTATTTTACTAGGTAGAAAAAACTAGCCTCAGATTAACCAATAAACTGGCTTATCAGCTTTTTAAAGGAATAGTGAAAATATAGCCTGGAAATTCAGTCCCTTAATACTCTATGGTATCGATCCTGCAAATACTTACACATGTACTTGGATCTAGAGCATGCAAGTAGTTTCACTTGCTTAATTTGAGTCACACTGAAGTACGTGCTAAGTATTTGCAAGATTGAGCCCAAAGTGTTTTCAGAGAGAAGAATTCAATATTTAATGTAAGACACTATTTTCATGTCCATAAGTGACCACTGAAGTTTATGAAAGGTGATTTAACTCCCCAACAATCCTACAAAATGGATGCAAACAGTACTAGTCATAGGTAAACACTTCCTTAGAATAGCTGACTGAAGAAGATAGGGATCTTCTGCAAAGGCCTTTAGGAAGTTCTTAAATACCTTGGGAAACAAAGTCTTTCCCGACATCTACTAATATGAACAGTGACAGAAGAGAAACGAAGATTTAGTCAGTCATAAAAACACTTAAAATAATTAAGGTATTTAACTATAAATATGGAGCTCCACCCCGTTTATCTGAAACAGCACTGCAGCTATGCCCCATGTACTGCTTACCTCGTAACTTCCCTAATTACCAGAACATTCCAAGGAAATGGGGTTGCACTGTATGTATTCTACAATAACCATAACTTGGAATGCACCAACTATAACCTCTGGTAATTTGTGAAAAAGTTTGTATTTTCAAAAGCGATTCCATGACTATATATTAACTTTACCTCTTGTGAAAGGCCCTTCAGGAATGTAAAAGGCTCCAACCATGATACCAACTATGGCAGCTATTTTGAAGAACCAGAACCTTTTTAAAATAAAAAGACAAACATGTTTGACAGTGTTGGTCCTCTATCTGTACAATGAACCCTGTTTTAAGTGAACAAAATATGGTTGATTAACAGACGTGATTGTCCAAGCATGTACAGGTTTCAAAAGACCACTCTTATTTGGCAGTCTCCTGTGTGAAAAGACCATCTCAGAGCATCCCCAAATAGACTGAATACAATTCTGTTCCATCGTTATTAGACAGGGTACATATACACCCAAATGAGTTCTTGGTGATGAAATAATATCTATAACTATTCAGTGCTTTAGCCTAGAGAGAGAATGTTAAATAAGAAAACGTTTAACAAAGTCTCCGTTATTTTAAAAGGTTTATTTTAATTAAGGTATACTAAAAATATATTTGTCAAGAGTCTCCCTTTCCACTCCATCTTTATCTCCCTTTTTAAAAAAGATGGCAGTTTCAAATGAACGCCAGACTCCAGAGAATTATATGTGTTTGGGAAAATAACAGAACAGGTGAGTTAGCTGATTTCAAGGCATAATGTTTCAGCTTCTAATTATCAGTACTTTAGAAAAGCAGTGCAAGTAGGAGGCTTCCTAGGGATCTTGGTTACCTACACACTTTCAGAAGCAGTGCTCTAAGCAATCAGCAAAGGAACTAAAGGACTCAGTCCAGGCTGTTCATCCACATACATCTAAGGAATCTGTCACTATCTGGGGAAGAAATTAGTAAGAGAGACGAAGCAAGTTAACAGGCAAGTCAATACAATGCCTACATACCCATTGTGCACTGAGGCTCTCGGATCGTTACTCGTTTTCACTTGTATCATAAGAAGAGAGAAAATGAAGAAGAACACTGCCATGGCAAAGCTGATTCGATAGACAGCCCTGTATCCAACCAGCACATCGCAGTTGACAAAGCCATTCATGTGTGGTAGCCGGGTATGAAGCCCCTCATCACAAAATCCAGGCACCTGGATAAAAAGAGACTTGTAACTTGCAGTTCTCTAAGACTGCAGTCACAAATATGTGGAATACACAAATAATCCAAGGGTCTCAGCCAGCTTCCCTCTGGTGGCCATTGTGAGAAAAGGCTTTGCATCTGGTCCACAGGCCGAGATCAGATTTGTTCCTAGTGTCACCTTTTCCTCCCCCTATCACTGCATAACCAAGACATATAGAGAGTAACTAATTTACCCAAAAGGAAAGTATCAGTGTGTAAGGCTTAGAGCAAGGATGTTAATTTGGTATCCTCATTCTCTAGGCTTGAGATGCCCAAGTGTCACAAAAGTGAAATAGATATTTCAGACTAGGAGCCAAACAGAAAACCATTCCATATATATTGTGGCAAGTCTCCATTATATTCCTTTGCCCACTCCTGCGTGGCAGCCTCAATGGCACCTCACTTCTGAACAGACAACTGACTTTTTGGCAGAACTCAGTTAATAGTTCTGGTCAATTAATATTTTTGTTGCCCCAAGTCTTGGAATCCTCTTTTCCAACCACCATCCTAACAGGATCCTATCTCCAGTTGGGACAGGTGTTCTTCCTATTCAAGGATTTAAATCACCACAGCAGGAGCATCTGAATTAATGGTGTAACATAAATCCCTTCCCCAGCAACATAAAATCTGAATGAACTGCTCTACAGAGAGAATTTGCAGGACAGTGACAGGCACTCTGAACAGTGCTGTGCTGAGGACAATGTGAATTTAAAAGAAAAAAAGTAATTTACTTACCGGTAGTTTACATTTCAATTATGCACATGGGTGACACTCGTAAATCTTTGGATTGCTAAACACAGTTAATTTTTCCTCTGTTTGAGAAATTGCCCCCTTTCAACAACTCCAGTTTATTTGGGCATTTGTGTGTGAGATAGTCCATGGCTAATAAGAACTGGGGGCTACTAGCATAGGACATGGCTTTGTTACAAAGGAGATCACAAATGTCTTATTCATACCTTTTTCAGCTGCTCTTCCATTCCCGGTGCTAGCATGATACATGCAACAAGCGTACTGAGAAGAAGGAGGAAGGCATAGATAAGACGGGTCACCGTGGAATTCTTGCTGTTTGGACAACATCGACACAGCAAACATGAGGCACCGCTGCACAGACATGGAATCTGGAGAACCAACATGGGAACAGTAAGGGTATTTCCCTATACAGACCTCACTTTCAAAAGGGCTAATCATCATTAAACAAAGTCCCCTACTCAGCCAAATACCGCTTCCCTGGAAATTAATAGCCCTAGTCACTCACTTCCTGCAGAAGTTACCACAAAAATTAGAGACCAAAGTGATCAATTTACACATCAAGATTCACCTTGATGGCATTTTTTCTACAGTACATTCTTTATTGCTTTATCATCTTCATTTAATGTGTCTCAAGTGATGGCACTCCCATCCTTTTACACGTGTGATTATATTTTTAGTTTTATAACAGTACTCCAAGGCATAAAATCATGCACGTACAATACAGTTTAGTTTACAAAACAGAAGATTATAGAAATATGGTATGGTCACAGGGCCTGTAATTACATCAGAACAAGTAGTTCTGCACTTCTCAGCACGAACACACAAGACTTATTTTGCTTTCTACTTATTACAAATGGCTACCAGGCTGTAGGGACCCACTAATAGGAAGGAAAAACACAGGGGACAGTTATAGTGGGGCAGCAATGAATGATTCTATTCCTCATGAATGGTGCATGCTCAAATTTGAAGTTCTTGATTACAGAGAAGCTTTAGGAGATGTTATTTATGAAAGGTTGACAGTGTTTTCATTTCTCTCTACTGCTATCAGCATTTATCAATTATGGAAACAAGTTGTATTTAAAACCAGTTTCTGAATTTCTTATTTAGAAAGTGGTTTCAAGAGCATCAAGCTTAGAAAAAACCCAACCTAATTGGTTCCAGTGTTTTATAACAGTACATAAAACGTACTAACAGTTTTACAACTATTTAGCTACATGTTAAAAATATTTCAAAGCTCATTGTCAGTAATTTACGCCCACAAATGCAACACCAAAAAAATGAATTAAATCAATAATTTCCAGGAAAACAGTTCTTGTTTAAACTTAGACATACCACTGCAGTATTTGCAATCTTAGCACTGGACTAAGACAAGAGAACTAGAAAGTGAGGGTAGCAAATACATTTTCATTGTTTTAAGGTTAATGAAATGCACGTAGTAACAACAAAGACAACATAAGTGGTGTCACTAGATGTTTAAGATTCTTTATTATAACAGACTGAGTAACCAGCACTTTTAAAAGCTTACCCCCCCCAATGTCTCCCCTAGTTTATGGGCTTTGCCCTACAATAACCCAAATGAGCCTCTGCTATGTCCTCAGAGCAGTGTGTGTTGTTGATAACACAATGATTACTTCCTGTGTTACGCCTCGTGAGATTACAAACACGAGGACGGACTTCCCACAAATAAACAAACAATGTCTATAGTATTCGAAATGAGTCAGGAAACCCCTGAGCTACAGCAAGAAGTCCCCTGGATCCCTCGGGACATTTGCCAAGTACCACTGATCAATGTCACATCCCTCCCCCCCACCGCCTGCCTATCAGCTCCTGAGCCTAGCAGCTCCTGGGGGCTGGGCCTGCCTCTCGCTATGTGACCGTACAGCGCCGTACACAAGGGCTCGAAGTTCGGCCACTGCCTGAAGGCGCCCCCCGAACAGCCGCGATACGTGGCTCAGCGCCAGACACAGCAGAGCCCCGCTAGTAGCCAGCGACACTAGGACGCAGAGCTCGGGGTGGGGGTCTCCGGGCCTGGAGACGAGCGTTAGCGGCGGTAATAACACCCCCCCCTCCCCCGGGCGACCAGGCCTCACAGCCGCATCCCCCCGGTGATGGGGGGGGGCAAGAGGGCGGGGCAGCATTTTCTCTGCACGGATCATACGGGGGCCCACACGATGGGCGGAGCTCGCACCCCCACCGGTCGCCGTCAGCACCCTTCAGGGGAGGCCACCCCGCCACTCACCCAGCTGGCCAGCGAACAGACCCCCAGCACGGCCCCCATGGTAACACAGCAGCTGCTTCAGGCTCCGCTGCCGCTTCCGACTTCTTCCCCCCTGAAGCGACGCCACTTGCGTCGTCACGGTGCCCCCGCCCCGCAGCCCAGCGCTCATTGGTCGCGTCCCGAGCGCGGTGACGTCATGCACGCATGGAACGATCTGTCAGGAGAGGGGAGGGGAGGGGAGGAGGCAGATCAGCCAAAGAGAAGACAGAGAGCCCCTTGGAGGGCGGGGCTGGGGTAGGAGCCCAGCAGGGCCTCCAAAGCGGTGATCGGTGACGTTTCGCGCAGCCAGGCAGTCATTGGTCGAAGGGACCAAGTGGGTGGTGCCAGTGTTAGAGCCAGCCTATGGGGGCACTTAGTCAGCTGGGTAGAACTTGACAGGAAGGGCCCGAGGCTGTTCAACCGTCCCCTGTATCTTTCACCCGGTGGGCGGGGCCATTGGCGGCTCCTCTCCCCCTCCCATCAACTGCCATGGCAACCGCCAACAGCCTCCTGAGGCACCAGGCCTCAGCCTCCCCTCCAGGTAAGCCTGCCAACCCCACCTCGAGGCAACTGTACCCAACCCCCAGCAGCCACGGTGAGTATCTGGAGAGAGAACAGAGAGAACACCGATAACATCATTTTCGTAAACTGCAGAAGTTGGACCGCTGCTGCAGCATCTTTTGCTGGCCACAGACTCTGAACATTAGCTCTCCCAGTGTATAGTGATGATAATGCAAATCCTTACTGGCAAATTCATAAAAACCCCATCCAGGCTGATCGAATACCTGCCAGATGATAAACTTAAGAGGTGAGCCATGCCAGTGTGACGTCACAGTGCTATGATGGCACAGGGGCACGGTCCCATTATAATGTCAACACGCCTTGTCACCGTGGTGTTGCATGAGCATGATGTCACATCCTGGCCAAAGAGCATCGCCTTGCATCCTGTTTTGGCGACGCGTCGCAAGTGGACATAATGTCATGTTCTGCTATAGGGAGGGGGCACCCCAGTGGGCAAGCTCATGAAGGTGTCCTGTGAGGGGGTGCTGCCTGGGACTTATTATGCATAGCTGGAAACACCCATAAATCAAAACCAAATAATGAATGCCGGTCTGTGCAACCAGATGAACCACGTCAGGGGTCGTGTTGTGGCCACCGTTTGTCTTGCCTGTTCTGATGTGGAGAGAGAAGAAAACGACCCCACAAAAACCCAGGCAGCCTCCTAAAATACGTCTATCTGTTCACATTGTGTTTTTCCATGGTAATAATCTAAAATGATTTTTGAATATGGTTATAACATTTAAGTCCCATCAGCATAGGTAAAACCAAACTCTGTTATAGCACAGTTGGGATTACATCACGTTACCCAACAGGGCAGTTGTGATCATGTAGACAGGCCATTGTTGGATGTCTTTCATTGTAAAAGCTTCCAAACTTCCCAAAGCTTTACAAACAACATACATTCATCACTGAAACAGAGTCATCGCTGGTCAGAATCTGGAAAATCTGAATTGGAAAATAAAAGATTGTGGTACTTTTCTAAACTTCACCAACTTGAACTGCCAAAATTAGATGCGGCTACCAGTAGATTGTGCGGATGTTCAGATATGATCATGCATACTGTCTGGTCTTTGCTGGACTCCTTGAACTTGGCTTCTTCATGGGGGTTGCGGGGGAGTAAATGATGATGCTCTCTCACACCCACCTACTCAAGGCACTAAAATGAGCTGTCACTGAGCAGACTGCATGATGCTTCTCTCTCCTTTCTTACATGCTTTGATGAGCAATGAAAATTAACAGCGTTGACCTTTATAGTATCCCTACTGGCATTTGAGTTAACAGCCATTAGAGTGGGGCAATTCATTTCTCTGAGAGCTATTGTTTCCGGCTTTCTTCAAACTCAAGACATTGATGCATCAGTTACACTTTTACAGTCACAAAGAAAAGGGCAAAATAAATTTCAAAGCTCCCTTCCCTTATTCCCATAAATACTCTCTATGCTCCGCCTAACCCAATAGGGGGATGAAAAACAGATACTAACTCTACCTCTGTTTGTTGTGCCTCTACCTCTTCTCATATGAGTAAAACAATGAAAAGTCAATACCCCTCTCTTGTTAACTTGGGAATGAGCTGCGTGCTATCTTTAAATTTAAACATTGTAAGGAAAAAATGCACGCATGTGCTTCCCTGAGCTCCCGTCCCTTCATCAGCAAGCTCCTCTATGCTTGCCTAGCAGGACTGGCTAGACTCCTGAGTTTCAAATAGGTCCTGGCTCTGCATGGTTGGTGTCCCCTGCTGTATCTCCCCCCTCCTCTTTCTCCTTTCTCCCCTCCTTACTATTTATGGTAGGGGTCACTGTCTCAGGCTCCACCTCCACAGTGGTCTGTGGGGTCTCTGCCAAATATGGCCTGCAGCTCGTAAAAGTGGCAGGTCTGCAGGGCAGCATCACATCCACTGTCGCCTTCTCCAGACATGCGGTATCTCTGGCAAAGTTCCTTTGCGTTCACGTGGAACTGTTGCTCATCCCTCCTGTATCCCTTTTCCTGCATCCCCTGTGCAATCTGCTCATAGATGTCCACGTTTTTTATGACTGTTCCACAGCTGTGCTTGCACCACCTCTTCTCTCCCCAGGAGATCCAACACTTCCAGTCTACTGAGGGCAGGAACACATTTACTACCTTGTGTGTACGGAGCCAGCATGGTTGTTTGGGCAGCTACACACAACAAGGATCAGCTGCTAGGTGTGCTTACCAAGGTGGGCAATAAGGAGAAGCATTTCAAAAACACACAAGGCTTTTAAAGGTGGAGGGAAGGGGAGGCAGGAGCAGAGGTTTCTGTCCTCTGAGACCTCTAGGCACTGGAGTTTAAAACTGTGACCAGACCATTGTTGGAAAACTGTTAGGGTTGACACAGGTCATGCAGTGTCCACAATCGCACTGTAGGAACTTAAGTAGGTTGACCACAGCTCTATGCCCTTCAAGGGAGGTGGTTTTACTGTGTCACCATAATGGGTTCTTACATTATCCGGAGACAAAACTCAGTGTAGTCACATGCACAAATAGGTTGATGCAAGGTGACTGATATCAGCTTTACTTTGTAGTGTAGACCAGGCATCAGTTCACATTTCCAAGGTTGACTTCACAGCTGAAACAGCAAGAGACTTACTCCTTTAAAATGAAAGTTGAGACTGGAAAATAAGAAGCAAACTTGAGAGTGTGCCAGCCCAGTTCGTGCCCTGCCTCTAGTATATTGCATCTGGGTAACAGCACACAGCAAAAATACAGAATTTAGCAAAGACAGCAAAGGAGAAGCCCATGTCTGGCTACCTAGATTTCCATATCAAAGCCATCCCCGTAGTATGTGAGCAAATGAAACTGAAAGGGAGTGGAGGAGGGGGCTGTAGTGAGGCAGACTAATTAACATCAGTGGTAAATTAGCTAGGGCACCAGAGTTTATATGCCAACTTTGAGGAAAAGAAACTTGGAATTTTTAACAGATACAAATGGTCAGAACCTTAGTTGTACTCATCTAAAAACTGGCTACCAGATAACCAGACATGCAATAAAGAAGCCATTTTCAGCATGCAGCTTTAATATTTAGCCCTTCTAAACAACTTTACAATTTAAAGGCACAGTGTAACAAAGCAGGGGGAAATCAACAAAGCAAGCTAAAAACCTATGCATTTTGGCCACACATGTAACCAGAGCACACTCAACACATTAGATTAGGCTTTGCGTCCTGAGACCCATCATCTCTGGGCCCCTCCTCCAGCTGGATATGGGAAATTGCATGCTGGGACTGGTCATCTCCATGAGCCACACTCTTTGTAATCAGGTCATCTGTGAAAATTAAATGTGCTCCCTGGGACAGGACTCTCCCAGTAAATCACTGATGTGGTCTCTGCCAGGAAATACCCAGACCTTTACCCTATTAGAAGCCTAATTTTCTTATCCTTTTCACATGCACGAAAAAAATCTCTAGGCAGGAAAGGTCACAGCTGAATCTCAACTGCTTCATTGTGTGTGCATGTGTGTGTGCGCGCGCAGCGTCAGGAATTCTGCATTCTCTTCCCAGTTGCATCACTCACTCACTGTGTGAGCGAGTAAGTCACTAAGCATTCAACTACCCTAGTGATGGATGCTATAAAAAAGTTTTAGCTATAACATGGGGATAAAGATGTCTTCACAGGCCATGTGAGGCTTAGTTAATGTTTGCAAAGTGCTTTAGGCTCCTCAGATGGCATGTGCTCAGGAAAGGCAAAGGATCATTTTTAACATAGAAAGCTTTTCCCTTCAACTTTATTCATCACAAGTGATTTCCAAATGCTTGTTCTATTTCCTAGCATGCATCTGGTTCTGCATAACATCATTTCAAACCACACGTCTAACAAGAGATAAGGATGAAGTCATCCTAGTGCTATCAACTGTGGGAAAAGAAGCAGAATATGCCATGAGGTTATCCTAATCATTTACAAAAATAAACTGCTGTGGTATGTGAATTGGTTGCGCCAGACTGAGCCAATGGTGCATCCCGTGTGTATCTATGTGTTAGTTGAATGAAGGGGCAAGAATTAAGTCCTTGAAATGTAATCTTGCTTGGGCAGTTTCTAAAGCAAAATGTAGCGTATCTGGCCAAGCCTTCTTGGAGACAATTTACTGCAGTTCTTGGTGCAACACGACTGGCAAGAAGCTATCAGGCTTGTGGATTAGTGCTGTCCATATTAATCGCAAGGGTCTCCTTACATGATAGTGAAGATGTGGAACTTTCCTCTGTGTTCACTGTAGTAGATGATGATTCGTTCTGCTTGTTTATGTTTTTTCACAAGTGACAGATAGATCCTGAGTAGAATTGAAGAATTTAGAATTTGTTACTTTTTAGCCAGATATTTAACATATTGGAATTTCAGAATAGGAAAGTATGGGTTGTTGACAAGTCAAGCTTATAATTATAAAATTACAGGTAACGTATGTGTTCCTTTGATCACAGCTCCTTTAACCTGTATACATGGCTGGGCACTGGCCTGTCTTGTGGATTGTATGTGTTTCAGAAACACTGAGATGCTGTAGTTTGCTCTTTAATAAACTCAATTAATCATTTCTCTGCCTGCTAATAATAATCATTGGACTCCTGTTTTGTAAAATGTTTAGTCTTCCCCATTATTAATGATTGCCATGTCAATTGGATCTACTGGGCATAATTATAGTGGAGTTTTCATTTAAGAGAATTGTTTTCCCAATAGTTTAGTTCAGTTCCTGTAGGTATTTTCTTTTAGGCTGAACTGTATTCAGTTATCCAATCCTTACAACCTGCTTTGAAAACATCACTTAAAGTCATTCATCCCTAAGAAACATTAATCATTACGTATTGGGCCAAGTTCTGCCTTCAGTTACTCATACATGGCTGTCACTACTATTGACTTCAGTTATTCTTTAATTGCACACTCAAATAGTTTCCACAAAATCTAGATGTTTTGTCAAGGCTGGAGAACTCTCCAAATACAAACACCATATCTGCTACAGAGTTCCCAAATTAGTTTCACTGGAACATGGTCTACTAGCATACAGTAAATACTGGTATTCTTTCACTATTAATGTCTGGGTGTTAACACATATGGTTTGTCCATAATTCCCCAGTGAAGCACCAGTCAGTCTTTTCAGCTGGGTCTCTTTCCTGCTTACCATCTTTTTCTAGTACCTCAAGAAAGCAGTGTTTGGTGGGGAGCGGAAATCTACAAGGTCCAACTTTTACGTGCTTGCATTGGTCCCACAATGTCAAGATCTTTCTTTTCTTTTTATTTCTCCTTCTTCTCTGAAGCACTTGCTCACTATTGAATAATTTCCATCTTTTCTAACTGTATGTACCATTACTGCATTGTTAGCATCCTTGCCCTTCTGAGACTCTCCACCCTTCTGTCATGTCATGTGGATAAATGACTCATTCTATTTGTGATCTGCTGAGCTGATTGACAGCTAGTCAAGGTAGAGTTTTGCACTCCGTGGCTGTTACTAATGCTGCTAAAAGTTTTTTAATATATTTTTTCTCTGTCTAAATCCTTAACAGGTTGAGTCACTGTTTTCATTCCCATCCCCTGAATGAGTGTGCAAGCGTGAGTCACTGTTTTTGATAAAGGGGTTATAATCTCTGTGTCTTTCTAGTTTTGTTTGACCAGTTGGTTCTTTCAGAATTTGTTAATTTAGGGTCTCATCTAAACTCCTAGAAATGGGAATCTTTCCACTGACTGCCATGGACTTTGGATCAGGCCCATTGTTTCCTGAAGCTGCCAGAATACAGGTTATTGGTAAAACAGTTGGAGAGACATATTAGTATATATCTAACATTCAGGAATTCTATTATTGAGCTATTTCTTCTCATTGTTTACGGAGGCAATAGTAAAATGCAAACATATCGAAGAGTACCAAAAATAACAGAAAAAAGAAACTTTTGAAAAAACTTTAAAGACAGACATGCTGGTAGGAATATTGTACAGAACTGCAGTGACATCTGTGAATCAACCTCCTAAGGGACCAGCAAAACTATGTTGCCAAGCAGAGGCGGGTCTTTAATTAAAACGTGGACATTTCACTGGAAATCACATGAGGATCTTAAACTCTGACTTTTGGGTCCAGCTGAGCTGCACTGGGTATAGGACCTGAGAAGGAAGAGCCAGCATGTCTCTCCCAACCCCTGGGGTTGCTAGTGCCTGTTAGAGCCTCAAAGCTGTTCTAACTTGCACTGGTAGTAACAGTCCATAAGGACTGTTATATTAGCCTGGGGTTATTGGAACCCAGGACACACCAGCCAGCCCTCCTCACATCCCAGCACATTCCCAATGTTTCAAATGTTTTTCATCTTTTTTTCTGGACTTCTTTATTTTGGTTCAAACGGGGTTTTGCTGCCTCTCAGCCAATGCTCTCCCATTGGAGCCTGCACTGAAGTCATGCTGTTAAATCTATGACATCAATTATTCCTACAGCAATAGGAGAGGCAGCATGACCCTAGTGGAGTGATATTGGGACTGGGAGACAGGAACTCCCAAGTTAATCCTGCCTCTGCCAGCGACCTCTACCGGCAAGTTAAAGAAGTATGGGCTGGATGAATGGACTATAAGGTGGATAGAAAGCTGGCTAGATCGTCTGGCTCAACGGGTAGTGATCAGTGGCTCCATGTCTAGTTGGCAGCTGGTATCAAGTGGAGTCCCCCAAGGGTCGGTCCTAGGGCCAGTTTTGTTCAATATCTTCATTAATGATCTGGAGGATGGTGTGGACTGCACCCTCAGCAAGTTTGCAGATGACACTAAACTGGGAGGAGTGATAGATACACTGGAGGGTAGGGATAGGATACAGAGGGACCTAGACAAATTAAAGGATTGGGCCAAAAGAAATCTGATGAGGTTCAACAAGGACAAGTGCAGAGTCCTGCACTTAGGACGGAAGAATCCCATGCATTGCTACAGACTAGGTACCGAATGGCTAGGCAGCAGTTCTGCAGAAAAGGACCTAGGGGTTACAGTGGACGAGAAGCTGGATATGAGTCGACAGTGTGCCCTTGTTGCCAAGAAGGCTAATGGCATTTTGGGCTGTATAAATAGGGCTGGTTTGTTTACCTGCCGTGTCTGCAGGTTCGGCCGATCGCGGCTCCCACTGGCCAATGGGGGCTGCAGGAAGCGGCGTGGGCCGAGGGATGTGCTGGCCGCCCTTCCCGCAGCCCCCATTGGCCTGGAGCAGTGAACCGCGGCCAGTGAGAGCCGCGATCAGCCGAACCTGCGGACGCGGCAGGTAAACAAACCGGCCCGGCCCGCCAGGGGCTTTCCCTGAACAACCGGCAGACCGGCTTTGAGAACCACTGTATTAATTGATTCTGCTGTTATAAACTCACAATTATGAATGACTTTGCTCCAGGATTGGGAAGAAGTAGCAGCAAGTCGGGGGGGGGGGGAGGGGGCTCATAGGTCTTTATGTAAAACATAAACATACCAGAGCCTCAGCTGGTATCAACTGGTATAGCTGTGAGAGCGCTGCTGATTTATACTAGCTGGGGCCCTGGTCCAAATATCTTCAGTGATAGCATATATAGCAATATAGAAAACTACAGAGCACGGCCATTTTTCTTTGTTCTTGATGTCCTCTCTCTTTCTTTCCATTGTGCTCTAGTCGCAGACTTCCGCTTTCCAAAAGGATGCTCTGAAGGCAGTGAAGGAGTTAATACTTCTCATAAGTCATGTTAATCATGTAAATCCTCCTGGCCTCATCGCTGACATTTTAGATGTCAGATTTTTGTTGCACTGCCAGGAAGTGTTTAACATGTTACAGTTGCTCATGTTGTTTTTGCACTGGTTTAAAAAAAGCGGAAAACAGTCCCCTTGTGTCTCCAGTTAGGAGATTGAATTCATTCCTAAAGGAAAAACACATGATCACACAGATGCCTGAAATAAATCCCTGCCCACATTTTATATTTAAGTTGAATGATTATTTTGCCCAAAACTAATCGCTAGAACTGTTGCCTGGCTTGACATTTCCAAATCTCTTTCTCTTTCTGTTCAGAAACTTTAAGGGAAGAAAAGCGAAAAATGAATTCCTTCAGCTTCTTAAAAAGATTTACTTTCTTGACCACATTATCAACACAAACATTTCTCCCTGCAGTTTGTTTGTTTATTCAAAGCTGGCTTGGGACCCAGGCTGTAAGTTCCAGAAATAGTTTCAAGATGACAAAAGTAGGCAGCAACCCGCAAAGGGGTTTCAAAGAGACTCAAATCGGTATTTAAACTCAAAAATGCCATTTACCGGGGTTTGTAGAAGTTTGAGATTATCCAAGTCTCAGTTGATCCTGGTGCACAGTAAAGGTGCTATGGCCAAGATCTTAACAAATGGGTGCCAGAATTAGGCTCCTAAATTCATATTCAGGCATCTAAGTAACTATATGTGCTGAGGAGCTGGCACCTTCCACTGACTTCAATAGTCAATCACTGTATCTGTCTATCTACTTCAATTATGCTAGCCGTGGCACAAAAACAAAAGAAAACAACCCCTCTCTCCCACAAACCTCCAAACCAAAGCATATATATATATTCAAACTAGCTGGTCTAGCTTTAATCTTCTAGGAGTGTTTTACAACCAGACTTTTGCAAATTGTCCTTGTAATTGTATTGTGTGCAACCCACTAATTAACATAACCATGGTATTCCTGGTATAAACATGCATTTCAGAGTCTTTGACAGAGAACAGGATTGCAATGTTTACAGTTTTCCTTTCTGTTTACTGGGAGGTTTGATCCCAAGTGAAGAGGGTTTGACCTTTGGGACATTCTTCTTCGTGTGATGAGGATTTAGGAAACATTGCTTTTCTGCCTCTCATTTCACAACTACAGTTGCATTCTTTTTAGCACAGAAAACTCATAATGTTGAGATCAGGCACTTAAGGGATACAGGATACTTCATAAATTACTATTAATAATTTGGTCTCTCTCTTCCAAGTCTTGTCGCTCAGGGTGTGTCACTGCATTCCAGCATGTGTGAGTGTTTTTTCCATCCTAGACTTTTCTATTTTAATGCCCCCCCGGGAGTCTAATAATAAGATATCCAGCTCCAGGCCCCATCATCACCATCAGTGGCGTCACTGCTTGGGAGATGCTGAATCAACTGTTCTCCCCTGAGTAATGTTGGGCAAGTTAAACACATATGTTTAGTGCTCATGAAATCAGTACATACTTTATGCAGAAACTGACCACAGTTTGCACTGTCTCAGTAGTGGGAAAGTGGGGGCGTTGTTACAGGCAGCTATAAAGAATAGCTGCTGCAGATCATGCCTGAGACCACTGGGCCTGTCCAGGAAATTCACACGTTAAGACTTAAAGAATAACTTTTTTGCAGTCACTTTTTTGCAGAGTTGAAAGAGCTCACAGAACACAAAAGCAACACACCCTGCCAGATTTTGCCTCCCCTAACATTTCAGTATCTGAAGCGAAGTATTTTTTCACTCTTATAAATAGCTCTATTATCAGCTTGCTGTTCTTGTGAAATACAGTCACACTTTGTTTTTCAGATTCCAGGGAAGAGTTTACAGTTTTAATTAAAAGTGACCAAAATTTGCCCTGGTGTAACTATATTTGCTACTTCTTTTAGGACACTTCATTGGGCTTTGGATCAGGCTGTAGTGGATGAACAATAGGCACCATAAATGCTTCTAGTGGGTATTCCTCTCCAAAGATGATTCTACTTCTTCTTACAAACACACCTTTCTGGGTTTTCTCGTTTCTTGTGTAATCATATGTATCGCATACCAATGGAAGTCAGAATAGGGCCTGATGGTACATGCATGGATTTCAGAAGTTTCCCAGTGTGTCACCAATGAAGAACAGGTTTATAGGCTGAGAAATACTAAGACTTTGCAAAAATACAGGATCCTTAGCTAGATGCAATGGTATCAAATAGACACTTCCTCTCCTTGTACTCCCATGTACTCACTATGTTTTTAAAATCAAAATCTTGCTGGATGTAGCAGGGATCTCTAGGATTCTCATCTAAACGGAAAAAAAAATAGTGACCAAAATATGAAACCTCCTTGTCACAAATGGTAACTGGCAGTGTAACCTGTGCTCAGTTATCTGTCAGCAGGTGGTGAAATTTGGTTGCCATTTTGTGCAAGGCACCTGACACTTTTAACATGAAGCTGAACAGGGGAGGATTATTGACTCAGGATATGCCCTGAAGCATGAGGATTAAAGTTCTGGGACTCAATGACAGCTTAGAAAACATGAGTCGGATGCTAAGGCCTGATTCCGATCTTTCACCAGTATACATCAGGAATATTGCCATTAAAGTTTGCGGCATTACATTGTTGTGAAACCTGTCTAACTGGGAGCAGAAATCAGGACCTAAATCTCTACAGGGCTTCTTCAGATCCGCAGTGAGACTCATTATTTTATCCGTTAATAGGGAGGGGGGAGGGATCACAGCCTGTAGCCTTTAGCACCTGCTACACGGAGAGTGAAGGACCCCATTTACTTCTGTTTTATTAGCGCTTCATTCCACTCTCCAAAAGTGAGAAGCTCAAGTGACAATCTGTCCTGCTATCTGCTTTCCTGTAACTAGCTCAACTGGCTTTTAGGAAGGAAAGGGAAAATCAGAGCATAGCACATTGAGGAACTCCTGAAAGTCTCTCTGTTGTAAACAACTCAGAGCAACTCACTTACCAGATCTTCCTTGATACTACATTATGCAGGCTCTCATTTTCCGCTCTTGGTGTGTGCTTGGCCCCGGTTGGTAAACAGAAGCCTCCAGTAGCCAATCCAACCTAACATTTGATACATGCACCATATATTTTTTTCCCCATTCTGAATTACGCTGAGAGCTACCCACAGCAGATGCTGATACTCATGTCTGTGTCACACAAACAAGACAGCTTTTGCAAGTAGGATGGTTTTCTGATGAATAGGTAGCTGGGTGCGTGACCTTTGTGGACTTACATTGAAGAAACCTCTGGATCCCTTTGGACAAACAAACAAGAAGGATTTGTGCTTGGTCTCTCTGCTCTGCGCTGTTAAACGGTTGCTGCATTTCATCCCATAGGCAGCGGGTAAAGTGATTCCTCTATCATATATAGTATGTAAGTTAGTTTGTAACGTGCTTTGGGATCCGTCTGGATGAAAGGTGCTATATAGATGTATATCAGGGTTCAAATTAATACAAGATTAAAGGCTAGGAATAAAATTAATGCCACTCAATGTGGGCTTATGGAAAATAGGTCGTGTCAAATAAACCTGACTTCATTCTTTGATGAGATTACAAGTTTGGTTGATAAAAATAACTGAATAGATGTAATATACTTAGCCTTTCATAAGGCATTTGACTTTGTACTGCATGACATTCTGATTAAAAAAATAGCACTATACACTATCAATACAGCACACATTAATTGAATTGGGTAACTGACAGATTTGAAAAAGTAGTTGTCAATGGGGAATCATCATTGAATGGGGGTTTTCTAGGAGGGTTCCATGGGGGTCAGTACTAGACTTGATGCTATTCAATATTTTAATCATGATCTGGAAGAATCACTGCTGATAAAATTTATGGATGACACAAATATTGGTGGAGTGGTAAATAACAATGAGGACAGGGCAGTCATACAAAGCGATCTGGATCACTTGGTAAACTAGGCCCATTCAAAACATGTGTTTTAATGCAACCAAATGCAAAGTTCTACATCTAGGAACAAGCAATGCAAGGCATACCTACAGAATGGGGAACTGTGTCCCAGAAAGCGGTAACTCAAAAAGGATCTAGGGGTCATTGTGGACAAACAACTTAACATGAGATCCCAGTGAAATGCTAGGGCAGGAAGGACGAATGTGATCCTTGGATGTATAAACAGGGGAGTAGTAAGCAGAGCATGGGGTGATTTTACCTCTGTATAAGGGCATTGGTGAGACTAATACTGGAAATCCGAATCTAGTTCTGGCGTCTGTATTTTAAAAAGAATATTGAAAAACTGGAGGGAAAGTTTAGATTACCAAAAGGAAGACTGAGATGTTTCATGATAACAGTGTATAAGTATCTTCATGGGGAGAAAATAGTGTGGCACTAAAGGGCTCTTTCATCTAGCAGAGAAAGAAAGGCATAACAAGAACCAGTGACTGGAAGCTGAAGCCAGACAAATTCAAATTGGAAATAAGGAACAATGTTTTAACAGTGAGGGTGACTAACCTCTGCAACAAAATCCCCAGGGAAGTGGTGGATTCTCCATCTTTTGATGCCTTCAGATCAAGAGTGGATGCCTTTCTGGGTGTGACAAGTTACTGGGCTCAATACAGGGGTTATTGGGTGAAATGTAATGCCTATGTTACACAGGAGGCCAGGCTAGATGATCTAATGCAGTGGTTCTCAACCAGGGGTTCGGTGCCCCATGGGGGGCCAGGAGCAGGTTTCAGGGGGGCTGCCAAGCAGGGCCAGCATTAGACTCGCTGGGGCCCATGAAAGAAAGCTGAAGCCTCACCACGCAGGGCTGAAGCCCAGGTCCCTGAGCCCTGCCACTCGGGGCTAAAGCTGAAGTCTGAACAACTTAGCTTCACGGGGGGGCCCTGTGGTGTGAGGCCCCGGGCAATAGCCCTGCTTGCTACCCCCTAATGCCAGCCCTGGGTTTTATATGCAGAAAATCAGTTGTTGTGGCACAGGTGGGTCGTGGAGTTTTTATAGCATGTTGGGGGGGCCTCAGAAAGAAAATGGTTGAGAACCCCTGATCTAATGGATCCTTCTGCCCTTAAACTCTATGAATCATCATCATCATCATCATCAAGTGGTAGCATAGCTCACTATTAGATCTAAATCTGAGATCTGTTCACATATGCTGCCTCTCTCTATATACATGTAACTGGCAGTGAATTGTTTTGCAAGACCATTCACATGGAAGATGCTATACAAAAAATGAATAATTGGAGCATATTTTTCCATGGGCAGTGATTTATTTTCATAAAGAAAAAGCAAAGCCTTTTTTATTTAATAGAAAAATACATATTCTCTGGAAAGAGTTTGGGATAAGACTCAAGCAACTAAATAGCTGAGCCAAACATTTAAAGAAGTGTTTGGTTAAACAGCAGAGGAGATAAGATGCCCTGGGACCAGTAGCAGGGCAGGGGAACAGTATAAACTTGTGGAGTGAAATTGTCCAGAAGCAAAGCCCCACCGCTCACTTTGCAACAAAAAGCTTTCCTGTCTCCATGCAGATTATTGGCACTATAAATAGTTTCTGCTCAAAGTAAACATGTTTTGAGAGTACTCTGCCCTGCTAGCATGAGATCCCCAGGCTGAGCAGCTCAGCAGCAGCTTCCCAAGTGTCTCTCTCTCTCTGCACGTCCACACATTCCCAGTGACACAAAGCTGCTAAAGCCTCTTCCCCCACAAACAGTCATCAGACCCCAACCATTAATACAGACAATCCTGATGTGGCTTGTTAGTGGATTAGGCGCTTTACAGATTCCTCGATTTTTGTATATTTCACAGCCTGCTGCTGAATATATCTGGTTTTATAGCTTTGAAATTGGCCTGGGAGCCCCAGGATGATTTGTATGGGGACATGTTGATGCTCCTGCATTATCTTAGGACACTGACAAACAGAGCCCACTCTTTTAGATTTGGGGCAGAAAGAGGGTAATTTGTCACTAAAACTGCTTTCAGCCAATAGTCTTTTTCTCATCCCAACATTGCCAGCTTTCAATGTTTTATTGGAAGGTTGCAGACTTCCCCACTTTCTTTAACGAGCCCAGCAGCTTGTTGAAATGAGCTCTGCAGTTTATGACCCACAGTTTGTTTAAAGAGTGTGTGTGTGTGTGTGTGTGTGTGGCAGTAGGAAGTCTGGCAAAAATCAGAGCCTGCCACATTTTTTCCAGGCCTATATTGTGCAACTCCTTATTTCTTTGTCACGTCTGTCTCATCAAGTAACATTAATGGAGACCTTAAGTACAGCTTAATGCTAGTGGAAAACATAATTTATGCAAGGAACATAGATAATCCCATGTTTATTTTAAGCCTGCTGTAAAAATGTCAGAGTTACCTTTGTGGAGAACTAGATTCAGACTGCACTTAAGTCAAGTCAGAAGCAGGTCAGGTCTGTCTGAAAGGAGAGATTATTTCCTTGCTGAGCAGGAGTTCCTAACAGTCCTTTCTGCTGTTTGTTTTTCTTACTGGAACATTTAGTGGGTGCACAGTTAAGCAGCACTCAGCTGTTTTGGCGATTGTGTCCCAATGTTATCAGCCTTGAGGATCGGTTCACGCAGCCCCCTGAGAATGCCACTTCCCCAGTTCCCTTTGATCACAAGCTAAAGACCAACAATCGGCCCCAGGACACCTTGGGGCTCCTCACTGTCACATGCTTTGTTATCCTTTGCTGCACCAGAGTCCAGTGAAGTCCATGGCTGCAAAATCACAGTCCCAGCTGCAAAGCATGATAGTTCAGTTAATTCCTTGCAGGGCGGCTCTGAAGACTGTTCCCTGCCACATAATACGTGAGTCTCAAGAAACAAATATTGCGATTCCTTGCAGGCCAGCTCTGGTGGCTCCATAGGAAACAACAGACATCAGCAGCATGATACAGCAAAGCCAACATTCCTCTTGTCCAAAGTGGCCATGTCACTTCCCACCTGGCCTGGGCCACATAGATCAGACAGCTAGAAGGCAAGAAACAGCAAAATGAACACTTTAGAAAGACGCAGTAGCGAACTGGAGTAAAAGTGATATGGGAGGCTTCATGCACTGAGCCTTAAGGCTAGTTGTATCTTTTGCTGAACCAGTTTGCCCAACTTTGTGTTAATCTAGTCTATCAATTTCTTCCTATCTCTCTAGGCATATTGATACATGTTCAGCATTGTGGCCGGGAAGGTTTTTTTATTTTTTAACCCACTACTTCAGAAAGTCTGTGAAACAGAAAGTCTCTGCCCCAAAGATCTTACACTCAAATCCAATAGAACAATGGTTTTCAACCTGTGGTCCCTGAACCCCTGGAGGTCCGCAGACTATGTCTAAGGGGTCCACAAAAGGTTGCTGTTATCATAGAACCGTGGTTTTCAACCTGGGTCTGTGGACCCATATCTAAGATTTCCAAAGGGGCCTGGGCCTCCATATTGACATTTTTTAGGGGTCTGCAAATGAAAAAAGGTTGAAAACCACTGAAATAGAAAAAGGCAGTTCAAGGGGAGGTGGAGATGAGAACTATTAAGAAAATGATGGAGGGAGGGAAGTTTCCGCAGACATTTTTTTTACTTCCATCAAAATATCAAAAACTACAATTTTTTGGCCAAACCCCCAAAATTTTCAGTTTTTGGCCACAAAGATTTGGGTTTCCAGTTTTCAATGAAAAGTCAACGTTTTGTTGAATTGAAAACCCATTGAAGAAGAGCTTTGATGGAGAATTTTTGACCAGCCCTAGTGGAGGCAGCATCGGTGAGGAGATGCCCTAGGTGTCCTCAGGGAACACGTGGGTTAGTGGGAGGAAAGGAAGAGGTTTGGGTACAGGAGGCTGTTCTAAACATTGGAGGCTGGGAGAAAGAAGGACCAAAGCAGAGAATAGGAGGAGACAAAGGGAGCAGTTAGGAGGCAGGACTGGAGATCCCTAAGGAGCAAACATAGTGTGCCCATGCTCCCGCATCTCTATCATGCTTTATTATAATTAATTATTATTATTATTGAATATTGGCTCTGTGATGGTAGATCTTAGGAGCCCCAGACAAGGAATCTAAAAGCCAGTCTCTACCCAAAAGGTCTTACAGTCTAAGCATTTGTGTGAGACCCCCTAGTTTTGTGGGTTTATTTAACATCTGAGTTGGAGCGAGCGCAGGAACTCCAGCCCTCGCTGGATCAGCAGAGCAATCTGTTGGTGCTGTTGCTGGATAATGGGTCTCTCAGCAGTCACGCTGCAAAGCCTCCCTCTGCCAATTATGTGTCTCTAATACAGGCATCGCTTTGTGTTCAGAATTTCTTACAGTTATTTTGGGTAAGTAATAATGCGTGACTCAAAAGTACCATAGAGAGATAGGCTGATGTCAACTGATATGTTTTTGGAAATAAAACTCACTTCCTGAAGTTGGCCTCAGAACAGAAGAAAATTGAGTCAAGATGCTCAGAGATTCTAGGCACTCCAGGTTGGTTTGGGCTCAGAGATCACAAAGAGAGAGGGCGCACCCGGCTTTGCTGACTGGCTTTTTCCTTCTTCAGTGACTTACTGGAATCACCATGGCAATTCTCTTGCTGTCTACTTTTTCTTCTGGGTACTGTTCTCTCTTCCGGCACATGTGGCAGGAGCTAATGCGGGTCTATATCAGACTGACTGGTTTGTTCTTTTCTAATTAACATAAAAGAGAGTCTCTCTGGAGGAGACAGAGTAAGACAGATTCGCAGCAGACCCAGCTAAGCTGCCTTTTCTTGGTATGAGGGGATTTTCCCAGCTGGTGTGAAGGCAGCTAGTGAGGTTGAGGCCGGATGGCACCAATGTCCATCTGGTACCTTATGGAGGAAGCACAGGGTGGGAACATCTCCCAGCTACTAGTCTGATTTGGTTTCTATCATGTGTATCGCAAGATTGAAGCTGGAGAAACTAAGTTCACTCCTCTCTTGTTATTCTCGCCAAATTGCTCACCTTGGACCCAATCCAAATCTATTAAAGTCAGTGGGAAAGCTCTCATTGTCTCTAGTGGGAATTGGATCAGACCCTGTGAGTATGTAGCATATTTTCCAATTATGCCACACCCACCGATTATATTTTATCTTAAACCAGATTGTAAACTCTTTGGGGAGGGACTATGGCTTCCTAATTTGTCTGTACAGAGCCTAGCACAATGGGGCCCTGATCCTGATTGCACTAATGTAATACAAATAAATAATAATAATAGTATCTATCTATCATATCTGGATTTTCACACTGCTTGCCACTATGCTGTCTCTGAGCTTTCTGTCCTTAATTATTGTATAGTGCTCTTAATAGTTGCTGCTTTTCATCCCAGAGTTGACTACATTTCAGTGGTGGTTGAAGTAAAGTGTGCATGGACTTCAGATCATTTTTTAAAGTATTGTATGCACTTTGGGATCCTTTGGAGCAAAAAGTGCTCTATAAAATGTAAGGTTGTTACTCTATTGGGTTTTTCCTTTTGCTGTCTCCAATAAAGTTGTTCTCATTGTATTGGTTGTTACGGCACATCACACCAAAACACTTAGGAAAAAGGAAAAACACCAAGGTGCAGCTGAGAAGTGAATCTGAACAATATGCAAAGGGAACCTAGAACAGCTGTCCACACAAGGCACTAAACAGGTGGGAGGTCTTTAGTTGTGGTTACAGTAAGTAGGAGACCTCTGTGACAAAGGCAACGGTGCTCAAAATTGAAGGAAGGATGTTAAGCCACATGCAGCTGCTGGGAGATGAGGTTACAATGCAAATCTAAACAAAGCTTTTGCTAAAAGGAAATAGATCCTCCTATGTGCAGGGAGGTTGAAACTGAGCAAGTAGCTGCTTGACATCATCAAGCTGAGCATTGGATTACAACAAACAGGGACTTGGAAAGAGAGGTAGGACACGCCCCCCAAACCCTTGAAGTGCAACTTCATTTAGCAGCTATTAGTACCAGGAAACTGTAAGTCTGAAACTGACTGTGATAAGCTGGCCTGCTTGGCTGCTTGCCATACCAGGCAGGTATGCTTGGGGGTTAACTGAGCCCGGATTTGTTCGTTAGCGGCTTGATTTCTTAACTTGGAGAGCAGTGGGAGCTGTGTTCCGTAAGTACAGTTTTACATGCTGCTAAGAGAATGAGCTGCAGTGAATACAAACGTTAGCAATTTACAGTGCATCAGATATAGGAGTAGTTATTTTTACACAGTGATACGTATGCGATTACAAGGAAGTGCTGATCCGGTCCAAAGCTCTCAGCGTTGTTGTGTGGGAGCCAGAACTGTGACTCTGATGGATTATTTGTCTAAAGATATATTAAACTTTTTGCCTAAACTACTGGGAATGGCAGAATCAAGCTGCCCACAAACCATAGACTAAATAGAATCCCATTTTTCTACGTAGTGTTTGTAGGTTGGTTGGTAGGGATGTGGCTACCATTCCACTTGAAAGGAATGCCATTCAGTACTTGCTCCAAAGGGCAAGTGGAGAGAGTGTATTCAGTATTTAGAAATCAAAACGCAACTTGTCTCTGTGACACCAATGGGAACCTCTAGCCTGATTTCTGTAGTCTGTCTGTTTATTTCTAGAAAGTGACCAGGCACAGAATATCCTACAGCATTGGTTTAGCCTTTGGCTTACGAATGAAAAAATAATACAAATCCACAAGCTGTCCTGAGGGACTCTGTGTATGGAGCATATACTATACCAGGCACATCGTGCTGTGATAAGGGCGATCATGTTATAACATGAAATATCATTAAGGACTGCGAGGAATGGCATGTGTACTAAAGGTTCAGTCTGCACCATTGATGTGAATGGGAATTTTTGTCACTAGCTTCAATGGAAGCAGAATCAGAGATGCTGTAGGGTCCAGCCTCATAAGCAAATGCAAAAAACTTAGTGTTTTAAAATGAAGAGCCTTAAATAAAGCCACAGTGAGGTGGGATCAGCAAAACACTTTATAAACTGGATTGAAAAATCCTCCCTTGTGGATCAGGGCTTTGTCTGATTTGGCTTATGGGGGTGCAGATCGTATGAATCTCACAACAGGTGAAAAGGGGTGGAGGAAGGGAAATGTTTCCATTTGCTCAGGTCCACAAAATGTGAACCAAATCCAGCTTGCCTTACTTACAGGAGCAGTCTCACTGGTGCCTAGATTCTCCTGGGATGGATGGATGGATGAGTTCACAAGAGCACATCAAATAAGAGGTAGACCTAGAAAGTATGTTGCACCAATGAAATAGCATTAAGGTGAGTCCTTTAGAGAGGGGAAAACTCCAAGCTCAGCCTGCAAGCCAGATGCAGCCCATGGAGTTCTGCACTAAGAATTGCCAGAACCCTCCTGTTTAATAAAGAGATGCTGCATGTAATGCAGTAAGCAGTCCATTCCATGACTGCTGAATCCAGGCCAAGACAGACCTTATGTGGTAACTGTGAAGCACAAGCTGCATTTCCCAATCTGTGAGCTAGAAAGAGCTACAGAATTATGAGTAACCATTATCCTGAAGACTCCTCAAGCCTCTTCTCTCTAGTGAGGGACACTACATTGGTGGCAAGGACATATGGGTTGAGGCTCAACACCTGGTCTCATTCATGCTGCAAATGCAGTTTCACTGAAGGTCTCTAGAGCAGTGGTTCCCAAACTTGTTCCGCCGCTTGTGCAGGGAAAGCCCCTGGCGGGCTGGGCTGGTTTGTTTACCTTCCGCGTCCGCAGGTTCGGCCGATCGCGGCTCCCAGTGGCTGCGGTTTGCTGCTCCAGGCCAATGGGAGCTGGAAGCAGCGTGGGCCGAGAGACGTACTGGCCGCAGCTTCCAGCAGCTCCCATTGGCCTGGAACAGCGAACCGCGGCCACTGAAAGCCGCGATCGGCCGAACATGCGGACGTGGCAGGTAAACAAACCGGCCCGGCCCGCCAGGGGCTTTCCCTGCAGAAGCGGCGGAACAAGTTTGGGAACTACTGCTCTAGGGTCGCCCAGAGGGGGGGGGCAAGTGGGGCAATTTGCCCCAGGCCCCACAGGGGCCCCCACGAGAATATAGTATTCTATAGTATTGCAACTTTTTTTTATGGAAGGGGGCCCTGAAATTGCTTTACCCCAGGCCCCCTGAATCATCTGGGCGGCCCTGCACTGCTCTAGAGACACCAGTCATCTATCTCAGTGATACCCAGCCATCTCAACTACAACAGGAAATGCCAAGTCCCCCAGGCAAAGCTCCACACTGGCACTAATGTGCCAGGCACCCAGTTCTTAATGTTCATTGAGAGATCCCATTTCACATGTGAAAGAGTAGAGTGAAAGCTCAAGTACCTATGGAAATGGGTATCATGGGTAAGGTAGATGGACTCCAACCATGGATATCTCTGATAATGAAGGCACCAAAACCCAATAACCCAGATCAAATCAGAATATGAATCTCCCCAAAACTGTGCTCCTCTGGGAATGGCATGACTCACCCAACATTGATGCCACCATTGGTGATTTTGAGGAAACCACAACTTTCTCCTTGTCGATGTCAGTGCTAGATGTCATCAGCTTGAACTTACACTAGAATTGAGCTCTCTCATCATCGGAACAGCTTAGAGTCTTTCAGCTTCAGTGAAATCTGGCTTTTTTAAAAAAAAAAAAACAAGCAGCCTTTTACACAAAGACTTTCTGGTTTTAATTTTTTTATGGTTTTGGAAATTTTCCAAAAAAAATTTCAACAGAAATTTTAAACAAAAAAATTAAGCTTTTGTTTATTCTGAAAAAATGCTTTCTTTTCTGTTTCCATATTGACACATTCCATCTGAAATTTTTTGATTGGTCATTTTAGTCACATGGTTCAATTTTCAAAATGCGCGTATTTCAAATCAGAAAAATTCTGTCTGAATATAATTCTGTAGAACATTCAGAACATTAAAACTGGACCATCGTAAAACATAAAATGAAAAATGCTTTCAAATTTCTTGAAATTTCCTATGTATCTATAGTACTTAGATAGTCCTGGTTCCAGTCTGAGCACTTAACTGTCTTTAGTGTATTTATCCTCAAAACTCTCTTGTGAGTTAGGGCAAAGATATTCTCCCCATTTTGCAGGTGGGGAACTGAGGCACAGAGAGACTACGTGACTTGCCCAAGTCATGCAGGAAATATGTGGAAGAAAGAGAAAATTGAGCCTGAGTCCCAGACTTTTCCTAACCACTGGACCATCCTTCCAATTTCTGTGGAGCTGTGCCTCCCACCTTTTTCACCCAGATCTGATACAATCTCAGCACCTCTTAGTCTTCAGCGGTTCACAAGACTCAAACCCCCAACCCAGCAGTTTCTACAAGACTGCCTTAGCACCAAAAAATTCAGCAATTAGATCTGATTCATGGGACTCATGGCAAATCAGTCAAAGCAGTTTGGGTATTTGAAAGACTCCAAGAGCGGAACCTCACTCTCAATTGAGCTAAGTGGGAATTCCACAAATCCCCAGGAGAATATTTTGTCTGTCATTTCTGCGACTGGACTAGTCCCAGATCCTAACAAGGTAGCAGTTATCAGAAGCTTGTCGGTTCCACAGCATGCCAGTGAGGTACACTACCTCCTAGGAATGCTTAAGAATTGTGTATACAGCTACTCAGGATCATTTCTATACCTGGGTAGTAACATCATTCCAGAAATCAACCAGTCTAGGGCCAGTGGTTTAAGTGTAGGGGAACTTTCCTCCCCCACCTTAAACTATTTATTCCTTGGCTGCAAACATTTCACTGTCTCTCATCCTAGGGGGGGGTGTATTTTTCTGCTTCTCCCCCATAGAGTTCCATGGCTTGTGCTATGATTTGCTAAATTCCTTATATCGCAACCCAGCATTTACATTGGGATGAGCTTTGAGACCTTTGTGTCGCTTCTCTGTACCCACTCTCGACTAGAAATGTTACAAATCATAAGTCACTGTGTGGGGGCATTCCCATAAGAGCTCTGTAATACTTGGATTTGTTGGTGATGGCAGTGTAGGCACAACTTATCCCTGGTGTAGCTCCATTGACTTTGGCAAAGTTGCTTTTTATCCGGAGCATAACTAACCTGTGGAACTCGCTGCCACAAGATATCACTGAGACTAAGAGTTTAGTAGATTTTAAAAACAGATCAGGCATATATATGGAGATGAATATCCACAGTTATAATGAATAGCATATACTTTTTGCTTCAGGACAATGACTAGCTGTGGGAGGCGGGGATATTCCACAACTGTCCATTGCAAGATTTCTTGCACTTTTATCTGAAGCAGCTGGTGCTGACTATTATTGGAGGCAGGATATAGGACTAGCTGGGTCACTGGTCTGAGCTGATAAGGCAATTACTATGTACATCAGGCTGAATTCAGTCCATTGTTTGCCCATGAATCAAGAGGTGTGAGGCTGACCTTTTCCAAGCTGCTGTCACATGGACTTAACCAAAAGGGATTTCCTTTCTGGATCAGAAGTGATACCAAAGCATCTGTTGTGCAAAATAATGCTGAATTATGGCAGAATAGTTCCAGGAATTTTGGAACATCTGTTCATTTTGAAACCGTGCTGAGATCACTGCATTAATTCCACACGTTCAGCTACCACCCAGTCACGTCAGAGAATGGAGCACAAAAAAGATGTGTATTTGGCTGAAGGCAATGCTAGTGTAATTCATTCACAATCAGATACACTGGGGATGCTCCTGCAGGTGTCCTGAAATAGCTGCCCATTAAATTCACTAGATAAAGGTACACCTCTACCCCGATATAACACAACCAGATATAACACGAATTCGGATATAACGCGGTAAAGCAGCACTCTGGGGGGGCGGGGCTGCCCGCTCCAGCGGATCAAAGCAAGTTCGATATAACGCGGTTTCACCTATAACGGGGTAAGATGCAGCAAATCTGAAGCACTGGGCTCTGGCTCTTTGGGCTGCACAGCCAATGATCCACAGAAGAGCAGAAGGACAAAGAAGCAAAATAAAAGAGCAGGGACTTTCTAGGTGGGCATCCTTCCTTCCTAGATTCATGTGCCTGGCTGGTGCCCTAGTGGGGGCAATGTATTTTGCCAGACATATGGGAATGCTGCTTCGTTTCCAGCCTGACATGTCAATGGAGCTCCTGATTGTCAAAGAAGGAAACGATGCAGTAAATGTGTGTGGTCAAATTTTCCCTTCTTTATCTGGACACTAATAATAATAATAATTAGTATTTTGCATTTAAAAAGCCCCTGTCATCTGACCATCTCAAAGTGCTTCCCAAACATTAAATAAGCAAGTCTCCCCCCTACCTCTGTGAGAGAAGCAAGTATTAATAATAGTGCCATTCTATTGATGAGGAAACTGAGGCACAAAGAAACAAAGTGACTTGCCCAAGGTCGCACATGAATCAGTGGCAAAGCCAGTGATGGCCCTCATGAGTTTTGCCTCATGCTCCAATCACTCAATAATTCAGTGGAAAGCCAACAAAAAAAAAAGAAAGGGCCCAGATCTGCACCATGGTTGCAGCTGGGGAGGGATTATGCCTGTCGTAGCAGTACAGTGGGCTAATGAATTAAACCAGTTAAAGTTGCTGCACCAGCTAGTTCTTGCTTTCCATTCTGCTAATATTTGCTCCTGGGACAAAGGGAAAAAACAGTCCATGATGTTCCAGTTGGTCTGAAAGCTCAAACAGCTGCTAAAATAAGTGCCTTGGCTGAATTTTGCAGGTCAGAAGATTGGAATCTACCAGCAGTTGTTAGGACCATAGAGGAAATTTATTTGACTGGGGTTCAGGGGCATAGGGATAACATTCAGCTGCAGGCAATGGTGAGTAAACCTAAGAAACACAAGATAAACTAAACAAATCATCTAAAAATACAGTACCAAATTTCCCCTCTGGTCTTAAAGCATCTAATAGGGAAGTTTCACTGATTTAAACTCCAGTTTGGCTGGTAACTGAAATGTATTTACATTCTTGAGGGAACCAGTGAATCCTCTGAGCCTGCTGGGTTCAAGCTGTCAAAAGTGGGGTCGTTGCACTTCTCCACAGCATGTGCAAATCGGTTAAAAAAAAAAAAGAGAGAGAGAAACCACTTTGGGAAGCAGGGCCTCTTCCTAGGCCTTGTCTGCATTGGGACTATAGCCAGTGGGGTTGCTGCATTGGTGCAAACCCCTGATGTAGACATCATGGTTCACACGAGTGGTTAAATCCCAACGTAAATAAGTTTACTGCCTTCGTGTCCATCAAGCCAGGCTCTGGAAAGCCAGGTCCCCAGCCCGCCAGGTAAGGCCCTTTCAGCATGTGCTTTTCCTTGGCAGCTGTGGTCACAGGTAGATTTAAAGCGGGGTCGGCACAGTGAATGTACTAATTAAAGCATAGCCAATTTTCATTATATGTATTTTTCCTTTCTCCTGTTCCTCAGAAACATTTGCTCTGATGTGTACGCAGCTGACCATCTGAAGACATGGATAGTAGGAAGGTCAACTAAATAAGGTAAGATTTTACATTCTAATTGGTTATCTGGAAAGGCAGCTGGGGGGGACTTGATTTTTCATTCACAGGGTGACTTAAAATCACACAAACTGGAAGGATT
>NW_020664481.1:19323808-19337510 GCF_002925995.2 Terrapene triunguis
CGGCTTCTCCTCGCCCCCATTGGCCCGGGACGGCGAACCGCGGCCAGCGGGGGCCGCGATCGGCCGAACCTGCCGCGTCAGCAGGTAAATAAAACTGGCCCGGCCCGCCAGGGTGCTTACCCTGGCGAGCCGCGTGCCGCGTGCCGAACGTTGCCGACCCCTGTGCTAGAAGGTTGTTGAATGAGAGCTAAAAAGAAGCTTTAGGAAATCCATACACCCATACATCCTCCTGACTGGAATGTGTTGGCATCTAATTTAGATCTCTTCTAACTTCTATAAAGGGTTAATTAGATAGTGAGACACAAGCAATGGGTTGAAGGTACAGTAGTCTGGGAAGCTGACCTGGAAAAGGAGATAACATAAGCCTCGGGAACTCATTCTGAATAATATACACAAAACCTTTGTGGAGTGGCATAGCTGGGCCATGCAATTAAGGGGAACTGTTGCAAATTCCCCATTTATTTGTATGTGATCCCAGTGTCTGTACACAAACCCCAACTCATGTGTTGTTAGTAAGGGTTTTGCCCCTGAAAGTCTGAACCTTAAAGTTTGCATGATCCCTCCTAGACATTGCTGGATGTGCAGAGATTGCACCTCTACGGTTAACATCTACTGTACTGCTGTACATGACTTCCCTACAGTATTTCCTATACTTACAACATATGCCATGGCACGGTACTTATACCAAGCCATGGTGAAATGCTGGCTGCCAGGGGTTACATGCTAATGCAAACCATGTTCTGCTGTCTCTCAGTTGTTGGTATATTTTGTGTAGCATTTGGGGTATATTTTGAAAACAATACTTCATACACATACACCCTGCCCTTTGTTACACATTGCACTTACACATTCATTAAACATTTCTTGCCAATACAAATGCATGTCACAGACCCTAACTCTGTGTTTAGATTAAATCTAAAAATCCCTGGTGAGCCCCAAATCCTCAACCCTTTACAAAGTCTTAGTAAATGCACACGGGGTTAAGAGATCCAGTGGACAGAGTCCTCTGGCTCTGTAGCCACTGCTTCCCCATTGTGGAGGATAGGTGTTAGCCGATAGATCCATGCAATCAGAGTTCCACTGGCTATGCCCTCTAGTCTTCCCAGATTCAATCCCCCGCTCTATGGGCGAGCCATGGAGGCATCAGCTGTGCTGTTTCTTGGTACATATTGGCTGATAATGTGGAGCTCTCTGCCATCACGATTGCAGTGTTTGCAGCTTCGGTGATAAAGGACCATAATCCAAAAGGATTCTCTGGTGCATCCAGCCTCATTTTTCCTGCAAATCCTCTCAATGGTTTGCTATGCACCTGCTGTGCACAGCACTCTGCCCCTCAGGTGTTGAGACAGTGTATGTACAGCCACCCCAGCCTAGTGGGGGATGTGGGGGGGGGGGGGAGAAAGAGGTGGAATCTCAGTGGATGCATAAAATATGACTCTTCTACATGCCTGGGAGCTTTCTCTGTTTTGCTGATTAAATCAGTCAAGTCCACTTGAGGGAAGACTGCTGCCCCTCACTCTGCAGCATCTGCATGTGCATCTGGCTCCTGTTCTGCAATTTACACAGAGCAGGATTTAACCTGTCTGTAGGGAGAAGCTGCTGTTGCTTAATGCATGTCTGAGAAGGAATTCTCCACCTTTCTTTTCCAAAGCACACGGAGGAAGAGTTGTTTCAGCCCAGCCTGGCCATCACACCAGAGGCGTAGCGAGCGCCCTCCGTACCCTCCGACCGGAGGGGGCCCCGCAAGGAAGGGGGCCCCTAAAAGTGGCAAAATAAATACCGCATTCCAGTTTCTGCATTGTAAGGGGCCCCGCCCGGACATATGTTCGGAGGGGGCCACCGTTCGGAGGGGGCCACGTTCTTTGTTGCTACGGCCCTGCATCACACTTTGAGTGGGAAGTTTTAAGGCGTTTCAATGAGTCAACATAGTAGGTGAAGATGACAATTCTAGGCAGATAACAAAAACATTTGGACTGGGCTTGTGGGTCCCCTTGCACCACAGCAGGACTGATTCTATTATGCCTAAATTGTCCCTAATAAATGAGGGTCTAGTCTAGTCTTGCCCAAACGCCACTGATGACAACTTTGCAACTTCCCCTGGGAGATTAATTCCAGTCTCATTTTTTCTTAAGCCCCAAAGGCAGGGATTTTCCATCATCATTCAAGGCAAACATTGCTACTCCCCTATTATGGACCACATAAGATGTTTCTCTTAATGAGAGGGAAGACTATATAAGATGGTACCTTGGGAGCAGACTGGAGCCAGTGTTGCTAATCAGCCAGGCTTTTTCCATAGCAACATTCTCTAGGGCCATCTGCTTTATTTTTGTGCTCTTACTGAGAGCTGCTGGGGACCTGACCCACAAGTAAGCTTGCTACCTACTCCCCAGGGCCAGGCCCTTCAGATCAGTCCTATTCAAAAGAAATATTTCTTTGAAAAGTTGAATGTGACTCTCCTAGGCTAGTGGAGGTTTGAATAGGAGGAGAAAGATACAGGTGCCCTGGGGTCTGTGCATGTTGTGCTCACATAGTCTCCCTGAGCTCTTTTACACTGAGAATTGTATACCCTAGCCTGCAAGACAGCGGTCTTAGTCTGGGCTCTCCCTTCCTAATGACATATTCTCATAAAACAAGAGCACTCTAGTTCCTCCCCTTCTCAGGATATAAACAGCGGTCACATCAAATTCATTTCCTTCCCTTTTTGGGTACAAACAACTGCTTCCCACAAACAGCAAGGCCCTCACTCCTCCTGAATTAACTCTGCTCTCTCCTCACCCCCATTACCCACAGCTTGAGTTGTCCTACTTCCTTTTATACATGGCAACAGCTGCTGGCCCTTTTGAAAATGAGCCTCAGCTGTATCTGCTCCCCAGCCATTTAACCCTTCCATGCCTGGTTCCACACCCCTACAGCCCTGCCAGGGGACATGAAAGCATGGCCTTGAATGGAATGCCCTAGGCCAGCAGGATTAGAAGAAGGGAACTGATGCAGTTTGTATCCTGACAGGTCACTCAGAATTCAGCAGCCTGGGAAAAATCACATTGCCCTAATGTGCTGTGGGAGTATGGGGTAGTTTTCAGCCTTTGAGTGGAAATACACCAGTGATCAGAGTCTGTTTTCCATACTCATTGTTTTATTAATATCTTCCATACAAACAACTCAAAAAACCCAGGGAAAAATAAAAATAAAGAAAAAATATGCCACCATAATGCTCCCTGCTGCTCAGTGATATTCCTCCCTTCCAGGGCTCTATGAAGGGCACACAGACGTAGGTTAGAATCAGCAAGTAGGGGCTAACTGCCATGGAACAGCTCACCCCAGAAATACAAGGCTCCATGTGTTACATCTAGAATTATAGAATATCAGGGTTGGAAGGGACCTCAGGAGGTCATCTAGTCTAACCCCCTGCTCAAAGCAGGACTAATCCCTAGACAGATTTTTGCCCCAGATTCTTAAATTGCCCCCTTAAGAATTGAACTCATAACCCTGGGTTTAGCAGGCCAATGCTCAAACCACTGAGCTATCCTTCCCCCACATTGGTGTGTGGCAAGTACAGCGCCCTGGATTCTTCCCTGCCCTGGTACAAAACCTGTCACAGGATGGAGAGGGGCGGCAATATGCCTGCCCTAGCCTGAGGCTCTTGGGAGTCGGTCTGTCCAAGATGCAGGTCAGAGCAGGCCTGAAGGCTGCCTTACATTGCAACTGCTGCAATAGCCTTCCAGGGTCATTGCAGCACTACGGAATAGCCAGGGGATAAGCATGCTCTGACCCTACCCTCTCCATCCCTGACACCTCCCTGATATCCTACCTGTGTCCATACCTGGCAGAAAGGTGCCCTACCACTGGGGTCTGCCCGCAGGGCCTTGTAGCTGCTTGGGTTAGTATAACCAGCCCAAAGGGGCCAAAAGGCACTGATGGTTTCCTTCCAGCAGAGGTATTTTTATCATTATCACTAATGTACTCATTTGGGTGCTGGATCATCCCAGTTCTGTGGGCTCTTTTTAAGCTAGATAGTTAACTTTAACATGCCAAAACTTCCCTTTCCTAAAAAGGGCTCATAAGTAGAGATTGGTACCCTGCAGCACTCTGTCTGCACTGACCCCGGCTTTGCAAGTGGAGCCCGGATCTTCAGTAATGTGCTTCTTCCCTAGAGGATGTAGAAAGAAAGACCCGATTTATTAGCGTCTAGAAACTATGGGTTGCGTAAAACAAATTCAACATGGGAACAAAGCAAAAATACACTGTCATAGCAACTGGCTTATGGCTGAGTGAAGGAACCAATTATTTCCATTAATCAACATGCTGAGAAGGTTTAAAATGCAACTTTGAAAAATCAGGCTAGATCTCAGAATTTGTTTTATAAAAGCTTGGTTGCCAAGGGAGAATGTGACTCACTGTCACGTTTTTCAGGATTTTTCAGGACAGACACTAAACCCGTGTTCCTAAGGTAGAATGAAATCAACCCTGCCCTCATGCAGGTAGACAGACTGGAATAGTGTCTCTTCCATCCCCAAGCAAGGGCCAGATCTTCAACAGGTGTCAGTTGGCATAACTCCATTGAACAGTGACTCACACCAATTGAGGAGCTGGCCTTCCAGCTGAAAGGGAAGCTTAGCTTGGTTTGAAACTGACCTTCAGAGAAGTACTCATACCACAGTGAGGCTAGGCAGGATAAATGCCTATCCAGACAGACAGATGATACTGAGGACAGAGAGAAAATGAGGAGAGAAGAGGACTGTTGTTGTGTTCAGTTGGCCCTTTCCTTCCCTCTCCCTCAAGCTCCATTAGTTCAGACAGGAACCATGACAGTCAGGGCCAGCTCTAGCATTTTTACAGCCCCAAGCAAAAAAAAAAAAAAAAGCCGCTCGGACTGTGTCGCCCCAAGAATGGACGGAATGCCGCCCCTTAGCATGTGCCGTCCCAGGCACGTGCTTCCTCTGCTGGTGCCTGGAGCCGGCCCTGATGACAGTAACTTGGAGGGGCAGTTCCGTTCTGAATGGGATAACTGTGTACAAATGTCATCATGGCCTCTATGTTAATTATGTCTCTGACTCAGGTCCAAAATGCTCCCTTTGCAAGCCCTAGCTGCCCATGTCCCAAACTCAGCCTGGGTCCTGAGAGTCAAGCTGGGTTCGTTCTGGGTCAGGCATCATCATCACCAGTAATAGCGATTCACTGTCTTCCAAGGTGTTGCACAGGGAGGAGTATGGAACCGAGTAACAAAGGTTGTCGGTGTTTTGTGAGTCAGAATAGACTCCAGCTCCCCCTACCATAGCTGGGTTTCAATCCCTCTAGTCAGCAGCTCTGACTCCGGATACTCAGAGGGAGCAGTTTAGTGGAGTAAGAAGGAGTCACATTACCTGTATTGCCACCCCCAAACATTCAAACTAATGATCCAGGCCCCCAAGACTCAAGAGATTTTTATAAATAAATACATCTGGAGTTATTTTCTTTCCCTTCTGGTTTCTCAGCCTTTAGGGGGCACTTGGGTCAGGTTTTCAGACTTTTCCCTGCTCTCATAGGGGCAATGAAAGCTGCGATTCTCACGTAACCCCTGACCCTAGAACTGGGGCTGTACGAAAAACACCCACTATTGCAAGAAGTGTCCCATGTCACATTGGGGAGCAGAAGCACACTGTCTGGCTTAAAGCTAGCTCATGTATGTCTACACATGTTACAATCACACCTCCCACTGTCTCATTGCCAAGTCTCCCTTCACAGCTGTGTGATGCTGGTTTGTGCCCCTAGAGGCTGCAGACAAGGGAGAACTGTAAGTAACTTACGCTAGCCCCTTTTCATCACTTGATTACTCAGACATGCTTTCTACTGCATGCTACTATCTATTGCCATTACATGGGATTAGATGTAGTCTTTTATCACCACCATAAACTGACACTCTGGTGCTGCCAGTAACAGGTGGCACAGGATCAGAGCTGCTACTGGGGCTGAGAGGTTAAAGCTGGCTAATGCAAATGCTATTAAGGCTGTTGCCACTGACAAAAGCAGAACAATACACTCCTGAAAGCCCTGCCACAATTACCTCTTTCACGGGCAATGAGGCGGCACAGCCACAAAAGCAGTTGTTCTATTCAACTGTCCGGGGCCTTGTTTGTTACTTTACCATCTTGCCTGAATAAGTTATGTCTGTTGGGATCTGGGCCGGTGCAATACCAGAGGAACGTACAGTGTGTTGAGTAGCTGGAGTGGCAGGAGATGCGGTGGCTCAGGAATGAGGTCTGTTGGCAGCCTGGGGGACTGGACAGTTGAAGGTGCTGCAGGCCAGAACTGAGATGCACTGACAGAGTTTCTGAGGTGCACAGAGCTAGAGCAGAAGGGGATGCTGCAGGCTAGGATTGAGATGCATTGGGAAAGTTGAATGGGTGCCCCAGAACTGGGATAACAGGAGATGCAACCGCTCAAGTCAGGATTAAAATACATGGGCAGAGCTATGTAGGAGGAAGCCACGAGTGGAGCAGCGAGGGATACTACAAGTTCAGTCCTGAGGTGCACTGGCAAAGCTATGGGGGGTCCTCAGAACTGGAGCAGCAGGGCATGCACAAGAGCAGCAGGTGGGCCGAGGTACATTGGCAGAGCAGTGTGTGGGGCCCAAGCTTGAGATAGCAGGGAGTGCAAGAGAACAGGTGAGGACTGAGATGTTTTGATGCTATGCAGGGGAAGTTCACCGGGCCCCTATGCACAGTGGGGCTAGCTCAGGCCACTTCAGATAGTTCTTTAATTCCATGAGCATGAAATGCATTTATGTTTTAAAACAAATAAAATGTAAAAGCATTAATCTGTTGATGAGCACAGAGGGTTAGACCCTTAGATCCCCTTCATATGTTACTCCTTTATGCCCTGTCTTTTTGGCAAATCTGAAAGAACCCTTAAATCCCTCCTCCTCTTGCAATAACCTGGAAGCTGAAGAAGGTGGCTGTGTTTAACTTGGTGTGGCTGAGTCTACTGAACTTAGCGTGAGAGCCAGAGGGTGCAGTGTTAGTTACAGTGACTTCCTTCCCAAAACAGCAGTGAGCTTTATATAACACAGTCCAGCCGGACATCTCATTTGTCTGGGCTGCTGCTGGGAGATCCTGGAAAAGCTAGTGGAGGGACCCGGCAAGTCTTTTCCATTAGGTTCTAGTTAATAGGAGTTACATGCATGGACGGATCCAAGACTAGAGACCTTCCCTCTGATTGCTTCTTTCCTTTGCCAGCCAAGGAACATGGAGCCTTTAAGATGCTGTGCTCCCTGCCTCCCACAACATTAAGTGGTAATAAGAGCTGGGAACACTCAGCACTTTGCAGGAGCCAAGCATGCCAGCAAAGCCCATTAAGACGGTGAGCTCTTTGGGGCAGGGACTGTCTTTGCTCTGTGTTTGTCCAGGGCCTAGTGCCATGGAGTGCCATGATTGGGGCTCCTACATGCTACTGCAATACAAATAATAAGCAATAACAATGACAAGTTTGAGAGAGTTATATTCGGGGTGGGGAGGCATTTTCTTGCCCCGACCTTGTTTTCAGGGGGCTTAAACCACACTGAAAACCCCCTCGCTCTTTGGGATGAAATTTCTTATGCTCGTTCACAGGCACAATGTCATTCTAACGGTTGCTAAAATTCCAGCTGCCTGTTACCAGAGTCCTGGTGAAAACCCCTTGACCCTTCGTGCTAGTTCTGCCTTGTTCCCCCTCTGGCTGAGGCTGTGACGCGGGAGTTTTCCCTGCAGACCTGAAGGAAGCACAGAAATCCTGTCGCTCCCTTTTCTGTGCTCTAGCAGGCCCCCTCAGAAGGAAACCACCTCACTCTATGAATATTTTAAGAGCTCAGCGGGGCTGGTGTGTGTGCTTTGCAGTTGTTATGGATCTTGCCCCAATAGGGGAGTTCTAATAATAGATCCTGTACTATGGAATGAGAGGGCAAGGGGCTGATTCTTAGAAGAAAGCTCTTTGTCTATACAAGAGATTGTACAAATTCACTCATGTCCCCGTAGGGTATTAAAGGGGAAATGAAGCGGGATGTAATGCCTGTTGAGAGCAGCTGATCACAGGCCCCTTTTCCCCTACAAACCCACAGTGCTATGCTTTTAAGAAAGATGCACCTTTTATTCAGACAGATCGGCATCACCGGTTCCTTCGGATTCAAAGCTTCAAGACTTCGTAGAATTTCAGGCCAGAGGGGACCATTAGATCATCTTATCTCCCATGTAGCACAGGCCATAGACTCTCAGCCAATTACTGAGCCCAATAATGTGGATGCGCCTGTCCCTTGTGCCTTGCTGTCCATGTGTCATTCGTACTGATCACACTTGGCTCTGATGAAAAGTTGGCCCAGACACAGCCTTCGGGGTCGCATTTTTCTATCTGCGCAGCCTGGAAACCCCATGTTTCCTCAGGGAGCTCTGACTTCTTCTCTCCTCCTTTCTGACAGAAAAAGGAGTAGGCAGCCATCACGATCAACATCCCATCCCCGCTGCAAAAAAGAACCATGTTGTAACTGGGGCTGGGGACAACTTCGGTGGAACTCGTCCCCACCCCCATCCCCCAAGACAGCTAAAGTTGTAGTGCAGATGGACTCTTCATTAACTGGATTGTGGAGCAATGCTCTGGGCTCCCTGGGTGAAAGGTGCTAGAGAGGCACAATGTAGGGTTGTTACCTGAGTGATGCGTGGCTGCTCGAGGAGGTGGAGGAGGAGAAGCTTTGGCAGGGGACAAAGCACTATTAAGCCTGGTGGGCTGGAAGTTCAGCTGCAGTGATGTTGGGGCCTCATGTCTGCAGGCGCAGACTAAGACTCCGATTCAACAAAGCCCTTTTGCACATGTGTAAGTGCTTTGCTGAATCAGGGCCTAAACAGCACAAAAATCAGCCATGGTGACAGTACAAATCAAAGGCTCCCAGCCAGCCGACACACCATCAGTCACTGGGTACTGTGCTCCTACGCGCAAGGAAGGCAGCCAAGCGTCAAAGGGGGGGACCAAGGAGGCGCTGCCACAAGGCACTGAGCTTCCAACTCCCAAGCCACATAGTGATCCCCTTTTAAAACCCCTCTGCCACCCATACAGCGTATCGCCACCCCAGAGCTTGCTGGCTCTTTCCCCAGAGCGCGTAGCAATCACTGCCCCAGGCAACAGCAGCATGCATGGGGATTCAGAATGGCCTTTCATCTTGGCTTTTCTAGCTGTCCCAAGGACACTGAACTCAGACCACAGACACCGGGAAAAGCATGTAAGGGGAGGGGACAGGATTTTCCCTTCTCGAGAGAAGTCAGATAACTCATATCCAGCATGGTCTCCATTGGCCAGTGCAACTGGTTGGGCTGTACCAACCGCCCCAGCAGGCAGGCAAGAGTTCCAGTGAGAACTTTCAGAGCCAACAGCAGTTCAAGGGTGGGCCAGGCCCTGCTGGGGAGTTAACTCCCAACTGCCAGGTATTTTAAGGTAGGGGGGTAGCTGTAGCTCCCCATAATGTTTCCCCAGGTGAAATGAGATGGCTGTGTTTGCTTCAGCTCCCATTCACGACCTAGCCCCTGTAGCTCCATTGTAGTGCCAAAGGGCCCAATTTTCAGTGGCACACAACTCTGACAGTGGAGATGAGCCTCAATATAGGTGGAAGGCTCCCTTCCTCCCTCAGGAACACCTGCTATGCAGAGGGTCTCCCTGACTGCTGCAGAGCTGACATAAGCCTTGCTTTCAGCCTCTTGCATACTGAGTGTGTGCATCAAGGGTGTGCACTGCCCTATGGCTATTCTCTGGTTCCTAGGGCCCATGGGAAGCAAAATAGTAACTATAGCAGCCCGGAGGTTGCTCTAATTTACACCCAGGGCCAGGCAGCCTCCTACATAGCCCCAGAATACAGGAAACACAAAGGTGGTTTAAAGCCACCTTCCCCCCTCATCCACCCTCCCTCCCTGCCCCAAGCACAAGAACAGAGCAGCCAGGTTCAAAGTATCTCCCTTTGTAAAGGAAGGTGGGTTTTTTGTGCCTACCTCTGTGGTGAAATCTAGCATTGCGTTTAACTTTTGAACTTCCCTCCTTCCAGTCAGCTGAGGAGCAGCAGCTTGATCAGGGTGGAATGTCTAAGCCTGAGGAGAGAAAAGGGAACCCTCTCAAAAAATGCCTGAAGTGCCAGGGAGAGTTGGGCAGAGCCTCTTTCAGTATGCAGGGCCTGTGTCCTTGCTGTAATACCAAGGCAGGAGAGGACCAAAAGAATCAGAAAGGCAAGAGGTAAGGAAGCAAGCTTAACAAAGGGGAGCAACACTTGAGTGCAGTGTGGCTATTTTATCCACTGCCATCTGGCAGCAGCACCTTGTATCAGTAACGTTGATGTAGCCTAGACATGTACGTGGCTGTTCCCTGCCCCAAAGAGCTTCCGGTGGAACTTCCGCAAAAACAATATCCCCGGCCATAGGCCAGGGACAGAGGCAATGGCCACAAGGTTTGGAACAGCGGCTTTGTGAAAGCAGGGAGATTTGAAGTGGGAGGTGAAGGCTGGCTCATGGAAATGGAAGTGTGTTTAGCTACCCAGGGCAGCCTGGAGGCAGGGGCAAAGCAGAGAGAGGGATTTGGCAAAGGGAGCAGCTGGCTGAGAGAACTGGGAGGAGCACAGAGGTGCGAGACGGGGTGAAGGGTGAAATAATAATAATGTAGATTGTCAGAGCATGGGATCAATATGAACTAATTTATCCTCCCACGCCTCTGCTACGCAATGTCCCCATTTATAGAGGGGGAAGCTCAGGCACAAGGGAAGTGACTTGCCTGAGGTCACACAGCAAGCCACACCCACACTGGGAGCTCCTAGGCCTGTGCTTAATCCACTGGACCACACTGCTTCTGCAAACGAAAGCAGGGAGGCAGTCAGGGCTGGAGTTGTGAAGAGCCTTGAGGGGGATGCGTGTCCAAATCCAAAGGTGGAGTCTTGCTTCTCACACGACTGAAGGAGATGAAACGCAGTCTACGTGGGTGGGGGGAAGGGCTTGCTGAGAGTGGACACCTCTGTTTTACTTTAAAGGTGTATATTGGTACAAACCAGATTTTGCTGGAGGAATCTGTACATTAGTGTGTGCAGTCATCTCTTTTGGCCTGAGACAGTCAGGTATTTCTTTATGTACACTCTTTGTAAATAAACAGGATTAAATTGCAGCAAGGGAGGTTTAGGTTGGACATTAGGAAAAACTTCCTAACTGTCAGGGTGGTTAAGCACTGGAATAAATTGCCTACGGAGGTTGTGGAATCTCCATCGTTGGAGATTTTTAAGAGCAGGTTAGACAAACACCTGTCAGGAATGGTCTAGATAATACTTAGTCCTGCCATGAGTGCAAGGGATTGGACTAGATGACCTCTCATGGTCCCTTCCAGTCCTATGATTGCCTCAAAGTCCTATTTCCCTAAACACAGCAGGGATCAAACAGGAGGTTCACAGTTCTAAGTCTCTTTCCAGCCAGCACTCTACCCAAAAAGCTCTCCCTCTTGGCTTTTTCTCAGGGCCATAATACCACTGCTTCTCTTCCTGTCTGCTTGACTTTCCTGCTGCCTTCTCTGTCTGCTTCTGCTCAGAGACACATCTACCTCCATCAGATAATACACTCTCTACCCACACAGCTCAGTTTCTGCCTAGCTTTGCATATGTTGGCGACCCCTATGGTTTCAGCTGTCTTACTTGAAAAAGGAGCTTAGCTGCTTCTTACTTTTATCCTGATCGAAGGGCAGCCATTACATCCACCAGCTTCAGTGAGATTTCACCCAACTTCCAAAGCTCTGTCCAAGTTGCAGAACTACCAGGCTGGATTCCTCTCCTAGCCAAACATCCTGTCACGGGGTGAAGGCTAAGTGCTGCAGGGTTGTTTGAATGGTAATTGCTCTGTAAAAATTCCTGCTTAGCCAGTTCTCCTCAGGATCCAGGGGAGGGGAGTGCAAACCCAGCCATTAAAAGGCAGCTTTTCCAGTCTCATGGGGAGGGAGCCCGTCCTGGAAGGCTTAGCCCACATCATTGGCGGATTTCCTGAACAGCTCATCCTGGTGCCTGCCAGGAGCAGATGAGTTATTCTCCAAAGCCTCCTCTACACTTCCCAAGGGTGAAATTTGCCCTTTGCAGAGGGCCAGCACCAGTCCTAGACATCCTGTTGCACTTTGGCCCTCTGTACAGGGATGAATAGCACCCAGGACACACTTCCACCAGTGCTAGCATCAGCGAGGCTGCAACAATGCTGGACCACTGTGGGGAGAATGTCTGAAAACCCTCAATGAGGACTGATACGTAGCCCTAGGTAGCACCCATCCATGGGTGTTAGCTGCTCTTGTCTTGGGCAGAAAGTGGCTCCAGGCTGGGGCAGACAAGATCTGCTGCCTGATAGGACCAGGTCCATCACTGAGCATAGCTCTATTGCTGGGATTCGGAAGGCGAGTTAGACCCGGTGTCCTGGTTCAGTTCCATCTCTGAGTGTTAGCTGGTTTTACATTTACTGGGCAGGCTCCCAGACTTTATGCTGAGTTTAGCCATCTCCTAACATCCAGGTGTATCTCCCCCACGTTCTGTTACATCTTAATAAAATTCATTATTTGTTTGTTCTACTACTCTCCCTCCCTCAGTCCCCCTGTCCCCCATGGGATTGTTTTGTTTGGGAAAGCGCTGGTAGTTACTGTCCTTGGAGGATGTGTCATTCATCCATCCACAACCCCAGAAGAAGGTATGGGGGAAAGGGAATTACCTGCTGAGTTGCTACTCTGACTCAGAGAAGGAGAGAGGGTCAGAGTGGATCAACCTAGCAGAAATTGCCCCATTTCAGCCAGGTCTGTGTACCAAAAGAGGCATAGACCACAGGGCAAGAACATTTAACCCTTCATTCACATAAACACTTCAGCAGTGGACTTCAGAGTGCATAGGGTTAAATTCAGCCCTGATGCGAGTGCCTGGAGTCCATGGAGATAGCGGAGGGCTAGTTTCTCTAAGCCAAAGAAGTTGGATGCCCAAAAGAAGAGGTGAGTTTGGGCTAAGGGGCTGCAGGTTCTTAGGCTGCTGTTGTATTTAGGAGTGACACTGGCTGAGGCAGAGCAATGAAACTGCTCAAAATGCAGAGGCCGAGTCAGTAAAGGCAGGGAATTATTACTCCAGCTCTGTTGTTTCATGAGTGAGGAAAGATAAGCGCACGCCAGAGCGTGTGTTTGTCAAATCAAGATGATCTCCACAGAGCTGGTGAGTGGAAAAGGTGGAGGTCTTCCCCTCAACTCTCTGCCATTGCAAAGCTTCTGCTGTCAGCAATGAAGCCAAATTCACAAGCAGGAAATAATGTCTCAGCTCTTCAGGCGAGAGATTCTCTCACATGTGCCCATGTCCCCTGCTGGATAATGTCATCTCCCCAGAGCTGAACTGAAGGACTCCTCTGTCCTGGGAAGGTGGAGAGGTTTGTGAGAGGTGTTGAATGCTTAGTCTGAGAATCATCCAGACCGCTTTGAGCAGGGCCTCTGGTCTTAAATTACCCAGAAGCTCTGTTTCCACTGGAAAGTCTTCTGCGCAGACACTTCCCTTTGACACACTGGTGCATCAGCTGTTTATATGTTACTGTAAACGGCAAATGGGGAAAGAGATGCAGGCAGTGACCCTCCTGGGCAGGGCCGGCTCCAGGCACCAGGCAACCAAGCTGGTGCTTGGGGTGGCACCTGGAGGGGGCCGGCGCGGCGCTCCGGCCACCGGGGAGAGCGGGGCCACAGCCGGGCT
>NW_020664481.1:19340510-19355015 GCF_002925995.2 Terrapene triunguis
CGCACAGTCCTACTATCCATTCATCTGCAGTGTTCGTCATTCAGCCTTGGCCTGTTCGTCCCCAAACAGCTCTTCCTCCTTGAGCTGTCTCTGTTCAGTAATGAGCCGTGCAGTCGTGTTGTAGCTGGGTTATTGGAGAGACAAAGTGGGGGAAGAGATATCTTCTATTGGACCAAATTCTGTTGGGGAGAGAACAAGCTTTGGCGCTTACACAGAGCTCTTCTTCAGGTCTGGGAAATGGAGCAGCTACAGGTTAGGTGAGAGTACCCTGAAGACTGAGGGCAGAGCATTGTGAGGTTGTATCTCGCATACTCTGGAGGGCTGCCTAGCCCCATACAGGGCAATAGGGGGCCACACTTTAAGCAAACTCCATATCCCAGCGCTCATCTTCCTTGTGCCTGAGGGTTGGGCTTGTGCTGCCTGAGCAGAGTTCTTACTTCTACTCCAAGAAGGGTCTTTGTAGCAGTGGCACTGTGGGACTCTTGCTTTTCTGGGTCCCCGGTGCTCGGTGTGCCCGTGGGAAGATGGGGGTCTGACAACCAGCCCTGCAAACTCAGCTTGGGGTCTGTGGGCCTGATTCACCCTCAGGCCAGTGCAGAGCCAGTTACTGAGTCAGCCGGTGTCTCCCTCACTCTGAAGTTGCTGGGGTCCTGTCACAGTTTGGCTGGGTGCCTGACCCCCTCTCAGCTACCCTGTGACAGGCCCCCTTCACCCTGGTGCCAGTTAGGTTAGCCTGGCTGCAGTGGTCATTCCTTGGGGCCTGTAGTGGGGTAATCATCCTGCTCCTGCCTGGAGGGGTTAAAAGCAGCCCTGGAGAGGGCTGTGGCTGGGGAAAGACTGATTGGGGAAGCAGCTACAGCTGAGGCCACGCCCCAATCAGGCCACAGCTGGCCCTATAAAAGGGCTGTGAGCCAGGTGCTCAAGAGGAGACACTCTCTAGCTTCATTGAGAGAGAAGGACCGGGCTGCCTGGGAAGCTGAGGAGGGTTCCTAGGGTGGAGCAGTGCTGGGGAAGGGCAGAGAGAGCTGGGGAGCTCCAGCCTAGCAAAGCCCCAGGCTCCAGGCCTAGTTAAGGGCCCACAAAAAGGTACCGAGGCAGCCCAGATATAGGCAGAGGCCGCTGGTCCAACCCCCGTTGCCGATGATGAGTGGTTTATACACTGCCGTCTCTCCCAGGGAGCGGGGGCTAGATGGTGACTGGCAGTAGCCACTGAGGCAAGGGGAGGCTAGAGGGTTGGGGGCTCCCCTGGGTGGGGAGACCCAGAATCTGTGGGGATACTGCAGAGGGCAGAACCCCGAGAGAAAGGGCACCGGGGTCCAGGAGGGACACGGGGGCCAGAGGCAGGCGAGACATCAGCCGGCAGAAGGCGCTCCCGAGCTGGAGAAGAGCTAATTCCCTGGACGACCAGCAGGAGGCGCCGTGCCGGTGAATCGTCGCCCGGCCGCAGGGCCCTCACAGGCTTTGTTTTGTAATCCGCTATTCCATGGAGTGTCAAACAGTAGCATCCTCTGCTCTCCTGGTGGTACCCAAACTACTGCCGTGGCTGCTTGGTCATCACTGCCCACCTCCCTTCCCCAGATTAGAACCAGTTCCTTCCTGCAAGATATTAACCCCAGAGCCCATCACTAAGAACGAGCCACCTCTCTCAGGCCGGCTGCAGAGACCAACTATGGGAGAGGTTTGGTGGCGCCTGGCTGGGGAAGACCCAGAGTCTGATTTTCAGAGATGCAGCTGCCCACAGCTCCTGTTGAGGACACTGGCCACTCAGCATCTCTGGAAACGTGGCCATGCCCTGTATGGGGCCCCATGTGCAAGCTCATTAGCACCAGCATGGCACAGGGCAAAGCTACGTTCCCCTGAACTGCTGTCAGGATTTCAGAGGAAAATCCCTCCTCAGCCAGTGCTTTCCAAGTCATGGTCCACGGCCACCAGCAGCTGGCAGATCAGTAGTGGCTGATCTGCCAGTCAGTTGGCTGAAAATTAACCAAGCAAGTCTTTAAAGAATGAGGGCTGCTGCTGCTTTGTTAAAAGTAGAGACCAGCCAATTAGTACTCCCCCTCCTTCCCCCCCAGGCCAGAAAAGGTGAAATATTGAAACCTGCCCATCCCATGACAGGCACCCTGGCACTACTCCACAGCTGCTGAGCACGTCTGTCACTGCTGCAGAGGAAGCTCGCAGCGCCATGGCTCTGGTGAGTCCATAGAGCAGGGAGGCACGTCTGTCACTGCTGCAGAGGAAGCTCGCAGCACCATGGCTCTGGTGAGTCCGTAGAGCAGCGAGGCACGTCTGTCACTGCTGCAGAGGAAGCTCGCAGCGTTATAGCTCTGGTGAGTCCGTAGAGCAGCGAAGCACGTCTGTCACTGCTGCAGAGGAAGCTCGCAGCGCCATGGCTCTGGTGAGTCCATAGAGCAGCGAGGACGTCTGTCACTGCTGCAGAGGAAGCTCGCAGCAGAATCCTTTCAGTGCTACCAGAGAGCCACCGACCACTTCTGCAGAAAAAATGTGCAGTGCTAGGGGCTTCAGCACTACCATGGAGCTGCAGGGAGCTGTGCAACTGCGACGGAGGAAACTTGCAGTGCTGGGTGTATAAAACACACTGTAAAATCTGCCTGTATTTTTGGCAATGACCATTCAAAAGCTTTGGAAGCATCTTATCTAGCCCGTGAAAGCAGGCTTTGCCGGCTGAGGACATGACGTCAGTCATGTTGAGAGAAAAGGCAACAATACTTTGACCTTCCTTTATTAATAATGGGGCTTCTCGCAGAACACAAAAGAACATTAGACAACATCAAACCATTCAAGGCTAGAACAAGCTGTAGCCACTTCTTTGCTCTGCCGTTAGATGAGTGCCCGGGGTGCGGACCGTTGCTAAGTGGTTGACGTATGGAAGGTATGAATGTGACAGTGTGTAGTCGATTTCTTATTGGGGAATCTTTGCCACTTGAATCTCTGCAGATGTTTAAATCTTTGAAAACCGTCTGAGAAGTGCGGCGTTGACTGGGCATGCTGTGCTGGAGCCCCTGACTGTCATTGCTTGAGTGCAAGGGATACTCTGAAGTGGTTGCCATCAAAACCAAATAAAGATATAGGCCAATCACACCATGGTTCAAACTGTTATCAGTCAGTCTTCCCATTTCAACATACCCTCTGCAAAACAGCCTCAACTATTCCGTTCAAAAACATGGCAAACTACTACACCACACACAGTTTTCTCCTGCTGCTGTTTATCAGCATCACCAGCTCTGGTAATCCATGGAGTCATTAACGAGAAGCTGCTGCAAGACATGGTGTCTGTGACAGGAGTACGCCACTCACTGCTAGGATAGCGCCTCCTCCTGGCCATTCTGGGGACTAACTCACCACTTTTCCCTGAGCCCTCTCCAGGTTTGCCAGCCTTCTAACTCCCCACTCCCAGGGTACAACCAAGGACGACTTGTCCTGTAACCGCCAAACACACCTCCCTTCCCCTAAGGAGAGACTGCAGCCTTTCCCAGCTGCCCCCTTCGGCCCCCCATGTCCTGTTCTTATAAACCCAACCCAGCTCATTCCTCTCCAGCTGGGCTGCCGCCCTCAGTCAGGGGATTGCTTAGTCCCCGATTCCTCTCAACTCTGGCCTGTTGGGTTAATTACCCCCCACCCCCTCTTATCAATCTGCCTTAACCCTTTCAGGGCAAGTACGGGGTGAACGCCCCATCACAGCATCTCTCAGCCATTTCTCTGTAAACTCTTGAACAATCGGGGAAGTCTGTTGAAGCCTGTGGAACATCCAAAACGAAAAGAGATGGGAAAAGTGAGGATGTTAAGAGACCCTTTTCCATTGGCTTGAGAAGGCAAGAAACAAGGTGTACCCTGGCACCTCCACGGAGGGATGGGAAGATGCTAACTCATGCTAGCAAAGCATTGGTCTTGCACCAAACTGATCACTTTAAGCAGTGACGGCTTTATTTGACAATCTAAGTGCCACATTATTACTACTTCAGCTGTGATTGGTCATGGCATGGGGATGAGTTGTGAGCACATATTAAAATGACACAGTAATAAACAGGTGGGGGGGTCTGCCAACCTTTTCTTCTTCAGAACTGGTCGAGGGGCCCACGGCGGCTGGAGCCGCTGTGTGCAGGGAAGCACCATGCATCACGCTGGCAAGCCAGGTCTTCAGCAAAGCCTCTTGCCATGGCTCAGGTGTGATGTTTGAAACAATTAAAAAGGTAGAAAAATAGATCCAAATCCCGACACTCCCTGGTGAAGGCGACGCTGCCCGGGCCCGAGGTCACGAGGTGTAAGGTCAGGCCGCAGCCAGGGCCGGCTCCAGGCACCAGCCCACCAAGCATGTGCTTGGGGCGGCGCCTGGAGGGGGGCAGTGCGGCGGGGCCCCGGCCGGGCTCGCCGCCCTCCCCCCAACGCTCCGGCCGCTGGGGGCTCTCCGCCCTCCCCCCGGCGCTCCAGCCGCCGGGGGCTCTCCGCCCTCCCCCCGGTGCTCTGGCCGGTCGAGGATTGCGGGCCCGCGGCCGGGCTCGGCGCCCTCCCCTGCCGCGCTGGGGGAGGGGGGAGTGGCGGCGGGTGGTTTTTTTGCCTAGGGCGGCAAAAAAGCCAGAGCTGGCCCTGGCCACAACAACTGACAATGCATTTGTAAAAGTGATTCTAGCCACCAAGGTGTGAGTCTTACTTGTGCCCCTGCAACAGGCTCATGGGCACTGACAACGTTGCACTGCAGTTGGATGGGCTTTTTGTTCCCCCTGGCCCCAGCCAGCTGTGGTATGGTTCACGCCGCGTTGCACAGGAAGAGGTGCTGCGGTTCAGTGTCTCTTCCGCGGGGTAACACTTCCCTTTCCTGAAAAGAGTAAACTGGCAGGGAGGTGGCAGCTTCTGTTAAATTTCTGCTGCTCCCTCTGATCAGTGGAGTGAATTGGGCCAGATCAGGGAGCAAAGAGAACCCAGGAACTTCCCAGGGGAAGGGCCCCTGAGCAGCAGCCCATCAGAAGAGTGTCACCCACTGTGGGTCTTGTCACACTGCTAAGCTGTCTGGCACATCACCAGTGGCAATAACCAGCTTGACCGGCCGAGGGTAGCAAGCCGGAGGAGAGAGCTGTCCTCTTTCTCTCCTCCAAAGGGCCCCATTCCCAGACACAAGAGGAGATAAAGCACCTTGTGGAGTCAGCAACTGGCACTCACAAAGACTGTCTGAAAGCTAGAGAGACCTGGGCCCTGATTCTCAGCTCTTCTCTACCAGCACCCAGCTTTAAGCCACCTCTGGGCATGTGCTCCCCATATCCCAGGGGCACTCGGGGTTTGCTTGGCCTCGGGGTAAGTTAGAGCAGCCTTAGGGCCGCTTAAATTTCTGCCTTGGTCTAGGAGCCGTGGGTAGCTGTGAATATTTGGAGTGCAGTGCACCCTGGCTATGCCCCTTCCCTCTTCTTCCCCAGCCCCAGTTATGCCCTCTATTCTGGGGCCTGGTATGTGGGTGGCCTAGCGAACAGGAGCAGCTAACAGGAGTTTTGCGAGGGAGTTCAGAGGGGAAGTCTGAGAGGGGGCTAGCTGTAAACTTAAAGCCAAAACCACCCCCTGATAAAAACAAAAGAACAACAAAGGAACAAGCTGCAGGAGTAAGAAGAGAATGCAGGCAGAAGTCCAGTGACAGAGTGGGGGCTACCCAGTTTATTGCACCCAATGCAGCATGTATGATTACCTACCCTATGGGCAGGTGGTGTATGTGTGCATTCGGTGCAAGGAGCTCCTGGCCCTCAAAGACCATGTACGGGCTTTGGAGACCAGAGTGGCTGAGCTGGAGGAGCTAAGGGAGACAGAGAGGTACACAGATGAGACTTTCTGGGACACAGTAGAACGTCCCACCCCTGGTCTGGCAGCCCCTGTGCTGTTGAAGAGGATGAAAGTCCCAGGGAAGGAGAACATCCAACAGGAGCAGAGGGAAATGATCCCATAGTTAGGACCCTCCTTCCAGATGATGATGTGGTATCCTGTCACACAGAGGATACCTCTCCGGGGGAGGGAACTCCAGTTATTAGGAAGAGACAGGTATTAGTATTGGGCAATTTGATCATTAGAAACCTAGATAGTTGGGTTTGCGATGACCGGGAGAACCGCATGGTGACTTGCCTGCCTGGCGCGAAGGTTGCGGATCTGTCGAGACATCTAGATAGACTTATGTATACTGCTGGGGAAGAGCCGGTGGCCGTGGTACATGTAGGTACCAGTGACATAGGGAAGGATGGGAGAGAGGTCCTGGAGGCCAAATTTAGGCTGCTAGGTAAGAGATTGAAATCCAGGACCTCTATGGTGGCATTCTCTGACATGCTTCCAGTTCCACGCGCAGGGCCAGTTAGACAGGCAGAACTGCAGGGTCTCAATGCGTGGATGAGATGATGGTGTAGGGAGGAGGGGTTTAAATTTATTAGGAACTGGGGAAACTTTTGGGGAAGGGGGAGCCTGTACAGGAAGGATGGGCTCCACCTAATCCAAAATGGATCCAGATTGCTGGCACTTAACATTAAAAAGGTCATAGAGCAGTTTTTAAACTAAGGGCTGGGGGGAAGCCGACAGGTGCAGAGGAGCACGTGGTTCAGTCAGAGACATCCCTTAGGGGAGGATCTACTAATGGAGATTCTCTATGTCCTAGTAAGGAGGAGAGGATGGAAGATGATAAAATATGGGTAGGATCTGATGAGAAAGAGTCAAATGAAAAAAGTCCCATTCAATTACATTATGTAATGGCAGACAGCTAAAAAGTGACAAGTTTTTAAAGTGTTTATATACCAGTGCTAGGAGTCTAAATAATAAGATGGGTGAACTAGAGTGCCTCGTATTAAATGAGGATATTGATATAATAGGCATCACAGAACCTTGGTGGAATGAGGGTAATCAATGGGACACAGTAATACCAGGGTACAAAATATATCGGAAGGACAGAACAGGTCGTGCTGGTGGGGGAGTGGCACTGGATGTGAAAGAAAGCATAGAATCAAATGAAGTAAAACTCTTCAGTGAACCAAACTGTACCATAGAATCTCTATGGATAGTAATTCCATGCTCTAATAATAAGAATATAGCAGTAGGGATATATTACCGACCACCTGACCAGGATGGTGATAGTGACTGTGAAATGCTCAGGGAGATTAGAGAGGCTATTAAAATAAAAACTCAATAATAGTGGGGGATTTCAACTATCCCCATATTGACTGGGTTCATGTCACCTCAGGATGGGATGCAGAGAGAAAGTTTCTTGACACCTTAAATAGCTGCTTCTTGGAGCAGCTAGTCCTGGAACCCGCCAGAGGAGAGGCAATTCTTGATTTAGTCCTATGTGGAGCACAGGATCAGGTCCAAGAGGTGAATATAGCTGGGCTGCTTGGTTATAGTGACCATAATATAATTAAATTTAACATCCCTGTGGTGGGGAAAACACCACAGCGGCCCAACACTGTAGCATTTAATTTCAGAAAGGGGAACTACACAAAAATGAGGAAGTTAGTTAATTTAAGAAAAAGGTACAGAAATTAAAAGGTACAGTGCCAAAAGTGAAATCTCTGCAAGCTGCGTGGAAACTTTTTAAAGACACCATAATAGAGGCTCAACTTAAATGTATCCCCCATGTTAAAAAACATAGAGAAACAAAAAAAGTGCCACCGTGGCTAAACAACAAAGTAAAAGAAGCAGTGAGAGGCAAAAAGGCATCCTTTAAAAAGTGGAAGTTAAATCCCAGTGAGGAAAATAGAAAGGAGCATAAACTCTAGCAAATGAAGTGTAAAAATTATAATTAGGAAGGCCAAAAAAGAATTTGCAGAACAGCTAGCCAAAGACTCAAAAAGTAATAGCAAAAACATTTTTAAGTACATCAGAAGCATGACTTCAATACCGGGCAAACTGATTGAAACTATAATAAAGAACAATATTGTCATATAGATGAAGATAATTTGTAGAGGAAGAGTCAACATGGTTTTTGTAAAGGGAAATCATGCCTCACCAATCTACTAGAATTCTTTGAGGGGGTCAACAAGCATGTGGACAAGGGGGATCCAGTGGATATAGTGTACTTAGATTTTCAGAAAGCCTTTGACAAAGTTCCTCACCAAAGGCTCTTACGCAAAGTAAGCTGCCACGGGGTAAGAGGGAAGATGCTCTTATGGACTGGTAACTGGTTAAAAGATAGAAAACAAAGGGTAGGTATAAATGGTCAGTTTTCAGAATGGAGAGAGGTAAATAGTGGTGTCCCCCAGGGGTCTGTACTGGGACCAGTCCTGTTCAACATATTCATAAATGATCTGGAAAAAGGGGTAAACAGTGAGATGGCAAAATTTGCAGATGATACAAAACTACTCAAGGTAGTTAAGACCCAAGCAGACTGCGAAGAGCTACAAAAGGATCTCTCAAAACTACGTGACTGGGCCACAAAATGGCAGATGAAATTCAATGTTGATAAATGCAAAGTAATGCACATTGGAAAGCATAATCCCAACTATACATATACAATGATGGGGTCTGAAGTAGCTGTTACCACTCAAGAAAGATCTTGGAGTCATTGTGGATAGTTCTCTGAAAACATCGACTCAATGTGCAGCAGCAGTCAAAAAAGCGAACAGAATGTTGGGCCTCATTAAGAAAGGGATAGAGAATAAGACAGAAATTATCATATTGCCTTAGGGTGACCAGACTGCAGAGTGAAATCTCAGGACACATTGGGCGAGCGGGGGGGGTGGGGGAGCCACAGGTGCACAGCCCCGACTGGAGCCATGAGAGGGGGCGCACAGCCCTAGGAAGCTGCAAGAGGGGTGTACAGCCCCTGCTGCAGCCTGCACCACAAGCCACAGGGCAAAGACTCGTGGCTCCAGCTCTAGCCCCCAGCAGAAGGCCAGGGGCACAGGGCTCTGGCTCGAGCTCCAGCCCCAGCCCCCAGCAGCAGCCACGAGGCCAGGGGCACAGGGCTCCGGCTCCAGCCCCCAGCTGAAGCCGCAGGACAGGGGCACAAGATCCTGGTTGCAAAGTCAGACCCAGTTGCAGGGCAGGGGAGCGAAGGGTCGCAGTTCTAGCCCTGGCTCCAGCCCCAGCCGCAGTCACAGAGGGGAGGCCCCCAGTCCCGCCTTCAGCCCCAGCTTCAGCCACTGACAGCTGACGCAAACTAAGTCACAGCGGTCTGGAATCAGTGAGTCACGCCCCCCCCGACTAAATTATAGACTTAGCTGTAATCCATATTTAAACCTACAGATTTATTTGCACACTAAACAAACAACAGGGGTAAAGGGCCGGGTTTTTTATTCAGTCAATAAATCAACTTTCCAATTTGCATACCTCTCAGACATGCCAGAAGTCTAGTACTTCTTGGATGACTTTGCCATAGTCATGACTTGCTTCTGGGCAATCACAAAGCTGTAGAAGTCCTTGCAACTCATCCGGAAATTCATTTTGACAAGGGTTTCACTCCGCACCAAGTCTATGCTGCTTCGATTCCGGACATCAGTCCATGCACCTTTCATGATTGAAAATACACACTCTGTGTATGCGTTGCTTACTGGTATACTGAGCACATATGACACCAGCGTTGTCACGTTCAGGAATTCAGTGCTACTATCCTTGTTTCTCAGCACTTGAGACCAGAGTTCCCCAACTGAGTAGTTTCCAGGCTCCAACTTGGAGTTGATGTCTGATGATACAGTACTCATCATAGAGCTGATCAAGATCCACTGTTTTCTGGAGGTTTACAGCTGTCACGGCCGCAGACAGATCCTTGTATTCGAATGCCCTATTAACTTTGATGTTCAAGCACTGGGTTTTGAACAAGTAGCCAGTTGTTGAAAAATCAAACCATTTCTCCAAATATAGGATCGACACATCATAAAATGTCATGAAGTCTTTCTGGAGACATGCAGCAGTGACAGGCAGCATCTCAGTTAATGCATTTTCAGCTCTGGAGCCAAAGAATTTGTCATTCTTCCGTTGCTGAAGTTGAATTCTTAGAGTATTCATTATGGCGTACACTTCACATGCTGTCATACTCTCATTTTCCAAACAGAGCACAGTATCATTGAAGATTTTCAGGACATTCTGGAGGAAAAACAGATGAACCTCAACTTTGCTTGGCCCCTCACCTTGTTCACCATTTTCCATGTCCGAGAACAGCATCCATAGAGATTTTGGGCACTTCTCACTGCCTAGAGATACAAAGGGTATGTCTACACTACGGGATTAATCCGAATTTAGATAATTCGAATTTGGGAAACAGGTTGTATAAATTCGATTGTGCGCGGCCACACTAAGCACATTAATTCGGTTTTTAACCACATTAATTCGGTGGTGTGCGGCCACACTACCCCATTAATTTAACCACATTAATTCGGTGGTGTGCGGCCACACTAACCCTAATTCGAATTAACAAAATCGATTTTGGCGCTACTTCGCTCGTCGAGGTGGAGTACAGAAATCGATTTTAAGTGCCCTTTAATTCGAATTAACTGGCTCTGTAGTGTGGACGGGTGAAGGCTTAATTCGGATTAACACAGCTAAATCCGAGTTAAAGTCGTAGTGTAGACCAGGCCAAAGTAGCACTTAACAGCCTGCCATGTATTTACAAGCCTGTTTACAGCTGGGAAAAGACTCAACCAGTGCGTCGGAACGTGGCGCAGTAAAGTGGCATACTCCATATCCACAAAGTCAAACATATCCTTCAATGCTGCTACTCTCTTAGCAGAACTGCTGAAATGACTGAACGTCTTAATCACCAGAGTCAATGTCAACGTGTAGGGTATTGCTAGCACGTTTCACGGCGTTGGGCACAACATGGGCAGGGCAGTTTGCAGGCAAGATATTTTCGTTTTGTTTTTTTTTAATTCTGGTACATTGATTGTCGCTTTCCATAATTCATGTTTGCATTATCAGCGCTGTAGGAAGACATTTTGTTTAGGTCTAGTTTGTGTGTTGCAAGTTTTTCAAATAACGTGTTGCTTATTGCCTCTGGTTTCTTCGCTTTGCTCATAGAAATCTAACAGTTTATCTTGGACCCCATGTTCGGGTGCCCAGTATCTCAGCGATAAGGGGAAAGTTTTCACATTGCCCTTGTTAGATGCATCTGTGGCAACTGAGAAATAGGGACCGTCTGGCTTGCTGAGGTCTTTTAAAAATTCTGTTGAGAGCGGTGACAGCACATTTTTGAGCAATGCCTCCGCGTTAGTCCGGCCACAGCTGACGTGCTTCGCAATCGTTGAATCTGGATACAGAGTAGGTGCCAGTTTAAGTTCACAGTCACACGAGCGATAGGAGTGCTGACGGACTACTGTGTGGTAAACTTGAGTTAGCTCAACAGTGATAACCTTGTTATTAAAGGATTCATTTGGCTTGCTGAAAAAATGTGAGACCAGGGTATTGCTCTTGTGAGTCTTAGCGTTTTGTTCATGATTTTTTGAATCCGCATGATGCTTAACATCAGACTCACCGCCATGGCAAATGCTAAATTCCTTCCTGCATGCTTTACAAAAGGCTTTTGAATCACCCTCGTAGGATTTCCGAATCCAGGGGTAAGTGGCTTCCCATTCTGTCCTGTATCTGCACTGTCTTTTTTGTTTTTTGGTAGTTGGCTCCTCCCTTGCCGTTGCCATTTCAGCTGGGGTTTTCGGCTGAAGACCGTTAGCTAGCTAGCCACTGAAAAGAACCGTGCAGTCTCTGTGCTTCTTACGTGTTATTACGGGCCCACTGTAGTTTGTCCTATGGTATGCACTGTGGTTCAGAACTGTAAACTACAAATCCCTACTGTAAATTGTGTTACACCTCAAAACAACCTCAAAAACCAAAATTGCCAGTAGATAACAGATCCCAATCGGGTTTAATGGGACATTCCCAATCGAGTCATTTTCTATTTCACTACCAAATTTTAAATTTTACCTGACTATCCGGACAAATAGTGCCCGATTGTACATCGGGCAGATGTACGCCGCCAGGTGCAATCCCTGCTTGCCAGTGTGGGTAAGTGACCTGGGCAGCAGCTTAGCCCCGGCTGCCCTGGGTGGAAGGCAAGTGCCTCCTTTCCTTGGCTCTGCCATGAGCTAGGTGGACCAGTCTGCACACACTCTGCTGGGGGTGGACCCATGCTGCGCCACACAGCTCCCCTGCCTAGCGCCCCCTGGATCCACTATGCCCAGAGCCCCCCCACAACCCTTTCACATTTCCACCACAAATGCACAGTGCTGTGCACACCACCACCCCTGCCCAGCGCCCCCCCCGCCCACAGCCCCACCACCCGTGCCCAGCGCCCCCCCCCGCCCACAGCCCCACCACAGCTGCCCAGCACCCCACACAGAACCCCCCCACTCGCTAGTTTCCCAATACACACAGATTTCTCCTCTCTCCCTCCCAGTGCCCTTTCCCAGAGCCCCACCACCACTACACAATGCCCCACACAGACCCCCAGTGCCCTGACACACACAGATCTCCCCCACTGCCCAGCAACCCCCAACAGGCCCCCACTGTCTAGCACCCCGAAACACACAAACCTTCCCCACTGCCCAGCGCCCTCCACACCCTCACAGCCCAGCAGCCCCCACACACCTCCCAGACACTCACTCCATCACACTCTGCCCCCTTCCCTGGCCGCACTCACCAGCCCTGCTGGGAGGCCTCTGGCTCCTAGGGTCAGAGCGGTGAGGGGAGTCTCCAGACTCTCCACGTGCTGCGTCCGCCACAAGCGTGAGCTCTGTGGCTCCCATTGGCCGGGAAAAGCACCAATGGGAGCTGCCGGAGCCGCGGAGCGGGACTTGCAGGTGCCGGCAGCGCACAGCCACCTGCCGCCCCGACCCTAAGAGCCAGAGGGACCTGCCGGGGGGCGAGGTGGGGAGTCCCGGCAGTGCTTACCTGGGGCGGCTCCCGGGAAGCATACTGCAGGTCCCTATGGCTCCTAGGGTCAGGTGTGTGTGTGGGGGGGGGGGGCAGAGAGCTCTCTGCCCACTGCCGGCGCCTGCAAGCCCCGCCCCTGCAGCTCTGATTGGGCAGGAGGGAGCTGGTGCAACACGCGGAGACCCCCTCCGCCTCTGTGCCTAGGGGCCGCCCGCACTGCCGGCTCCTGCCGGTGGGTGGGCGGGTGCGCCGCCGGGAGCTGTCCCAGGAAGCGCTGCCATGCCAGCCCCGGGACTTTGGCGGTGACTCATGGTGGGCGGTCCTCGATATCGGGACAAAGGGCGTCCCAACCGATGTGCGGTCAGGACGTGGGACAAATGTCTTAAAATCGGGACTGTCCCAATAATATCGGGACGTCTGGTCACCCTATATTGCCTCTATATAAATCCACGGTACGCCCACTTCTTGAACACTGTGTGCAGATGTGGTTGCCCGGTCTCAAAAAAGATATATTGGAATTAGAAAAGGTTCAGAAAAGGGCAACAAAAATGATGAGGGGTATAGAACGGCTTCCGTATGAGGAGAGATTAATAAGATTGGGACTTTTCAGCTTGGAAAAGAGACGACTAAGGGGGGCATATGATAGAGGTCTATAAAATCATGACTGGTGTGGAGAAAGTAATTAAGGAAGTGTTATTTACTCCTTCTCATAACACAAGAACTAGGGGTCACCAAATAAACTAACAGGCAGCAGGTTTAAAACAAACAAAAGGAAGTATTCACACAACACACAGTCAACCTGTGGAACTCTTTGCCAGAGGATGTTGTGAAGGCCAAGACTATAACATAATTCAAAAAAAGGTAGATAAATTCATGGAGGATGGATCCATCAATGGCTATTAGCCAAGATGGGCAGGGATGGTGTCCCTAGCCTCTGTTTGCCAGAAGCTGGGAATGAGCGACAGGGAAAGGATCACTTGATGATTCCCTGTTCTGTTCATTGGCCACTGTCGGAAGACAGGATATTGGGCTAGATGGACCTTTGGTCTGACCCAGTGTGGCTGTTCTTATGTTTTTATGTTCCTGAGAGCCCTGGCCATAGGGTCCAAGAGGAAGAAGGTTGAGCCGGGGAGAAGATGGACAGACGTGGCGAGCTGTAGGGTGAAAGGGGGTGAGGAGGAGTGATAGGGCGGGGGGTGTGTAGCACCATGCTCTGCTGCTCGAAGGCACTGGAATGGTTCTGAAAGGCATATGCTGAGAAAGGCCGGATAGCAGCGCTTGGCCACACTGCCTGGGAAAGGGGCCAGTGACACCCGTCAGCAGAGCCCTTTGTCTGAGGGCGGGTGTGGGGATTAACAGGGAGCAGATGTGGGGGGGTTAGGAAAGGTCAGGAGATGGGAATTCAGGGGACCAGGTGGGGATTCGGGGGCAGGAGTGGTTCAGGGGGCAGGGTGGAGCTGAAGGGGTGGTTCAGGGGCAGGTGGGGGTTCAGGGCTGGCGGGGGTCTGGGAATTGGAGAGGTTGAGGGGCAGGTGTGGAGCCAGGGGGGGTTTAGGGGCTGGTGGGGTGTCTGGAGGGCTCAGGGGCAGGTGTTGGGCCAGGGGAGTTTAGGGGCAGGTGTGGGGCTGGGGCCGGGCGGGTTCGGGGGCAGGTGTGGAGCTGGGGGGGGGGGGG
>NW_020664481.1:19360015-19366822 GCF_002925995.2 Terrapene triunguis
CCCCCAGCCCGGGATCCGGCCCGCCCCGCGATCCCTGCCGCTTCTCTCCTGCGGCCTCGCCCCGGCCACCCCCCTGCACCGTCCCCGGTCCCGCCCCCCTCCGGAGCGCCCGGGCTCCGCGCCGGGCCGAGCAGGGACCCAGGCGTCCCGGGGAAGGGGGGCACCGGGCTGCCGCGCCCCCCGGGAGGTGCCTGCAGCGGGCTCGGCTCTCGGGGGCGCGGGCACCTGTAACCCTCAGCGAGCCCGGTGCCGAGCCCGGGGGGATCAGCCCCCCCCGCACTCCCGGTGCCTCCCCCCCCACCCCCAGCCGGCGGAGCTCGGCAGGCCCCCAAGGGGCACCCGGCCACTGAGCAGGTGCGAAGGGTGATGCACGAAGGGGATGGCGCTGGGCTTCCCACCTGGGGTGACCCGCAGCGGGCAGGGGCTTTCCTGCCCATTGTGGGGGGAGGGCCCCCCGCTGTTTTCTCCTGTAACATGGGGTGAGGGATTGGAAAAGGAGGAGCCGGAGAATAGTCCTGCCTAGCTCATAATGCCGTGATCCGGGCAGTGCCCTGCCCTCTCTCCCCTGGCACAGCGTGTGCTCAGACTACGGGCTGGTCAGGCCAGGGCAGTGTCTTCCTGTCAGGGCCAAGCACATTGTGGGCGCTACCCGAGCACCACCGGTAACCTCCAACAATTCCCGTCACCTTGCCTCAGAGAGGGCACAGCAGACTAGAAGGGCCCAGCGAAGGGCAGTAAATGTGATGAGTAGAACCCAGTGCGGATACAAAATCTGCATCCGCATCCGAGCCGCATCCATGGGCTGCAGATATCCGCAGATTTGCAGGACTGTAGCGATTAGTGGCATATAAAGACGTCTGCGGGAAGGGAGGTTAAATAGATTAGGGCAATAGAGTTTAGAGGAGAGATGAATAAAAGGGCCTATGAGTGGTCTATACTCAGAGTCACGAATGACCTAGAGGAGTTTCAGTGGTAGCCGTGTTAGTCTGTATCTCTAAGGTGCCACAAGGACTCCTCGTTTTTTTTGACCAAGAGGAGGTCTCTCAGGTGCTCCTATTCACCTTAGAACAAATCACCCAATGAAATTCAAAGGCACCAAATTAAAGCTGTTAAATTTGTACACAGTTCCCAGCTGTGGAACTCATTGCCACAAGATGTCATTGAGGCCAAGAACATCGCGGGATTCGAAGAGGGTTAATGAGAACATCCACAATTACATGAGATAGGATAGAAATATCTGAGCGATATAAACCTTGCTGCCTCATGCCATAAAGCAGGCTCGGCTTGACGAGGGTTAGGAATACGCTTCCCCGGTGGACTCTGGCTGGCGTGAAAGGGAGAGCGCCACATGCTTTGTCCTGGGTGAGGACTAGAGCCCTTGGCACAGCAGAAAAATTCTGTAGAGCCATGAGGATGAGGAGGGTGAGTGTGAGACAAGAAGGTCATGGAGGGACACCAGAAGGTGGTGACCAGAGCTGGTTGAAGCTCAGAGTTTCTGTTCTGATATTCTGAAATTTCCTTTTGTCCTGAATCAGAATATTCAAATGACCAAATTAAAACCGTCTCAGAAGTTCTTGTCAAAAAATTAGACAACATTGATCCATATGGATCATTGCCTGGGTGTTTTCCGGTGGAGAGATGTTCCACTGGAAACATTCCAGCGGCGGTGACGTGGCTGGAGAGTGGGAGAGGACGGGGATTCTTACAGCCACATTCTGCACAGAATGACCGAGGGGGAGATGAGAAGCAGAGTGACCCGAGAGACGAAGGTCATGATAATCCAGGCAAGAGGTGACCCAGGCACGCACAGAGGAACTGGTTGAGGGGAAGCGCTTGCTGCACTGGGTGAGGAGGAGGAGGAGCTGGGGGTCCCAACCCCTTGGGAATGGTAAGGGAGGGGCAGGTGTTGGTGATACAGGCCCTCGGGCAGGGTGACAATGATCTGGGGCACATCTGGAGGGTGAGTGTGGGGCTGCTAGATCAGTTGCTCCTAGATTGTGCGTAAGGACGTGGTTTTGTTTTTGTGGTACCAGGGAAATGACAGTATGTTCTGTTCTCTTCAGCAGTGGTGGAGCCCAGATCTGCCCTGGGCCAGCAGAGCTCAAACACACTTAGCCAGGGAAAAGCTCATCAGGCTGTTGCTTTATCGAAGGTGAAGTCGCCATACAGGTGTGACAGATAGGGCGACCCCTTGCTGCATCTCTGGGGCCCATTGTGTAAAATGAATGGTTTCTGTGTGATTGTGTTCTGCTCCATGGGGGAGGGCTTGCACAGCTCCTCTAGGGACTAAACCCTGTGTCTGGGAATTAAGGCAAAACAGCCAGGTTGTAACCCACCCTAAGGTACCACCTTCCTGGACGGGCTCACATACTGGTTCAAACTGGATTCTCCAGAGGCCACCAGACAAGGAAAGGACTTTTGGATCAATAGCCCGAGCTTAAACTGACTCAGGACCTGCTTCTGATCCAATGATTGGACAGGACCTTCTGTCCAAGAGGGCTCCAATTCTTGGGGAAGGGTCGGAAGGCCCTGGCTTACTAGGACCCCACAAGACTGCAGGGTGACCTCTGGTAAGCTTTTAGCATGCTTGTAAGTTCTTTTATTCTTTGTATATGGTTTCTCTGAAATGCTTCCACCTTAAGAGTAGATGTGTTTGCTGAGAAGGGGCTGGCGATACGCTGCTTGTAGTCCTCCGAGAGACAGCAAAGCGTCTGTTTGGGCAGTCTGGCTTGCTGGGGATAGCGCAGTGTAATGCAGGGAGCCGTGCAGCCTTAAACCCCCTGTGGGTCTCTGCCCCAGAGCGGGGTCAGCTGGGGGCTGGAAACCTTAAGAGGCTGCCCTCAAGGGACCCCAGATGGGGAATACAGGTGCAGCTGCCCTGGAATTGTGACACCAGGCTCCACGGAGTCTTCCCCGTCCCTGGTCTGAGTCCTATTTCCGTGTGACTGAGGTAGAATGAGAGAGAAGCTAGAAGGAGCCCGAGTGGCTCTGGATAGGAGCAGCTAGTGCTCCCTGTTGGGGGCAGCTGCCTCTGGAGGGGAGTTGGTGCTGCCTGCATGTGCTAGCAGCTCTTGTCGGCTGGGTGGATACAGTTGTGGCCTATGTGGTGGCTCTTAGCTCTGCTAGCAGGGAGCAGCGGCGGCTCCAGGCACCAGCACTCCAAGCGCGTGCCTGGGGCGGCAGGCCCTGCCGGTCCCTGCGAGGGCGGCAGTCAGGCAGCCTTCGGCGCCATGCCTGCGGGAGGTCCGCCGCTCCCGCGGATTCGGCGGCAATTCGGCGGCGGGTATGCCGAAGCTGCAGGACTGGGGACCACCCACAGGCATGCCACCGAATCCGCGGGACCGGGGACCTCCCGCAGACGCGCTGCCGTGCTTGTGGCAGCAAAAAAGCTAGAGCCGCCCCTGGCAGGGAGGCTTCCTGATGCTCAGGAGGAGTGGCTGCAGGCCCTGAAGGGCAGCACTGGAGTCGCTCTTACCCGGCTGCTGGCTCTCGCGGGCCCCGCGGAATTGGAGCTCTGCTAACCGGGGAGGGAACTGGATCCCTTGGCTGCATGTTTGTCAGGCATGTGCCTGGGGGTTAAATCTGCGTGAGAAGTGTGAGCAAACAGCCAACTTGTTCTTCTGCTCTTCCCTTAGTGGGGGGAGAAGGAATTCTGAGTTGACAGAAGGTAGCTGAGTCCCCCAGTTGATGATGTCAAGTTAGCTACGCGAGGGTTCAACGCCCACCATGGCTGGTGGAGAGAGAGTCCTGTTTTCAGAAGTACCCGACCCGAGACACTGTAAAAGGGCCCCCGGGCCTGGTGTGTGATAGCTGAAGTGCTACTGTCAGCGAGAGGTCTTCTCCCCAAACACTTAGTTATTGCAGTGGGTAGAGCCCACACGGATCCCCGCTCCCCTTCCGCAGGCCCGTTTCGCAAGCACCGGAATACACGGAAAGGCGGTCTCTTGTACACCGGCGTCTAGCCTGTGGGGAAGTCTTATTACTTCTCGGTCTATGAGCGAGCTCCTCGCTGGTGGCCACTTGGGAAATTTCTGAGGCCCATTCAGGGACCGTTGCTCATTGCCATTCTCGCGGGATGCTTAACATGGTACAGGCAAAAGAATGGACCGAAATCTGTGAGGAGAAGGGTCATCCTTGTCAGGACAACCAGCCTTGTGTCCAGTGGAGAATTTTCATCCTGTTCCAACATTTGTTGGAGGTGCCCGAGCTCAGGCTGAAGCCAGGGCTCCATTCGGAGGCTTTTAAGTCGCAGGAGCTCCTTGTCTTGTCCGAAGTTTTCTGGGAATGATGCATTTGTGCACTATAATTGTCGTGTCTGTCCACAGTGGCGGATCGGAATTATTTCTGTGGCAAGGTCGCACAAAATCAAAGGGTTTTTCACAATGAATAAACAGTCTCCTGGTTGTCCTGTCCTTCATCTCTGAAGGCCAGCTTTCTGTGCAAGGCCAAGCACTCACACACGGGCATTTGAGCACGTCGCTCACTAGGTTGGCACTTCTTATTTCCTGGGTGTAGGAGTTTTTCAGAGGTTTTTCTGTGGTTTCACGTCAGCAACGTTCTCCTTTTTTAACCACCGGTGTATCAGAGCTCTCATAGCAACTGCAAATCGGCCTCGCTGCATGGTATTTTGGATGCTGTCTACGGTGCTTAGGCGCTGAAGTTAATTTACGGGTGGCCAAGTTACAGTTGCTGTGGGAACCTTAATTTCTCAAATTCCTGCTTTCTGTGTGTAAAATTAGAGCTCTCCGCCCTCCCCCGATCGCTGCACCATGACTACAAAGGAGTTTGCATTTCTGCATTGGTTTGTACAGGTTGTGGGTGGTTTTGTGGCACTCGTGGAGGGAGTATCCAGCCACATGACACACAGCAGGGGTGGGCAAACTTTTTGGCCCGAGGGCCACATCTGGGTATGGAAATTCAATGGCGGTCCATGAATGCTCATGAAATTGGGGGTTGGGGTGCGGGAGGAGCTGAGGGCTCTGGCTGGAGGTGCAGGTTCTGGGGTGGGGCCAGAAATGAGGAATTCAGGGTGTGGGAGGGGGCTCTGGGCTGGGGCAGGAGTGTGTTGGGGGGGTGAGGGCTCTGGTTGGGGGTACAGGCTCTGGGGTGGGGTTGGGGGTGCAGGAGGGGGCTCTGGGCTGGGACCGAGGGGTTCGGAGGGCGGGAGGGGGATCAGGCCAGGGGGTTGGGGTGTGGGAGGGGGTCAGGGGTGCAGGCTCCAGGTGGCACTTAGCTCAAGCAGCTCCCGGAAGCAGCGGCATGTCCCCCCTCCGGCTCCTATGCAGAGGCGCAGCCAGGTGGCTCGGCACGCTGCCCCATCCGCAGGTGCCGCCCCTGCAGCTCCCATTGGCCGTGGTTCCTGGCCAATGGGAGCTGCGGAGCCCCTTGGCTGACCCTATGCATAGGAGTCGGAGGGGAGACATGCCGCTGCTTCTGGGAGCTGCGCGGAGTCACAGCACACGCGGAGCGGGGCAAGCCCTCGGCTGGAGTGCCAGAGCGGGGCAAGCCCTGGACCCCGCTCCCCAGCAGGAACTCGAGGGCCGGATTAAAACATCTGAAGGGCTGGATATGGCCCCCGGGGCATAGTTTGCCCACCCCTGTGTTAAGGCAACCACCATTCACATGCTTGAGGAGCTGGTACCCGGTTCCTCCTCCACTGAGGAGAGCGACAAAGAGGACATGGTCTGCCACCACGGCTAGGCTCGATTCCTGCAGGCTGCTCCGGGGGATGGCGAGCATACACACGTTAGGGCTTTGTAGGTAGTAGCCAGCACCCAGAAGCTCCCTGGCAGTGCAGCCAGCCCCACTCAGGAGGTGGGCACCACAGTCTGCATTAGCGGAAGCTGCTGTGAGGCCCTAGTTAGTGCCAGGGAGAGCCCACGACAGCGGTGTGGCAGTCACCGGCAGTCACAGAAGGAAGGGCTGTCTCCTGGCCAGAGCTGTTCTCTGGGGAGCCAGATGCAGAAATGGATCTCCCACGAGCCCAGAGCAGAGCCCCCAGGCAGAGAGGGGCGGGTGCCCTGGGTTGCAGGGAGCCGTCACATTCTGACTCGTGTGACTGCAAAGCCCCTGGGCTTTAGAAGTTGGGGCGAGCCTGGTTGTCGTCCATGTCCCCTCCCTGAGTGCTCTGTGGCTGGTGCTTTGTCCATGCCGGAGGTGAGCAACGGCATATGCTCCTCATGAACTTGGCTTGCGCGTTTGCTCCGGGCCCTACGTCAGCGGGCAGCGGCGCAGAGCCCAGCCAGTGCCGTGTTTGTGCCAGGGAGTGCCTGGACCTTCCGAGGACGCTGACCCTGGCCCGGGGAAATGGAGGCGGGGAGAAGGCAGAGGAGGGGCTCAGGGATGGAAGGGAAGGAGACGAGATGGAGAGAGGGCTGGGAACCCTGTGCGCAGGAGAGAGAGACAACAGGAGTCGTGGACCCAGGGGCAGGAGAAGTGGGTGTGGGGGAGAAAGGGGCCAAAAAGCAAGACAAGGCCGGCGGTGGGTTTGGTCATGTTCCAGTCAGCGCGATCCCCAAATAACCGGTGCCCTCACCGCCTGTCACGTTGCTGCTGCAGCCCCCGCGCAGCTCTACGGGAACCGCTCCTCCCGGTTGAGTGGGCGGCCTTTGCTCTCTGAGCTATTCTCAGCTAGAGAGAATGAGCCAGTGCCTCTCGAATGTGTCCAGAATGCACCGCTCCTCTGCCGCCTCCTCCCCTGCAGCCTTCCGGACGCCCCCCTCGGTCCCTCCCGGCCATCCCGCTGACCTGACCGTGTCTCTGCCCCCAGGCCTCATCAGGGCAGTGGCGGATTCCCGCATGGGCCCC
>NW_020664481.1:19366832-19373890 GCF_002925995.2 Terrapene triunguis
GGGGTGGGGTAGGGCCATGGTTCCGGTGCTGGGGGCCCCAGGAGACCTTAATCCATCTCTGATTCAGGGTCAAGCTTTTCATCCTCCCCTTGTGGGCCCTGCCCATCTCTGCTCCTCTCTACTTATCCCCTTTGTCTCTTATCACGTGGCCTGGGACCTGTCCAGTAATACTAGTCCCGGACACCCATTTGTTCACCTCTCCCACAAGTGTCTTTGCTCGTTCTTTCACGCCCCCCCGGTCAGGCCACGCCCTCCCCGGTCTCTCCTCCATCACAGCCTTCCTCAGCCCCACACCCACCCGGGCGCTTCCAAAAAATCAGCAGACTGCAGCTGGCGAGAGCGGCTCCGACTGTCCCCTTGCTCCCCTGCCCCTTCTTTAGCCACCCCGACGGTACCAGGCGGCTTTAGCTGCTGTGCCGCCTTACCCAGCGTCCCCACCGTGAGCAAGCGCCCCTGTTTCTAAGACCCTGCGACAGGAAACGACAACTCAGGGGAGAGTGACGTCGGCGGATGCGGGGAACAAACATCTCCCCACAGGTGAGGGATTGCACTTCTGGGAGGATGGAGCGTGACCAGGAAGAGGGGCAGAGGAACTGCGGGAGGAAGAGAGAGGCCCTGTAGGGTTGGGCCGTACAAGCTCAGTGAGGCTAGGCTGGGTCGGTAATTGCATGGGAGACCGAAGGAAGGCCCCGGAGTTGCTGTTACTCTGCGTAGCAGGTGGCACCTCAGAGAAGGCTACGGTTTGGGCGGTGTGGGGTGGTGGTGACGTGTCTTTATAGTTTGGAATCCGTTGATAAAGCTGGATGAAAGGGGGAGGAGTGAGGCCCCTCTAGAGCACTGTCCTGGGCCTCAGGAGACCTCAGTTCTGTTCCCGGTTCTGCCACTAGCCTAGGGTGACCAGAGAGCAAGTATGAAAAGTCGGGACAAAGGATGGGGGGTAATAGGTGCCTTTATAAAACAAAGCCTAGAATATCAGGACATCTGGTCACCCTACACCGGCCTGTGGGTGACCGTGGGCAAATAGCTTCACCTGTCCGTGCCTCAGTTCCCCCCATCTGTAAAATGAGGATAATCAGCCTGACCTCCTTTGTGAAGTGCCCAGAGATCTATGGATGAGTGCCTGTGGCAGAGTTAGATCTTCCCCGTCACCATTATGTGCTTGTTACAAGGCCGAGCACATGGCTGGGGCTCACCAGATAGTAGAGAAGGAGCTAGAGTGGAACGTGTGAGGCAAGTCTCAACTTTTTGGGTGAGTGAGCGTGACAGGGATAAAAACATCCGTGAACGGGTGTGCAACGCGTAGCTGTGTGACAGTGCGTGGCACACGGCCGCCTACAACCCACTATGAATACGCTAGCACTTTGTGAGAGTTTTTTTACACCTCGGTTCTCCCTCAGCACCGTGGCTAGTTTGCTCTAGGCACGTTACACATTGGTAAACTGAGGCACCGATGTGTGCTAGCCAGCTCCTTGCGCCTGCGTCAGGCCCCGAGCACGTGGGAATGTGCAGACAAATCAGAACCGTGCCCAGGCCTGGGAAAATGCCCGGCGTGGCAGGAGGTAATGGAGTCTCCCTCACCTCCAAAGGGAGCCACAGGACTTTCGGCGTTGTTAATCAGAGCGCTTCCTAATGGCGTCCCGCTCCCCTCAGCCGGGTGGGGACGAGCTGTGCTGAGCAGCTTGTGTGGCCTGGCGGGTTCGGCTCAGCCTGCGGGCCCCTCGCAGTGTGCTTGCCCTGCTCTGAGCCAGCTGCGACACCTGTCCCTAGGGAGCGAATGGAGGCTCCTGGGTGTGCAGCGGGTCTGGTTCAGGGCCATGGCACCTGTGTTCCCCCTCCCTGGGCCCTTGAGGGCACCCACTCTAGGCTCCCGGCTCCTCAGCTGCCACCTCGGGGCCTAGCTGACCTCCATACGGGGGTCAGGAAGGAATTTCCCCCGGGTCAGATTGGCAGTGACCTGGGCAGGTTTCACCTTCCCCTGCGGCATGGGATGCGGGTCACTTGCCAGGATCATCTGGGACATCTCCCCTCATCACGTCCATGCATCTCGGTCCCCCCATTCGCCACCTGAGGCACATAACATGACGCCAGGATAAAGGGGACAGGGAGGGCAGGAGATGGCACGGAATGAACACTGAACAGAGCACAGCTCTCTGCTAAGCTTAGCGCCTTATGGCCCGTGGGCAGATACAGTGTCTGCCCTGGGAGGAGAAGCCGTGTCCTGTTAGCAGCAGCGCTTCCTGTTCCCTCATGCGCAGGCGGGATGGGACTCCTGGCGTTGCTGTGAGGACTGGGGGGGGAGTGGTGTAGGTCTTCAGGGGGAGCCGGGAGGAGCTGGATTTCCTGTCGCTCTGATCCCCAGCCTGGGGGTGGAGCCCCTAAGCTCCTCGGGGACGCGCCCCAGATTCTGTCCCCTGCAGTGAGCTGAGTACGGCGCCTTCCCCGGGGCTGCGTCTCTCACGCACATGGGGCTCTTTGGCCCCTCTGGGTGTAGGAGCTAGTGGAAGCTATCTGCAGACATGGGGCTGCCGGGGGTCGGAATGGCCCCTTCACCTGGTGAGGCTTGTAGGGCTGTCTGTGGCTTAGCCTGAGGGCTGCTTTCAGGGCACGACCACAGGGCACGACCACTGCTGCTGGGAGGAGCATTCGGATTCAGCAGTGAAATCCCTCTCCGCTCTCAAACTGCGCTGCGGACTGTCAGACCAGCCCGGCGGCCCAGCTCCGCCCCAGGCAAACAGCCTGTTCTCAGCCTCGGGGGCCAGTGGGGATGGAGGAGGGTGTGTTCCCCTGTGGAACGTGGCTCTTTGCACGGGGTTTGCGCCCTGGGTGCAAAGGGCGCTAGATACCGATCCTGCGGGGGTTCGGTGGAGGGGCTGGCTGGGGCCTTCATCTGTCTCCTTCCTCCTCTTCTCAGAGCTTGTGCTGGTAACGTCAGGACTGGGCCACATGCCCCTCGTGCTTCTCCCTGGGATATTTGCGGTCACTGGCTGCTCCCAGGGCCCAGCTGCAGGGTGTGCACTGAGCCGGAGGCCCGGGCGTGACCAGCCTGGCACACCCTTTCCTCCACAACAGCTTTGGTTTGCGTTCCTCTTTCTGAGATTCCTGTGGCCCAGCCTCCCTGTCGTGCTGGCTGTGGGGGCCAATCTGCAGCCCTCCATGGAATTGCCGTGGGCTCTCCAGGGCCATTGGCGTCACCTACCTGCCGTTCCAGAGTCGGCAGGAAATGGCCTTCGAACCCTCACGCCGGGGTCAGTTTTTCCTCCTGGCTCCGTCGGCGGCTCCATGGTGCCCTGCAGAAGGGCCAGTCCCATGTTCTAAGTCCTGGCACTGCACCCAGCGAGGCGAATGGGGCTTTGGGCACGTTTACCTGAGAGAGGAGAGGACAGTGCGGGGACAGGCGAGCCGTGTGCAGAATTACAGCTGGTGAGGTCAGCGCCCCTGTTAACTCTCGCTCACCGTTCATGGCACTTTGTACTTCCCAGTGCCAGGACCTGACCGTACAGTCCGAGGCAGGTCGCCCCCACGTCCCCAAGGGCATTTCAGACGTGCTGCCCTGAGGGGGCAGTGGCCCAGTGCAGAGAGGTAGTGAGAGCGGGGCCGGAGACACCGCAGGGAGATCACGCAGCCCCTCAGCCAGGCCAGCACACAGCATGGGGGCGCAGGGTCGGTCTCTGGGTATAAATACATCTCTGACTCACTCCTCGGGGGTGTTGCCGCAGAGCAGGGTTTCTGGGAGGGATGCAGGTGCAGGGAGGGTGATGGCCGGGCATGCCAGCTGTGTGGGAGACAGTGTGAGGGGCACACCCAGCATTGGGGGGGGGCGGGGGTGATGGGCCAGTGTTAGTCAGGGCCTTGAAGGTGAGGATGAGAAGTTGATGGTTGATTTGTTGATGTAGGGGAAACCATTCAGAGAAGGATGGGGTCAGGTTGACAGGCCAGGAGGATCCGAGCACCTGCATTTGGGGCAAGTTGTCACGGGGTGGGGGTGAGAGTTAGTTCTTAGAAACATTGTGGAGGAAGAAGTGTAAAGCTCTTGACCTGCCCTAGACGTGTGGGGCAAGGGAGAGGGAGGAGTCAGCAGTTGGTGAGACCTCCGGGGGAAGATATGGGACTTCATGGAAGGAGAAAGGTCACGAATGGAAAAGTAGATGTGTGTGCCATCAGCATGGACATGGTAGCTGAGGCTGGATGAAGGGGTGAGACCCCCTAGGGAAAAGGTGTGAGGGGAGAAAAGGAGGGAGCCCTGCGGAGACCCCAGAGGGGACAAAAGGCACTCAATGAAGGGAAACATATTTAAAACTGATGAAAGGAAGTAACCGTTTCACATAACACACATTCAGCCTGCGGAACTCACTGCCACAAGATGTCAGCGAGGACACGAGCGTAGTAGGATTCTCAAGCAGCTGGGATGTTTATATGGATAATCAGAATCAGGTCTGGTGACTAGCAGCAGCCTGCATCACCCTCAGCATCGGGTCCTGCTTGTCCTCGGGACCCAGCTTGCATGCGGAGCCCTTGACAGCACTTACAGTTCAGAGGTGTCTTTCCCAGGCACCCCCGTGCTGACAGGCCCTGGGTGCTGTCTGGGGCATAGGCTGAGTCTTTGTCTAAGCGTCTCTTGCTGTGATTAATTCAGTGAAGAAGACTATGGCCTCTCATGAAAGCTGCAGGGAGAAGTCAGATGAACAGAATTGAATTGCTCAGGTTGGAATTTAGCCAAGACAGTGAGGTTAGTAGCCCCAGTCTTAGGAAACGGGCTACATGATCCTGAAGATGACTCAGTTTTACATCTCTTCCAAAAGCTGCACCTCTGGCAGCACAATCCCGTAGGTATGTGCAGGGGCATTGGGGTCAGCACTGACTGAGGACAGAGCGCCCCCTGCTGAGCCCCCGCCCTACTGCCTGCAACATAGCGCCCTCTAGCACCGTGCTGGGGCATTGGGGTCAGCATTGACTGAAGGGGAGAGCGCCCCCTGCTGAGCCCCCGCCCTACTGCCTGCAGCATAACGCCCTCTAGCACCAGACTGGGGCATTGGGGTCAGCACTGACTGAAGGGGAGAGCGCCCCCTACTGAGTCACCAATACCAAACCCCCAACAATTGCCAAGTGGGGAGGGAAATCCTTGGGGTTCTAGCAGGGCCTGCAGGAGGCCCTGGGGAGGGGGAAGAGGCCATGTGCCCTGAGCCCATCTGAGAGTGACGGTCACACAGCCTGCGTGCCGATGGGAGGTGGTTCAGTGCTGGGAACGTTTGGTTTCCCATGCCGCAGCGTGTTTCTCCATGAGTTCCCGTGATCTCATGGGGGTGAGCGCTCAGCAGACAGTGGGCACAGGCTTGTGTGCCTGTATTTTGGGGTGGCACTGGTGATCGACCTGCAGCCAGGAGACGGTTGCCCAGCAGTGATTGGTAATGGGGAGACCACCGTGTTAGCACGTGTGTGTGCGAGGAGGTGCCATGTTACCAGAGAGACGCCCCAGCCAGGGGCAGCAAGTCCCATCCCACCCGCAGGGCCCAAGGCAGCTGAGACTGGCTGAGTCCCGATGGGCAGTGCTGGCTCACTGAGGATGCCTCCGCTCGCTCCGTGATCCTGTTACTACCGACTGGTGCGAGCCCTTCTCCAGCGCCCAGCCAGGGCCAGAGCTGGGGGCTAGGGATCCTCATGCCAGTGCGAGCAGCCAGCAGGGCCTGCTGCAGACAGAGCAAAGGCACGGAGCTCAAAGGCTTTGGGAGCTACCCTGGAGCTGCGGGCAAAGCTCCGTGATCCCTGCCCAGCATCAAGCCAAGCCTGGGACATGCTGGGCATCTCGCTGAGCCGAACAGTGAACGTCTGCTGCAAGGTTTTCAAGTGTTGATCAGTAACGTGTTCACAGACCAGGGAGGGGATCGGACTTGGCCACGGCTCCGGGCCTCCTTGTTTTTAAGCTCAAAAAGCTAAAAGCTCCCAACACCCAAACAACATGGCCCCGGTAGCACCCAGACTGAGACCTCTAGTGCACTTACTATCAGACCCGGCACCGATCCTTTGGGCAGAGGTCACTGTCTGTGCCTGTTTGCTTGGGGGCTCCTTGGGGAAGATCATGACTGGTCTTCAGTAGGTTGGCCAGGAGGGCCCTGTGCTGCAGTGTAGTTTCCTGGGGAGACCGTCTTGGGTGGCAGAGGGTGTGACAAGGTCAGCAGCATGCAGCAACGTTGTGTACTGCAGCAGGAGTCCGGGCTTGGGGTCTGACAGCGGCAGAGGGTAGGCAGGTCCCAGATGGGCCTGCTAGAAAGGGGACGCCAAGGGGACCCTTCTATCCTGCCTGGCGTTGCTGCGTGCACACTGTTTGCCTTTGTCACACAGCTGGCGGATTGGCGTTGCAGTATGAGCCGTTTGCCCAACAGTCCCATTTGGTAGCCGTTTAAGATTCAGTCCCAGACCCTAAATGGAATAAATCACTTAGAAATACCCTCTCCGCTGGCACCTTTTTTGCATGTTGTATTTTTTGCACATAAGTCACTCTGGGGGAAAGCTGCGTGCTGCTGTCTGGGGATTCGATAGTGTGTGTTCTGCAGCAATCGGTCAGATGTGTCCCCTTTGCTGGCTGAGGCTGCTGCAGAGAAAGCTCTTGCGGCTGCTTGGAGAGCCAGTCCGTTCTCTGCGAAGGGGGCGTTAGTCCTGCTGACCGTTCCTCAGGGAAGTGACTGGGGTGAACAGAGGGCTGCCTGCAGGACAACAAGGAAGACTGATCGATTGAGTCTTCAGATTCTAAACAATACCAAAGGTGACAATTTGGAAGAAAATAACGGAAAATGAATTACTCGGTGTTAACAGGAAATGGAAAGAACCTAGAAGTCAGATAATAAACACACCTCTGACCCTCAGCACGGCAGACCAGGGCCTGAAAAAACAGAGGGACTTAAACGTCTCTGCTTCTTTAGAGCATGAACTAGGAGTGCCCTATAGCCAGCTGCATAGAGTGCCAGGACACCTGTGCCCAGCTGGGCCATGGGGCAGCTGGATGTCCTGGGACACCGGTGCCCAGCTGGCCTGTGCGTACATGGCCATGGGGCAGGCTGGGATGT
>NW_020664481.1:19373900-19404512 GCF_002925995.2 Terrapene triunguis
TGATGCCCAGCTGGCCTGTGCGTACATGGCCATGGGGCAGCTGGGATGTTCCCTCATTACCCTGGACCCCACGTAGTCCTTTGAGGAAGCCCTATTGCAGCGTCAGTGCATTGGGGATGGTGGCACACTCCCAGAGTGTTGTAAGCTGGGGCTTGGGGCCCCGCAGTGATGCCCTGTTCCCTGTCTGCCCTGCAGTGTTCCAGCTGTCCAGGAAGGTGACGTCCGTGGTCCCAGAGAGTTGCCTCCTCATCCTGCTGGGGCTGGGCCTCGGGGGCATTGTCCTGGCCATCGCTAAGAGAGCTGAGTACCAGCTGGAGCCCAGCATGTTCTTCCTCTTCCTCCTGCCCCCCATCGTCCTGGACTCGGGCTATTTCATGCCTAGCCGGCTGTTCTTTGACAACCTCGGGGCAATCCTGACCTACGCGGTGATTGGCACGCTGTGGAATTCCTTCGCCACCGGAGCCGCCCTCTGGGGCGTGAAGCAAGCGGGTCTGATGGGTAAGTGAGCTGGGCCCCGGGACATCTGCCTCTCTCACAACACATGGGGCCGATGGCAGGGCAGCCGGAGTTGGATGGTAACTGAACTGGCCATGCCACTGGCCATCCCACTCACGCCTGGGAGGCCTGGAATGATCTGGGGGTTCATTAACCAACATGCCGGGATGAGAAAAGAATAAAAAAAACCCACGAGCGAGTCTGCGGTGAGCTGCGCCCACACCTACACTGCGTTCTCGACCCCCGTGCTTCCCAAGCGTGCCACTGCGGTGTCGACACCATTAATATGTTCATGAATCAGATGTGTGGTTTTGTGGTCCACTTCTGGTGCTGAAGCTATGCTGATGGGTAGGCGTAAGGATCCGTATCTTCCAAATGAGGTATTCAATATGCATAGTTTTGATCTTTCTTCAGTTAATTTTAGCTGCCAGAATCCCGAGGAGGCAGCCAACGTGCTGAAATATGGAGCCATAATCTCTTCTCTGGTTGGCAGTTTGAAATGTTCTCTCTTTTTTTCACCTTGTTGAAGTCTCGCTGATCTAAGCATATGTGTAGCTGGCCGTTGCTTTTCTCCACAATGACTCGGGAGCTCACGCATTCCGTTGGCCCCTCCCTTTTTTGTATTACTTGCATTGCTCTCAGCCTTGAGTTTATCACGGAGTGCAAATGGCACCTTTCTAGATGGATGGAAACTGGAGGGACCTGCTTGTTTATCTGGATCGTATGTTCACCCTGGAACAATCCAACCCTTGGAACAGATCATGATATTCCCAAAAGAGTGCCCCATAGCCAGGGTCAGTATGATCTTGTAGTGATAGCACCCGTTTTACCAGATTGAGTTTTTCTGAGGCAGCCAGGCCTAAAATTGATGTCACATCCTTTGGCACTACAATGAACGGGAGCCTGTACATGTTGTTTTTATGGTTGATGCTAGCAATGCACCTCCCCTTTACTGGTATATTTGTTCCAGAATAACCAGTTACGTTGTTTGTTGGTCCCAGTTTTGGTCTTCTCTTCAGTCTCTCATAATCCTGTTCAGACAGAATAGTGACCTGAGCTCCTGTGTCCAGTTTCGGTGGAATAATTGTTTCATTTGCTGTCATGGGCAGTATCCAGTCCCTCTCATCAGGCTTGTGTGTAAAAGTCCTCAACCAGGTTGTCTTCAACTTAACACACGTCACTTTTCTGCTTTGGGGATCTGCAGCATTTTGCAAAATGATTATTTCCCCCACATTTATGATAGTTTCCCAAAGACAACACACTGTTTGGGGCCATGCTGTGACTCACAACTTTCCATGTAGCTGGCTGTACCCAGTCTCCCCCCCAGCAGTGGTGTTCACAGTGAGTGGTTCCACACTTTGATTTTACCTTTTCTGGCTATATTCTTTTGTACTTACTACACAGATAACCCCTTCTGGTGAATTCAGCTCTTTGGCTTGTGCTTTCACAGTTTCTGCTGCCCTGCCTGTCCGGAGAGCTGCTTTTTCTAAAGTTAAATCTTCACAGAGCAGTCTCTCTCTCAGCACACTGTCTGTAATGCCACAAATGATTCTATCTCTGACCAGAGACACTGTCAACTCACTTAGTGATGCTCCTTAATTCTGTGACATTGCTCTCTGGTGTCATCAGTTTTGCATGCATGTACAAAATGTGTCTGTCTCAAAGGTCTCATTCCTCTTTGGCAGGCAGTATGTGACAGGACCCCCGGGGTGCAGCCTGGGACTGTGGGACCGCTGTGCCCCCTTAACTCTCCAGCCTGGGCTGTCTCTCACAATGCTTTGCTAGTGACAAGCAGCAAAACCCTCCAGGCGCTGTGATCACTCAGCACAGCGGGATGTGAAGCCCTACACCCAGCTAGATTGCATGAATGCTCCCAGAGCCACTCATGAATCACACAGAGAAAGGCACCAGCCCAATTCTCCCCGGCTTGCACCCTCCAGCTGTACCGTCTTGCACTGCTCAAGACGAGCAGTGCAAGTTTATTACTTGGTTCACCACTTCATCAATAGAAAGTGGACAGACACCAGCCTTTGTAAAACCTGAGCAGATTTACCAAACACTTCAGGCAACTCATTGGTAAAGATAAACAATAAAACAAATTTATTGACTACAAAAGATAGATTCTAAGTGATTATAAGTGATAAGCAAAAAGTCAGCGTGGTTACCAAAAGAAAACAAAATATAAGCACTCAGTCTAAACTCTCAACCCTATTAGACAGGGCAACATTTAGATTAAGCAGTTTTTCTCACCCCACTGGATATTGCATTTCATCCCTGAAACCTGGGCCAGTCTCCTCTGTTGGAGTCTTCAGTCTTTTCAGTGTCCTTGTTGCTTGCAGCATAGGTGGGAAGGGGAGAGAAGAAAAGGCGCAGTCTGGGGCCGCTGTGTTCTGTTTTATACCCTCAGTCCATGTGCTTGGAAAACATGTCTGGGGGAATTACTGAGTCCCCAGGCAAGGTTGAGCGATTCCCCTGGGGTGGCCTCATGCAGGTGAGTCATCGCATTGTAGCTCCTTGCTGGACAATGGCTGTTGATGGTTGTTTCACACCCCGCCCGGGCGCTGGTTACTTTCCTTGCTATTGTCTCTGGGGAGCGAATATCTGGCCGATTCCCCAACTTACAGCATGTTTTAGTGACAACCATACTACACAATCTCATAACTTTATATGCACTAATGATCTACATATTTAGCTAGAACAATGACTTTCAGCCGATCATAAACTTTCCCCTGATTCCTCACATGGCATACAATTATATAAATGAGGAATATGAGAGTTACTGAGTGCTCCCCCAAGGTATAGTATGTCACACAGTGCTCCTCAAATAGTGAGTATTTTACTTCATGCTTTCATCTTCTTCAAATTTAAAGTTGTTATAAATATCCAATGCTTCCTCCCCACAATATGCGAAAAGATTGATTTCACTTTATCATTTTTCTCCTCTTCCCCTGTGGCTGCTAAATACAATTCAAACCTCTGTCGGAATTTTTTCCAGTTGTCTGCGATGTTGCCTGGCAATTGCAGACTGGATGGAGCTTGCAAGTCATCCACGTTTGGCTTTTCCCCCTTCTTAAGCTAGTCAAGCTTTGACTGTGCCCATAAAATACATACAAAGGCCTTTGCTCTTCTCTGTTTGCTGCTCTATGTGTTCCCCTTGCCTCTGCTTTTCACTTCAAGCCCAGGAGTTAACCTCAGACTGACCCCAGGCTCCCTCTGGCTCAGCACCTTTGACACCATGAAATGATCTGGGGGTTCATCAAACACCAAACCAGGGAATGAGAAAGGAATAAAACTGGGCAAGGGCCAGGGTGCTGCGTACTTCCTGCATGGCCCTGCAGCCGGAAGCTCCGTGAAGTCCAGGGAGGGTTCGCACCCACCATTGGGGAGCTCAGGGATTTTAGTGGAGAAATTCCTCTTATCCGACCCCTCATCCCCATGTGCCTCTGAGCTCTGGGTGGCCACCGGCTGTGCTGTGCCCGTTACAGCCCTGGCAGCTGCAGCACATCCCAGACATGGCTGATGCATTGGCTGGCAGTCACTGCTCAGACTGAGCCATCGCCGTCCCAGAGATAGTCCTCCCCCACTCCCTGCCACTCACCCCTTTCCCCAAGGGGCTACTCGGTGACTCCTCGAGGCTGCTGCGCCCTCAGGACCAGCCAGTGCCACCCCCTGGCCCCCAGGGCAAGGTTTTCACACGTTCATTCTCTCTCTCCCTCAGCCCACAACCTCCTCACCACCCCCTCCCCTGGTATCCTCCCCAGGCTGGGGGGAAGAGACCAGCCCTGGCCCTCCTGCAGGGAGCTGGTGGGGTCCTAGCACTGCTAGCAGAACCCCATCTAGGCTCCAGCACCTCCGCAAGCTTGGGTGGGCAGACAAGGGGGATGGTGATGTGGAAGAGAGGGAGCGCCCCAGTCAAGGGCAGCTCCTAGCAGCTCTGCCAGGGTGTTACCCTGAAATTTAGACTCTGGGGTGCCCCTAAAATAAACACCCTATTGCCCCCTCAATCTGCTCTTCCTGGGGTCTGGATCTCCAGGGTTGTTAAGGAAACACTTGAAGGACACGGATGTAACCTTCCGATAAAGTGATTGGCACAGGAGTATTCTTGTAACTAATAATCCCCAATACAATATAATCTAAAGTCCTAAATAAGACACCAATCCCTGATTGCAAGTTAAAAGAGCATTCAAACCACAATAGCACACAGTTCAAATGATTCTAAGTGAAGCACTTTTCTACAAATGGCCAGTCTGTAACCAATCATTGACAGCACTTCTTCAATTATACTTTAGATCAGGGGTCGGCAACCTTTCAGAAGTGGTGTGCCAAGTCTTCATTTATTCACTCTAATTTAAGGTTTCGCGTGCCCGTAATACATTTTAACCTTTTTAGAAGGTCTCTTTCTATAAGTCTATAATATAGAACTAAACTATTGTTGTATGTAAAGTAAATAAGGTTTTTAAAATGTTTAAGAAGCTTCATTTAAAATTAAATTAAAATGCAGAGCCCCCCGGACGGATGGCCAGGACCAAGGCGTGAGAGTGCCACTGAAAATCAGCTTGCATGCCGCCTTTGGCACGTGTGCCAGAGGTTGCCTACCCCTGCTTTAGATTTTACATAAGTAAATTTCAATTAATAACAATATTTTATGCATTCTTATTAGTGCGCACACACGCACACAAAATACTACCCTACACTATGCTTATAATAAAACTAACGTATTTTGTAAATCTTTTGGCATCTTTCTTTACTTGCTGCTGAAGCAGCTTCTCCCAACAGGGTTCTCCCCAGGATTTTAAGCTGTCACTCTCTCTTCAAGTATCAGAGGGGTAGCCGTGTTAGCCACCGGACTCCTCGTTGACTCTCTCGTCACAGCTTTGTAGCTGCGGTTAGTGTTCCAAATTCACTCTCCCTCAGCTCCGTTTCGCCATTCGTAGTTGTTGCCACTTGGTTCTCTCGGCAGCTTCTCTCGCTCTGCTACAAAATTTCTTCAGTGGCTCCTGTGTCTGCTCTGCGATCTCCCTTTCCCAGCAGCCGCTCTTCCACCTCCTTTCCAGCAGTTCGTCTTGCTGGCTCCTCACTCTCACTCCGTCTTCTCCCGATCGCTCTCCTCGCCGGCTCCTGACTGACCGGCTGCCTGTCAGCACAGTAGTATTTATACTGTTCTAACCCACATCACCTCATCTTCAGCTACCAGAAGAAGCAGCCCCAAACCGGCCCATGTCAGTTCAGGCTGAGGCTGTTCACCTTTCTGTCACTCCCTTCATTCTGTACATGCTCCCTGTTGCTGTTGCCTTCAGAGTTACGATTCTGCCAAGCCTCTCACCTACTGGGCCTTTTGCCAGGGCACCATCTTAGCACTCCTGGGCAGTCTGCCAATTAACTGAACTTTTCACCCACCCTATGTTAGCACTGAGGTACTCCAGATCTCCAGATTTCCTCTTGGAGTGGCCTGGCTCCTGCTTATTCGGAATTGAGACCAAGCAGACAAAATGGAGACTGGAGAATTTCTCTAGGAACAGGGGAGGGTCCCTTCTGAGCCCTCTGGCAGAGCTGCTGCCGACAGCAGGGGCCCCGCGTTGTGCAGAGACAGACACGTGGCATCTCCTGCCCACTCCATGGTCACCACTGAGCAGACACGAGGCTGGTTGTTTATCAGGGCCTGCCAGGCTGGCCTTGCTCTGTGTGCCATGATAGTGGCCTCCCCAGCGCAGGCACCTCCCCAGCTCTGTGCAGGGCGGGTGGGCTCCCTCCTTCGCTTCTCTCGCTCCCTGGTGTGTCTGGCTGGGCCCTTAGGGCGTGGAGCCTGGTCTGCTTCCCCTGGGCAGCGTGAGGTGGGTGCAGCTGGAGATACAAGAGGCTGAGGCCCAGTCCACGCCCCCTCCCGAGGTGCCCTGAGCGGTGTGTTTCTGTCCTGGCAGACGCGGGCGTGGACGCTGGCCTGATGGACTTCCTGCTCTTCGGCAGCCTCATCTCGGCCGTGGATCCTGTGGCGGTGCTGGCCGTCTTCGAGGAAGTCCACATCAACGAGACCCTCTTCATCATCGTGTTCGGGGAGTCCCTGCTGAACGACGCCGTCACCGTGGTGAGTACGGCCCAGGGTCTGAAGGGGCAGGCATCACATGCCCAAAAGGAGAAACACATCTGCACGTTTCCCAGGACAGCGCAGGCTAGAGTCAAGAAGGGGCTGTTGGTCCATCAGGACCAGGCGTTGGGCTAACCCTGTTGCTTTGCCTTGCAGGTGCTGTACAAAGTCTTTAACTCCTTTGTGGAGATGGGCCCCGCGCATGTCCAGGCCACAGACTACCTGAAGGGTGTCGGTGAGTGTGTCTCCAGCCCCTCTCTGTTAGCCATGCTGTGCCCGGCCCCGCTTTCTCTGCTGGAGGGTGTGTAGTGCGGGCGTGGCTGCCAGCGCCCCCTGCTGGGGAGCCAAGACTGGCTGGCACTGGGGAGCACTGAGTGCAGACAAGTGCCCTCCATACAGCCCGGGGCCGGTGACAGGTGGGCGGCTGCTTTGACAGCCTGTGTCACGCGTGCATGGTGGGCCATACAGGACGACGTCCCCTCCAGGGCATTGTAAAGGACTCGCCCGCCTGCCCTGCCCCTGTACAACCCACTGGGCAGCTCGCTGGAGTGCCGGGCCATGCACACAGCCGGTCTCCAGTGTGAAATGCTTGAAGATCCCAAGTCCTTAAGAGACCGTGACAGGCTTAGGCTATGTCTACACTACAGAATTAGGTCGGATTTATAGAAGCCGGTTTTATAGAAACCGGTTGTATGCAGCCGATTGTGTGTGTCCTCACCTAAAATGCTCTAAGTGCATGAAGTCGGCGGACCGCGTCCACAGTACCGAGGCTAGCGTCGACTTCCGGCGCATTGCACTATGGTACCTATCCCACAGTTCCCGGAGCCTCCGGCGCCCATTGGAATTATGGGTTGAGATCGCAATGCCCGGATGATGCAAAGCAGTGCCGCGAGGGGTTCTGGGTACATTGCGTCAGGCCCCTCCCCCGCCGTCACAGCAACGGCAGACAATAGATTCGCGCCTTTTTACCTGGGTTACCTGTGCAGACAACATACCACGCCAAGCATGGAGCCCGCTCAGCTCAGCTTACCGTCACCATATCTCTTCCGGGTGCCGGCAAACGTGGGACTGCATTGCTAAACAGCAGCAGCAGCTTACTGCCTTTTGGCGGTAGACGGTGCAGCATGACTGGTAGCCTTCATTGGCGATCTGGGTGCAGGCAGCTGTGGGGCTGGCAGCCGTGGTGCTGCATTGCACCAGCCCCTTGCCTTTTGGTAGAAGATGGTTTATTACGACTGGTATCCGTCGTCGTCGTACTGCAGCGGCTGTCAATCATGGGCACCCGGGCAGACAATGATGGTTATCAGTCGTAGTATGCTATTTTCTGCCAAGTGCCCAGTATTGTCTGCTAAGCACCCAGAAGAGGCCGATGGCGATCTGGGTGCTGGCAGACATGGGGCTGGCAGACGTGGGGCTAGATTGCTACACAGCAGCAACCCCTTGCCTTTTGGGCAGTAGATAGCATATTACGATTGGTATCCATCGTTGTCGTACTGCACTGGGTATCAGATGGTGCAATAGACCTGAAGGCTTACTGCCAAGCGCCCAGTATTTGCTGCCAAGCACCCAGAAAATGCCAAGGGCTATCAGTCATGCTGCGCCGTCGTCTTAAGATGTAAAAAATAGATTTATTCTCCATTCATTTGCTTCCCCCCTCCCTCCTGCTAAACCCAGGCTTTTGAGTTCAATCTTGGGGGGGGGGGGCATTCTGTGTGACATTTGTTTGTGTTTCTCCCTGATGCAAAGCCACCTTTCTTGATTTTCATTCCCTGTACCTGTACGCGGTGTCACTCGCCCCTCCCTCCCTCTCTCCCTCCCTCCCTTCTTCCCCTGGTCCGTCAGATTCTACTTTCGCGCCTTTTTTCAGACCAGACGCCATAGCTAGCACTGGGATCATGGAGCCCGCTCAGATCACCGCGGCAATTCTGAGCACTATGAACACCACGCGCATTGTCCTGGAAAACATGCAGAGCCTCCTGGACATGCCAAAGCCAAACCAGGACCAGCTGAGGAGGAGGCGATTGCAGCGCGGCGACGATAGTGATGAGGAAATTGACATGGACCTCTCACAAGGCACAGGCCCCAGCAATGTGGAAATCTTGGTGTTACTGGGGCAGGTTCATGCCGTGGACCGCCGATTCTGGGCCCGGGAAACAAGCACAGAGTGGTGGGACCGCATCGTGTTGCAGGTCTGGGACGATGCCCAGTGGCTGCGAAACTTTCGCATGCGTAAGGGCACTTTCATGGAACTTTGTGACTTGCTTTCCCCTGCCCTGAAGCGCCAGAATACCAGGATGAGAGCAGCCCTCACAGTGGAGAAGCGAGTGGCGATAGCCCTGTGGAAGCTTGCAACGCCAGACAGCTACCGGTCAGTCGGGAATCAATTTGGAGTGGGCAAATCTACTGTGGGGGCTGCTGTGATCCAAGTTGCCAGGGCAATGAGAGACCTGGTGATATCAAGGGTAGTGACTCTGGGAAACGTGCAGACCATAGTGGATGGCTTTGCTGCAATGGGATTCCCAAACTGTGGTGGGGCCATAGACGGAACCCATATCCCTATCTTGGCACCGGCGCACCAAGCCGCCGACTACATAAACCGCAAGGGGTACTTTTCAATGCTGCTGCAAGCCCTGGTGGATCACAAGGGACGTTTCACCGACATCAACGTGGGCTGGCCGGGAAGGGTACATGATGCTCGCGTCTTCAGGCAGTCTCTTCTGTTTCGAAAGCTGGAGGAAGGGACTTTCTTCCCGGACCAGAAAATAACCATTGGGGATGTTGAAATGCCTATCGTGATCCTTGGGGACCCAGCCTACCCCTTAATGCCATGGCTCATGAAGCCATACACAGGCAGCCTGGACAGCAGTCAGGACCTGTTCAACTACAGGCTGAGCAAGTGCCGAATGGTGGTGGAATGTGCATTTGGCCGTTTAAAAGCGCGCTGGCGCAGCTTACTGACTCGCTCAGACCTTAGCGAAAAGAATCTCCCCATTGTTATTGCTGCTTGCTGTGCGCTCCACAATATATGTGAAAGTAAGGGGGAGACATTTATGGCGGGGTGGGAGGTTGAGGCAAATCGCCTGGCCGCTGATTACGCGCAGCCAGACACCAGGGCGGTTAGAGGAGCACAGCAGGGCGCGGTGCGCATCAGAGAAGCGTTGAAAACCAGTTTTGTGACTGGCCAGGCTACGGAGTGAAACTTCTGTTTGTTGCTCCTTGATGAACCCTCTGCCCCTCCCCCACCACCCTGTTAACTCTACTTCCCTGCAAACCAACCACCCCACCCTCCCCTACTACCCTCCCCCCTTCGAGCACCACTTGCAGAGGCAATAAAGTCATTGTTGCTTCACATTCATGCATTCTTTATTAATTCAGCACACAACTAGGGGGATAATTGGAAAGGTAGCCCGGGATGGGTGGGGGAGGAGGGAAGGAAAAGGACACACTCCAATTTAAAACTTTAAAACTTATTGCTATGGAAATCATCTAGGGTGGAGTGAGTGGGTGGCCGAAGGCCCCCCCACCGTGTTCTTGGGCGTCTGGGTGAGGAGGCAATGGGACTTGGGGAGGAGGGCTGCTGGTTACAGAGGGGCTGTAGCGGCGTTCTCTGCTCCTGCTGCCTTTCCTGCAGCTCAACCATACGCAGGAGCATATCACTTTGATGCTCCAGCAGCCGGAGCATCGACTCTTGCTTTCTGATTACAAGTTGACGCCACCTCTCCTCTTCAGCCCGCGTTTCAGCACGCAACTTCTCCTCTTCAGCCCGCGATTCAGCACGCCACCTCTCCTCTCGCTCATATTGGGCTTTTTTAAAATCAGTCATTGACTGCCTCCACGCATTCAGCTGTGCTCTGTCAGCGTGGGAGGCAGTCTGAAGTTCAGTAAACATTTCGTCACGCGTCCTTCGCTTCCTTCTTCGAATATTCACTAGCCTCTGCGAAGGAGTAAGATTTGCAGCTGGTGGAGAAGGGAGAGGTTGTTAAAAAAGATACATTTTAGAGAACAATGGGTAGACTCTTTCACGTTAGATTTTGCTGTTCACAACATCACACAGCACATGTGCTTTCGTTACAAGGTCGCATTTTTCCTCTTATATTGAGAGTCTCCTGGTTTGGTGTGAGAGATCACTCACGCAGTGCCAGGACACAGATTTCAGCTTGCAGGCAGCCATGGTAAGACATATAGTCTTTGGGCTTTTTTAACCTTCTTAACATGTGGGGATGGTTTCAAACAGTTCTGCCCTCATTTCCCATACCAAGCACCCGTGCCATTTAAAATGGGTTTGCAATGTAAAAGGAGGGGCTGCGATTTCAGGTTTAACATGCAGCACAAACCCAACTAACTCCCCTCCCCCACACACCCAATTCTCTGGGATGGTCACTTCAACCCCCCCCCCCACCGCGTGGTTAACAGCGGGGTATATTTCTGTTCAGCAGAGCAGGAAGGGGCACCTCTGAATGTCCCCTTAATAAAATTGCCCCATTTTAACCAGGTGACCGTGAATGATATCACTCTCCTGAGGATAACAAAGAGAGATAAGGAATGGATGTTGTCTGCATGCCAGCAAACACCGGGACCATACGCTGCCATGCTTTGTTATGCAATGATTCCAGACTACGTGCTACTGGCCTGGCGTGGTAAAGTGTCCTACCATGGCGGACGGGATAAGGCAGCCCTCCCCAGAAACCTTTTGCAAAGGCTTTGGGAGTACATGAAGGAGAGCTTTCTGGAGATGTCCCTGGAGGATTTCCGCTCCATCCCCATACACGTTAACAGACTTTTCCAGTAGCTGTACTGGCCGCGATTGCCAGGGCAAATTAATCATTAATCATTAAACACGCTTGTTTTTAAACCATGTGTAATTTTTGCAAATGTACACTCACCAGAGGTCCCCTGTGTGCCCTCAGGGTCTTGGGTCAGTTCGGGGGTTACTGTTTCCAGGTCCAGGGTGACAAACATATCCTGGCTGTTGGGGTAACTGGTTTCTCCGCTTCCTTGCTGCTGTGAGCTATCTATGTTCTCTCCATCCTCATCTTCCTCGTCCGCCGAACCCGCTTCCCCGTTTGCAGAGAGGGACTCATAGAACACGCTTGGGCTAGTGGTGGCTGCACGCCCTAGAATGGCATGCAGCTCCGCGTAGTAGCGGCATGTTTGCGGCTCTGCCCCGGACCTTCCGTTTGCGTCTCTGACTTTGTGGTAGGCTTGCCTTAGCTCCTTAATTTTCACGCGGCACTGCCGCGCGTCCCTGTTATGGCCTCTGTCCTTCATGGCCTTGGAGATCTTTTCTAATGTTTTGCCGTTTCTTTTACTGTTTCGGAGTTCGGCGAGCACTGCTTCATCTCCCCAGATGGCGATCAGATCCTGTACCTCCCGTTCGGTCCAGGCTGGAGCTCTTCTGCGATCCTGGGACTGGGACTGGGACTCCATCATGGTTACCTGTGCTGATGGGCTCTGCATGGTCACCTGTGCTCTCCACGCTGAGCAAACAGGAAATGAAATTCAAACGTTCGCGGGGCTTTTCCTGTCTACCTGGCCAGTGCATCTGAGATGAGAGTGCTGTCCAGAGCGGTCACAATGAAGCACTGTGGGATAGCTCCCGGAGGCCAGTAATGTCGAATTCCGTCCACACTAACCCAATTCCGACCCCCTAAGGCCGATTTTATCGCTAATCCCCTTGTCGAGGTGGTGTTAGGAAACCGGTTTAAAGGGCCCTTTAAGTCGACAGAAAGGGCTTCGTAGTGTAAACGTGTCCAGGCTTAAGTCGATTTAACGCGGCTAAAGTCGACCTAAACTCGTAGTGTAGACCAGGCCTTAGAAAGGACCAGACAGTCCCAGCTCGCTGTGTGTCTGGGGGGCTGTTTAAGGGAACGCCTTGGAGGAGCAGGCCGTGAGGAGAGGGGACGGGTAGGCGGGTGAGCCGGGCAGATGCCGTGCCATTGGAAGGGACTGCGGTGGACTGGCTTCCCAGGGGAGGTGCTGGAAGTCCCATCGCTTGGGATGTGTAAACTGGACGGGACCACGTACTCTGAGCAGCCATGGCCGGCTGGCAGACGGGGGAGGTGTGACCCAGGAGCTCTCTCCCAGCTCTCGTGGCTGCAAGCCAGAAACAGGGGGAGTCAAGTGAGTCTAAATGGAGGCTGTAGAAGCGGCTCTCAGGTGCCAGCTCCGTGGGAGACGGGCAGGGCGCAGCCGCTAACCGTTGGCTTTGTGCATAGACCTGGCCAGATGTCCGTGCTGGCTGGCTGTGTCTGTCAGCGCCCCGGTGTGCAGGCCGCTTGCCCCATAGGCAGTCCTGCCCCCAAGGAGCTCTGTGGATGGACAGACAGAGACAGACAGGGGATGGGGACCAAAAGCCAGAGAAACTTCCTAACTGCCAGGGTGGTTAAGCACTGGGATAAATTGCCTAGGGAGGTTGTGGAACCTCCATCATTGGAGGTTTTTAAGAGCCAGTTGGACAAACCCCTGTCAGGGATGGTCTAGATAGTACTCAGTCCTGACAGGAGGGCAGGGGACTGGACTAGACGACCTCTCGAGGTCCCTTCCACTTCTGTGATTCTATGATTTTATACAAGCCCAACACACCTTAACCAAGCTTGCCTGGCTCAGAGCTCTGGTCAGGAGATGAGCCGGCTGAGGTTACGAGGCCAGTCCCAGCCCGCCCCGAGCATCTGGCTGCGAGGGGCCAGCTTGTAACACAGGGGTGGGCAAACTGCCAGCAGCTTGGCCCCACTCCGGCGCTCCTGCCTGCACCCCCTGAGCCTCTCCCCACGCCCCAACCCCCTGCCCCAGCCCTGATCCCCCTCCTGCACCCCAAACCTCTCATCCCCAACCCCACCCCAGAGCCTGCACCCCTTCCCGCACCCCTGCCCCAGCCCTGATCCCCCTCCTGCTCTCCAAACCCCTTGATCCCAGCCCAGAGCACCCTCCTGCACCCCAAACTCCTCATCCCCAGAGCCTGCTCCCCTAACCAGAGCCATCACCCCCTCCCACACCACAACCCCAATTTTGTGAGTATTCATGGCCCACCATACAATGTCTATTCCCCGATGTGGCCCTTGGGCCAAAAAGTCTGCCCAGCCCTGTTGTAGCATGTGCCCACGTCCCATTTCACAGATCATACAGCAGCGAACATCAGCCTCTGGTCTCCAGCCATAGGTGGGGCTTGTTTTGGTTGGTTGGTGTGATGGGTTCGACCCCCCTTCTGGTGCCACCTAATGTGCTGGGGTTTCACTGAGCCTCCCCTGCTCAATCAGCCTGGGCTCCCTCTCCCTGCTTTGCTGGATTAGGCTCGCCAGCCTTTTGACTGACACACCCACACTCTGCTGAAGTCAGCTCTGTGTGAGGGGCTCCCCCAGCCCTCACGTGCACCCCCCTTTTGGGAGACAAACCCGAAATAACCCTGTCTTGCTCTGTATAGAAATATTTGTACAGCGCAAGCTCATAAAATTTGCCCCCTCCCTCAATGTGAAGAGAGATGTGCACGACTTCTCCCCCTCCTCCCTGTTAGAAATTACAGAAACTGTGTATAAACAAGAAATAAGTTTAGTAACGACAAAAGGTGAATTGTAAGTGAATATAAGAGAGAACAGACAGAACCAAGCGGATTACTGACCAAATAAACCAAAATACGCAAGCTAAGCTCAATAGACTTAAGAAACAGGTTACACAATGTAAATTCTCACCTGAAATGTTATTTTAGGCAGGTGGCAAAGTTTCTGTGGTTCAGAGTTCCAGTTCTATTCCTTTTCAGACTGGACCCTGTCTCAGCCTGGACTCCCCCACCCCCCCGCCTTCCCTTCAGGCGGCTTTACCAGTCTTTCTTCTTGGGCAGACAGGCCATGGAGAGGAGGAGGAGACCCGTGTGCCTTCCTCCCCACTCTTCAATAGGATTTACACAAGGCGGGAATCCTTTGTTTCCCCAAACTTGACCCCCCCCCCTTCCCTTCCAGTGGAAAGTTACAAGAAGTCCCAGGTAATGTTTAGTATCAGGTGACAAGACCCCCTGACTCTGTAGGATCACAGAGTCCATGAGTCAGGGGCAGTGTGGAGCGTCCCCAGGAAGGCCTAGCTTTTCACAGTCCTTCGTCCTCGCTGATGGGCCATCCGCCCTGTCTGGTTTTTCCATTGTTGTACCCGAAGTGTTGGCAGTGGCGTCACCCAAAGTAGCATAGCTGAAATACAGATACATGGTCACTATTCCTAACTTCAGATACAGAAATGATACAGGCACACACCTTGGATAATCGCATTCAGTAAATTATAACCTTTCCAATGATCTCTTACAAGACCCATCTTGCATAAAGCACATCTCAGTTACGTCACAGTCATATCATAGGTGTATTTTCATAAAGAATATGGAGTGAAACGTCAGAGTTGGATATTTACAAATGCTTATAAAAGGTGTTCAGTCTCTGGCTGCCTTTTACAGTCTGTTAAAAATTAATAGTTTAGCACCTTGGGATATATCTGTGGGTGTGTGACATATGCAGCACCAACCCCCCCCCACCCCCGGTCCCTCGCCGATCCCCTGTCCAATCCTGTAATTCTTGGGGTATTTATTTATAGATTCAATTCCATTGATTTTTGCTGCCCCCAAATGTTCGGTTTGCCCCTGTGGGCTGTCTGCGTAGCTGCTCTGGGGGGCGAGCGGGAGGTTTGGCAGCTAGGGGATGGAGTGGGGGTGGAGGCTGCAGGGGGTGGCCCCCAGGAAAAGCACAGGAGAAGGTTTTGTTTTTTGTTCCCCGGGGCCTGGTGGCTGCCTTTGATCCTGGGGAGGGGCCGCAGCTCCCCTTTGCCTCCCCCGGCGGGCAGAGGAGGCGGCGTTTGGAATCAGGAGGTGAACGCCTCACTCCCAGTGGACTGTCCAATATCTCCCACTCTGCCACGCCAGGCAGTACCCAGATGTTCCCAGGGGGGTCCTTTGTCTCCGCTGGAGGCCTCCTCATTAGACGCTGCCGCGCCTCAGGTCTGTGTCCCTCGAGGAGGCCCAGGCCTCGTTCTCTGTCCTAAGAGAGCTGCTCCCTGCCCCCTATTTCACTACGCTGCGTGCGCCGGCTTTCCATATCTGTGCCAGGCCAGCACTCCGCGGTCCACGCACGAGCCAGAGTGCGAGAGAGTCGGAGACACAGGTGCTGACTTTTAGTTTTTCCCGGGGATGCTCCCCCCCGAGGGCAACGCCCTCGCTCCTCCTCTTCCTGCCCCTGCCCCACCCCCTCCCTCAAGGCCCTGCCCTTGCCCTGCCTCTCCCTGCCCCGCCCCCTTCCCCAAGGCCCTGCCCTCGCCCCTCCTCTCCCTGCCCCTGCTCCGCCCCCTCCCCCAAGGCCCCGCCCTTGCTCTGCCTCTTCCTGCCCCTGCTCCGCCCCCTCCCCAAGGCCCCGCCCTTGCTCCGCCTCTGTCACTGCATTTTTAACGGGCACGTCGCTTCTCGGACGGGATTTCCTCCGAAGGGGGTTTATTTGACAAGCGACGTGCCCGTTAAAAATGCAGTGACAGAGGCGGAGCGAGGGCAGGGCCTTGGGGAAGGGGGCAGAGCAGGGTCAGTGGTTTGAGCCTGCCAAACCCAGTGTTGTGAGTTTAATCCTTGAGGGGGCCACTTAGGGATCTGGGGCAAAATCAGTACTTGGGCCTGCTAGTGAAGGCAGGGGGCTGGACTCGATGACCTCTCGTCCCTTCCAGCTCTATGAGATAGGTATATCCCCATATTTGTCAGTAAGGAAGAGCGAGCAGCCCCTGTGCAGCGCATCCCGACCTTTGCAGTTAGCCGGGTTCTCTGCTTTTGGGGTGCAGCCGTCCTCAGTAGAGGCCTCTCCAAAGGCAGGCTCTGCGGGCAGGTCTCCGGGCTCCCTCTGGTGGTAGGTACAAGCTGCCCTCTGCCAAGGCTGCAGCCAGCAAGACTCACTCCATGGGGCTCTGCTCTTGTGCCCCCAGCTTCCTTCTTCGTGGTGAGCCTCGGGGGGGCGGCCGTGGGGCTGCTCTTCGCCTTCCTGCTGGCGCTGATCACCAGGTTCACCAAGCGCGTGCGCATCATCGAGCCGCTCTTCGTCTTCCTGCTGGCGTACATGGCGTACCTCGCCGCTGAGATGGTCTCGCTCTCCTCCATCCTCGCGTGAGTACCGCGCGCTTGGCGCACGCAGCCCTCGCCAGGCTCTTCCCCGGGCGAGAGCCGGCCTCCCCTGGCCTGTGCGAGAGGGATGCTGGGCCCCGTGGGGTGGGCACGGCGCATCCTTATGGGAGCAGGTTCCCGCAGCCCCTGCCCTCCCCTTCACCTCGCTCCTCCATCCCCAGCCCCCTCCCCTTCACGTCATTCCTCCATCCCCCCGCAGCCCGCTCTATTCATGGTATTTCTCAGCTCTGACTCGTGGCCCCCTCCAAACCTTGGTGCACCTGAATCCCGACACTAAACCTCACCCTGTTCACAGTGCTCCTCAATCCCAACTTGCAGGTGCAGTTGTGCCAGGCGATGCACAGCCCCCAGCTGAGCCCCTTCCAGAGCCAGGCAGAGGTCCCTGCACAGCAGCTGTGGGGGGCTGGAGGAGCCCCAGTGCCATGGGTGGGGGAGGGGTCTCTGAGCACTGGGGCGGGATGGAGATTTTCGCAGCGGCGGAGTCAGTCCAGGGGCCCCAGTGACAAATGAGATTCTTGTGCTGGGAGGAGGGGGGAGGTTTTTGCAGTTTTATTTTAACACCATTGACAGACAAAGCCTGAGCCGCCTCCTGCCCCCCCACCCCGCTGCCCTGGCCCAGACCCCAGTGACCCTTCCTCCCTCGCCATGACCTGCAGCCTCTGAGCTCTCCGTCTAAGGTCTCGTGTGAAGAGCGGGGCAGAGTCTGAGCGCTGTGAATATCCTGGATCTCTGTTGATTGTTGGAGTGGGCCCAGCTCTCTGGAGCACTAAGGGTTAACTCCGTCCTGTGCCACCCGCTCAGCCAGGCCAGACAATGGCACTGACCCAGTCACCCAATAGACGGGTTAATTGCTTGTGAGGGGATCTCCAGGCGTCGCCCCCACCGAGCTGATCTCCGCCACTCCTCACTAGCTTTCCCACCCAAGGTGCTGACCGTCTCCAGGCCCTGGCTGCTCCGCTACCAGCGCTCAGCGCTCTCCCCCCGAGGCCCCGAACCTCGAAAACCTTGAGCTGAGCTTGCTCTAGTTCTGACACACCAACCAGCAGGAGCAAAGAAACTTCAGCCCCCTCCCATCACCACAAAACCTCCCGGCTCCCGCCAAGGAGGCCCACGAGATTGTAAATGGATCAGTCAGTGGCAAGGAAATAGTCACCCTGGTCGAATTCCAGATGGCACCTCTCCCCACACCCCAGCCTGTGCCGAAAGGGGCAGCAACAACTGCTTTGCGTGGGACCCCCCACCCCGTAGGGGGCCGTGGTTCAGTTCTTGCTGTCGGCCTGGCCTGAGACAGCGAGAGGAGATGGTGGGACTTCCAGGCTCCCTTTGCATTCAGTGTCTCCGCCTCACTCCCGGACCCCGCGTGCTCCATCTGAGACGCCCCGGCCCCGCTCGAGTCGCTGGGGCCCTTTCCTAGGAACTGAGCTGGGGGTGCCCGGCCCGTTCTCCCCAGGAGCTGCTGCTACACATGGGCTGCAAAGCCGGTGCCCTGGAGCCGGGCGTTGGATCGCATACGTCATTACTGTGATCTCCTGGTTGCCGGGTGGGTTCTGAGGCCAGACTGGTTTGATTTTGTAGGTTCAGCAGCTAGATTCCTGTCACTCGGGAAAGGGCCTTTCCCGGGGACTCGGCTGAAGGAGCAGAGATGGCAGCATTGGGACAAAGCTTCCCCCCCTCCCCCGCCCCATAGTGGCAGGCTCCCCCCTCCCCCTCTGGGAGCCTCTCAGCGCCTCCCCAGCGGGACAGAGGAGAGGCTGTGGGGGAGGGACGTCAGGGCAAGGGCAGACAGCCGGGGCCAGACGGGAGCTGCTGAGAGGTGCTGACGCTGTTCCTGTCTGCGGGTAAATTGCCCGGATGCTGCCCCGGGAAAGCTCCGTCCCTGGGCGGATTGACCCCCCGGCGGCGTTTCAACGAGCAGCCCAAGGCAGTGACTGGTGCATTGCAGAGACAGCTGGTGTCCGGGCTCGCTCGGAGACGTTCTGCACCCGGATTGACCAGCTCAGACCAAATGGAACCTCCCTGGACCCAGAGACCTGCCTGTCGGAGGCACTGCCCGGGGTGCTGCCATCCGCGAGGGGCTCCGTGTACGGCGGTCTCTGCCCAGCCCATGTCAGGGAACATCCTGGAGCCAAGTGCCCCAGGGTCTGATCCAGCCACTTCCCTCTCGCTTTGTTCAGTCACTGGCCGTGAGCAGGAACTCCAGGGCCCAGGCCACACGTAGGGAGAACCACGTAAGGGCCCTGGCAGAGCCTGGAGAAAGCTGCGACTGAATGAGGAAGGGCCGTTTGTAGCTGCCACTGAAGAGTTGGCCCTTCGGGGGCTCGGAGGGGCTCTCCCTGGGGCAGGGCAGGAGAGGGCAGGCAGTGCTCCGGGGGAAGCAGAGGGGCTTTAGGAAGAAGCCAGTTCTGCCCAGCCTGGCTTTAGGGCCTGAGGCTGGAGCTCCAGCAGCTGGGGGCGGGCAGAGGGTGGTGGTGGGTGAGGCTGACTCTGTCCATTCTCAGAGCCCAGAGGGCAGAGCAGCCGCAGTAGCTGGCGCGCCTGGCGCACGGTATGTGGAGAACCACGGGCAGTTTGCGAACCCTGGTGTGCTGGTGGGCTCTGCTGTCCTTCTCTCTGGGTGTGGGCCTCTGAGCTCTGCACCGGGCGCCTGGTGAGTCGCTGACGCTGTCTGTGACACGCTGCAGGTGCTGTATGCCCTGTCTCTAGATCCCGTGGCCGGGCCTTTGTCTGCCGGGGCACGTGGGCAGCCACACGATGCCGGACAGCAGCACCTTGGAGCTGGACATGAGACAGGCGTGACTATCACATGGCACAGGGCTCTGCAGGATGCCACATGGGGCGGGAGCACCGCCCGAGCGACGTCTGGGGCCGCCCAGTGGGGAAGGGCTGGTTCCCCTGCTGCACACGCAGACTCGGCCCCTCTGGCTCAGCTGAGTGAGAGCAGCGGGCGGGGGACCCGGGAGAGGTGGGTCCCACTGTGGTGAGTGTCACGGAGTCCCGGGCGATGCTCTGGAACTGCTCCCCACAAAGCCAGTCAGGACTTTGGGGAGCTTCCTCTCCCTTGGAGCAGACTGTCTTCAGGGCAAGAAGCTCACACGGCTTCACCTCCTGGGTCTCTCCTTGGAGCATTCAGCATATGCCCCTCCGTGCGCTTCCCATAGTGAGTCCGCCCAGGCGGGGTCCTGGGGAAGCCAGAGGGTCCCGCACCCCCACTTCGCAGTCAGACGTGACTCTCAGCCAGCCAGTAAAACAGAGGTTTATTAGACGACAGGAACACGGTCTAAAACAGAGCTTGTAGGTCCAGCGAACAGGACCCCTCCGCCGGGTCCATTCTGGAGCCCAGCGAGCCAGACACCCCTGTCTGCCCTAACTCCTAGTCCCCAGCCAGCTCCCAACTGAAACCCCCTCCAGCCCCTCCTTTCTGGCCTTTGTCTCTTTCCCAGGCCAGGAGGTCACCTGATCTCTTTGTTCACCTTTAGTAATTCCCTTGCACGGGGGGGGAAGGGCCCTGGCCATTTGTTGCTAGGATACAACATTTATGCACACTGGAGACTTAAGAAATGCATAGGGGAAACTGAGGCACCTACACAGTATTCAGAGGAAACATTAAGAACAGTCCCACTTCGTCACAGTGAGCATCCAGGGCCCCTGGCACTCGCCGGCCAGTGCAAAGGGAGTGGGGAGGGGGCAGCTGTGTCCAGGGGCAGCATGGCCCTGCCCGTGTCTATCCCGAGCTCTTGCCGTCCTCTAGGGTCACCTTCTGTGGGATCTGCTGTAAGAAATATGTGGAAGCCAACATCTCCCGGAAATCCCGCACCACTGTCAAGTACACCATGAAAACGCTGGCCAGCAGCTCCGAGACCGTCATCTTCATGTTCCTGGGCATCTCCGCCGTGGACACCTCCAAGTGGGCGTGGGACACGGCGCTGGTGCTGGGCACCCTGCTCTTCATCCTGCTCTTCCGGGCCGTGGGTCAGTCGCTCTCCTGTCCTGTGCTGTCTGCAGCTCTCAGCCCCTGGCTGGGGGCTGTCAGGTCCCCGGGATGTGGGGCAATCTGCCAGGGATAGGACCGGGGGGCGCTTGCAGAGGGTTTGTAAGAGCCCTGGCCCCGGCTGCATCCTGCAGAGCACGCACCCGGGCCAGGCCCTCATCCGCATCCCTCCCCTTCGCCCCTAGGTGTCATCCTCCAGACCTGGGTGCTCAACCGCTTCCGCCTCACGCCGCTGGACCGCATCGACCAGGTGGTGATGTCGTACGGGGGCCTGCGGGGGGCCGTCGCCTTTGCCCTGGTCATCCTGCTGGACGGAGACAAAGTGCGAGCCAAGGACTACTTCGTGGCAACGACCATCGTGGTGGTCTTCTTCACCGTCCTCGTGCAGGTCAGCAAGGCAGGGCCCGGCCGTCCCCAACCACACCAGACCTCCAGGGTGGCTCTGTGCCGGAGAGCAGGGCTAGCTGTGGTGCTCCTGCCCGGCTGCAGGGGGCTGGCATCGGAGGCAGCTCATGGGGAGGTACGAGGCTGGGGTGGAGGAGGCTGGAGGTCGCACTCCAGGACTCCGAGGACCGGAGCAGGGGGCTGCTGGGATATGGGCAGACAGCCCTGCCCCCTCTGGGGCATCGCAGGGCCCAGAGCAGTTCTCTGAGTGGGGCAGCTGCTTCTCCCTCTTAGACAAAACATGCCTTAGAGAGACGGGGCTGGGAGCTCCCCTCCCGCCTGCTCTGCCTGGCACCAGCCGGCTCCTCTCGCTGGTCCCGGCACGCAGGCTGGGCACACGCACTAGCCCTGGGGCGCAGAGCCAGGGGGCAGCAGGAGAGGGAGCAAAAGGCATTCGGCTGCTAAAGGGGGAGCTGGCTGGCTGGCGCCTGACCCCCCCCCCCCCCGTGTTTCCCCCCTCGCTCTGCTCCTGAGGCCTGGCACTTACACCCAGTTCAGCCTAAGGAGAAGCTGCTCCAAGGTTGCCAGGCAGGGTTGCCAATGGGGGACTGTTTTCTTAGCCCCCCCGCCGCCCCTCCCCCCCAGTATTAGCAGCAGGACTCCCTACATTCGCCAGGGGGATTTCTTGCTGCTGGGGACGTTGGCAGAGACTGCGAGGGGGGAGGCTACCCCCTGGAAGTGCTGACCCCCCCCGCCAGACAGAGCCCCTTCCTGCCCCTGCCCCTTCAGGGCAGCTCCGGGCCACACGGCCCTGCCAGGCAGAGCCTGCAGAGAGCTGGGGGCAGGAGGGGAGTGGAGAGCTGCACCTGTGAGTCCCGGCCCCCCTGCTGGCCAGGGCCCCGTCTGCTTTCCCTGCGCAGGCTCTGGTCCGTGCAGCGCAGGGCGAGGCCCCGGGGCCCCGCCGTCCGCCCAGACGGTCGGTGGGCAGCAGTGCTCACGGTGCCAGCGGTGCCTCCCCTTGTGCTGCTCGTGAGTACTAGTGAGCGGCCCTCATTCTCCGGCTGTGGGTGGGTCTGCTCAGGCCTGGGCCTTGGAGTCGGGTGTCAGACCCTGCAGCACAGGCGGGTGCCGCCGGCACACGCGTGTGAGGTTGTTTGGGTTAGTTGTGAGCAGGCCAGACCAGAGCCCATCCGCCTGCACGTGCAGACACAGCAACATGGGCCCTGGGCTTCTCCCCCACTGTCCCCAGGCAGAGACTCAGGCGTGGCCACTAGGTGGCACTGTGACCTCGCGAAAATGCTGGCGAGGCGAAGTCCCTGGCCAGGCCGTGTGTATGCCCTGCCCTGGGCTGCTCTCTGCCCGCCGGATGTGCCAGGCCGGGTGTGCCCTGCCTTGGGCTGCTCTGTGCCCCTCCCCGGCCGTGCCAGGCCAGGTGTGCCCTGACCTGCGCTGCTCTGTGCCCGCCCCGGGTGTGCCAGGCCAGGTGTGTGCTGCTCTGTGCCCCCCCCAGCGGTGCCAGGCTGGGTGTGCCCTGCCCTGGGCTGCCCTGTGCCCCCCCCAGCGGTGCCAGGCCGGGTGTGAGCCCTACAGTCTCCTGAACGCCGCACGGGGGCAGCCCACCTGCTCCCCCTCCAGTTAAAGGCAGCGCCTGCCCCCAGGGATCCCGTCTCTTGAGGAGACTGGGCACGCGGCAGGCAGAAGAAACTCTGTGCTAGGCAAGAAGTAGATGGGATGAAACAGCCTTTGTGGGTGTAGCCTCCCCCTTGCTGCCTTGGCTCCCCACCGTGTCACACACAGGGAACAGGGGCAAGGGCATTGGACCGGCATGGCCGCAAATCCCTAACTGAGCTAAACGCTTCCCCACAGTGCACCATTGGCCTGTGGAACTCACTGCCACAGGAAGTTGCTAAGCCCAAGATCTTAGCAGGCTCCACAGGGAGACTGGCCCTTCATATGGATAATGAGACGGGCCTGTTAGAACAGTCACCAAAGAGCCTTGGAAGGCAGGTAAATCCTCCAGCTTCAGGGCTCTCCCCCGCGGGCCCTGGGGCTTGGAGGAGCCCCCGGGCTGTCAGCTCTGCAAAGAAGCTGCTGCCTCAGCCCAGGCAGGAAGGGACCCGGGAGCAGCCTCTCTTCTGCCCCAGAACCGCAGCGGTTGTTGCCTCTTGAGTTTGCCATGTCCTCCAGGCAGGGCCCTAGCTGTCCCCGTCATGTGTGAGCCTGAGGGGCTGGCACTGCGGAGACTCAAGGACCAAGGAGCTCACAGAAGAGGCTGTTGTGAGCTGCTGTGTTCAGTGCTGGGGTCCGCAAGGCTGTGTCCCTCCCCTGAGCCAGGCGCATGGTCCGACTGGGGTGACTCCCACCCCTCGACAGGTGCTGAGGCATCTCTGGAAATCTGGCAAGTTTCTGAGGCTGGAGGTCTTTACTCTGCCAGTCCTTGGCGGCCAGTCCCTCTGGGAGACGGGAGCCCCCTGCTGCATTCTGCTTCTGGACACGGGCATGGGGCACCGGTGCTCTCCAGCATGCAATACAACAGATGCTGCAGAACCAGCCGCCTCAGGGCAGGATGGAGCCTCCCGCCCCCTGGAGGAAGGCAGAGGGGAAGCCCTCTGGTGCTGAATTCATAGGCTGCATCCTAAGTGTTGTCTGAGCTTAGACCCCACAGTGCCAGGTGCTGTACATCTTCAGCCACAGGTTGTCCTAGCCGTGACAATAGAGATGGTGTACGGGTAGCGTTCAGTGAGGCACGTTCTCACTCGCTCTCGTGAAACACGAGTACGGAACTCCGACAGCCCCGCCCCAAAGCCAGCAACCGAGCCTGGCTGGCGAGACTTGTGTGCTTTGTAAACCCGCGCTGCTCACTGCCGCGGTTCTGTGATTCCTGCGGAGACCGGTCCCCATCGCCTTGACGTCAGTGGGTCAAGCCCACCCCGGTGTGACTCCGCTGCCTTTGCTGGAATTGCCCCAGGGGTGGATTTAGCCCCAGCATGTGTTGTTCCAAAATGTCTAGCCATGCGGGGGTTTCCCCTTCCCTTGCCTCGAGCATTGTGCCCTGGTCTCTGCTTCCTCTGCACTTCTCCGGGATTTTGAATGACTGGGTGGTTCACCGCGCCGGCTGGTAGCTAACCGCCTGGCTGGGGGCTGCCGGTCCCAAGCGTCCCCTCCCCTGCTCTGCTCCAGCAGCCGCTCTAACAAGGGCTTCGTCCCTGCCCGAGAAACCAGGCATCTGTCAGCTTTGCTTATAGCAGGCAGCTTCTGAAGGAGCTCAGCACATCAGCCCATACTGAGGTCTCTGCCCCGCCATACGGCCCAATTCTCCTCTCCCTGCCCCCAGTGTCACTTGGATGGCACCGGAGCCACTTCTGATTGACACCGGCGTGCGAGAGGCATCGAGGCCCTGGTACGCTGTAGGCACGTGTCTCCTGGTGCCAAGGCCTCGGGGCAGCACCTCCTTTCTTGTGCTGCATCTTGGCCCAGCAGCCCCGTCTGCCTGTGTACTTGGGCGGATGGCTCGGCGGGCTCCCCCAGGGAAGCGCTCAGAGGAGGGGAGAGCGGAGTGGCAAAGGCCCAGGGTAGATGCCGCCCAGGCTGGGGGGAATTGGGGCTGGCTCGGTGCCCACGGAGCTTTGCTCTGCCGTTTCAGGGTCTGACCATCAAGCCGCTGGTGAAGTGGCTGAAGGTGAAGCGGAGCGACCATCACAAGCCGACGCTGAACGAGGAACTGCATGAGCACGTAGGTAGTGGGGCCAAGCCGGGATGGCCGGCGTCTCCCCAGCCCTGCGTGCCACGGGCCTGCCCCAGCTCTCCTTTTGGCAGGGGCAGTTTCCAGCAGGGATGGGGCGCCAGTTCGGACCCCCCCCCAGCACTCACTCACTGTGTTTTCTCTTTCCAAGGCCTTTGACCACATTCTGGCAGCAGTGGAGGATGTAGTCGGTCACCACGGTTACCGTTACTGGCGAGACAGGTGAGTGCCCACGTGTGCTGGAGGCCTCTGCCCCCCCTCGCCCGCTCCTGCCCCCCCCGCCACGGCTGCCTCCCCCGTCGCGCTCTGGCCCTGTGTGTTCCCTGGGCCCATGCACATGGCAACGTGCCAGTTGTGGGGCACTGAGTGGGGACCCCTCGCTCTGCAGGCTTGAGAGGGGCAACGTGAGGCTGGTGGGAGGCAGGCCGGCCCAGTGCTGCTCTCTGCCCCAGGGCCCCGCCACGGCCCTGCTCCCTGGGACTGAGGGGAACAGTGCAGCCCAGCAGGTCTCGGGCCTTCCGGTCCCTGCGATCGCATCCCAAGAGCCAACAGCGCCTGCCTGGGGGGGGCTCGCCCCCTCCAACCCCGGCCCCCTCATGTGGCATGTCACCCAACCCCCTCATCTCCCCATCCCTCTGAACCTGACCCCGAACTGCCTCTCTGCCCACCCCGCCCTAGCCCCGACCTCTTCATCACTCTGCCCACCCCCACACCAACCTCCTCCTCTCCCCACACAACCGTGACACCCTCATCCCCCCCAACCACCCCCACCCCAACGCCTGCCAACCTCAACTCCCCACCCCCATCCCGACACCCTCATCGCCCCGACCACCCCACCCCTGCTCCAACCTCTGACACCCTCATCGTCCCACCCATCCCCACCCCAACACCGACCCCCTCATCTGCCCATCCGCTCTGAACCTGACCCCGAACTGCCTCTCTACCCACCCTGCCCTAGTCCCGACCTCTTCATCACCCCAGCTCCAACCACCTTCTCTCCCCGCCCCAACTCCCAACTTCCTCATCTCTCCACCCACCGTGGTCCCAGCCTCAACCCTGCCCACCCAACCCTGACACCCGCCCATACCTCCCGGCTTCTTGCACTGTGACCTTGGGGCCAGGAAGATGCAAGATGGGCTTGCTCAGCACACTTTTAAATCCATGGTGCCCTCCTCTCTCAGCCCCTGCTCAGCGCCAGGCCCGGCCGGTGGGAAGGGCCAGTTGTGATGGGTTCAGTCACAGAGACCCCCCTTGGGACTGTCACCTGATGTGCTGAAAGTGCCTCTGAGCCCGTTTTCCCTGCCAGCTTGGGACTCCAGAGCCCTGCCTTGTTAAACCAGACACGCTAGCCGGCTGCAGCACAGACCCAGCGTCAGGTCTACGCCCCCAAAGCTTCAGGCTTTAACCAAAAACTGCTCAGCAGGTCACCTGTCTCCAGCACCCAGACACCCAGCTCCCAATGGGATCCAAACCCCAAATAAATCCGTTTTACTCTGTATAAAGCATATACAGGGTAAACTCATACATTGTTCGTTCTCTATAACCCTGATAGAGAGAGATGCACAGCTGTTTGCTCCCCCAGGTATTAATCACTTACTCTGGGTTTACTAATAAACAAAAGTGATTTTATGAAGTATAAAAAGTAGGATTTAAACGGTTCCAAGTAATATCAGACAGAACAAAGTAAATTACCAAGCAAAATAAAACAAAACACGCAAGTCTAAGCCTAATACATTAAGAAACTGATTACGGGTAATATCTCTCCCTCAGAGATGTTCCAATAAGCTTCTTTCACAGACTAGATTCCTTCCTAGTCTGGGCCCAATCCTTTCCCCGGTACAGTCCTTGTTAGTTCCAGCAGGCATCTTAGGTGGAAACTAGGGGTTTTCTCATGACTGGAACCCCCTTGTCCTGCTCCACCCCCTTTTATAGCTTTGACACAAGGCGGGAATCCTTTGTCTCTCTGGGTCCCCACCCCCCTTCTAAATGGAAAAGCACCAGGTTTAAGACGGATTCCAGTGTCAGGTGACATGGTCACATGTCACTGTAAGACCCCATTTTTCATTACCCACAGGCTGGCCCACAGGTACAGACAGGTGTGCAGGTAAACAGCCACTTACAGTCACTCGTCCTAGTCAATGGGAGCCATCAAGAGTCTAAACCACCATTAATGGCCCACGCTTTGCATCATTACAATAGGCCCTCAGAGTTCTATTTCATATTTCTAGTTTCAGATACACGAGTGGTACATTTATACAAATAGGATGACCACATTCAGTAGATTATAAACTTTGTAATGATACCTTACAAGAGACCTTTGGCATGAAGCATATTCCAGTTACATCCTAGTCACACTTCTAAACATATTTTTAGAAAGCGTATGGCGTGCACCCTCATGCCAGTCTTGGGCCTCTGCCATGCTCTGTGAGAGTCCACGATGTGCCGTGGCGCTTGGGCACGGGGAGAGACCACGAGGCTCCATGGCAGGTGGAGTCCAGCCAGGCACGAGCCCCCTGGATGACGTGGGGCACGAGGGTTCTGGAGCTACAGCTCCCATGAGGCACCACAGCCCTGAGTCCATTTCCTGATTGGGGGGGGTTCCAGGTCGGGAGAGCCTGCCCTGCCCCACTCGCCCACCCGCCGCAGTCCCTGCGGGGTCCCCTCCTGCCGCCCGCCCCCTCCCACAGGATGCTCTCTCTGCCCTCCCGCCCCTCGGCCCCCTGGCTGCCATATGGAGCCGTGGTTCTCTCAGCACAGTGGGGCCGCTCCTGGCCAGCTTCGTGCGCTAGTGGCCAGATCTTCCTCCCCCAGCGGCTGCATAGCTGCTTCCTCGTGCCAGCGACTGCCGGGGCTGCCCTCGCCCCACCCCCATGGAATAGTCTCGCCCCCACGCCACTGGGAATCGCCGCTCGATTGCTGCTGGACCTGTCTCCAGGGAATGTGGCAGAACGTTAGAGGAGACGCCTTGTTAACCTGCCCCTTCGGCTGGGATCCCAGGTGCGCCGGGGCGAGGGGGCTGCCGTCCTGCACACGGGAGCTCACCACCTCTTCCTCCCTCTTGTGCCAGATGGGAGCAGTTCGACAAGAGGTACCTGAGCCAGCTCCTGATGCGGAAATCGGCCTATCGGCTCAAAGACGAAATCTGGGATGTTTACTGCAAGCTGAATATCCGCGATGCCATCAGCTTTGTGGATCAGGTACCGGCGCAGCCCCCAGCAGCTACCGCACGCCCTGCCTGGCGGCAGCTAGATCGCCGCTCCGCTGGGGAACGGCGGGGCCTGACCCCTGCAGCTCTCCTGGATGAACCGACCCTGCTGGGGGCACTTCCCCACCAGCACAGGGACCAGCTCTGCCCCGGCTCCCAGGCCAGCCAGTCCTCCCGTGCTGGCAGCCCACCCCCGCCAGGGCCGTGGCAGTCACAGCTTGTCGGGCCAGAGCAGGTCCCCTAGGGACAGCTGGGAGCCCCTGCGAGCCTGGGGCCAGGGGTAGAAAGCGGGGCCAGTGGGACTCCCCGAGTGCTGCCCCCCCTCCCGGCCGGGCCCCCCAAGCGCTGCCCCCTCCCCCCGGCTATCCACCCCTGGGCGCTGCCCCCTCCCGGCTGGGCCCCCCCGAGTGCTGCCCCCCCCAAGCCGGGGCCCCCAGGCACTGCCCCTGAGTGGCCCATCAGTAGTAAAAGACACAAACTGCCAAATATCTCTGAGGGCACCTAGCAATTGCTCCTGGCAGCCAGCTCTGCCCAGCCCCCAGGTCGGGTCGAGGGGCAGGCGGTGCCAGCAGAGGGTAGCTGGCGGCTCGGTGGCTGGCGAGGGACACAAGGTGCCAGCAGAACCCTGGTACCTCCCATCTCGGCTCTGCGGGGGGGCTGCCTGAGCGCGGGCGGGGACTTTGACGCTGCTCTGGTCTCTTGCTCCCTTTAGGGTGGTCACGTGCTCTCCGCCTCGAGGCTCACGCTGCCCTCCATGCCCAGCAGGACCTCCATGTCGGAGTCGTCGGTCACAAACCTCCTGTGAGTGCGCTGCCCCCGGCCGGGCTATGTGCTGCCCTGGGAGTTCCCGGTCCTCCCGCCCCCGGCTCTGCAGAGCGGTGGCTGCTGGGAGGAATGGAGCCCCCCCTAACCTCCCATGCGCCTGCAAACAGTCCAGGCTGCGGCTGCCGTGTCCTGCCCCAGGGTGGCAGATCTGCAGCCGCCTCTGGGGCATTGAGTGCTGCGGTGACTGCAGGCCATGCGTTGGGATTGGTCGTTCTCTTCACTGCATCGCGTACTGCAGGGCCCCGCGTACTGCTCCGACACCTCCGCCCTCGAAAACCCCAGGGCTCACACACGCTCTGTCTGCTCTGCTCCACTGCCAGCTAGCTCCCTCCCGCACCCCACCTGCCGACACATCGTTAGTGGTACAGGGAGAAGGGGGGCTGGAGTTCTGGCTGGGTTTCTCCTGCGCTTGTGGGCAGTCGCTGTGTCCCATGGCCGCTGCCATACGTTGGCAGCGAGTGAGTGTGGTTGGGGGTCAGGCCCGTGAGCCGAGGTTGGTACGGGTGAAGCTGCCGTAACTGGTGACTTCCGGGTGGTTCAGTGCGCTGCAAGGGTAGGAAATGGGAGCGTCTCTAAGCTAACAACGTTTTTGGCGTGTGAATTCCCAGGGTGTTTTGAGGCAGTGTAGACGGTGCGTTCACACTGTCAGCCAGCGCTGATATTTGCTACGCCCCCGCGGCTCCTCGCACACCTCCCCCACGTTCTCCCCCCCACTCCACTCCCTTCCCGGCTCCTCTCCACTCCTCGGTGGGGATGGATCTTTCCCTGGAAAAGGGGCCGAGACAAGGGGCAGGGGGAGATGTGTTCAGTGGGGCTATGGGAGAGGTGTGGGGCAGGGGGATGAGGGGCGACTGGGGAGGTATGGGGAGCACGGGAGAAGCAGGGCTCCAGCTGGAGCAAGGTTGGGCTCTGACAAGGTTCATCAGAGCAGTGTCGCTCTCTGGCCCCCCGTCTGCATGGGGGGAGGCGGGGAGGGGTGGGGCTGGGGGGACAGCAGCGGGGACTGCTCCCTGCACTGCGAGGGACGGGGCAGGCTGGGTGGTGGCAGAGAGGGCGAGGAGCTGGCGCATGGGGCCAGCTGTCGGCTGGCCTTGGCAGAGCTGCGCTAGGTACCCGTGACTCAGGGAATTGCTTCTCTCTGGGCTGTGTGTCCAGGCTACGAGGAGCCCTGTCCCTGAGTGTGTAGGAGCCGGGACGTGCCCCTGGCTGTGTGCACAGGCACACACAACAGGTGCGCACCCCGGCACACAAACGCACACCTGCTTTCTCCCTGCGGAAGGGCGGAGCCGAACTCTGAGCACTGGCCAGAGGGGGCGCTGGAGAGCAGTGTGCAGGGAGCTCAGAGCGTGGAGATCCAGCGAGCTCTGCTGATGCCCCAGGCCATGCGCTGTGATGGCTCTAGCCCGGAGGCGCACAGAAATCACCCACTACCTTGGCGCTGGCAGACTGACCGTGCGACGCCCGCGCTCTGGCTCTGCCCCGCCTGCCCCAGCGGGGGGCGCTGAGAGCTCTGCCCGTGTCTCCCTCACAGGAGGGAAAGCGGCAGCGGCGCATGTCTGGATCTGCAGGTCATCGACACCGTGAGGAGCAGGAGGGATAAGGAAGATGCCGTGATGCACCATGTGTTATGCGGGAGCCTCTACAAACCACGCAGGAGGGTGAGCGTCCCTGGACCCCGTCACCACCTCTCTGCAGCACCGACAGGAGCCGTAGGAAACACTGGGGGGGACATAGAAACCAGCCCTCCCCACTCCTGGTATCTCTCACC
>NW_020664481.1:19404522-19414834 GCF_002925995.2 Terrapene triunguis
ACCGCTGTCCTGTCTGCACCCTGCCCCAGGGGCACCGCTGTCCTGTCCGCACCGCTGCCCTGTCTGCACGCTGCCCTGCCCCAAGCGTGGTGACTGCAGGTCCCGGCTGCTGCTCCGACCCGAGCTGCAATGTCCACACGGCTCCTCTTGGTGCGCTGGCTCGTGTGAGTGCTTGTACCCCGGCTGGGGGGGTTGCCCCCACTGCAGTGCAGACGCCCCCCACAAAGTCATGCCGCGTAGACAGATGCCCACAGTCACCGTGCTCCGGAGGGAGGAATGCCCCAGCGCAGCCAGCCCTTAGGAATCGCAGAGTATGGCAGGCAGTGCCACACCGTGACAGGACATGGGGCTAAAGCGCATGCACAGACAGACAGATGCAAACACCCCCCCACCCCACTGCCAGCAGCCCATGGCGCCCGCATGCACGGCCCCCCCCCCCCCCCGCTGCCAGCAGCCCATGGCGCCCGCATGCATGGCCCCCTCCCCCCCCCGCTGCCAGCAGGCGATGGTTCCCGTACACGCCCACACGCCCCCGCTGTCACTGCCCGTCACCTCCCAGTTTGCATCATGGACACAAAACCAGCGTGGTGCATCTCGGGGCCCCTGCCCGCTCTCAGCCACGCAAGCTCTCCCTGGGCTGCTGGGCCTAGGTCCCGCTGCAGCCGAAGCACATGAACTTTGCCCCAACTTTAAGAACGTGCCTGAGAACTGATGACATCAACAGCTGAGTGTTTCAAAGCTGCCAAGGGGGTTTAGGCGCACGGCACCCACTGAAACGGGAGCGGGGGATGGTTTGTCTTTGGCCATCTCGCCCCGTGGGGCGTGAACACTCGCTGAATGGCAGTCTAAGGAGCTTGTGTCCTCGCCTCTCCTCCGTCACTGGGACGGTGCCATGCGGCCGTGGGCCGGGCTCGAGGGGCATGCGGCGCTAAGCCTGTGGAGAAGCCAGCCACAGCGGGCAGACACCTTGGGGTGGGTGGGGAGGGACGAGCGGTTCACGGCCCCAGAACGAATCACTCACCCACCTCCCCAGAGGCTCCATCTGTGTTTCTTTGCCTCCTCCCTCGGCTAGTACAAGGCCAGCTACAGCCGCCACTTCATCTCCCCGAGTACCCAAGAGCGGCAGGACAAGGAGATATTCCAGCAGAACATGAAGAGGCGGCTGGAAACCTTCAAGTCCACGAAGCACAACGTCTGCTCCGCCAAGAGCAAGGCCAGGCTGAAGAAAGATGGCAGGAAAAAGGTGAGTTCCCCGGCGGTGGCGCCGCCCCACCTGCCTTACCCATCTTGCGTGGGCCAACCTCCCTCTGCTAGCTGGAGCCCCGCCAGCCACTGTGCCCCGGCTGGAGCAGAGTGGGAACCAGCCTCGGGTTAGCCAGAGCACACGGGACAGCGGGCAGCCTGCAGGCCTTGGGGATCCTGCGGCTCTGGGCTGGCCCGTCTGCCAAGCCGTGCATTTAGTCGGTACCAGGCGTGAGCGGCTCCGTCCGTGAATCTGGCCTTTGACTAGGAGAGTTATGTGTCACCAACGGTTTCCTATGGTTCTAGTGACCTTATGGGACCCCTTCTTCAAATGTCCAGCGCCCCTAGTCCCAGGAAATCCGTCCCGATTGGCCAGGAAGCGGATAGTGGATCTGTGGCAATGAGATCCACGCACAAAGCCGGCCAGTGTCCGCACCTGGAAAGACACCCTCCCGGGGCTGTTACGCTGAAGCAAACTCCTGTGCTGAGTGTGTACGGGGCAATTCCTGTCCCTCCTGTAAGGCTCCAAGTCTGTTCGCATCCCCTCCGCGGAAACCGCCCTCACAGTGACACAGATAAGCTGCTGCCTTCTCCCCTTCGCGAACTCCAGCATGGCATCGGCTTCCTTTCGGCCTCAGGGCTGCCTGGAGGAGTGAGAGGCACAGTCCCAGCAGGGCTCTCTTCTCCAGTGTTTGTATTACATGCTCTGCTGTCAGAAACCACGATGGAGATGGTCCGGCCTAGTGGTCAGAGCCGAAATCGGGAGCCCTGAGTAGCGTTGGAACAAGGCCGGAGTGAATGTGAGGCTGGAGGAGGATTAGGAACAGGGCCGGGGCAGGGGCTGGAGCAGGCTATGGCTTGTGTCGGGCAAGGGAGATTTCCAAGCCATGCAATGAAGTGGATCAGACTGAGCTTCTGTGTCTCCTGTGAGGCTTATATAGGTGCCCTGGGAGTCAGCAGACCAGCTCTGGGATGGTGGATTGGCTGGAGCCTAGCTCAGGAATGACTCATCAATGCATGGCGCGTAATCAGGCTCTAGTTCAGGGGTGACACATGACAGTACAGTCGCATGGAATCAGGGGGGCTGGAACAATTTGTACAGTGGGGGAGCTGAGAGCCATTGAACCAAACTGTAAACCTGTATATGGTGGAAACCCCTTCAAGCCAGGGGGTGCGGCAGTGCCCCCAGCACCTGTGCATGTAATCCTCAGCTCTCAGCGCTTTAACCAACCCCGCATCAGGTGGGAGCAGTGCCACAGTCGCTGGGTGTGACGCAGCTGTCACCTCGTTATCACCTGCAATTGGCTTCAGTGACACCTAAATTTCTTTGCATTTTGCAATGACTCAGTTCAGAATGGCAACCAGAGTCCACTTTGCCTGCCACAGACACTTTTGGAAACAGGGGGACGTGCCGGGTACAATCCAGACCCGTGGGGGGGTTGTGTTCCCCCTGCCCTGTCACCCGGGGTGCCTTGCAAAGCCGTACTCTTATCACTGCCGGCCTGGGCTGCTCTGCCAGCGTCCAGGTCACCTCTCTATGTGTCTGTGTGTAACTGCAGCCTGCCAGTCACACTCTGTCTCTCACCAGCCTTGGTTCTACTGCAGGATGACCCCAGCTCACTCCCAGCCCCCAGAAATGCATGTCCTGTACTGCCCAGCCCTCTCCTGGACAGTCCAGATATGTCAAATCCATTATTCCCTAACGGGACTAATAGACCAGCTTATTACCTTAAATGGAGTTACCCAGATACTTCAATTTAACCACACTGGTTTAGATAAAACAATAAAACAAGTGTATTGACTACAAAGAGAGCGATTCTAAGTGAGTACAAGCAATGAGGCATAAAAGTCAGAATTGGTTACAAGAAAAATAAAGATAAAACTGTTCCTAGAGCCTAACTGAACAAACTACATTAGATTCAAGCAAAGTTTCTCACCACATGCTTCCAACAGCAACACTGACCAAACTCCTTGGGTCAGGACCCCTCCCTCAGAGTCCAGCAGGCTGCTCCCTTTGTCTTTGCAGGCACAGTGAATGAGAGAGGCAGGGTGAGAGAGGGATGCCTTGGGGATTTGCCCCTCCTTTTTATAGTTTTTTAGTCCCTCTTTGAAAAGCATTTCCAGCTGAGACCCAGGAGACAGAGTCTGTGTGCAAGGATGTTCCCTGCTGGTTGTTGTCACCTGTTTGAGCTTCCTTTGTCTTCCCTTTCTGCTTGATGACTCTGTTTACGGCTTAAATGCAAATTAAGGCAAGCCACATTCCTTTGTTTAGGATAGACCTGTTTGCCGACTTCTGCCTGGGCTGGGCTGTGGGGTTTGGAACATGTGCTAATAACACCACACAGGGGATCTTACCCCTTTACATACAGTCTCACCACACACATTTTATCAGGACAATGCTGATCAGCAAATTATGAGTTTTCAGATGATGTTTTATGATTGTTACAACAGCACGTAGGGTGTGAACACAGGGGTGTAGTCCGTCACAGCCAATTAAACTGCCTTTCCAGCCTGTTTACATCACCGGAGCATGGCAAAGGGGCTAGAGTGGTGCTGAGAATCTGACCCCTAAGGGCTAAACGTATGTGTCAGGGTTCCCTCCCCACTCTGAACTCTGGGTTACAGATGTGGGGCCCCGCATGAAAGACCCCCCTACGCTTATATTCTACCAGCTTAGGTTAAAACTTCCCCAAGGCACAAATTCCTTTCCTTGTCCTTGGACAGTATTGCTGCCACCACCAAGTGAGTTACACAAAAATTCAGGGAAAGGGTCACTTGGAGTTCCTGTTCCCCCAAAATATTCCCCCAAACCCCTTCACCCCCTTTCCTGGGGAGGCTTGAGAATAATGTGAGCACCGACCAGACCCTTTGTCTCTAGGACACTGAAAATCAAACAGGTTCTTAAAGGAAGAACTTTATTTAAAGAAAAAGTAAAAGAATCACACCTGCAAAATCAGGATGGAAGGTAACTCTACAGGGTAATAAAAAGCTTTAAACACAGAGGATTCCCCTCTAGGGTCAGCTTCAAAGTTACAAAAAACATGAATAAAACTCCCTCTTACCATAGGGAAAATTCACAAGCTAAAGCAAAAGATAATCTAATGCATTTCCTTGCCCTTACTTACAATTTCTGTAATTTTAGAGGTATCATTTCAGATATGTTTTCAGGAGATGTTTTACCTGCCTGGTCTCTCTCTCCGTCCAGACAGGGAACAACAAAAAGAGCACAAATAAAACCTCCCCTCCCAGATTTGAAAGCATCATCTTTCCTTATTGGTCCTTTTGGTCAGGTGCCAACCAGGTTATTTGAGCTTCTTAACCCTCTCAGTACATCTGGCCAGGAGGGATTTTATGCTACTGCATACATAAGGGTTGTTACCCTTCCCTTTATATTTATGACCGTGTGTGTGTGTGTTCACGCACCAGTACGTGAGCGCTGTCTGTGTGTGCGTGCATACACTTGAGTGTTGTGGGGGGGAGTGCACAAGCATTGTGTTTGCTCTAGAGCAGACGCTGGGTGGTTTGGGAGTGGTGCCCCTGGCGAGTCGCTGAGCGCCACGTGGGCAGCACGGCTCTGCAGTATTTCAGGGAATGGGGGACTCAGCCCAGGCTCCCGAGCAGGGATCTGACCCAAGGCCTTTTCTCGTCATTAGCAGAAGAAGAGTGCCGCGAATGCCGAACTGCCCAACGGAAAGCCACCCAGAAGCGTTACCTGGCAGCAGACGGGTAAGGCCCAGGGGCAGCAGGGGGGCATGGGAGAGCCAGGCGTGGGGAGGGCAGTGGGCTTTTTGTGCCACTAGGATAGGCCTCTGGAACGTGGTGCCTGTGGTTTTCTGCACAATGCGTTCCCAGGAGGAAGGGCCTTAAGGGACCGGTAAGAATAGGAGCCTACAGGAAAGCAACATGCCCCCTTCCCTGCTCTCCCTGCAGCCTCCTGCCAGCTCTGGTCTCTGGAGAGCAGGGGTCGATGCCCCTGAGCAGCCTGGCACAGCACAAGCTGGGAGGGAGCAGTGGGCAGGGGGGCTGTGCTGCTCCCCTGGAAGGGGGGGCTCATTAGAAGCTGGTCCTGGGCCACCTGCCTCACTGGGTATTTCCCGTGGCTGGAGGCGGCGCCGTCACATCCCGTCTAGGGCAGGGTGGGGGTGTTGGCCCCCCAAATCCCAGCCAGAAGGTGCCAGGGGGTGTGCAGTCAGGTTTGGCCCTGGCACCCTTGGCACTGTGCTGCTTGTGACCAGGCTGCAGCTACAGCAGACCCTGGGCCCCTCCAACCCCAGTGGGTGGCAGCTTCACAGGGAGGAGCTTCAGGAAGCCCGGGATCTGGGGCGAAGGTTGGGAGAGGCCACGGAGCAGCTGGAAATGGTCCCTGGGCTGGGCTGGTTTCCCCTGGAGGCTGCAGCGGCGGGCAGGGTGTGTAGGTGCACTGACCTGCACCCACCGCGCTTCCCCGTCTTTTCTCCCAGCAGCTGCCGTTCTAGTGGCGGTCGACTCCGACGACGAGGAGAGTGACAGCTCTGAGACCGAGAAGGAGGAGGATGAGGGGATCGTCTTCATCGCTCGAGCGACGGACGCGATCCTGCAGGGCAAGAAGGCGTCCGGTAGGGGGCACACTCCCCGCGGTTGCAAGGGGGCGAGTGCTGCAGGGCTGGCATGGAGAGCTGCAGCATGGGCAGCAATGAGGCTGGGCCGGTGAGGAGCAGAGTGTGCCTGGCTCACGGGGAGCTGGCGGGGTAAAGGCCAGTGGTGCTGCCTCAGGGCGCTGTGCCAGGAAGGTAGGAACTGTCCTGCCTCAAGCCAGGAGCCAGGCCGTACCGGGGGCTTCCATCACTGCAGGGTTCGTTACCCAAAGCAGTGGTAACTTCACTGGTTTGTTTGTCAGGCGGCATCAGGAATAAGTCAATGGGGACACAGCTCCTCCGCCTGGTAAAGGATTGGTACAAACACGAGTGCAGTTACCTAAACCTGCTTTGTTAGGCCCAGCTAGCTCGTCTGCCCCTCCCACCTAGCCCTGGCAGCCCCTGGGGAGGGAGCGCTGGGTTGTATCTGGGTGCTGAACGCTCCACAGCTGTGCTTGGAATCCAGCCTCAGGGCAGAGCCGGATGGGGAGCTCGGGCCTCATAGGAGAGCTCTGTTAGAGGCTGCTCTCCCTGCGTGCGTTTGCTCATGAGACGAGGAGCAGAGAAGACCCCCCCCCCCCTCCTTCCCAGGCTAGGCCTGGCATCTCCGGCCCCAGCAGGAATGCCCTGACTGGGGTGGCCGTGGGGCTCAGTGAGCGGGTGAGCCATCTCGTTAATCGGAGGTGGTCAGTGAAGAATAAAGTCCATGGAGGGGGGGTTGCTTTCAGTGCAGCGCTGGTTCTCAAACCTCCGCCGCCACACAATTACATACACCAGTTAAACAAAAAGTCGCCCCGCAGCCCTCGCTAACGGAAAGCCGACGCTCCATTGTGGTGAGGGCGAAAGCAAACCTGTGATGGTGGTGGGTGGCTCTAGCAGCCGGTTGTTTCACTCTCCTTTGCCCGTGTCCCCGCAGGCAGCCTGGACGTCTGCCCGAGCCCCCGCATCATCCCCCCCTCGCCCACCTCGGCGGAGAGGGAGCTGCCCTGGAAGGGTGACCGGGGCGACCTCGCTGTTTACATCTCCTCAGAAACCACCAAAATTGTGCCAGTCGACATGCAGGCCGCGTGGAAGCAAAGCATCTCCTCGCTGGAGAGCGTCGCCTCCCCCCCCGGGGCTGAGCCAGGCCCGCATGCCAAGACGGTGGCTGGCCCGGCGCCGGAGGAGAGACAGATGATGCCAGAGCCACGCACCTGCTTTCAGTTCCCCAATCCTCTCTTGAGGAGCAGCAGGTCTCAGAGCGCCGGCAGCCCGGAAAGGACGGAGCAGCCGGAGCTGCAGCCTTTGATGGCTCCGGACGAGCATGGCAGGATGAGTACGTCTGCCGGACCTAGCAACAGCAGGTGGCTAATTCAGTTCAACAGACCCGCCAGATTTTCAGATGGATAGCGCGCTCAGCCCTCGCTGCAGCGCGGCCGCTCACTTGGAGCTAGCCACCTGGCTTCGAACCTCGCGGGGGCTGTCTTGGTAAATCAGAAGACGCGCAGGCCCGGTCGGAGAGCTTGGGGACGGGGAGGCCTTTCAGAGCTTGGGCTCGCACTGGGCCAGCAGCGGGCGTCGGCCATTCAAAACTCCAAGCAGGGGGGCTGGCTGCCTGCTGTAATAGTGTCCGTGCCTGTCCCAGTCCCTCCGCGCAGTGGGACTAACCAGATCCTAAACCCAGCCCTTCCAAACCCTAAAGCACAAGGGGCCCTTTCCTCCCCGCCTGGCTGTTTGGTGGTTCAGTCCGTGGCCTGGCTGTCCCACGACAGCCGATTTCTCACCCCCTCTCTGCATCGTGAGAGCTCCCAGGCAGGGGGTGGGGGGGCTGCTCTGCAGTCCCTGCTGCCCATTCCCCAGCCGGCAGCAGGAGCAAGGAAGGGCTCCAGAGCAACGGCACCTCGGCGGGAGCCCCCAGCCTCGGCATTGCTTGGAGCGACCCGTGTCGGGCGAGTGGCGTAATACGAGCGGCTGGGGCGTGCCCTGCCTGCAGGGCGCCACAGAGACACCAGCCCAGCACTGGGTAAGGAGCTGAAAATAAAGTGCAGGTGAGCGTCCCTCAATCAAACACCAGCCGGGAGCTGAGAGCTCAGGACGCTTCCATTGCCTCTTCCCAGCGATTGCTGGAGCTCTGCGTGTTTAGATCACCCGTGTAAATGCCCCTCACCGGGGTGTCTGGGCACTGACGTATACTAACTGAAAAGACTCCCAGCACAGTGTGCTCCACTCTTCCCCGCTCAGCGCTTAGTACTTGGACCCGGTACATCTGTGAGCAGCTTCTGTCAGGGCCTGTCTACACACAGAGTTAATCTGGAATAGCTAGTGGGCTTTCAACTCATCCCTCCCTTAATCCAAATTAACGGTCACATGTAGACGAACCTGACTGGGGACGGGGTTGGTGCGGGAGGGACTTTTCACTAGGCACTGCAGGGGGCTGCATGTTCCCATCTCCACCGCACTGATGCTATCCTGTCTCCAGCGACCTGGAGCCTCACTCGGGGCTCTCCCAGTCCCTGGGGCCCTGCCCAGCACAAGGGCCTGGGGCGGGGGGGTGAGTGGGGAGGGTCCAGGCAGTTGGGCTGTCCTATGAATCAGGGCCAGGTTTATCCCTGAGATACCCTCACAGTCAAACCAAGTCAATCTTCCCTGGAGATGGGTTGAGACCTTGCCCTGGGTGGGGGAAGCAGACATAAGGGGGGGAAGGAGTGGTACACGCCGCAGCTCTGCCCGCGTGAGACCGCACGCACACACTCCTGCCAGATGGGGCAGCATAGAGCTCGTGTGGGCTCCGCCAGCGCCTGGCTCCCTCTCGCTGGGCTTGGATGCCCTGCTGGCCCCTGAGAGACGACTTGCGCTTTGCTTATTTTCCTCCTCACTGAGGAAAAGCAGAAACGTCCCGGCCCAGCTCTGCACGCTGGCGGAACAGAGCTGAGCTGTCGCTCCCGCTCGATTGTGCAGAGCTTCATTAGACAGTCACCTGTCTCCTTCCTTACCTGCTTTGATGAGCAGGGAAAGAGTTAACCAAGTTGGCAGTTAAATTATCCCTAGTGGGGACGAGTTCACCCGCACTGCGGTGAACAGGGCGGCTCCCGCCTCCCAGGGCTGGTGTCAGACTCTCTGCAAACGCCGGCTGACGGTGCAGCGGTTACACTCGGGTCCCATGTGGAAGGTTGGGGAGTTGTCGCACACCCGTGTCTGCTCACGCCCTCCCTTTGGGGCACAGGCTATTCTTCAAGCCAGAAACTCACCAGTGACGTCAGAACGAAGCTGTACCCTGACCAAAGCCACCGACCTTTCCCCGGCATCCCTTTCCTGCCCCTTGCCACAAGCCCCCTTCCCATAGCTCCCTCTTCCCCCGGAGCTTGCTCAGCCCTTTCTGGACTCACCCGGCGGGGTCTGGCCATCCCTGGTCCCTGTTCGGAAAGGGGCTCTGGCTGACGAGGGCAGGCTGGCCCCTGGCCCTGCCCTGGTACCGGGGCATTTGGTCACTCAAGCTTTGGTTCTGGAGCAGGTTGGGAGTTGTGCTTACTCCTTCGGCTCCCAGATGGCCCCAGCTCGCACCCTCACCTCTGACAGCAGAGAGGGAAGCCTGACCTCACACATATCCAGCGCCACAGTCTGGGGTTCTAACCACTAGACCCCGCTGCCGCCTTCAGGGAGTTGGGGGAGAGCAGCAGGACCGTTACATCCCTGAGAATTCCCCCCCCCCCCGGCTTTCAGGCATGCCTCCAGCCCCATGCCGTGGGCTCCAGCCCCTGCACTAGTCGGGGCTCACTGGTGCACCTTCGAAGCCTCTGGCCCTGCACTTGGCAATGCCGTGTGATCAGTGAGCCGGCCCCCGGGGGCTGATGCGCAAATGTACCGGCTAAGCAGAAAGGCTCTGTTACAGCTGCAGCTTATTCCCCTTGCGGCTGGCCCCAGGCAGAGCCCGTGTGCCAAGCGTGGCGCGCCCCATGCCGCCAGCGGGAACGGAGCCCAGCAGCCACCGCACCAGAAACAGGCCTCTGTCCCGCAAGGTGAAAGTGAGGTGCTGCCAGTGGGAGTTAGCAGCAGGCCAGCATCAAAGCTGGGCCAGGGGCCTCAATCACAGGTGCCCCCCCAGGGTAGACAGCATCCTTCCACAGGACCCCAGCTGTCCTCTCCCCTGCCCCCATCCTGCACAGAGCGCTGCCTGGGAGTAGTAACCCATAGGGCAGGCTGGGAGGTGAGTGGGTTTGGTGCCATTTCTCATTTGTGCTCGGGGTGCTCTGGGGTTAGGTAACAGCCCACTCATGACCTGGAGCTGCTGAGGGGACAGGCCCCTAAACCGCTCTAAGCCGGCTGGCTAGAGACCGAGCAGACCCAGAGCAGATTTCGTTCCTTTCTGGTCATGACACGGGCGGCCCCATAGCATTGGTCTCTGGAGCCCTTCTTCTGCTCTGCTTGCTTCATGGTGTCCTCAGTGGAGGTGCGCTGCCGTACCTGGCTTACGGGGTGGG
>NW_020664481.1:19414844-19454337 GCF_002925995.2 Terrapene triunguis
GGCTGGGTCGCGGGCTGGGAGCGTGGCAGGGCTGGGTCGCGGGCTGGGCCTCGATTGCCAGCTCCCAGATGAAGCGCTCGGGCGCAATACAGGAGCGTGGTCTTTCACCCAAACAAGGGGGTGAACCTGGGGATTCAGAGCTCAGGTTACCCTGGGAAGAAATCGGCAGATGATCCGGCAGGAAACGCCGTTGTGGCATAAGCAGCGTTGAACTCGCCCAGCCGTGGCTCAGAAATAACCAGACACTGGCATGGGCACCACGTAGGAGAGGCCAGAGAGGGGAATGCCGCGGGTGCAGCGAAGGTGACCCCTCCGGACGCCCACCAGCCCACCGCTGCCTTAGAAATGGGGGGCCCACCTGCACTCCACCCTGCCCCCACTCTGCCTCTTCCCTCGAGGCCTCCCACCGCTCACTCCTCTCCGCCCCTCACCCCCTCGGTGCTTGCCTAAGGCAGGGAAAGGTGATGGGGCCGTGGCCCACCCTGGAGAGGAGTGAGAGGCGGGTGGGGCCTCAGGGAGGAGGCGGGAAGAGGCTGGGCCTTGGGGGAAGAGGCGGAGCTGGGGCAGGGCCACGGTCATAGCACTGGTGCCCCACCCTCCCCCACATGGCACTCGTGTGTGAACCTCCCCAATGGAGGACTCGCGTGCTGCCTGTGGACGCTGGCGGCAGTGCAGTGGTCGTGTCACAGGTTAGATTAAGCAGCTTTTGAACGTCTTTCCATGTGTCGTCCCCCCCCTTTCCACTCAGCCCCCACTAGATCCTCACACAGCCAGGCTGCGTCTTCCTACAGACCAGCTCTAAAACCCGCCTGGCCTCTCCATCCCCACTCGTCCAGGCCACCCTCGTCTCGCCTCTCTGCTCCTGCCCCATCTCCACTCCATCCTGGACAAAGCCCCATCCAGAAAGCTGCTGCATCAGTCTCCTGGCTCCTGGCTCTGACCAGCTCATGTCTCTGGGCATCCCTCCACCAGCTCCCCCTTCTCTGTCACATCAGCAAAGAGCTCGTCTTCGCTGCCAAGGCCCTCCGTGGCCTAGCTCTGCCCGCCCATCGCCTCTCCTGGGCTCTCAGGACCTCGGCCCCTGCTAACAATGCCAGCCTTGATTGCCTTAAATCGTCAAATGAGCACCTTGGGGCTAGATTCACTTGGGTGCTTAGCTGCCCCTTCCAGTGCCTACGTCCACCAAGTGCCCAGAGATGGAAGTGTTGCGAGCCTGTTCCACAAACACCTGGATGATGGTCACGATTGTCAGTGTAAAAAACAAGAGCTCCCCAAAGCCCGGCCGTGGCTCGGGATGAATCTCCTCACCAGAGCCTTAGACAGCACCCCCAAAGAGGCTGCTTGATGTGGTTTGCCCAGAAAGCTGTAGCAGCGCCAGGGATCAAAGCCGGTTCTCCTGGGCTATAGGCCATGCCTTTAACTAGCCTTGCCCTTCCTGCAGTGCCCTGGCTCAGACACCCCACCGAAATTTCATTCCAGGCAACGGTTTACTCAGCAAATTAATCCGTCTCCCTGTGCTTTGCTGAGGTGGGCAGGCGTAGAGCCAGCGTCACAGAGCACGTGCAGTCTGCCAGTCTTTCGGTGAGGTGGCTGGGTGCTGGCTCGGCCACAGGAGGAAGCAGAGTTTGAGTCAAGCCTGGGCTAGAAGGGACTTCTTGGAACCACCGACCTGCAGGGGCTTGACAGATTTTAGAGAAGATGCAAGATTCAGTTTTCAGCAAAAACTTACCTGCAACCTAACTCCACCTGAGCAGCAGTTCCAGGCTGTGTATTGCTAATGCTCCAGCAGGACTTTGCAAGCCAGCACTGCCCCTGCCTGAGCTCCCAGGCGGTGCTGCTGGGTTACACGGCTGTTCCCTAGACAGCAGCAGAACCCTGGGAGCCGGGATGCTGGAGAGAGCCTTAAGGCTGCAATGGCTCGATGGAGGGCCACCATGTCGTCAAAGGACAGAGCCTCAGCCCCACTGCCAGCCCCCAGAGACATTAACACCAAGCCGAGCACTGGACTCCAGACTAGGAGAGCCCCCAAATTGATGGTGCCGGACACAAGTTCGCACTGAGGGTAGCACCGTAATGTTGGTCCAAGGTGGGTCCTACCCCTGCTGTTTCCCTGTCTGATCCCAAATGCTAGGATACATTTCAAATTGTCGGAGAAAACCAGAGTTCTCACTTTTTGGTTTGGGTGCAGCAAGTTAGATACACTTTATTTTTAAGCAATTGCATAGAGGGAGAGAGTGCACTAGGACACAGGGTTTTTTCCTCCTAGGCAGGTCTCGCTACTGGTAAACAATTACAGCCAGCATTTATAGTTTTGTTACATACAGTAATAGGCAACAGCTGCATTTTGTTTATACATAGGTTATTCTGATATTTTATTTCTTTTAACTATTTAGACTATAGTTTACATTTCACACTTATTTTAACAAGGTCACAACAACTTCTTACACAGTTTTTTTTTTTACTTGCCTTACACAATTCTCGCTTTTACAAATCTTGCGTTATTAGGGTTACAGCTAGCTTGACTTTTGCTCACACAGAGGACTGTTAATGGGGATTTATAGGGGATTTTAATTAGTTTGTTTTTTGCTTCCACAAAATGTTCAAGCCAGGTAACTGGGGCGGGGGGGGGGGGATAGTCTGTATCGCAGGCACCCTGACAGCAGATTAGCTCAAATTTGCACCCCAAAAATCTGTTTTGCTACCAGAGCTGGCATAGCGGGTCTCAGGCTGGTCGGATTGTTGATGGGGATATCTGAGACTAGGCAAAATCAGTTTTACGCAGAAACCACATTGCAGCCTTAACTCTGGTGCAGCAGTGTCTGCTCACAACCAGCTGCCTGCCTTTGTGTTGTATTTACGTGAGGAGATTGCTGCTGAAACGAATTAATATTTATTCTGCGTCCGAGCCAAGAGCATTATGTTACCACAAAACAGGCCTTTCTTTAGATAAGAAAAATGCACTTGGGTTTGCTCTGCCGGCACTGGAAGATTTATGAGACTCTTAACTAATCATTTCCTTGCTTTTAAATCTTGGCTTTTGTGAATGATGTGATAAACGGCTCTTTGCCGGGGAGAGTCGAATAATAATTATACATTTCAACGTTTACTCCTGGTCTACACTGCAGAGTTAGCTTGACATCATTCACCATGCGTCGCCTTCGTGGTGCATGTGTCTATGCTCAAATTTGTCTCCCAGCAATGTAAGCGCCCTGTTACGGTGACATGGTAAAACCGCCTCCCGAATGGCACAGAGCCATGGGCAGCGGACTGTGTTTGACATGATGCGAATGTAGACACCACCTAACCCGGCTTGACCCTAACCGTCCTCCAGCAGCTGTCCCAGAATGCCCGTGAGTGACTTGTGAATTCCATTGCCCAAGGCTCGCAGAGCCTGGGAGCCACACACACCGCACGTATTTTTGAAAGGCTTTTTTCTGATTGCCCAGTGTGGCGAGCACACCGAGCAGCTCTCCCTTGTTGTGTGCAACTGCCCAACCGAGCACGCCAGCTCCACGCTTTAGACACACTCCGGCCTGGAGCAGACGGGAGGTATTACCTCTCCTAGGCCTGTGAGGAGCAGAGGCTGTGCAGGCCCAGCCATGGAAACATGGACCTGTATGAAAAGATTGCATGGGGGATGCAGGAGGAGGGGTTGACAGGGATCAGCAGCAGGGCCACGTGACAGTGGAGGAACTGCAGCAGGCCCAGGGAGGCCAACAGTCAATCTGAGGCCAAGTTGCAGACCGGCTGCTTTCACAGCGAGCTGCAGGCTGTACTTGGCGGAGACCCCATCAGCACCTTGCAGGCCACTGTGGATACCTCAGTGGAGCCTGAGACAGGAAACCCATGATGGGGTGTACAAACCAGGGTTTAAGGAACTACTGTGGGCCCAGCCAGCCCAGCCCCGTCGCACCTGTAGAAATGCTCCCCTGGGAGGAGGAGTGACAAGGCAGGGGAGCAGCTCGTTTGGGGGCACACCGGGGAAGAGAGCAGATGTGTGACCTGCAGCTCCAGCAGGGGAGAGCGGAGGGAAGGCAGAAATCTCTCCCTATGACAACTGCCCGAAGGGCCCTCCCTGAACTCTGGCAACCCCCTTTATTTTTTGTTTGGACTACCCCAGCAGGGGAAAGCCCTTGGCCTGAGGGTGGTCCATACCACACTGTGGGAGGAGGCAGCTGCTGCCTGACAGCAAAGGGGCTGCCAGGCTGCACGCTGCCACCAGGAGGCGCCCTTCACACCGCCTGAACCTGGAAAGGTGACTGGGACAATCGCGGGAGAGATAGGAAGGGGCCCAGGAGGGCAGCCTCAGCTGTCACCTCATCGATAGTCCTCAATGGACCTTGGGTTGGAGCCTGGTGGAGTGGAAGGGCCTGTGCTCACCTTCCAACAACCACCCTGCAGGTCATGGGCCTTAGCTCCGACCACTAGGTGACATTGTCTGACCACTCAACCTCCGCGTGAGGACTGTCACACACACACACACCCCGCTGCGAACAGTGAGGAGGAGAAGGGACACCCGGTGGGGGTGGGGTCCAGCTATGCCAGGAGCCAGGATCTGTTCGAGACTCCGCTGCAGCCTGGCCAGTCCCGCTAGCCAAGCATAGGTCAGCCCGACCCAGGGGAAGAGCCTCGGGGAAGTGGTGCATGCATTCTCCCGAAAATGTGTAAATGTGCAGACAGCACCTGGCCCAACCCCAAGTTAGCAGGGCACAGATACCTACTTTGCATTGTTTTATTGGCACGAGAAAAGGGAACGCTACAACAACCAGAGTTGTTATCTGCTGTTCATTCCCTTGGCGGGGGATGGGAGGGATGGGAAGCAGTGTGTTTATATACCCAGGAAAGTCCCTTGTGTCCTCCGGAGAGAGCTCAATGAAATTCTCATGGCGGTTCTCGGCCATCCTGTCCTGAAGGCTTCCAGGGATGGCAGCCTGATCTCACGCCACTGCGCAGTGACTGTGGCAGGCACCATTGCAGCACACAGGCCAGCGCCGCACAGGCCCAGGCAGCTTTGGGACCCCAGCAGCAGCTGCGCTCTCTCTGCCTTTGTTACCCTCGGGCAGGGGATAGCGAAAATCACTGCCGCCAGCGGAAAATGGTGCCAGTCTTCAGTGCTCATAACCATGGAAATAGGGTCCAAAATCTTATTGTTCTATGCAACCAATCAATCCCCTCCTCATGCACTGCCTGCCCCCCCTCACTCCGGGAGTAACTCCAAACCTGCAGTGGCAGGAAGCATGACTTGTTTAAAACTTTTCTGGGAATAAGGAAAGGGAGTTCTGAAATGTCTTTTTAGCTTTCCGTTGTGACTCCGTCAGCCAGTAGATCCAAGCTGAGCTCTTCTGATGGCCCTTATGTCTGGCTGGTCAAGTTCAGCAGACAGCTGCTCCACCTCTACCCTAGCAGCAACTCCAACTTGCCTCACAACTATTTTGCAGGATACAACAGGCCGTTGGGATATTTTTCTCATTGAGGTCTAATCTAGTGAGTAAACACCACCAGCGTTCCTTCAGTCTACCGAAAGCACATTCAACTGTCTTTCTGCACCTGCTGAGTTGGTAGTTGAAGCATTCCTTGATGCTGTTGAGGTAGCCAGTGTACAGCTTCATGAGCAAGGGGTAGGCTGGGTCGCCCAGGATCACTATTGGTATTTCAACGTCACCAATGGTAATCTGCTGGTTGGGAAAGAAAGTCCCTGCTTGCAGCTTTCTGAACTGTCCTGTGATCTTAAAAGATGCTACTGTCATGCACCTTCCCTGACTAGCCCACACTGATATCAGTGAAGCGTCCCTAGTGATCCACCAATGACTGCATAACCACAGGAAAACAAGCTCTTTCTGTTGATGGACTCTGTGGAAAGGTGGGCTGGTGCCAAAATAGGGATATGCATGCTGTCTATTGCCCCACCGCACTTCGGGAACCCTATAGCTGCAAATCCATCCATAGACTCATAGACTTTAAGGTCAGAAGGGACCATTTTGATCATCTAGTCTGACCTCCCGCATGATGCAGGCCACAAAAGCTGACCCACCCACTCCTGGAATAATTCTCTATCTTGACTCAGCTGTTGAAGTCCCCAAACCATGATTTAAAGACTTCAAGTCGCAGAGAATCCTCCAGCAAGCGACCCCTGCCCCATGCTGCGGAGGAAGGCGAAAAACCTCCAGGGCCTCTGCCAATCTACCTTGGAGGAAAATTCCTTCCCGACCCTAAATATGGCGATCAGCTGAACCCCGAGCATGCGGGCAAGATTCTCCAGCCAGACCCTCCGGAAAAAAGTTCTCTGTAGTAACTTTTAATATCCCATCATTGACCATTGTTACTAATTACCAGCGATGGCACGTTATTGACCTATTGACTAAAATCACGTTATCGCATCAAACCATCCCCTCCATAAACGTATCAAGTTTAATCTTAAAGCCAGAGAGGTCCTTCGCCCCCACTGTTTCCCTCGGGAGGCTGTTCCAGAACTTCACCCCTCTGATGGTTAGAAACCTTCATCTAATTTCCATGATGTTCTGCAAATTGCTGAGAGCCAGAATCCTGTGTAGAAGGAGACAAGTAATGGCCCTGCACACTTGCATGACAATGGGCCCCGCAGTTGATTTTCTAACTTGCATTGCAAGCTTCCACAGTGTGCAATCACCACTCGCTTCTCCACTCTCCGTCCAGCTCTCATTCTGCTGTTCCTGTGCTGGAGGGGTTGGGTGAGCTCCGTGCACAGATCTAGGAATGTGGCCTTGCAGCCAGACGTTCTGCAGCCGCTGCTCATCATTGCAAACCTGCAATGCGATATGATCCCATCAGTCAGTGCTCGCTTCTTGGGCCCAGAAACAGGGCTCCACTGTCCGCAGCCAGTCCATTAATGCCACCAACAACCTTGAATTGTCTTTCCCAATGTTCCTTAGCAGTCTGTCCTCAAAGAAATTGTCATGTCCCCTGTTGCTGCAGTTCTTCCTGCAGGTCTGCAAATACTGGAGGATCATTCACCCTGGGTTTGCAACACTCATGACAATAGTGCACAGCTGTGTAAGCTCCATGTTTCTGTCAAAGATGGCGGGCAGCGACAAGTGTGTCACGGTTCTTGGGATTTAAAAGAAAGGCACAAAAATGGTGACACCGGGATGGCATTATGGGATGGAGAACGTTGCATGACGGGAACTTGACCTCCCCCCAACTCATGAGTGCTCCATCATGCATTGTGACAATTCCCCAAAAGGCACCGTGCTGGAGGGTGGTGTATGGAACACTGGGATGCCTACCCACAGTGCACTGCACATTGCATCAACCCAAGCACTCCTGGTGAGTACATACGGTGCTGATGCAAGCGGCCAAGTATGCATGCACAGGAGCAAAGTTTGTAGTGTAGACATGGCCTGAGATGCTCAAGACAGGGCTGTACTCTATCCCTCTTAATTTACACACTGGGCTGCTGGGCCAATCCAGATCGACTGGGGATTGTCATGCTCCTGTACCAGCTCTGGACTGGTCACAGAGCTTGCTTTTTATACACCCCAACTGTGTTCATCATAAGACCTTTGAACGCTCCGCCAGGTATGGCTGAGGTTCCTTCAAATATGATATTTTAGACACAGCACCACCTAGTGGCTGAATGGTATAATACAATTGAGCATTCCATTACATCTCCCCCTTTAAGTGCCCTACAATTTACAGAATTGACACTATCCTGCTGTCTTTGAAGTGCAGTAAGGATCAGTCTGTTCGGTGTCTCTGAATCATACTAGTTTGCTAATTACAGAACTTGGATGCAGAACAACTTGATCATCTGCTGTCCATTCGTTGCAATGGCTGGCGGTGGTTGGTTTGGAATCTGAGTCGTCATCTTCTTGTTCTGCGTCTGCCATCTGTGACGTTTGCTCTGTTGATTGTTCTTTCTGAGGAACAAACTGTAGCTGTTGATAGTTTCTGTTGAACTCTCCACTGTCCTTCTCGATCACACGCTGTATGTTCTGGGCACTGAATTCTTTTTCTTTATGACAGATGGAGTTGTCCATCCCTTTTCTCCAACCAATTTGACATGAACACAGTCACCGGGGGGGAGGGATAGCTCAGTGGTTTGAGCATTGGCCTCCTAAACCCAGGGTTATGAGTTCAATCCTTGAGGGGGCCACTTAGGGATCTGGGGCAAAAATCAGCACTTGGTCCTGCTAGTGAAGGCAGGGGGCTGGACTCAATGACCTTTCAAGGTCCCTTCCAGTTCTAGGAGATAGGATATCTCCATGAATTAAAAAGATTAAGTTCTCTAACTGAGTGATATCTGTTGTAAAAGTGTTCCTAAGATTTCATTTGTCTTTTTATCTAATTTTCCTGCTTTCTTCTTGGCTGGCCATACAGCTCACTTTGCTCTCCAGTCACTTGTGAGTAATGTGGGCTCGTAGTAATTAGGTCAAAATCATATTTTGTTTGGAATGACTTAAATTGTGCTGCAGTGAATTGGTCCGTTCTCCGTCGCTAGTTGTTCTGGAGTACTGTAATGAGCCAAAGTGCACTTCTGTTTCTCGATAACACAGCAACATGTTACGTCTTTCAAGTACATTGTTTCTATATACCACTACAATCAGGTAACGATGTCCTCTGAATTTGCATAAATCTGCAACTAGTCTCTTCCAAGATCTCCTTGCTGCATTTTGTTGAGGATATAGTTTAGTAATTTTAAGAAAGGACCAGACACCGATGGATAAGAACAGAAGTTCCAATTCTTCCCTGTCCTGAGATTCCCAAACTGCCCTGGCCATATCCCCAGCATAAATTATAACAGTTGCTCAAATTGACATCAGCTGGCCAGAGTCTCCACGCGACCATTGGAGAGTTGCTGAACTGCTCCCTCTCACCCCAACCACTGGGTGATAGCGTGATGAGCATGGGCGATACCAGGATTAGCATGTAGACTGGAAGAGCAGACCAGTACTTCTAGCAGCCACGCCTTTGCCGGTAATTGCTGCACACAGCAGGGAGCCTATTGCTTTGAAATCCACTCCACTCCCCCACCCCGGTGAAGATGCATAAACCAGCCTGGACCAGGACCAGGGTTCCGGGGCAGACAAAGGAAGTTTGAAATGAACAAATGTGAACTCAGAGGCACAGACTGAGAGAGAGCATCTGCAGAGACGCAGCCTCAACCTCTGACTCCGAAGGTGGGGCTGGGACAAGGAAAGGACAAGGTTGGATGTCTTTCTAAAAGATCTGCTCTAGGAATTATTTTGGGGCAGTTCTCTGGCTGGTGTTACACAGGAGGTCAAACTCAATGATCACAGTGGTCCCTTCTGGCCTTGGAATCTATGAGTCTATGAAGTTTAAGGTGAGATCAGATGCATTTGGCCTTTTGTTATTTTAAGCCTTCTCTCTGCTTGTGATGTTCCTAAGGATAAATAAACCACACTCTGTTTTGAACAAGCTGTTCTCGGTCACTGTCTTTCCTGGCTGGTCACAATTTCCAGAAAGGATTCTAGAGCAGGGCCAAAACCACTTGAACCTGCTGGAGCTAGTATGGCTGGGAAAAGGGGGTGCCGTAACCCAGCACTCTTGTCAAAAGTAAGGTGTATCATAGGATTCCATTCTGAGAGAAGCAGAGGTGTAGGGCTCTCAGTGACAGTAATGCCCACAGGAAGACTGAGACAGAGGTCACAGGTGCAGCTCACCCCTGAACTGTAAGAGGCACAAAGTGGCCAGAAGAGGGGTGAGAACATGGACCAGAATCTACAGTGTCTATTGAGCTTCATGCTTGAGGGCATAGGCTTACCACTTGCTGAGGTCAGGAGGAGATCATCTAGCATAGGATGGTATTGCATAGACAGGTGTGTCATGTCTTCCACCTTCCTCAGAAGCCTCTGGTATTGTCCACTGAGTGCGAAAAGATCCCTGATCACCGTGGGAGGGTGCGGATTAGTCTGCAGAGACAGGTATAATGTAAATCAGGGATCGGCAACCTTTGGCCCGTGGCCCACCAGGGTAAGCTGCTGGTGGGCCGGGCCGGTTTGTTTACCTGCAGCGTCCGCAGGTTTGGCCGATTGCAGCTCCCACTGACCGCGGTTCGCCATCCCAGGCCACTGGGGGCCGTGTGCCAAAGGTTCCAATCCCTGATGTAAATGCAAAACATGTCAAGGGTACACAGTATAATTTAGATACTCACACATCAGGAATATCCTGGATTAGCTGAGAACCAGTCTATGATCAAGTAAGAAAACACAGGGTCAGGCTGCCAGTGCACAAAAGATCAATATTAAGGCTGCGCGTTTAACCTCCCCTTCTGCATTTCCTGTCGTGAGAGAGCTTAACTCTCCAATGTGGCAGCTGTTTTACCGGGGGCTCCTCCACACTGCACTTGAATAACCTTCCTGGAAATGTTGGGTAAAGGGAACAGAAGTCCTCAGAGAAGAGAGCCCACAAATGTTTGGGGTTTAGTAATAACTAGGCCTGATTGCCAGTGTCTAAACCTGTTATTTGATCCTAGGCACTAATTTGTTTAAGCTGTCAAACTCGCTTTTTGAGAGCAGCCTGTGAAATAGTTTCCAGCAGAGATGTCAAACCCGTTGGCTCAAGACACAGTAATTTACTATCTGTGATTTCCTTTTCCATAGTACAGTACGTCTCCAGGGTTTTCAAATCACTATCTGGGAGGTTGAAGTAAATCTTAATTACATCCCCCTGCCCTCACCACATGCCATTTCATGCCCATGTCGGATATCTTGGGCCAGCTAAGGTTTCTATTCATTCATTATTGGAGTTTCCCTCCTGTATGAATTGAGGTTCTTCCATAGATTAGATATTTGTTCAATATCTTTTTAACACCCCGGTCCTTTATTTGCAGTCCAGACTGCAGCAGGAGTCCAGTCTGTGTGGGACTGGTCTAACCCTTATACCATTGTACAGATTTGTACAATGACCATCAGAAGCTGGGACTGGATGACAGGGGATGGATCACTCAATAAATTCCCCTGTTTTGTTCATTCCCTCTGATGCACCTGGTTGGAAGACAGGATGCTGGGCTAGATGGACCATTGGTCTCACCCAGTATGGCCATTCTTATGTTCTTATGTATCTATCGGCCTAAAAATACTAACATATATCTATGGAAAATAACATTAACATGCCAAACCACAAGAACAAATGGCCAGACCTCTTGTTCTCTAAGGCTGGAGTCATGCAATAATGCAATGGATATTCTCATCAGATTACGACCCGATACATTCAACCTTGTAATAGTTATTATAAAGCAATCCAATGAGTGGGCTGCCTGAGCATCCCAGACCTATCATTTTGTACAAGAGGCCTCTCATTGTGGTTCCATCTGAAATATGTTTTTTTCCATGGTGATTTACATTCACACATGCTCAGTCCTGGCCTGGTTTTCAGAGCTGCTGAGGGTTCAGAACTCCTGCTGAAGTTAATCGAAGTTGTAAGGTTGTGAGTTGCTCGGTACCTTGGAAGATCAGGCTATTTAAGTATAAAGCTTGTTTTCACAACACAGAATAATATAATTTAGATACTAAGTGATTGACACAGTGTCTCCTTTCCTCTATATATTTCCAAAGTGGATTGGTGGTACAGTTCAGTATTCTCAACCTCAGGAATTCAACAATCATGAACTTAACCCCCAAAATCACGAGATTAACTTTAAATTTAGAGATTTAAAAAATATAATACATTTTGTGTGTGTGTGACAGGGTGTACCAGGCCCAGAGGCCCCCTGCTGGAGGCCTCAGGGTTCTACCACATCCCATCCCAGAAAGGAGCAATAGAGGTCCTCCATGCGGTCTAGAGTGGTTGCAGGGAGCAGCCAATCAGAGCCCAGGATGGCCATATAAATGGAGCTGCAGAGCCAGAGTCAGGCTTCCTGGAGCTGGAGGAGCATGGATGGTGTTCCTGGCTGGCTGAGGGAGCTACAGGGTCGCGGACAAAGCAGTTGCTGGCAGGGACCGGGGGAGCAAGAAGGAGCTCTTGGGTGGCTGCTGGGATTGAGCCCAAGACTACAGCCCTACGGTGAAGCATTGGTGAAGGCTGGAGCCGTGGGGAAGTGGCCCAGGGAACTGTAGCCACAGTTTGTTAAAGGAGACACAATGGCATGTGGCTGCTTGTCATAGGGTCCCGGGGCTGGGACCTGGGTCTCCCCCATTAGCCACTGGGGAAGTGGGCTGAATATTGGAGTGCATTGGACTTTGATACACCCCCGGAAGAGGAACTGAACTACTTAGCGGCCCAGCTGAGGGCAGAAGGCCCCAGAGAGGGTGAAACCATTGCCTCCAGGGAGAAAGCCGGGGGGTATGGCTCAGTACCAGGGCTGGGCAGCCTGAGACTCTTACTGGTTAGCCTGGAAGGGGGTTGGTTTTGTTGAAAGCCCACAGACTGTGTGTGTGACTTGGCCGGAGGGTTGAGTCATCGAAACCACCAACAGGGGTCACCATAAACAGAGAGGTGCAGCCACACCCGGACAAGGGGGCACTCACGGGAGGTCAGGGCCACCCTGTTACAGTGGGGTTTTTGCCATTTGATTTCAGAGCCTTTAGGTCACACTCACGTCATGTTTTCAGGTTCTTTTCTGCAGCCACAGGGGCTAGAAGCTTTTTTTGTTCATAATGGCAGCTGCTTCTCACCTATTCACCCGACTCCAGGGGCTGAGACTTTACCAAAAAGACCCAGTATTGTGACAATCGCAATGAAATCACAAGAGTTGGTGACACAGATTTTTAAGTGATAACGGGGGGAAACACAGCAGAGGAGAGAAAAAATGGAAAAACTAAAGAAAAAGCTCCCCAGAGATGTTCGCCTGACTGTACCTGGTAAGATGCATTATTTTTAAATAGTTAGTCCACCCTCTATTACTTTCTGCTGCTTTCTCTTTATCCTATATCCTCATATGCTGCCAGCCTGCTAGTTCAAAGGCGGCACACAAAGAGAAAACCCTATTGACTAAAATCCCTCTGATTTATCCTAGAACACACACACATTATTCCCCAGGCCCAGAATAGAGCACTTGTTTTAGCAAGTTTGCTTTGATGAAAGAGGCACTGAACAGAATTTTTCAGTGTTCTAATATTACACTAATCTATAGCGCATGTGCATTCATTTCATCTTTTTTTAAAGATCTTCTTAAAAATATATTCGGAACAATTTTCTCTAGTGTAAGCAGATGCTAGCCTGCTTAATTCAACCTTCTTTTAACTGCATTTAGAGTTAACGCAAGGGGTGGATTTTTAATAGTGAAAGTTTTTAACCCTTGGAGCAACTTACCTTTTCGATCACGCAGAGCTTTTAAATCAAGACTGGATGTCTCTTTCCGCCCTGGCTCATCCCTGGTCACTAGCTGGCTGCGATTCCTTTGCCTCCTTCCCCTTGCATTGCTAGTTTACTGCCCTTCCTCTCTTAGCTGGCTGGGATTTTCTGACCTGTGTTGTGCCCAAGGTCAGACTAGATGGTCACAATGGGCCGGACTAGCCTTCAATTGCCTGGCGCTATACGGGTGTACCTAACAGACTCTTTGGTATTTGCAATGTGGTGGGTGTGTTAATAAGATGCACACTGGTATTATGAATTATGCAATGGTCCCTCCCCCTCAGGTCTGGAGGGAGGCCACTCTGCCTCACTATAGCATGGGACAACAGCCTCGACTCTAGCCCTCTGGGCAGGCAGAGCAAGACACAGTCTGTGGCTTGCAGGTTCTTGGCCAGGGCATAAGGGACGGGGCTCGAAGTCCCAAACCCAGATGGCGTTGCCCAGGCTCCGTCTGCAGCCCCGGGTCCCTGTTGGCAAGCCTAGCGCGGGCTGGGAGATGGGCAACCACTATGCAGTGCTAATAACCCCAATGTAAATGCTCCGCCCTCCACCCCTCTGCACCACTACCCAGACTCCCTCGCTCTTCCCCTGCTCACACCTCTCATCCCCAGAGCTGCCTGGCCCAGGTCCCACTCTCTGGCCCAGGCCCGGGCAGTGCAGCAGGGGGCAGGGGTTGAGGGAGCTTCAGGAGGGTGGGTGGGAAGGAGACGACGCTCAGGTGAGCAGAAGGGATGGAGGTGGCAAGACAGTGCCTATGGCATAGAGGATATACCCCTGGCAAGAGAGAGGGGCATCAGAGGGTCCAGTCCCCACCCAGGACCTACGCCCACAGCTTCTCACTTAGCAGCCCACTCCAGCCAACCCAGATGAGGCTACCCCGCCGCAGACCCCTCTGAGGGCCAACCCAGCCAGGGGCCATGCCGAGAACCAGCCCCACACCAGCCACTGGAAAGACTGTTGCCTCTGCTCCCCCTGAGCAGTACTACAGCCCCACCACCCCTGAATGCCCCTGCAGCTAGCCCAGTACCCCCTACGTATCCCCTGCACCTACCCCCATCACCTCTGAATGCCCCTGCACCTACCCTCATCACCCCTGAATGCCCCTGCACCTATTCCAGTACCCCCTGAAGGCCCCCTACAGCTACCCCCCCTGCCCCTTGAATGTCCCCCTGAAGTTAGCCCCAGCACCCCCATCATGGCCCCTGCTAAAAGTCATAGCACAGTTGGGGTTGCATTGGCACTGGCAGCAAGGATTAGCTGTGCTGAGTACGTATCTCCGGGGCCTGGAAGGGTTTGTACTCTGGGCAGCTGGCCCATGCTGCCACTCGTGTGTGTGTGTGCTGGGAATCACAACCCTAGCTCACAGTGTAGACATACCCTAGGACAGGCCCTCCTGCGGTGGAAGGAAACGACCTATACCGAGGGGAGAACTCTGTCTGGAGACCGAATGCCGCCTCCCTGCGCTGTGCTCTCCTTCGCATGACTTCCCCAGCTCCGGGCGGACTCTCTGGGTGTGCAGCACTGCGGTATGCATGCTGCTCTGATTGCAGGGTAAGCCGGGGATGCATGAGCTCAGCTCGCTCAGGGCTGATAATGAAGACCAGATTTGTCCTGGGCAGTTGCTCTCGCGTAGCATTGCAGGTCGGAGGCAGCGTGGCTGGGAGAGGCAGTGCCTCTGTGCCGTGGGCTGCGTCCCGCGGGTTTGTCGGCAGCTTGGGGCTCAAGTCTCCTGCCTTTCATTGCCGCCGGCTGGTCTGATATTTGTGCAGAGAGACTGTTTCCAGGCTCCACATGGAACACGTCACTTTCCTCTGACAGCGACGGCCCTTAACTGAGAGCGATCCGGACTTGGAAGCTGTGTCCTGTCCGCCGCTGGCTTTTCTCCAGTCCCTATGCAAGAGACGGCACAGCCAGGGTGAGCGCTGGCGGGATGAATCGGAGCTGAGTGTTGTTTGCTCTCCCTCCCCTTCGGGGTTTCTGTGTTTGCCTGGAGACACACACTCCAGTGTGGCATTCCCAGTGCTGCTGGACTATCTCCCTGTGCCCGCGTGCTGCACCTGGGGCCTGTTGCTGGCGCGGTCAGGAGGGAGGCTGGGGCTGAACTGAGTGCACCGTCCACCCGATTTGAGAACGCTGCTTCGGCCGGAGGAGAACAGAGGTGGCACCTGGCATCCCAGGGGAAAGGCAAAGCTCCCTTGAAGAAGGTACACGAGGGGGCCCGGGCATTGTCTGTTTTTTCTCCTGCTTGCCCTGCATTGTGACCCCTCGCCGCGAGGCAGGCTCAGGCCCAGGTGAGAAGGGAACTGCGGCGCGCGTGGCTGGGGAGAATGGAGGTCTCTGGGGCGCCGAGGACCCTCAGCCCCAGCCGTGTGCTCTCGGTGCAGAATAATAAGCCTTTGCTTGTCTTCTCAATACAAATGTTCCGGGGAACTTATGGGTTTGACATGAAACCCCGTCTCCAGCCTGGCTCGAGCGCTATCATAACGCCAAGAGCCTGCTGGGCAGCCTGTCCCCCCCTTCCCTTCCTTGAGCCGAAAGGGGACGAGGGGATTAGTGAACTCTTATTCATCTGTGCCATCCCTCGGCCACGGCCTGCTCCTCCTCCCAGAGAACGCAAGGGAGCAGCAGAGGCAGGCCCCATCACTCTGCCCCCCAGAGCTAGTCTTGTGCAGGCCAGGAGTGAAGGGAAGACGTTTAACGATGGCCTCTGGAGTCTGGCTGAGCAACCCACCGCAGGGCCATCCCCCAAAGAGCCAGCGCCTGGGTTAGCCAGCCAGGCTTTAACCCAATACTGGCTAGTCCTCTGAGTTTGGGGGTGGAAGGAGGAGGTGTGTTAGCTTGTTCTGCTGGGCCCTACACTGTCCCTCTGTGAACGATCCCGAGTTTGCTGGCGCGATGGTGCTCCGCCAGTGCAGGGAGGCTTAATGCGGAGGACAGGCTGCAGTGGCACTGCTGTCATCGCACAGGAAGTGTTAACGCCGAGAAAAGTCAGCAGTGCTGTTGAATGCTCGAGTTTTCTATACGGATAATATCACTTCCTTCCGCTTTGTGTTCTGGCAAGTGTTCTCACCCCGCCAGGGCTTGTCTTCACTGCTGAGTTAGCAGGGGGGGCTGGCGCCTGAGTGGGAACGCCAGACTGGAGTTAGGGTGTCTTCACTGGTGCTGCGCTCTCCTGCACGTCGGCTAGGTGTCCTGGGGGCGCTCGGTGCTTTGTGCTGCAGGGAGCGGAGATGCCCTATGATTAATTCCCAGGGGATTGTGGGGGGAACCTGTCTGTTCTTCTGGGCATGGGGGGGAAGTGTGAGCACTCGAGTGGGTTAGTCTGCAAAGTGGGCAGGTTACCGGCCCCAGTGAAAGTGGGAGGGGCTGGACTAAGCGCACTTGGTACAGGTTACCAGCCCCAGCCAGGCCAGTTAGCGCAGAGTAAAGCACCACCGCAGTGGGGTGAGAGGGTTTTGTGTGTGGACGGGATCGAGACCCGCGGAAGAGCGCTCAGTGAAGACAGACCCTGACAGAGAGCCACACTGAAGCACCGGCTGCAGAAGGGAACTGAGGAGCCCCCGGGGCTGCCGGCTCCCATCGGGTTCTCGCAGGGATGGGATTTTGGCCCAGGCTGCATCCAGTCTGCAGTGATGCGAGGAGGTTCAGCCCTCTAGTGAACCCGAGCCCTCTGATTGGCTGCCTACCCCACTCGCCCACCTCCTGGGGCAGAGCAACCAATCGGCGCTCTTGCAGGACAACCCCTCACCCCCACCCCGCAAGTGGACACTGTTCTCACGGGAAGGGGGCGGGATCTAAAGAGCCCAGCAGCTCAGGACAGCGCCTCTGCCCTTCCCCCTGTGAGCAATGGGGACGGGACGGCACCTCTGCCCTTCCCCCACTTCTCCCTCCCCCGCCTGCCGCACCCGCTGGGGAGGTGGCGGGAGCGGGGTGAAGTGCCCCAGACGGAGCAGGGGGTGAGGCTAGGGGTGGAATTGATGGTGTGGGGGCTGAGCGAGGGAAGAGGGGTCAGGGCTCTGGGCTGGGGCTGGGAATGAGGGGTTTGGGGTGCAGGAAGGGGCTCCGGGTTTGTGGGGGGCTCAGGGCTCGGGCAGGGGATTGGGGCATGGGCTTACCTCCGGCGGCTCCCAGTCAGCGGTGCAGCGAGGGTGCAGAGGCAGGCTTCCTGCCTGTCCTGGCACTGCGGTCCATGCTGCGCCCTGGAAGCGGCCAGCAGTGGGTCCAGCTCCTAGGAGGAGGTGCGCAAGCAGCTCCACGTGGCTCTCACATGCAGGCATCGTCCCCCAGCTCCCATTGGCCAGGAACCGGCCAATGCGAGTGTGGAGCCGGTGCTTGGGGTGGGGGCGGCGTGCGGAGCCCTGTGGGCCCCCCCGCTTAGGAGCCGGACCTGCCGCTGGCCACTTCCAGGGTGCAGCGTGGTGTCAGAACATGTAGGGACTGGCTTGCCTTTTAACGGCCCGGTTGGCAGTGCTGACCAGAACCGCCATGACCCAGTACCTTACATTCTGTGACCCAGTTCTGGGTCGCGACCCGCAGTTTGAAAACCACTGCTCTAAGGAGCCAGCCTAGAGTTCAGCTGAGGACACACCGCTGTTAGCTACTATACTAAAGCTTTGTTTCAGTTTCTTGGGGAATTCAGAGTGAAACCACATTCTGTTATACGTGTATAACCACCCGATCTCCTAGTCTGACCTCCTGTCTATCACATTCCACCCAGCACCTGCGCATCAGACCTCACAACCGCAATGAGACCAAAGTAGTACAGCCCACCAGAGACAGCTATTGTGTGCCACAGGCAGAGAACAGGAGGGACCCAGGTGCCCCAATGCCCGAGGCCCCTGCCTTGTCAGGGGCATGATTAGGTGAGATAGATGCAGATGATCCTGGCAGGTGACCCACACCCAACGCTGTAGAAGAAGGTGAAACCCCTCCAGGGTCATTGCCAGTCTGACCTGGGGGAAAAGTCCTTCCTGCCCCACATATAGCAATCAGTTAGCCCCTGCGTATGAGAGCAAGAACCAGCCAGCCAAGTGGCTGAGAGAGAGAATGCTCCATGTCGCCTCAGAGCCCTGCCCTCCCCAGCCCAGTGGCCCAGGCCCAGCTGTGGCCATCCCTGGTACTTTCATAGTCCAGCCACCCTTTGAAGTGGATTCTGCTGATGATTATCCCGCAAAGCAAAGTTTATTCAAACAGTCAAGAAGGCGACATGGGGTCTGGTGGGGAAGGTGGCTCCATGCTCTATCTTCTCCCCGGTTTATGCTGAATTGCAGCTCTGCTGCGACTTGTGCCATTTCTGCCTCTCGCAACCTGAGGACCCTGGTTCTCACTGACAGTCACTGGGGGTGGACACGCATCCGCTGTTTAGGAGAGCGCTGTTTAACCACTTGCGAGCTAATAACATCCTACAGGGGGAATTCATCACTGTCCATAGAGTGTTGCTACATATGTTTTGCTTTGATATTGTTGACCAGGATGTTGTTAGTTTTCAAATGACACCTCACAAGGCGTATTTTGTACACAGATTATTACACTAGTGTGTGGCAGGATGAAGACACGGATGCTTTCAGTCATACCCACTTTGTCACAGCATGATGCAGTTGACATAGGCTCGTCATATGGTGATGATATTCTTTCCATTTCACTAGTATCTCTGGAGCACGTTAAACAGAAGCTACTGAAGTGAGGCATTTTTTAAATCAGTAGCTTCAGTGAACTTGCAGCCAAGAGTTTTAAAAGAGTTGGCTGGACTGTTAATACTGATTTTCAATAAGACAAGTGCCTTGGGGGGGCTCAAACTCAGGCCTGTAGACTGACTAGACTGCAGATATTGCCATGCTGTCATAGAGCAGCAGCTAAAACCACCTTGTACTATACTCCCCAGGACCTACTGTGGACATAGACCATGGGAAGTCCCGCCTCAAGGGCTCTGACAGGCAGCAGCCTCATGGCTCCTGATTGGGTCTCTGCCCTATATAAGCCCAAGAGGTTCCAGGACGTAACCAGGCCACAGTGTGGCTCTTTTGTAGCTGCTGTGTCCATTCTTGCTCTGACAGCTTGATTTGGACCTTGCCTCCTGGCCTGCAACCTGACTCAGACCCTTGGTATTGACCCTGGCCTGAAACCTGATTACGGACTCGGCTACTCCCAGCTTCAGGTTTGACCCCGTGGCTGGAAGTTGAAACTAGATGAATCTAGCCTGGGATTAAGGTGTAAGCTTTTCAGAGTCAGTAATTAATCATTAGAGCAGCTTACCAAGGTTTGTGGTGGATTCTCCATCAGTGGCCATTTTTAAATCAAGATTGGATATTTTTCTAAAAGATCCACTCTGGGAATTATTTGGGGGCAGTTCTCTGGCCTGTTTTACCGGGGACCAGACTAGAGGATTCCAATGGTCTCTCCTGGCCTTAGAGTCAATAGGGTGTAGAGAGAAAGAGAATACCATATGTAGGTGGAAGTAAGTAGGAGGCAGAGACTACAGCCTTTAATTCCAGACCCTGAGGACAGGGTTTCATCTCAGGAGTATGGGGTATTTGCCGATAATGACCCTATTCCTTGATTTCTGTTAAGTCCCAGGTCAGTGGCTAATGAAGCAATTACCAGGCCCGTAGCTGTGCCTACATGCAGACATAACAGATCTCGATGGATGGTGCTTCAGGCCCACTGTCAGCCCAGCTGACTCCATCTGGAAACTTAACTGAAATGATAATTAATAGCAATCAATGTGATTGCCTGGAAAATAGGGCTTGTCAAACAAACCTGATGCCATTTTTACTGAGATTATAAGCTTGGATGCTAAAGGTAACTTGATCAAACACACTTGGACTTCTGTTAGGCATTTGACTTGGCACCAACTGATGTGATTTAAAAAACAAGTATTATCCCAGGTCAATGTGGCCAAAATAAAATGGGTGAACAAGTAATTGATTAGCTATCAAAACAGGGCTGTTAATGGGGACGGATCAGTTAGCGGAGGTGTACCTAGTGGGGTCCCCTAAGGGTTGATTCTTCTCCCAGAGCTGTTCGCTATTGTTACGAATGATCTGGAAGAAAACAGAAAATCCCTGTGGATAAAGTTTGCAGATGACCTGTTCGTTGGTGGGCTGACCAATAACGAGCCCGGATCGGTCATTGACACTGGGCTTATCTGCACAGACACTTAGTGCTCGGCGGGCTGGGCTGGGCCTCTCCTCATACTAGCTGTCCGTGTGGACCCTGCTGGTGCCCCACTAACCGTGCCCCAGGGTGCTTGGATCTGCTCCCGTTTCAAAGCAGGGCAGACTATAAAGCTGTGGTCCATGTGGACACGCGGAGCACGAGAGGGCAAGTGCAGAGTAGATTTACGCCTCCGCTGGCTGCAAACGAATGTTCATGCAGACAAGCCCACAGAGCAGTGTGGGTTGCTTGGGAAGCTGGGTGCAGCTAAGCATGTTGCTTAATGCGGCCAAATCCGGGGTCATACATCTAGGAATAAAGAGTGTTGCTCACACTTAGCAGACGGGGCACCGTGTCCCGGCAAGCAGCAACTCTGAAAAGGACTTGGCGAGAGGCTGCTCTAGGCATAGGCAAGCTAGGCAGTTGCCCAGGGTGGCCCGTTTCTGCGGCTTGTCTACAGTACAGACGCTGGAGCAGCACAGCTATGGGGTTGCAGCTGAGCCGTGGTGGTGTAGATGCTTCCTAGCTCGCTGGAAGACATTGTTCGGTCATGGCTGGAAATCCCCCTCCTCGAGAAGCAGGAGCTAGGTCGACAGAAGAATTCTTCCGCTGACTTAGTGGCGTCTATAACGGGGCTGAGGTCGGCATAGCTACGTCTTTCATAAGAATGGACTGACACTGGATGGCTAATGGTCCAGCACCCGCTAGCCCACTATCCTGTCTTCCAACAGTGGCCAATGCCAGGTGCTCCAGAGGGAGGGAACAGAACAGGGCGATCGGCGAGTGACATGTCCCATGTCGCCCATTCCCAGCTTCAGGCACAGCTTCTCTCGGGCGTGATTTGGGCAGCGGTGGCAGGGGATGAGGCTGGTGGGGCTGCCCAGGAGAAGGGATGGCCACCAGCCAGGGCTCTGAGGAGCAGGAAGTGGCCACCAGCCGGGCTATGAGGGAAGTTCTCCCACCCCCCTCCCTGCCCCCAGCGCAGGTAAGATAACGGCAGGGGCTCGGGTGCTGAGCAGCTCGGGGATGCTCCTGGTGGCACTGCAAGCGCTGCCAGGGCCTTGGCCACAAGCCAATCTGCCTGGCCCCCATGGGCCCTCGGCTGCAGCTGCCACTACCCTGGACTCATGCTGTAGCCAACAGCAAGGAAGTCAGCTAGAAAGGTATGGGGGCAGTAGCATAGCTAGCGGGGTGCAGGGGAAGCAGCGGCCGGAGGAGCAGGGGGGCGCAGCATGCGGCCCGGCCCCGCAGTCGTAGCCGGAGGAGCGGGGGGGGGCGCAGGCTGGCTGCCCGCAGCGTGGCCGACAGCCATGGGGGGGCGGCGGGCGCGCAGCTGGAGGAGCGGGTGTGTGGGGGGGGCGCAGTATGTTGACCGGAGGAGCGGGGCGAGGGGTGGTCAGCGGTGCAGCCGGAGGAGGAGCCAAGGGGGGCGCCTTTTTTAGGTTTGCTCCCCCTACTCTTAAAAGCTGGCTATGCCACTGTATGGGGGGTGGGGATGCTGGGGGGCCAGGCAATGGCTACAGGGTGGGATGGGAGGGTGGGGAGATGGGCAGGCAGGGGGCCAGGCCACGGGAGGGGGTGCAGAGTGCCGGGGCTGGGTGTGGAGTGCAGGGGGTGTGGGGGTGCAGGCTGGGGGTGTGGACAGCAGGGGCCCAGGAGGGTGGTGCCCAGGTATTGTTGTGATTGAGCTGAGCTGCTCCAGGGAAACAGTTGTGGGGGACAGCTGGGGAGTGGGTCCCCGGCCCCAGGGATCGAAGAGGAGGAGGCTGGGGGAGGGTTGCCGGGGTTGGATCGGGAGCAGGTCCCTGGTCTCCAGGGAAGGATGCGGGGGACAGAGAGGAAGTGGGTTCCTGCCATGAAAGTCTAAGGGCGGCAGATTGCCTCTGGACTTAGTGGTTATTGTGCAGACTCAGCTGAACATGAGCTCCCATTGTGATGCTGCGGCCAAAAGAGCGAACACAGTCCTTAGATGCTCTAACCGAAGGATATTATCAGGAGATGGTATTATCCCTCTGTATGGCGCCGGGGAGCCCACTACCTTAGACACTCTAATAGAGGGATATTATCAGGAGATGGTATTGCCCCTCTTTATGGCACTGGGGAGCCCACTACCTTAGACACTTTAAAGAACATGTTGAAAATTTGGAGAGGGGTCAAAGAAGAGCTACTAGAATAATTCAGGATCTGGGAAACCTGCCTGGCAGTGACAGGCTTAAGAAACGATATCTGTTTAGTTCATCAAAGAGAAAGTTAAAAGGTAATAAGAACGGGGAGTACTTGTGGCACCTTAGAGACTAACAAATTTATTTGAGCATAAGCTTTCGTGGGCTAAAATCCACTTGCTCAAATAAATTTGTTAGTCTCTAAGGTGCCACAAGTACTTCTCGTTCTTTTTGCTGATACAGACTAACACGGCTACCACTCTGAAAAGGTAATGTGATCACACTCTGAGAGTCCCTTTCTAATCCGAGAGGGCTCTTGATTCTCACAGATGTAACAAGACCCAGTGTCTGGTGATTAGATCAGCAAAGTTCAAACTGAAAATACGAGGGAGGGTAAATAACCACTGGAATAGCTTCCCAAGAGAGATGGTGGATTCTGCCCTGCCAAAAGTCTTTAAATCAAGATGGGATTTCTCTTTCTAAAAGGCATTCTCAAGCATACATTACTTGGGTTGGACGCAGGAATTCGGGAAATTCTATGGCCTGTGTTTTGCTACAGATGAACATAATGGTCCTTCTGGCCTTAAAATTAGGGCTGTCGATTAATCGCAGTTAACTCGTGATTAACTAAAAAAAATTAATCGTGATTAATCTGTTTTAATTGCACTATTAAACAGTAGAATACAACTGAAATTTATTAAATATTTTTGGATCTTTTTCCACATTTTAAAATATATTGATTTTTCCCAATACTATTTATTTTGTTTTTATAGTGTAAATATTTGTAATCAAAAATAAATATAAAGTGAGCACTGTACACTTTGTATTTTGTGTTGTAATTGAAATCAATATATTTGAAAATGTAGAAAACATCCAAAACTATTTAAATAAACGGTATTCTATTATTGTTTAACAGTGCGATTAATTGCAATTAATTTTTTTAATTGCACGATTAATCACGATTAATTTTTTTAATCACTTGACAGCCTTACTTAGAATCTATGAAGCAGCTGGGATCTCTGTCCTACATGAACCGGGAGAGGGTCAGGTGGAATGGCTCTGGTGTTTTCATCTGGTCTTGAAAGCAGGTGGTCTCACACCTCCAGACTGACTCTGATAAAGTGTATCCATCCACCTTAAAAATTTCCAGTACGTTTTTGGAATGGATTGGACACGTTTTTGTTTTGGAGAGTGGAGGATGTAACGAGGGGACAGCCACATTAGACATGATTCTGACCAACTTGGCGGAATCGGTAGCGAATCTGAAGGTGGAAGGCAATTTGGGTGAAAATGACTGTGAAATGATAGTCATGATTCTAAGGACAGGGAGGAGGGAGAGCTGCCTACCCCACAGACACTCAATGCAGGCTGCTGTGCTCGCTAGGAGTGTCCAGACAAGCACACCGCGGCGGCAGAGCCTTTTGAAGCATTTAGGATTAAGGGCAGGCAGTGACCTAGCCCTCAGTGGTCTGGGCTGTATCCCAGAACGTGATGGGGTGTTTCAGTAACAGCTGCCCAGGCTGTTCCCTGCAGGCCGTGGAGAACACACACCTGCCTGGGGGCAGAACTGTCCACCAAACGCATCCTGCTTTCAGTCAGATCCGCTCAGTCTCTCTGCTGCCGAGTCCAGCCAGGGAGGACGCACAGCAATCTCGAAGCCAATAGACAGCTTGATCATGGCACCTCCCTCTGCTGCTGCAGTAGCTGCGCTGACTTCTCTGGCTCCAGGCTGCAGCCGTGGGGGGAGATATCCCCGTGCAATCCATCCGCATTTCCCTCTGCACAGAAGGACAGGGAGCTGGAATGAGTAGGGCCAGGGCGGGCCTATGCGATCCACAGGACGCTTCTCCCAGGCATGCAGCCACCTCCAGGGGGCTCCTATGGAGCTCTGGCTGGGTGTGAAAGCTTCTTTCCTGGGAGGAGACCCCCACTCTGGCAGCGGCGGGTATGGAGTTTGCACCTTATTAATCTGGCACTGAGGATGGAGAGTCGGGTAGGGTCGTATCGGGCTGTGCAGCTGGGAATGGAGGATGACGGGGACATTTACATGGGCTCTCAAGCAAAGCTATGGCTGTGCAAGAGACTCTCCTGGGGTGGGAGAAGCCCCTTCTGGGGGGGTCCTTTCGATCTAGGAGGGGACACAGCACTCGTGGCCAGGTGGGAAATACGGCCCTACAGCCAACCCGTCCCAACCTGGCGCTAAGTCTGGGTGCCCAGAGAAACGCCGCTGTCCCAGTCCCCAGAAGAGCAGCAGGAGTGACAGATCTCTGGTCTGACCGGGCAGCACCAAAGGGGATGAGTGTAGGAGGGAGGGAGCCTTAAGCCACCTCTGCACTCCCCTGATCCTGGAGCTGTCCCTGGCAAAAGCTGCAGGTGGCTGTGCAGAGCCCAAAGACAAAGGGCCTGGGCAGGCTGCCCTCCTCCCAGAGGGGTGGTCTGCACCCCACAGGGATTGCTTGTCTCTCCGCGTGGAGCCGGTTTGGTGGAGATCTGGCTGCCTTGTGCACTGGAGCATTGCCGAGCAGCTGGAATGGACTCCAGAATCAGGCCCAGAACCCGAGGCAACCGGAACCAGTGATCCTTTAGAAACGTTGGGACCATTGATGCATTCGGCAGCCCTCGGAGACGTGGTAATGACCGGATCGGTGCTTTCCGAGTCTAACCAGCAGGGTTCTCTGCTATGCAGTGGTGGGACCCAGCTGTGTTGTACGTCAGTGGCGAGATCGGAAGCGAATGCCAGATGCTCCAGAAGCATGGTGTGAACAATCAAATACCACATGATACCAGTAGGTGTCATTGTAGAGTCAAAAACTAGAGCTGGGAAAGCCCTTGTGTTCCAGTAGGGACAGTGAGCTTCTGGACAATAAATAACTATTGAATCCTACAACAAGAAACACGCCAGCACAAAATCCTGATAGGGCCTTTTTCTCATCCTCCTGCCAGCTGTCCCCAAGTCTATGGATGGGGGCAGAAGGACTGCAAGCAGCAAGAGGAAGCTGCCATGTGGCAGAATGGAAGAAGTAGGCCGAGGAGTGTGGGCTCCTTAGACAACCTATGACCTTCCCTGTCAGGCCTCAGCAGGCAGGGCCGGCTCTAGGCACCAGCAAAACAAGCTGGTGCTTGGGGAAGCACATTTTTAGGGGTGGCATGGCCGGCGCCAGAATGCCGCCCCTAAAAATGTGCCCCGGCCGCCCTAGCTCACCACCGCCGCTGCTGCCGCTCGCGCGCCGCTACTCGCCCTCCCTCCCAGGCTTGAGAGCCTGGGGGGAGGAGGCAGGGAAGGGGCGGAGTTGAGGCGGGGCTGGGGGTGGGGTAATTAAAAAACGGGGGGGGAGGGGCGGCCAAAATTGTTTTCGCTTTGGGCGGCAAAAATCCTAGAGCCGGCCCTGTCAGCAGGAGGAAACTATCCCCAACCTAAGGGCTGAGTCCTGCTCCCACTGAATTCAATTGCAAAACACCTATTGACTTCAGTGGGAGCAGGACTGGGCCATAAAAATTGCAGAGATGGAGATTGCCTTGCTGACAGTTTTAGCCTCCTCCTGGCTGTTGCCTGGGTGGAGCATGGTCTGGGCTAGCCAGTCATCCAGGCCCATCCTGTATGCGCTTTCCCAGACCCTACCTGTGACCTCTTACATCTCGAGAGATTTTGAGGCAATGTTTTGGAATCCGAAATACTGTTGTGTTGGTAAATTAGAGCTAGAAAGACAGTAAGGTAGGCAGCAGGTAGAACTCTGGCTTCACTGCAACAGCCTGGATTTTGTATGCTCATGAGCATGACGGTTAAAGGAAAGAATTTTACTTTACCTCACTTGTTTGATGCTGTTTGTTTGTAACTCGTACGGTGAGCTAGTTCCTTTGGGCGTTAGTGACGGGGTCTTTCCCCATTTCAGACTGAACTGAGGAGAAAATCCGCATTAGTGTGTTGGACTGATCATTTCCCTGACCATGGAGCTTCTGAAAAGCCAACGTGTCCTGCTGGAAACCTGTTCACGGCCAGCTGACTGTGAATTGCTGACCACTCCAAATTCCCCGCTCTGCGCGCACACAAACTAATTTGCTCTGACAATCTTTATTGAAGTTCAGTGAGACAGGATTTGGAATTGTAGGTGGTGGTGTGCTGTGTTTTTGAGATCCATGTGTAGTTGTCATGGAGCTATTTGGCATTGTTTTTCAAGAACTGTATTCCCTGTTCTAAAGAGATCTTTCAGCATTTTAATCCCAGTAACGGATACTCTCGAAGACTGTTGATGGAACTAATCTTAGCAAAAACACCCAAGGGTTATAAAATCCCTAAACTAATTAAAAAATACATCAATGAGGTTTTACCTGTGTCTTGTATATTGTAAAGGTAAATTATAATCATATTTGCTATTACAAATTGGGATTTGTCAGGGCAATAACTTCATTGTTTCTCCTTTAGTAGTTGCTTTTATGTTCTCCAGCCTAATACTTTAAGGGCTCACACCACAATAATAATAATCGTGGAACGAACATGACGTTTGTTGCCATCACACTGTTCACCATGCTGGTGTGTTATGCCCCTTTCCCCTGCCTTGTGTCTATCCTGTCTGTTTAGATTATAAGGTCTTGAGGGCCTGGACTGTCTATTACTGTCTTTCAATGCCTAGCACAATGGGGCCTTGTTGGTCCCTATGTGCTTTCATAATAAATATTATTACTAATAACATAAAAAAATCCTGCCTCTATTCAAGTCAATAGCGAAATCTCTAGTTCCTTCAGCTGGCTCATTTGACTGAATAGAAACTCCCATTTGCTATTCTTCTGGCCCTTCGGGTGTGAAATGGGGCATCCCTCAAGTCTATTGGCAGGGCCAGTGTCAACTGCAACTAGTCACTCTGGATGGACATTTCTGTGAGCCTGTTCTCCATCCCCTATCTCCCAAGGTGGGAGACATAACGTGAGGTGAGAAAATACCCATGTGAGTCTGGGGACACTGGCCTGGGCCCACAGGCCTCCTGACGTGGGCAGTTCCTGCAGTCCCAGATCTCTCCTCTCAGCAGTGGGCAGATTCTCCATTCGGACTCGTCATCTCTCTGCTTAGCGATGAGGCTCTCAGTGGCCCTGCTTTGTCACGGGACGTGCAGAGGGTTCCGCTTGCGCCTCATAAACCCTCCCTCCAGAACCCCTATGTGGAGAGGCAGGAAGGTGTTTTACTGGGCGGGAGGTAAGAGCTGTCTCCCTTTCACGGCCAGGCCTGAGTCTGGTGCGACAACCACTGGCGCACTCTGAACGCAGGTTAGAAGCGTGAGGTGCTGGCAGTGGTTCTAAAGCTCGGCCTGCCTTCCAGGAGATTGTCGCTCCCCTTTCGCTGCAGCACTTCATGAAACGGTCTTGCCTTCACCTCTTTCTTCCACTGAAGCTTCCTGCTCTGTCTTGGCGACTTACCGTCGCTCTCACTAAGCATGTCCTTGTTCCCAGCCTGGTCTCTGCTGCTCCCCCTAAATGGCGCCTGTTCTTGCCCCTGTTCCCTCCACTCAGCCAAGTGAGCTACAGGTGCTGACGGTTCCTCCCATGCACTCCTCCTATAAGGACAGACTGGTGGTCGTTCTTCAGCCTTTCTCTAGGCGTCTCGCTGACGTGGGGTCTGGGTTTCATCTGAACTAGACCATTGCTCTGCCAGTCTTTTCCCCTCACCAGCATGACTCACCCATGGCTCCCCAGCCGGATTCCTTCCCACGATGGGGACTTGAACCCAGCATTCAGTCTCTATATTGAGAGACCTAGACGTTTTTTAGATGCCATCTCGTCTAAGGGGGAATCTATTTTGGGCTAGAGATCATCTCTGTGAATAATGAAGCCTATGACAATGTTGCAGTCTGGAAAGTCTCGGGACAGATCTAGCCATAGCGATGGGGCTCTGAACGTCCCTCCTGGCAAGAGTTCCAGTAGGGAGAGCTGTACAAAAGCTGCTCGGAGTTCTACATGTGGACAGTAACCATCTGAAAAAATGTTCATAGAAGTGCCCTCAGAGAAGATGGTGGCTCTCTCTTTCAAAATGGCCACCTACTCCCATTGTTCCCAATGGGACCGAAGCCAAGTTGCCCTCTGGGAAGAAGCCCTTTATGCTGTCAGGAGAAAAACATGGAAAAAAAATCAAATTCATCTTTAAAAATCAGTGTTATCTACTCTGGGACCACACCAGTGATCTTCTTCAATTAGCATTGTCCGCTTATTGCATGGGGGCCTGCAGGGCTGTGTTGAGGTTGTTTGGGTGCCCTAATTGTGCATTTCCATACCTGAACATGTGTCCCTTTCTTGTAAGGTTAACCTTACACCTCAATCTCCTGGGTTTACGGTGCTTGTTTTGGGGATCAGGACAACAGCCCTGGAATGGGTTGTATGTTAAATTCCTGAGGTGCATACTCAACTGTAGCTCTGTTTTAACAGGGAGTATACAGAAGGGAGCTGGACTAACGGTGGAGACAAAAAGGAGAGGGAGGGAATGGCAGAAGGTGGGAACGCCAAGGAAGATGGCAGGTGGAGATTCTCTAGGGCTGACTTAATGGGCACGTAGTGTGTATCCTCCCTCCCTTTCCTGTGTCTCTCTGGGAGAAGCTTCTCTGCTCCTTCAGGAGATGGGCAAGTAATTATTGTTGATGGGGTTGCTTCACGTGCTGCTTCCTGTCGAACGTTAACGGTGCAGGTAATGCTGTCTCTGTAGCCCAGGCTCCGGCCCTGGTGGTGGGGAAGGGGAGAGGGCACTGATAGTCTGCACCCTGCACCATGGCAGGATGCTCTACGGAGCACACAGTGCTGTGTTTACTCCTGGCACCAAAAGCCCCAGTCACCTTGTGGAGAGACTCCAGGGCTTTGTTCCAAGTCAAATTCCTGAGAGTGGCAACGAAGGCTAGTAGCCAGCCAGATCAGTGACTTTGCTCAGCCTGTGGCCGCATGGCTGCTTAGCCCACCGGTAGCTACATTTTCTCAGTCCCCTGTAGGAAGATCTCTCCCTAGTTCCTAGCTTTCTGTTCCAAGTCTGGCTTTTATCCTTCCGCTGACCTCCTCAAATGAAGCTGAGCTGCTTGCCTTTTCTGATGCATGCTCCTCTGCCGGAGAACGTTTCCAGACTATTTGGGGGTGATCCGGCGAGATGCTCCTCTGATGTGACAGCTTAAGAAACGGGAGTTTTTGCTTTGGTAAGTCTCTGGGCATTTAAACTGTTTAGCCTAAAAACGTCAAATGTGATTTATTCTGCTGCCTTTGACTGTTGTTGGCACTTTTGGTGGGTTAGATTTGGAGTAAGTCGCTGCTGTGGTTCTGGTCCTGTGAGCATTCTGCAGAATTTATAAAGCCCAGGAACCCTGGCATTCTATAAAATCCACACAGCTGCTTGGCAGAGTTTGCAAAGTCTGCTCCATTTGTGCCTAGCTAAGCTCATGTGACTCTCACATTTTGTGCACAGTAGAGGCCTCTCTAGTCTGGGGATCTTGCATAGAAGAACCACAGGAGCAGGGTGGGCTACAGAGTTGGTCCTGGAGCGCTTATAAACTGCATAGGCATGCAGGCCTTTGGGGGTCCCTGGTCCTGCCCTCAGTGGCTCTTTTGGCCTGCCAGGTATCTAAACCCTACAGGACCAGAGCGTCGTCCAAACCAGGAATCCTCCTGCTTCTAAACTCTGCAGGACAAAAGAAAAGCAAGTAGGGCCAAACTTTCTGCTGTAGTTATAAACTCAGCAGGGCCAGAGAGGCCACTTGAGCTGTGAATCCTCTTATAAATGCCACAGGACAGGGATTGCCGGTAGAGCGTCTCAGATACGCGGGAGTGGAGCTGTTGATGAAGTCTCCAGATGCACCTGTCCCAGGAGTGCTAGTTTGTACATGAGTTTGTTATATAACAAACTTCTCAGGAAAACGTCTATTTCTTAAGACAATTTTATGTCATAACAATTTCTAAATGTTAGGATTTTTCTAAATTGGGAAACTCCCAGACAATGTCTTGTTCTGGTAACTAGCACCCATTAACATACTGTTAGAACTTTGTTGCTATTTAAAAAATGGAAACATTCAAAAGTCAAGAAATTCAGACCTCAGGGTCTACAAACAGTCCTGGTCCCGACCCCATGTTCATCTGACAGGGACACGGCTACGTGGCCATCACACGTATTGCAACATCTCCAACTGTTCACATCGCTGACGACAAATGAAAACGCCGGATATACTATCCGCAAGTTTCAGTCGGTTCCATTGACTGGAGCTCTGGCTCTGTGGCTCATGGATAGAATGGACAGAGTAAAGGTGAGTAGTGGGCCTATTAAAGCTAGAGATCTTCAGGTAAAAGGGGCAGAACAGAGCGTTTCTCAGCTGCCTCAAGAGGTTGGTTGGATGATGCAGAGAGGTGGGTCTGTGACCCAAAGAACCCAGTCTACCATTGCGCTTTCTGTCTTTTATATGGGTAGGAAGCAAGATGTTGGTGTAGTGCCATGAACTGTAAGGTGAACTGGAGGATGGTTGTGGCTGACTTGAGATGGGACTAGATCTAAGAACGATTCTCTATGTATGGTATGTGAGGGGAAGGTTTGTGATCAGATGGATCTTCATATTGGGTCAGAGTTAAGGTTGTTTGTGGAATCTTAACTCCAAATATCCTGATTTTTCCAGTATTTGGGGCTGTCTTATGTGACTAGATACTCATTTGCAACCTTAACACTAGCCCAACAAAAGGCTTCTGACTGGGAATAATTCTGTACGGAGATGTATTTACGGTGCACTGTCACCAGCTAACACCACTGCACTGTTTTGAGCAAGTGAGTGACTTGGTAGGTGACCCAGAAGGAAGGATGAATACAGGGTTGGCTCGCTTCTCAGCTGACCCTTCGGCTGTCTATCCATGGAACTTATCTGGCCCCGATCACTGCAGTTTCTGAGCCCCTCACTATATTTAATGCTGTTATCCTCTCGGCACCTCTGTGAGTTGGTATTTCCCAGATGGGGAACCGAGGCACCAAGAGGCTAAGTGACTTGTTCATGGCCACCCAGGAAGTCTGAAAACCCAGGTTCAAGCTCCTGCTTCACCTCAAAGTCTCATCTGCATGCTGGTGCCCACTTAACCATCCTCCCTCTCCAGCTAGCCCCAGTTTTGATATACTTAGACCTTTTGCAAGGGGAGAGTCTTTGTCTTTTCCTGGCCCTTGACCAAACATTTCTCGGCTGCAGTGTAACTTGAGTTCCAAGCATGATGACATTTTTGGAAAGTCCAGTATTGGTTTACAAAAGGATGCTGAATCCTGGGACTCTCCTTCACATTCCCCCATAAGCTGAGTTGCCCAGAGATGACCGGGAGGTAGCCAGAGCTCTTATGCTAGGTCAGTGTGGAGGGGAAAGGGTGGGTGCCCTAAAGACAGCAGGTTTCTATATAGTAGCGTGATTAAGAATTTGCTGAGACACACCTGGTTGAGCTGCATCGCGTCCCATTATGTGTTCACTGAGCAGCGTGTGAGCAGAGTCCAGGCAATGCAGCTGCAGATGGCAATTAACGCTGGGCTGAAGGGAACACCCATTTGCCATATAAAATCTTGATCAGATGTTCACAGCTGGAGCCAGAGCTGCACCTTTCTCAGGTATCCGGGTGCAGCTCTTTTGCTGTCACAGCAGAACCAATGCAACCTTCTGGCTCATTCTCCTGACCCAGAGGAGCTGGTAACTCTAAGCAACCTTTATTCAGGTGAGGATTCTGTGAGCTTTATTAAGCATTAGCAAGAGACGAGCAACCAGAGGGGCTTTCGGGGGTTGTGGAACATGGGCGTCTTTGCAAATCTGATGGTAGGTTTGGCTTTTTTGAAAGTCCAGTGACAGGAAAATACCCAAACTGCTGAACTCAACAGGAGCGCTTGCTGTCTCTGAACACTGTCTTGTTGTGCAGGTCACGTTGAAAGAGCAGGTCAGATACTAGCCGTGCACGGAAAGCGTGAGTCTGTGGAGTCAGCAAAACCCTTGTGTCGGGTTGGAGTTGTGTGTTTGGAGAGCGGAGAGACGTCTTGGGGAACTCGCATTTATTTGTACAATTCAGTTGCTTTTTCTCCCCGCTCTCTGAAGTAAAGTCAGTGTGGAGGAACCACGGATTGGGGCATCTGCTTCCACAGCAACAGTTCCTGACAGGGACTCAATCAATTGACTTAGAATGCAAGTGTTGCAGCTGTGAATGGTTATCAATATCGCCGGGGAAGAGAGTTCAGAGGGGTCAATAAAACAGATCCCTCTTCTCCCTCCTGGCTATCACCATGGTAGCACTGGAGTTTATTCCGTAGTGAGAGATCTCAAGTCCCAGAGGTATTGCTCAGTTCCAGCGGAGGGTGTATCACTCTCCCTGGCACAATCTTCCAAAATGAAATGAACTTTTTGAGTGGAACCAGGGTGAGTGCCACAGATTGGGGTCATTGCAGGGAACAGCATCTGTAGAAGCAGCAAATGTGGGGATTTCTGAGACTTTCCAAAGTGGGAAACTCCAATCTTACAGTCCCTTCCTCAAGTTCACAGCCTTGATGTGAATGAGCCAAGCTAAGAAACACTAATAATCTCAGCAAGAAACTGTGGCATTGCAAACAGTGCGTACTTTTCTATACCCGGGTTGCGATGCACGCAGCTGGAAGCGGTTTGCCTGTTACACAGGTTTCCTGATCGTGACCGTTCTAGTTAATGTTATGTCAGGTCTTTCCCTGTAACCCCTCATTTCACGTGTTCAGAACAGTCTGAAATGTTCCCCTTGGAGGCAGAAATCTGCCATGTTTGGCCTCAGCCAAGAGGGGCTCGCTCGCTTGTGGGCTCTCGCAGTTGTTGAAAATTGGAGGAAAATTCCTTCCGCTATTTTTAAGTTGTTGGGGGCAAAAAAAGTGATCGTGCCTTTGTTTCACATCTCTGCTCCAGAAAGGCTGAGCAAGAAATGTGCCTTCCTGAGGTGGGGGCTTTTGGCTAAGAGTGTGGGGGGGGGGGGGGGGGGGAGGGATGTGAGAATCCAAGACTTCAGGGCTGTTGATAAAGATCCCTTCTGAGCATGCTCTGCAGACGGGTACTAAGAGTTTCATGGTCCTGCCTACTCTGACTTCCCAGTACTCAGAGCAGGCTCTTGGCCAGCAGGCAGAGGGGCTGATCTGGGCCAGCCTGCCGGAGGGAAATTGTCAGTGCATCACGTAACGCCCCTCCTCCCCCGCCCAGCGCAATCCTCCCCATGACTCACATTAAGAGCTAGGCCCTGGTGGCTCTAGTGTGGGGGTTACCCGAGAGCGGAGGGAGGGCTGCCCCCCAGAGCCCCGAGGGGGGGAGAGATGGGCTGTTGTCATGGCCTTTAGAGCTGCTTGCTGCCTTGTCTAAACTTGCTTAAAAACTACTTTTCCTCTTGTTAGCTAAGGTGTTTGCAATACCACTTAGCACCTAGTGTTCACCTTAGCCTCTAAGGATAGAACAAGAAGCAATGGGCTTAAACTGCAGCAAGGGAGGTTTTGGTTGGACATTAGGAAAAAGTTCCTCACTGTCAGGGTGGTTAAACACTGGAATAAATTGCCTAGGGAGGTTGTGGAATCTCCATCTCTGGAGATATTTAAGAGTAGGTTAGATAAATGTCTATCAGGGATAGTCTAGACAGTATTTGGTCCTGCCATGCGGGCAGGGGACTGGACTCGATGACCTCTCGAGGTCCCTTCCAGTCCTAGAATGTATGACCCTAGATGCAGCTGAACCCCTTTGAAACTGTGTTAGCTGGGAGTGGTACGGCTTAGGGGGAGCCTAGATTCTTCCTGAGCAGCTAACAAGCATTATAATACATCTTCTCCTGTCCACACTAAGTGGTCATAGAATCATAGACTATCAGGGTTGGAAGCAGGGGTGAAAGTAGAAAGGGGACTTACCGGTACGGGGCTGGGTTGGGGCTGGCTCTGGCCCCCGGAAGGGGCGGGGCCTCGGGCGGCAGGGGCGGGGATGGGGATCAGAGCCAGCCCCGGCCCGCCCTGTACCGGTAAGTGCCCTCCCCCGCTGGGGTAGCAGCGGCAGCCGGGGCCTCCGGCAGCAGTTTAAAGGGCCCAGGGTTCAGCTGCCGCTACCGCCCCGGGCCCTTTAAACCGCTGCCGGAGCCCCCGGAGCCCTGCTGCCAGAGCCCTGGGATAGCCGTGGCTGCAGCCAGGACTTCCCCTGCTTCTACCGCCCCGGCCCTTTAAATAGCCCCCGGAGCCCTGGGGTAGCGGCAGGGCTCCGGCAGCTATTTAAAGGGCCCAGGGCAGTAGAGGCAGCGGGAGCACCGGCCCTTTAAATAGCCCCCAGAGCCCCACTGCCACGACCCCAGGGCTCCAGCAGCGGGGCTCTGGCGGCAATTTAAAGGGCCTGGGGAAGCCGTACCAGGTTGTACCGGCTTACTTTCACCTCTGGTTGAAAGGGACTTCAGGAGGTCATCTAGTCCAACCCCCTGCTCAAAGCAGGACCAATCCCCAACTATTTTTTTTGCCCCAGATCCCTAAATGGCCCCCTCAAGGATTGAACTCACAACCCTGGGTTTAGCAGGCCAATGCGCAAACCACTGTTAGCGCTTGCTTTCTAAACACCACCTTTTATCCAAGGCAAGGCCTCTGAGGGCAGAAGGCCTCCAGCCAGCGCTGCTCCTGTTACCTGCTCTGCACTCCTTCTCCACTCCAAGGGCATTGGGATGGGTTAAAGCAGGAGTTGTGCTGTGAGACAGGTCATAGCCAGATGCTATGAATATATATGCTACCAATATAGTGCCCATCTATAAAAAGGGAAATAAGGACAACCCAGGGAATTACAGACCAGTCAGCTTAACTTCTGTACCCAGAAAGATAACGGAGCAAATAATTAAGCAATCAATTTACAAACATCTAGAAGATAATAAGGTGATAAGTAAAAGTCAGCATGGATTTGTCAAAAACAAATCGTGTCAAATCAACCTGATAGCTTTCTTTGACAGGGTAACAGGCCTTGTGGATGGGGGAAAGCGGTAGACGTGGTATATCTTGACTTTAGTAAAGCTTTTGATACTGTTCCGCATGATCTTCTCATAAATAAACTAGGGAAATGCAACCTAGGTTGAGCTACTATAAAGTGGGTGCAAAATTGGTTGGAAAACCGTTCTCAGAGAGTAGTTATCTGTGGTTCACAGTCATGTTGGAAGGGCATAACGAGTGGGGTCCCGCATGGATCAGTTCTGGGTCCGGTTCTGTTCAATATCTTCATCAATGTTTTATATAATGGCATAGAGAGTACACTTATAAAGTTTGCGGACGATACCAAGCTGGGAGGGGTTGCAAGTGCTTTGGAGGATAGGATTAAAATTCAAAATGATCTGGACAAACTGGAGAAATGATCTGAAGTAAATAGGATGAAATTCAATAAGGACAAATGCAAAGTCCTCCACTTAGGAAGGAACAATCAGTTGCACACATTCAAAATGGGAAATGACTGCCTAAGAAGGAGCACTGCAGAAAGGAATCTGGGGGTCATAGTGGACCACAAGCTAAATATGAGTCAACAGTGTAACGCTGTTGCAAAAAAAGTGAACATCATTCTGGGATGTATTAGCAGGAGTGTTGTAAGCAAGACACGAGAAGTAATTCTTCCACTCTACTCCATGCTGATTAGGCCTCAACTGGAGTACTGTGTCCAGGTCTGGGCACCACATTTCAGGAAGGATGTGGACAAATTGGAGAGAGTCCAGAGAAGAGCAAAAAAAAAAATGATTAAAGGTCTAGAAAACATGACTTATGAGGGAAGATTGAAAAAATTGGGTTTGTTTAGTCAGAAAAGAGAAGACTGAGATGGGACATAACAGTTTTCAAGAATGTAAAAGGTTGTTACAAGGAGGAGGAAGAAAAATTGTTTTTCTTAACCTCTAAGGATAGGACAAGAAGCAACGGGCTTAAATTGCAGCAAGGGCGGTTTAGGTTGGACATTAGGAAAAACTTCCTAGCTGTCAGGGTGGTTAAGCACTGGAATAAATTGCCCAGGGAGGTTGTGGAATCTCTATCATTGGAGGTTTTTAAGAGCCGGTTAGACAAACACCTGTCAGGAATGGTCTAGATAATTAGTCCTGCCATGAGTGCTGGGGGGTGGACTAGATGACCTTTTGAGGTCCCTTCCAGTCTTATGATTCTATGCCTGGGAGCACAGAGTCAAAGGTGTTAACAAGACCCTGTCACTATCCAACATTAAACAGTGTTAAACGAGGTTGGGGGCCTGGTAGACAGAGACCTGAGCCTGCTCAGTCCCGTGGCAAACACCGCAGTACCAATCTTTTATTAAAGAGACAGAAAAGAAGGAATCAAGGAAAGCCTGTGAAATGTAAGGTGTTAAGTCAGGCTTTCATTGTAACAGCATCCCTCGTTCTCTTTTCCTTTGCCTGGAGTTGGTAGATGGAAACACCCCCCATATGACAGTTTTCGATGGTATTAAAGCTGGTAATAACTGTCCTTTTGTGGGGGGGAAATGAAGAAGTTAGTTGAGATGGGCTGGAGCTCTCGTCATTGCTGTTAGTCCGATCCCGTTTCCTGGAAGACACAACAACCCCATAAACTGCACAATGTCCAACAACACAGGTGTGTAGTGACAGTGTTCTTCCCTAGGGAAGGGACTAAATCACACCAACCGTTTCAGGGACAGCATCACTACCTCTGATTGGGCTTTTGTGGCAGAGCAGCTCAGGGCGCTGACTCTGCACACCGCACACACTCTTCCTGTGCCTTTTGTTACCATGTGGGCTACTGAGTTAACTGGCCTCTGAGCGCCTCCCAGCCCATCCCAATCTATCAATTGGGAGCAGTGCCCATAGCCAGGTGGGCTCTGGGGCAGCTAACTGGACTTGCAGAGATCAGAGTGCCGGCTCCCTGCTTTCGATCCTGTGACCCTCACTCCCATCCCGGTTTTATCATTTGTTGCCCCCCGCTTTCACTTGAGTGCTGGGTTCAGTGGCCACTTCCCTTAGGCTGGGGGAGGAGCATTCAGATGCTGGTGGGCTTGTGCCCATCCACTCCCGGGAACTCAATAGGGGCTCATGTCCCACTCTCTGTCACAGCTCTGTCGCCACGGGACTGGTAAATATCTCAGTACTAAGGCTAAGATTTTGTCATGCATATTTTTAGTAAAAGTCACGGACAGGTCACGGGCAATATAGAAAAATTCACGGAAGCCTGTGACCTGTCCATGACTTCTACTAAAAATACGTGTGACAAAATGGGGAGCGGTCGGGTCCCCACACCACCCGTGGGAGACCTGGATCAGAGCTCCAGGGGCCCCACCAGCCGTGGGGGCTCAGAGCTCCAGGGGCCCACGCTGCCAGTGGCTGGAGTTGCAGGGTCCCCCCACCTCCCACAGCAGCTCGGAGCCTCGGGGGTCCCCCCCACAGTGGCCAGAAGCCGCGGGGGGCCCCCCCACCTGTGGTGGCTGGGAGTGGGGGTACCCCTCAGTTCCCAGCCACCATGGGGGGACCATCCAGTTCCCAGCTGCCGCAGGCTGAAGTCATGGAGGTCTCTGGAAGTCACGGATTCCGTGACTTCTGTGACCTCCGTGACAAAATTGTAGTCTTACTCCTTACTGCTTCATGCTATTAAATACTTAGCACCTGGAAACACACATCCTTTTTGTGTCAGTTATGGGGAAAAACAATTTAACATTTACTTGTACTTGTCTAATTAGAAATATACTGATAAGTAACTTGCATGTCTAGATTCTGTGCAAAAATTCTCATTAAGTTAAGAAAGTTTTAATGATATTTTTAGAAAAGTGCATCTCTTTCTCAGAATATTAGTTGAGCTTTATTAAGATAGTTTGACAGCTTACATCAAAGTGACAGTAAAACAAGACATTAAAATGCACTCAATACTTAAGCACAATTTAATACTTAAGTGTATTTGTCTGTGAAACACCTTGTGAGATGCTACAATAATATATGAGGTACAGATACACTCAAAGAAAAATATCATCTTAAAGGGATACATCTCAGGGCTCACAAGTATTAAAATACACACTTAGAGCAAACATTAGTGTATCCAGCGGTCCAAAGAATATTCATGTTATATTGTCTTCTTTGAGAAGTAGTATGTGATCACATAATTTAAAAACTGTATCATAGTATGTATGCACAAGGGGACAGAGTCAAAGTTGTATGTTTAGCTTTAACTTTGGCATTTTCTGACATTAGATTGTGTTAACGCTGCAGCCTAACGGTTGCATTAACATAAGGTTGTTTGTTTTTGCATTTCATACAGTGTATGTTGTGTGGTAATGTAATGAAAGAGCTGAGAATTGTGTATATTTCTTTATGGGGCACATGGACGGTTTGTGTGCAAATCTCAAGTCAGAGTTTCCTGACTGTTGTCTGGATACAATTTCAGCTTTAACACGGCATGAATATGAAATAACCGTCATGTTTGCACAATCTATAGAATGACATTTTGAACTGAAGATCTAATAATTGAGTGAATCTTGCGTCTTCAGACTGTGATTGTGCCCAGCTGTTCCATTCTGTTCTTTTGGGAAATCATGCCATGATTATATTTCTGGCTTAAGAAAATTCCCCTGATCAGACTGGACTTCACAAAGAGGTTGTCACTTAGTGGTAATTATTTTCTTTAAAAGCTGACCGTCTCATGAGGATTGCAGTTAGAGGATTATTGAATTAATTAGTTAAACCATGACATCCTTTTGTTGAGCAAAGCCATTACTTTACTTGCAATCTGAAATGAGGATTTAATATAGTTAAACAGCGTATCTGGAATACTGGAGTGAAATGTTCACAGAGCTGCAGGGGAGAATTGTTTTTCTTTGCAAATGCCCGTGTCAGTATGAGGGAGTTTTGTTCATGGCTTTAACTGCTGTAGAATTTCATAGTTTTGCTTTGGTTCATCACTGCACTTGCTGGAAACATGTTTATCAGAGTAT
>NW_020664481.1:19454437-19577927 GCF_002925995.2 Terrapene triunguis
GGAGCATAAGCTTTCGTGGGTAAGAACCTCACTTCTTCAGATGCAAGAAGTGAGGTTCTTACCCACGAAAGCTTATGCTCCCAATACTTCTGTTAGTCTTAAAGGTGCCACAGGACCCTCTGTTGATGTTTATCAGAAACTCACTCCACTGGTGGCAGCTGCATTTGGTGCTCTGTGGGGCTTTTCAGTGCTAATCCTGGGTTTCCCATGTCTGTGAAGCAGACTGCGTGCTAGGTGAATTGAATACACTCTGATGGCTGGCTTAATGAATTCATAATGTATCTTACCTGACCCTGCGCTTGCAGCATACAACTTCTCCTCTGCGGTGAACGGGCATCACAGCTCCACAAACGGAACTTGAAGCACTGTCATCACAAACCCGCAGCAGCTAATGAACGATATTCTCAGCAGGGGATTCTTTCGTTAAGGTTAGTGAATTTGACAAGAAGAATTGCTTAGCATTGGAGGGGCAGGGCCTCTTGTAAACACCCCAGGGGAGCTCCTCCTGATGCCCGGACATCCCTGGGTAACTTACACCCTGGCAGTATGTGAGACCATTCTAGAGCGGTTGCAGCAGGAACACATCACCGTATAGCTCCAGCCTGGATGTTACGGAAAACAGGGTCTTAAAACTCCAAGGGCTTTCATTCCGGCTAAAAGCAGCCTGGTACCGCAAAAGCAGCTAATAATCAAAGTGAAAATCAGACGGCTTCCCAGAGAGCCCCCTCCCCTCCCTGCAGCTGCTGAGAGATGCTGACAAGCGGAGGTGTGGAAATGTGAGTGGAAACAACTGAAATGCTAGGGAGCTGAACAGGCGTTCGCTTCGGTTAGTGTGAAATGTGCCCTCTGTGGGGACTCTGAGCATAAGGCCAGGAATAACATGATCTGGAGCAACATCAACTGACCAATATCAGCTCTCCTGGCAAACCAGACCCATCCCTCCATTCCACCTCGGGGGAACAGGCCCTGGGGGTTGCAAACATGGCCCCCATTGCACCAAGAGGTGACATGGGCTTCAAAGGCCGGGCCCTTCCCCTGTGTGTGCCCTGCCTCCAGCCCCCTACACACAGATGTTTAGGGAGTGTCAGCATGGGCCAGCCGCTGAGAAAGGGGCTGGTGTTTTCTTTCCTCTGCCTTTGTCCTTTCCACTCCCCATCTCTCTCTACTCTCCATTTGTCTCCATTTCCCCCTTTCTCTGTCCTGCCTTTTGGGCCTCCCCAGGAGGCGGCAAAACCCCTTTTCCCTGAAGGAGCTGCATAAGCACCTGGGATAGAACCCTGCTATGCCCATGTGATCTGCACCCGGTAGCAAGGGTGGAGTGAAAAGGGTGACTGGAAAAGCTGGCCACAGCATTTAACTAGGCTCCGAAGGATTCGATTTTATGGGTAAATGTCGATTTCATCGTGCACACACAAACCGACAAAACCATTTCGATTGATGATCCAAACTTACAAGTAGGCCAAGTAAGAGAAATGCTGCTTGAGAACTTATTAGAGTTTGATTGAAGGATATTGACTTGGTATGTTCTGACGTGTGAGGTTGGCAATTTGTGGGTTTAATGGTTACAAAGCTTTAACGTTTTGACTCTCTGTTTATTGACATTAAAATAATTGTCTGCCCTCCCCCCGCTCCCCTGCAAAAAATAATAATCCTGTGACGGTGAAAATTTAAATAGATGAAAATTTTTAAAAGTGCTTAAACATAAACACTGATCTTCCATCAAAATGATAAACAAGCAAAGGTTGCATTTTGCCAAGCCTATGTACAATCCATCAGTAAGGACAAAAGCCTACTGCCCCAGCTAGCGCTGTGCTCCATCCCAACGCTAGCCACTGTAATCTCAAAGTGCACCGAAAGCTTGTTAAGACTGCCAGGCGAGTGCTGGCAATTCTCTGCTGGCTTCGGATTCTTGGTGGCTTCCGTGGCGTTAGGCCAGCCGTGAGTTTGTCCTGGTTTGTTTGAGTTGGGAGTTATCTTGGTGGGCAGTTTCCGTTACAGAGGAGACAGAGACTTCCTCAAAGGAAGACAGAGTGACCCAGCCCTGTGCAGGGTTTGTCCCCTTTAATGCAGTGATCGTTTGATGTTAGTGTCGTCTGGCAGGCCATCGGACTGCTGCAGAGCAACCTGGAGGTAGCGCAGCTCTAGTGTCTTGAGTAAGGATGTGGAGTTTCCATCTGCAGGCTGTGTAGCTTCACTCCTTTTAATGCCACGACAGATGAGCAGTGTCTACTTGGAGGGAGTTTGGGTGCGGTGCTGTCAGTGGGGCCACATGTGCAGTCTATGGCACACGCCTTAATCATAACAGCCTCATTGGGTTAGACCAGTGGTCCATCTAGGCCAGCGTCTTGTCTTCTGGCAGCAGCTCATGCCCGATGCTTCAGAGGGAATGAAGAGCACAGGGCAATTTATCGGGTGATCCATCCCCTGTCGTCCAGTCCCAGCTTCTGGCAGTCAGAGGCTTAGGGACACCCAGAGCATGGGGTTGTGTTTCTGACCATCTTGGCTAACAGCCATTGCTGGACCTGTCCTCCATAAACTTAGCTAATTCTTTTCTGAACCCAGTTATTCTTTTGGCCTTCACCACATCCCCAGGCAAAGAGCTCCACAGGTTGACGGTGCGTTGTGGGAAGAAGTTTACTATGGGATGGTGAGTAAGCAGAGTGCAGGTGGTGCAGGTACTCTGCTTTTGCAGTGTTGGCTATTGCTCGCCCATTAATGTTAGTGGAAATGAAGGGCAAGCTGGGGACTTTAAGGCCCAGTGCTGCATTCAGGATGTGTGGCGGAATCATGCTGCAGCAGGAGTCGATAAGCGATTCAGGCAGACTCAGCTGGAACGACTGTGTGTGCCATGGGGTTGCGCATGCTACAATGGGAACCCACCATCCTACAGCTGGACTGCTCTGGCCAAAATTGAGGCCAAGGCCCTGCACTGTCCCCCCAGCCCCTTTTGGGTGGCATTGCCAGTGGGGCTAGCACAGAGCATTGGCTCTGCTCCCTAGCCACACTGTGGGTGGTCTCTTCTCTCCCCCCAGTGTGCACCTGGATACTGTCTGGCCCTAAGGTGAGAATACACCCACTGACATATCCATGTTCTGCTACCCAACAGTCGGTGAGTTATGCCAGGAGTGAATCTGGCCCTGTGAGTGTAGGGGTATTTTCATGCTGTGCCATCACTGAAGGTGGGGCATTTTTTTTCCCTGGCAGGCCATGATTAGTGGCTTCCTTTCCATTCTTGTTTGGAAAGCACCCAGTGCTGGGCTCTGCAGCTCCATTGGGAAGGCAAAACCATTTCCTTGTATTGGTTGTGCTTCAGCTGTGTCAGAGTGGCGTCTCTTGGCCTATAAATAAAGATAGGGCATTTGATTCATGTCCTGCATTCATTCTAATACTAGCTTGCACCTCAAGGTCATGCCACATGACCGTTTTTGTGTAATTGAAATCCATTTTTATCACAAACAGGAAGCCTTTCCTTTCTGTTTCCCCTTCCCTTTCTCCTGGTGTTTGGTGCATTTCTAACTCCCTCCATATTCTGTGCACAGGACCATTCACTTAATAAAGTTAACAACTGTCTCATGGATGTCAAGACATCTAACACAGGTGTTGAAAGCACAAACATTCAGCTTTGCACCAGCAGTTTAATTGCAGATGCAAATTGTGGTCACACATTTTGCTGGATAAGTTACACTGTCTGAAAATGTATCTCCATACTGCTACTTTAGAACTATTTAATGGCTATAAAACACAGAGTGACAATCAAGGATCCGTACTCCCTTGCCTCGAACCAGCACAATACTATACATAAACAGCGTCACACCGTAAGTAAACCGAGTCAAAGTGCGTTTACAGCTGTGACCGCGCTGAAGGGTCAGCAGTTACACTGGCGAGCAGTCAGTCCTTTCAGTATGTATCCGATCCCATTAGCTCACCTGGACTCCCTGACTGTACATTAACCATTTGAGTTCCCACCTATCAGCTGCCTCTCCACCTACAATAGGCACTTTCTGCCCTGCATTACAACAGTGGAGTCCTGCAAGGATCTATGAATTACATTTTGAGGCCTATCAGCTAGCCAGCTTTTAATCCATTTAATGTGTGCCCTGTAACTTTTCTATCATTCTAATTTTGTAATAAAAATGTCATGAAATACCAAGTTAAATGCCTTACAGAAGTCAAGGTATCGTCAATGCTATTGCCTTTATCAGCCAAACTTGTAATATCATCCAAAAAAGATATTAAGTAAGTTTGACATGATCTATTTTACATAAAGCCATGTTGATTACAATTAATTATATTATCCTCCTTTAATTCTTTATTAATCAAGTCCAGTGTCAGCCACTCCATTATCTTGCCAAGGATCGGTGTTAAACTGCCAGGCCTATAATTACACTGCTCATCCCGTTTTACCCTTTTTAAAAATTGGCACGACATTAGCTTTCTTCTAATCTTCTGGAACTTCCTCAGTGTTTCAGACTTACTGAAAAATCAACATTAATGGTCCAAGGAAGCTCTTCACCCATCTCTTTTAAAACTCTTAGGTGCAAGTTATCTGACCCTACTGATTTTAAAAATGTCTAACTTTAATAGCTGCTAAACATCCTCCTGAGATAACAGTGGAATGGAAAGTGTGTTATTACATCATATGACTACATCTGTCTTTTTCCAAATACAGAAGAAAAGTATTTATTGACCATTTCTGCCTTTGCTGCATAATTATTGATAATTCTAACATTCCATCTTGTAATGGACCAATACAATTTTTAGAATTCTTTTTGTTCCTAATATACTTCAACTTCTTATTGACCTTAATTCTGCTGGCCATAGATGTCTCCTTGTGCCCCTTTGCTTCCCTTATCAGTTTTCCACAATTGCTACCTTCTGATTGATATTCATTACTATCAACTTCCTCTTTTGTCCATTTGTTTATAATTTTTTTCATAACTGCCTTCACTCCCTCCCTGAAGCAGGTTGACATTTTTAACCAATACAGACTTCTTCCTCAATTGTGGCCTTTTGGCCATCCAATAAAGTGTTCTTAAATAGTTCCCAATTATCACCTGTTCACGTCATCCTCAAATCTTGCAGTCTGAGAAGCACAAGAGAGAGGAAAGGGCTAAAACAGAACAATTCATAGTAGAAAACATTGTCTTCAGGAATAATATGGAAATACCCTCATTGTGCTATGCACACCCTGTCTATGTTCATGCTGAGAAGACCAGGCCTCTGCCAAAGCAGGAGTCACACAGACACAAATACAAGTGCAACACAACAGAGACATTGACTTCTCTCAGCCCCACTTCCCATCTCCATCCTCTCACCTTACTGCTCCCAGTCTCTCTTTCTCCCACTCAGTGTATTGCCTTTTATTGTGGTTACCCCCATGTGAGCACCATGTGGCATCTTATCCACCAAACACACACTCTCTCTCTCTCTCATCAACTATCTCTGCTCCCTCACCCTCTCTTGGCCATTGTCCTGCCCTGGGTGTGTTTTGCAGGCTAAATGAGACTAAACAAGCTCTTCAGGACAGCAGAAGTATCTTATCTAAGTCTGTAAAGCAAGATGTACCTTTACAGCTCTATAGAAATGCAAGATGATAATATCAGGATGATTTGGAAAAACACAGCTAATAACCAGGTGTTCTTCTAAGTTTTCCCCGGTAGTGGAAACGCAGACTCAGTACAACGTCCTCATGCTTTCCTTTCCATCAGTAGCCATACACTCTTTCCCCACTTAGCAGTAGATTAGCAGAGGACAGTGCTACTGGAGGGCTGTTTATCCATATGCCGTATTCCTGTTGGGTGAGAAGCACAGAAGACAGATGTTAGCTGTGAATAGGATTTTCTGCCAGCAGCATCTGCTGCCTTGGCACTTCAGCTGTTTTTAGTGATGTTTTTATTTATTTATGAGTTTGTTTGTCACATAATCAGGCTCCTTTCAGGCTTTCTGATCTCTCTCCCATTTTTACACTTCTCCATTGACTAAAGAAACACAGCACTGCCTGTTACAAACTGAACTGCACCAGATGCAAATCTCTTCCCTAAGATACAATTCACTTCCAGCTACGAGGCTTGGGAACTTGCATCCAGGGACAGCAGGAACGCTGATTCAGTGGCACACAAGTGCAAACTCCCGTTTACAGGCAATCCTTCTTTTTTCTCTATTGTTAAACACGCATCGTTTTTACTGATCATGTTGATCTAATGGGTAATGGGTTTGCCTGAATTGCATCTCATGAATGTTAACTATTTCACTGCTGGTCATTGTAGTAGAAAAGTCTAGCTAAAGTGCTTATTCCACAATCTCACAACTTCCCAAGTGCCAAAAGCCCCAGCTGCCCCCTGCCCAGGAGCCAGAACCTCTAGCTTCCGGCTGACGACTTTTCCAATGCAGTTACGCACTGTCAGCATAAACACTGATGGCACATTGGAAACACAGGGATGCAGTACAATAAACCGAATTTAATATCACAATAAGGCACCCAAGGGCTGACTGTGTTGTTCTTTTTCATATCAAAACTCCGTTAATTCCCCAATCAACAAAAACATTATTTCCTCTTTATCCAGGGTAAGCCGCAGCCTTTGTTTTCATCCAGATCCCCCATCTCAGCCAAGAACTTGCAAAATTGTGGAACTACGGAATCCAGACTCCGTGAAAACGAGAGGTAGGACTTCGCTGCAGCCCCAAACATCTCGCTGCCTCACAAAGGGCCTCACACACACACACACACACTGAGCTGGAGGGGTGAAAAGATGGAGCTTTGTGAGCCCTCATGTTTTAGGGTCCTAGAGAAGGAAAAGTAATTGCACCACATCTGCCCCTGGCATTTCTTAGAGTGGGAGGCGCAAACCCAGTGAAGGGCTTGGAGTAACGATCCTGCAGACTATGGAATTAAAGGCTGAACTGAAGACATTTTCAGGCTGATCTACACCTGGCTGCAATGCCTTGTGTGAGAGAGCTTTCAAGCAGAGGTCTGAGAGATCTGTCCTGGCTGCTGTTGGCCCATGGGGTGAGGAAAAACAAAGCTCACATCTTCTCACTGAATGGCCCTCACCCAGATAAACAGGACGGAAGTTGTGCTAGAATTACTGGTGCAGGAAGTGAACCCGGATATTATAGGGATAACAGAAACATGGTGGACTAGTAGTCATGACTGGAGTACAGGTATTGAAGGGTATGTGCTGTTCAGGAAAGACAGAAATAAAGACACAGGTGGTGGAGTAGCATTGTATATTAATGATGAAGTAGACAGTAAAGAAATTAGAAGTAATGGAATGGATAAGGCAGAGTCTGTCTGGGCCAAAATCACTTTGGGGAAGAAAGCTTCTAGAGGTTCCTCTGATATAGTGCTTGGGGTGTGCTATAGACCACCAGGATCCAATTTGGGTATGGATTGAGACCTCTTTCATGTTTTTAATGAAATAAATACTACTGGGACTTGTGTGATTATGGGAGACTTTAACTTCCCAAATATATGTTGGAGGACAAGTGCTACTAATAACAGTAAGGCCCAGGTTTTCCTGGATGTGATAGCTGACCGATTTCTTCACCAAATCGTTGCTGAAACAACTAGAGTAGTTTCTCGTGAGTAATGAGGACCTCATAGAACAGGGGTGGCCAACCTGAGCCTGAGAAGGAGCCAAAATTGGCAATGTACATTGGTAAAAGAGCCACAGTAATACATCAGCAGCCCCCTCATCAGCTCCCCCACTCTGCTCCCAGCGCCTCCCACCCACTGGCAGCCCCGCCAATCAGCGCCTCCCCCTCTCTCCCTGCACCTCCCGATCAGCTGTTTCGTGGCGTGCAGGAGGCTCGGAGGGGGAGGAGCGAGGGCACGGTAGGCTCAGAGGAGGGGGTGGGAAGAGGTGGAGTGGGGGCAGGGCCTGTGGCAGAGCCAGGGGCTGAGCAGTGAGCACCCCCTGGCACATTGGAAAGTTGGCGCCTGTAGCTCCAGCCCTGGAGTCGGTGCCTCTACAAGGAGCCGCATATTAACTTCTGAAGAGCTGCATGTGGCTCCGGAGCCACAGGTTGGCCACCCCTGTCATAGAAGAACTGGTTGTAGAGGGCAACCTTGGTTCAAGCGATCATGAGGTAATACAGGTTAAACAAAAACAGATCTGCAACAAGGGTCCTCAAAAGAGCTAACTTAATAAAAATTAAGGGAATTAGGGAAGTGGACTGGACTGAAGAACTCAAGGATCCGAATGTGGAGGAGGCTTGGAATTACTTTAAGTCAAAGTTGCAGAAACTATCTGAAGCCTGCGTCCCAAGCAAGGGGAAAAATTTTGTCTCGACTAAATCAGGGGTGGCCTTAGGCTGTATTGGTAGGCCAGGTACTTGAACCACGGTAGCGTGCATGAACTTATCACCAGCTCCTGGGTCAGTCATGGCCCTCTGTGGGTGGATTCCTGTCTGGAATCCTGGAGCCGGAGTTGGAGCTGGAGTTGTGGGTGCAGGGACATTTTCAAAGTGTTGGGCCAGGCACCCGGAATGGGTTTCTGGATGGAGCTTGGTGGTGTCCGTCAGTCCTACTAAGTCCTTGAACCATGCAGTTCTGGGAAACGACCCTGGCCAGCCTCAGTAAAGGGCTTGAGCTTGGGCGACGTGGGGAAATCTCCACCACGCCCCATCCAGAAACCCATTCCAGGATCGCTGCTTGCAACTGGCCCCATCAGTCAAGAAACTAGTTTTGGAAGTGATGGTTGGGGAGCACTATGAGGGCTCCTCCAATATAGCCTGATCCGGTCCCCACACTTCCCTTTGAATCCCCTGGCTAGCAAAACATGCCCCGTACATATTCTGACATCAGCACACCATGACATTTAATTGTAAGTTTTGCCAGGACAACTGACTCCTGACTTCCAAGCTCAAGCCTTCAGAACCTCTGGTCAGATGCCTTGCCTGGGCTTCGGAAACAGGGAGAGATGCTCCAGGCAACAAAGCAGGCCTCCTTCTTACGAGGGTCAGCCATCACATTCCCCACAAAATACCAAGAGTTTTCAGACGTATTCAAAAAACGAAATGCAGACACACTACCATCTCACTGGTAATATGACTGCCCGATCGACACAGCATGGGGCCAAAATTTTGTTCAGCCAAATATATTCCATGTCAGAACCTGAATTAGCCCCCGTTAAGGATTACATCCATGAGAATCTGGAGAAAGGTCTCATCTGGCATTCCACATCCCCGGCCAGGGACCCTATCCTCTGAGTGAAAGAGAAAGCTAGCTCCCTAAAACTCTGTGTGGACTACCGTGCTCTAAATAAAATCACAGTGCAGAATCAACACCCGCTACCCCTGATTCCAGAACCCCTGGATTGGGCAAGAACAACCTGGGTATTCACCAGGTTAGACCTCTGAGGGGTGTACAAACTTCTCAGAATCTGGTGAGGAGACGAATGAAAAACTGCTCTTCGCACTCTGTATGGCCACTTACTAACCTGCCTGCGACCTTTTAGCATCTAATTAATGATGTCTTATGAGATACGCTGGACCACTATGTGGTCACCTACTTAGATGACTTCCTAATTTACCCTGAAGACTAGCCCTGTGCACAACCAGCATGTGCACAAGATCCTAGAAAGACTCTGCCAACACGGGCTGTATGCTACACCAGAGAAAAGCAGTGTTCAGAGCCTTTCACAGAGCCCATACAGACAAGTCTAGTCCTTTGGTGCCCTGAGGGAATGAGGTGAAATCAGGAGCCTGGGATTGAGCCCAGGCCCAGCAGAACCTCAGCCAGCATCCTTAGCCACTGCTCCTAGCCAACAGACTTAGTGCCAAAGGCCTACAGGCCCATAGCCGCCACACCCCAGGCCCCTGATTGGATGGACAGGCAGCACTCTACTTGGGTGCCTGGATTATATAAAGGCCCCAACAGGAAACTGAAGCTGTCTGAGCAACAGACCATTGCCTGCTGGGTGCTGCCTTGGTTGTCTTGCTCCTTCTTCTGACCCTGCCTTGTTGCCTGGATCTTCCGGCTACTGACCCCTGCAAGAACTGAAATGCTGCCCTAGACTGCCTCTGATACGGATTGACCTGCTGGCTACCCAACCACTCACATCCATTTGAGTACTGTTTTGGACTGCTCCTAGCCTGCCTTGGCCACGGGGCATTACAGTTTATAAATGCGGTAAGGCCGGGCCTCAGGGCTGTGAGTATGTATGTAGAGGTACAAGCCTTGTCTGAGGCTCTGGAACCGTTCCGATGGGCTGGCTCAGATTTCCCACACTAAAACCAGCAGCCTTGCAAAGTTCCCATTGCCTGGATACACCGCTGTTCTGAGCCAGGAGAGGGGATGCTGTGTGAGGATCTGTCTCAGAGAACAACTGCAGGGGAGTATTTCTCTGAAATGTCCTCGCATGGAGCTGACCTGGAGTTAAGGGAAGGAGAGGGATGAGGAGTGGGAAATCGTATTAAGCTGTCCATAGAGTTTAAATAGTTGCTTGATATTAGCTTTATTGGGACCTCTATGAGGATGCAAATCCTAATTCCTATTCTGTCTGTGTCAGGCGTGTTGCTTTAGCACCAGGAATCTGAAGTTATTCAGATACAAATGTATGTTTTTCATGTGCCGGCAGTTGTGCCATGGAGGTCAGCTCACGTAAACCGCTTTCTAATTGGCCTCTTCTGCCCTGCCATACCCCATTCTGATCTATTTCATTTCACCCTCCTTCTTTTGACAGGGAGTTTATCCCCCCTCCCTCCAGGGATGAGAGCCCCTTCCAACTCAGCACCTGTAAATCAGACACTTGATACTGTCTTGTGACTTGGAATCATTTTGTTTGACCAGCAATGCTTCTGGCACTCAGACGCTGCAGCCTGTGGCTGGAGAGGAGCCGACAGCCCCTCACTGACCCAAGTGCCTCCCCACAGCTGGCCAAACAAACTTTCCAGAAAGAAAGTAAGTTGTCATGTTTGGGGCTAAAAATAACAGAACAACTGAAAAAACACTACTCGTGCTGAGCATCAGGCAGCGGCTCACACAAACATCCCATGGGGGATGCCAGAGAGGGAACAGCCATGCTATGGCAGGGTAGAGAACCCAAATCCAACGGAGTCCAAATAGCTTCATTGGCTTTTCCTCCTCTATGGTCCACATTGCTGCTCAAAGGTAACGCTTGCCTGTGTTTCAGAGCTTCGCCCTGCAAGCCCATCTCACGCTGCGCTCTCACTCAAGGCGGCTGGACTATGCCCATGATGAGTATAGTGGTGGATTAATGCAGAGGCACATGGGGCCCGTGCCCAGGGGCCTTGGCCAATTTGGTGGCCTCTGCGGGAGCGCCAGAACCTGTATAGAAGTGGGGGGCCACTGGTGCCGGAACTGTGCACCCCCCCACGCCGGGGCCCTGCCTCCTGGCCAGGCCGGAAGCAGGAGCCGGGCTGTGGTAAAAGTTGGGCTTCTGTGGGAAGCCCCAGACCCTCCATGTGCCCTGGGGGGGGCCTGGGATGCCTGAGAGCAGCCCTGGGTCCATGTCCCCGCCTCCCCTCGGAGCGCCACCCATGGCAGGTGGAGGGTCCGTGCATAGACATCGTTTGGCGGGGAGACATTGCCCTTTGTCAGGCGGCCGCAGGCCAGCTATGGCAACGGTGGGGTCCTGGGAGGTGGGGCGGGGCTTGTCTCCATGGTGACCATGTCACCCATCCCCGCACCGTGTCTGCGCCCGGCCCTGGCCCCTTTGCTTGGGTAAGGCCCCGGGGCAGATGCCGGGTGGTCGTGGGAGCCGGGGTACCGCCCAGCGGAGCCCGCAGGCCGGGGCTCCCTCTTACCACGGCCCGGTTTCCGGTCTGGCCAGGGGGCGGGTCCTCAGGGGGAAGGGGAGGAGCAGGGGGCGGGGCCTCGTGGCGAGGGGAGTGGGGGGAGGGGCCCACATGTTCTTCGTGCCCAGGGCCCCAATAAATCTGAATCCAGGTCTTTATGCGTAAGGTAGAATGGACTGATTCACAATTAAAGCGAAAGGTTTTGGCAGAGTGATGAGAAGCTGTAGGCTGCCACCTTGATATCACGGAGGGCAGCTCCCACTCAGCAGCTACTGCAGGGAGCAGAGTTTTTGGCTGTGTCAGATTGGCAGGGATCCTGGGGACCCCTCTGCAGCATGGGGCACGGGTCACTTGCCAGTTTGTAAATGGTGGATTCTCTGTAACTTGAAGTCCGTAAATCACGATGTGAGGACGTCAGTAACTCAGGCAGAGGTTATGGGTCTATTACGGGAGTAGGAGGGTGAGGTTCTGTGGCCTGCAATGTGCAGGAGGTCAGGCTAGAGGATCATGTTGGTCCCTTCTGGCCTTAAAGTCTCTGAGTTTGGGGGTCAACATCAGTGTGATGTGTTTGGGATGAGTCCTTACGTGACATGTAAGTGGGGCCTATTCCTACGCTAGCCCTGCCACCAGGGTGAACTTCACTCTGGGAGATCTGCACTTTCCCTTACACATGGACACAAGTGGGGATTTTTATACTGCGCCAGCATAAAGAGGCTGAACAGTTAAACTCCCCAAGCCTGGTAAGGATCAGGAGTCAGGTATTTGGTTAATGAGTACAAATATAATTTCCTCCCCACCAAGCCTGGCCGGTGGGGAGGAACAGCTGAGCCTGGCTATTAAGGTCACTTATGACAGTTTGTGGGGTAAATGACATTCCAGTCCGGACCTTTATATTCTATGCACCTCTAAAGTAGCTAATGCTTCACAATGCTTGGCAGGAAGTGTCATTCCTCACGGACCCCGAGACTGTTCATCGGGAGCCAAAGCCATAGGTGCTGGAACTAGGGGTGTTGCTGCACCCCCTGGCTTGAAGTGGTTTCCATTATATCCAGGGTTTACAGTTTGGTTCAATGGCTCTCAGCACCCCCACTGTACAAATTGTTCCAGCGCCCGTGCCAAAGGCCCTAGTCCAGACACATAAGAAGTGGGGCTGGGCCTGACAGCCCAATGCCCTGGAGGAATGCAGGCGGGGGTTAAGCTCTGCTCACACTTGGTGATTGCCCTGGGCCACTGGGGCAAGGAGGAGGGAGCAGCCCTCCTCATGGTCGCGTTTGGTAATGCATTTATGGGGGTGCTATTTCCATTTGACATGGGTATTTCCCTTTCCCCGGGTCACTCCCATCTGGGTCCATGAGCAGCACCAGAACGCTGCCAGGGGCCAGCACAACGCCTTTCTCACTAGCTTTACATTTAGTTGAATTGCCATAGCAACTGGAGGCTTGAGTGCGAGAGCAAACGCCTGCTCCTCCATGCAGACAGTGCAGGCCTGTGCTGGGGAACAAGCCTGGCATTGTTGGCAGCATGCAATGAAGAGGGGCTTTTAACACCCACTGGAGTGCTGGCTGCAGCTGTCTCCCATGTGCCTGCACAGAAAATGTATCTGAACTACAGGAAAGAGAGGGAAATTAGCTTTCCAATAAAAAAGCTATATTGGGATACGGCCACAAGTAAATATAGCAATGGGATGTCCTGGGCTTAGACTCCCTGTTATTACTGATAGCTGCAGGCACAGGAAATACCTCATCAGTTTGAACAATTAGGGCTGAGGGGGTGAACTTCAGCCTTGAAGTTTTTGATGAGGGGGATAAAGCTTGCGATGTGTGCATTGGAGACTGTTTGCTCTTCAAGCTGACAAACAGTTCCATCCACGTTCTTTGTCAATACACGAATCATTTAAAACAATGTAATACAGCTATTCCGTCTAATTTTTCCCATTGGGTTGGTTTGAATGGTAGGAGTGGAACTCTCATACAAGAGTCCTTGAATTCTAGGAGACTTTTACCTCTTCTATTTCCAAACAATGCAGCTGATAGAACAGACTCAACAGTGCATTGTCCTGGAGATAATCAGAGCGAATGTGAAAAATAACCTCATAATCAAAGCCAACAAATTACGTGAAAAAGCAAAGAGCTGACTTAGTTCTGGAGCAACTAGATGTGTTCTAGACAGGGTACAAGTGGTCATCTTAGCAATAGCATCTGAACACAGACAAGCTCCCGTTCTGTCCCCAGCCTGGCACCTAGCATTAATTCAGCCTGCCCCTTGGTTTTGGGATGCGGGTGCCCACAGCTTTACTTTACACTGCACAATGTGCTGAGAAACTCTAAGTAAGAAAAACATTGTGTTAAGACAGCCAGAATCAAAATACAGTATTGTAACCTGGCTGGCACCGAGGCCCGCACCACCCCATTCCAAAGGAGGGACCCGAAACCATCATACTTAGGGGACAAAATCACTGTGTGAATCTGCACAAGTTCTCACAAAGTCAGTCATGGATTTGTCTTTCTTTATACGCCATGAGTGTTTGTATTCTGGGCAGTCTTTATTGTTCCCACTGGCAACGGCAGTCCTAAAGAACAAAAATTTGCCACCAATATGGTATGGTCCTAGGCTCTTGAGAGCAAGAGCAATGGGTGGGGCTCCAGTAGCAAATAGGATATGCCGGTTTATGGCAAGGGGGCAGTTTACTGTCCCATGAGCAAAGGATGTGATTGTTGCAAAGACCCACTTGCTGATGAAATTATTGTTGACTTGACAAAAATGTAGTTAAGACCAAATTAAGTTTATAAATGTGTAGCCATGGTTTCAGAAAGGAAAATATTATCAAAACACTGCAGTTTAAAAAGGTAGAAAACAAGGAAATTCTACCTTAAAAACAATACCATCACAGATTTGAAAGTATTGACATGCAGAATTACAGATCCCCAAACAACCTGATGGGTTCCTTTTACCTTCTCCCCCTGTACACCGGCCAGGCAAAGCAGCAAGATGTTTACAATGTGTGTCTTAAACAGCTACCCTAAGCGTGCCATAAATGTCATAGCTAGCAGTGTATTTTTCCAAACTGTTACCAATGGAAATGCAATACTGTGTGTTTTCGGCAATATTCCTTCTCCATCAATTCACAATTCAAGAAGGATGTTGATAAATTGAAGAGGGCTCAAAGAAGAGCCACGAGAAAGATTAACGAGTTAGAAAACCTGCCTTATAGTGATGGACTCAAAGAGCTCAATCTATTTAGTTTAACAAAGAGAAGGTTAAGGGGTGACTTGATTACAGTCTATACATTTCTATATGTAGAATATATAATCTAGCAGAGAAAGGTATAGCACGATCCAATAGCTGAAGCAAGACAAATTCAGACTGAAAATGAAGTGTACGCTTTTGACAGAGAGGGTAATTAACCATTGGACCAATTTTCCAAGGTTTGTGGTGGACTCTCTCTCACTGGTGAATTTCAGATGGAGATTGGATGTTTTTCTAAAAGCTCCGGTCTAGGAATTATTTTGGGAATGTTCTCTGGTCTGTGTTATACAGGAGGCCAAACCAGATAATCCCAGTGGTCCCTTCTGGCCTTGGAATCTGAGTCTTCTCTCTGAAATAGCGAAGGTCATAGCCTGTGACATGTTTTGGAGAATGAAGTACTGATGGGTCTCTATCTAGTAGTGTTAACTGCATCACTCAGGTGGGTGGATTTCTTACATCCCCGAGCAACGTAGTTATACCAACCTAATTTCCTAGTGTAGACTTAGCCTAAGTGCCATTTTTCAAAAGTGCCTACGTCCTTTTTGAAAACGGGATTTAGGCTGCTGACTTTAGCTTCTTTTGGAAATTTTCCCCTTAGAGACTTAATTTTTTAAATTTCAATCCTAGGTCTCCATTACGCCTTTGCGTACAATCTGTAAACTTTGCAGAGTTCTGATAGGTCCTAAAAAACAAAGTCACATCAAATAATTCCAAAATGAACACACAACCTTTGCAAAAATAGTGAAAGGCCATATTGAGGACCACAGAACAGGCTGTATTTAGAATTTATGGGCCAAAGTTATGATGTGGCAAAAAGAAAAAAGTTAACCTTTTGAAAAGTGCAGACCTCTGATTGCTCAAATCACTGCCTGATGAATTCCTTGTCCATTTCTCCCAAACGAACTCTTTGTCACACATCTTTGGCCTTCACTCACCTTCAGGCAGGATGGTAGTTTGTATTCAAGCTACCTCAGGCAGGCTTCTGATCTATGAACTTTCATTTCAAGCCGGTTAGGAGCTCCCCAAATCTTGCTCTTGCCTAAATGTGGCACCAACACAATAGAAGCTGTGAGTCACTGCTCCACCTGAAGTTTTGTGTTTATCAATTGGATTTGCCTCATCACCCTTGATCAATCACCATTTCTTTCAGTGGAATCCCCAGCTATATTCTGTAGTCTTGTGGCATCAGTTAGGTGTAGGGAAGGTGGCATTTCCTCTGTAGAGGACATTTTTGAAACTATATCTGGAATACAGTGTTCAGTTATAGTTGATGTTGAAATATTGGAAAAGGTTCTGAAAAGAGCTATAAGAATGATACGAGGTCTAGAAAGCTTACCTTACAGTGAGAGACTTAAGAAACTCAATTGATTTAACTAATCAGATATAAGATTAAGAGGTGACTTGATCACTGTCTATAAGTACTTAAATGGGGATAAAATTTCTGATAGCGGATGGCTCTGTAATTTAGCCAAACAATGGCCGGAAGCTGAAGCTAGAAAAATTCAGACTACAAATGTGGTACACATTTTTATCCGTGAGGGTAATTACCCATTAGACCAAAAAAAGAACAGGAGTACTTGTGGCACCTTAGAGACTAACAAATTTATTAGAGCATAAGCTTTCGTGGGCTACAACCCACTTCACTTATGCATCCGAAGAAGTGGGTTGTAGCCCACGAAAGCTTATGCTCTAATAAATTTGTTAGTCTCTAAGGTGCCACAAGTACTCCTGTTCTTTTTGCGGATACAGACTAACACGGCTGCTACTCTGAAACCTGCCATTAGACCAAGTTACCTAGGGGCTGTGGTGGATTCTCAGTCACTTGAAATCTTTAAGTTGGGAGTGGGTGGTCTTTCTAAAAGATCTGATGTAACTGAATCAAAAGTTACAGGATTGATGCAGGAATTACTTAGTGAAATTCTATAGCCTGTGGATCCAGGAGGTCAAGCTAGATGATCATATAGGTCCCCTCGGGCCTTAAAAATCTACAAATGTATAACCCCCTTGAGATGGCCCACTTTTCTGCCCAAATATATAAAAAAAAATCCACACATCCCGGATACCCCTTCTTGTTCCCATCCTGTATTTGTTTTTGGGTGGACACAGATAAGTTTCACTAACCCTAAGCTTGCTATTCTCCTTGTTGCTAATGTTAATGGACAGCTATTCCATTTCACTGCCTGCCCGTTGGCCTACGCCTAAACTTCACCCGCCATACCTGTAATTAAAGTTGATGTTCTAAATCCTAGAGGAATGTGTATGGAAATCTGCCAGAGCAGTTGCTGCCTCCGCTGCCACCACCTTCCCTTTATGAGTGTTTTTCTGATTGAAAAGGAAAAGCTGCCCCGTATACATGCAGCAGAGAATATACAGACACAGCTGAAGATAGCTGGATAGTGTCCATACCGGACAGATACCAGTCTAATGATCTGTGGAGAGAGATTCATAGATTTTAAGGCCAGAAGGGACCATTGTGATAATCTAATTTGACTTCCTGTATAACACAGGCCAGAACCCTTCAACCTTTATACGGCCCTGTTGAACAGATGACATCCTGCAGAGGCCCTCTTGGGCCTTCTTGGAGAGGGCATTTGCTGTCCCTTTTAAAATAATGATATTAGCCACCTACCTGTCGTAGGCCAGAATGAAACCTGCTCTAAACAAGGCTGCTTCCAAAACAAGAGTGCCAGAGCCATAAGAAGGGTGTTGTGCCTTGGGGCAGGCTGGACATTCTCCAGGAAGGGATGTGCCATCTTTCCCTGTTGAAACGATTCTCTGCTTAAGAAAAGCTTCACTGGGGTTTTGCAGAGAACGACAGCCTTCCCCAATACCAGCAGCAAACCTGATGAAACTGGCCAGACTATGTACGTAATCAAATCATGAGCTCCAGTAACATCCAAAGCCCAGGACTTTGAAATCAAACTACAACCCAAAACACATTGTAAGGCCAGAATGTGTACTGGGTCCCAGAGAGCTTGGAGCATTCAGAAACTCATGCAGGCAGAGCCCAAGCTCCAGCCCAAGTCGCAACTTGAAAGCTCTCTCTATACAGCGCTTTTTAGAGACCTGATGTGGGCCCTGCTAGCCCAAATCTGGCCACCTGGGCTGGGAGGCTTGCTCCCATTCCCTCCAAAATGCTGTGAGAATGTCCCCTAACGCAGTGCTTCCCAACCGGTGTGCCTCTGAATTTTTTGAAAAACGACACATGAGAACGAAAAACCCTTCCCTTGTATTTTAAGGAGTGTCGGAGCCGGATGGCATTCTGTCCTTTTGCTGTCCGGGCCGAGGCCCCTTTCAGATATTGTGCACGTGTCACGTTCCATTCCCCAAAGGCAGGTTAAGATAGCAAATTTGAATCCTGCTGAGTGGAGGCAGGGGAAGGAAGGTGGGGAAAGCCGCCTTCTGATTGGCCGTCTGCCTCACTGTGCTGCCTCCTCCAGGGGCAGAGCAACCAATCAGAGCTCAATCTCCCTCTCCTCCCCCCATCAGGCCAGCTCCCCTGCCCCCCCACTCCCTCCTGCAGCTGCAGGCTGGAAGCAGGGGGAAGAGCCCTGGAGTCATCCCCCCCCCAGCCTGGAAGGGGAGAGGGGACCCCACAGCAGCCCCCCGGGGTTGGAATTGGGAAGAACCCCAGGAGAAGCAGAGGTGAGGCAGGGGGCTGAACTGAGGGGTGGGGCTAGTGGGGGTTGGGGAGGCAGAACTAGAGGTGGGGCTGGACTGGTGGAGGGTGAGGACAGAACTTGTGGAGGCTGGAGGGCAAAACTGAGTGGCTAAGCAGCAGTTCTGCGGAAAAGGACCTGGGGATTACAGTGGACGAGAAGCTGGATATGAGTCATCAGTGTGCCCTTGTTGCCAAGAAGGCTAACGACATATGGGGCTGTATAAATAGGGGCATTGCCAGCAGATCGAGGGACGTGATTATTCCCCTCTATTCGGCATTGGTGAGGCCTCATCTGGAGTATTGGGTCCAGTTTTGGGCCCCACACAACAAGAAGGATGTGGAAAAATTGGAAAGAGTCCAGCGGAGGGAAACAAAAATGATTAGGGGGCTGGAGCACATGACTTATGAGGAGAGGCTGAGGGAACTGGGATTGTTTAGTCTGCAGAAGAGAAGAATGAGGGGGGATTTGATAGCTGCTTTCAACTACGTGAAGGGGGGGTTCCAAAGAGGATGGATCTAGACTGTTCTCAGTGGTGGCAGATGACAGAACAAGGAGTAATGGTCTCAAGTTGCAGTGGGGGAGGTCTAGGTTGGATATTAGGAAACACAATTTCACTAGGAGGGTGGTGAAGCACTGGAATGGGCTACCTAGGGAGGTGATGGAATCTCCTTCCTTAGAGGTTTTTAAGACCCGGCTTGACGAAGCCCTGGCTGGGATGATTTAGTTGGGGTTGGTCCTGCTTTGAGCAGGGGGTTGGACTAGATACCTCCTGAGGTCCCTTCCAACCCTGAGATTCTATGATTTGGAGCCTTGGGGCAGAGGATTGATTTGGAGGTTGGGAGGCAGAATTCATTGCCAGGCAGGGGATGGGCAGATGTGGGGGTCAGAACTCCTGCAGCAGGGGCCAAAACCCTCGTACCCTGTACATATGGGGAGCATGGGCAGCACTGTCGCTCTCTCGCGCTCTCTCTCTCTCTGTGAGGATGGACAGGGCAGTTCACCAATCGTTAGACTGACTGAAAAAACAATATAATCTCTTTGCAAATAACCACATGTTTTGGAGGCCAATCTCCTGATTTGTTGGGGGTCTGACTTGTTTGGTTTTTGATCTCCTGAGGCTGGCAGAACTCTGAGTGGGACTTAATTACATTGCCTTTAAAAACAGCGGAGAAATGTACACACGCTTGGGAAGACTATTTTGGGAATGAGAAGAAGCAATTAATTATTAATTGCTTGTCATCCCAAAATATTATTCTCAGGTGCATGTCACTTTCTCCACTGAGCACGCTTTTATCCAGAGTTCTTATGTTTAGCTTTAATGTTAGTTTCTACTGTTGAAAATGTTAATTTTGACACAATAGCCAGATTGCGATCTAACGTTAGCTGCCCTGGTTGTTTTGATTGTAACCCTACTAGCCTCGCTCTGGATTGGCTCATGAATATTCATGAGTTCATTTGGAGACAATATGGTGGTGTGCTTCAAAAGAATTAAAGGTATCAAGATGCGCCGCGGCAGAGAAATGGTTGGGAACCACGCCTTAACAGGCTACTTGCACTCTTACCCTTAATAGTCACGCATCCACGGCGAGTCCTACAGTTGGGTCAGACTTTTCTCTAGGATCCAGTGCTGACCACGCAGAATACGCCCACTAAAAGTGAGACAGAGGCACCAGTTTGATGACCAGTCTCCCAGACATAGGCATGGTCTCAATATTCCACCAAAGGGAGAAGATTTTGAAACCAAGTTAGTTTAACTGCTAATCTGGTAACTGCCTAGTGAGTGCTTGAACAACTGGCCAGCTGTGCCATTCTATAATTCAGGGAAATCACAAACCTGGAGCACCATTTCAGGAGTGTAAGAGAAGCCCCTCGCTCCTCTCCAGTCCATGGTGTCAATTCCTCTAGCCATCATTGCTCTGATACCCTAGGAAGGTTTCTCTCTGAAGGGGAAAGAGGGCTGTTTGTAGCGATTCCTGTTGCTTACAGTTTCACTCTATTCTTTTCTGGCTCCTGTGTAGTCCTTCCTCCTCTTCTCCGCTGAGTTAGTCTGTGTTGCCTTTGCCAGTTGCTGTGGCAGTATGTGATGGCAGCCTGGCTCCACAGCACCCCAATTTCCTTTGAATTGTGGACAACCCCCAAACAAGGCTGCCAGCAGACACCGTGACCTGTTGAGTCTGAGGTGGCGGTGGAAGATACTCATGATAGTTTCTATTCTACCATCGAAGATGGCTGGCGTCTGGTTCCTTTGTCCCAGTGGTCTTCTGCGTCATGTTACTGAATCTATTGTCCTAGGGAAAGAGAAAGGGGCTCACTTGCTCTCCTTCATGTGGCCCACAAAAATTCCAGCAGTACATCCAACACAGCCGCCAAACCCTGCGCCACCACTGAGCTGCACGGGATGTTGTTGTCTTTCCACGCAACGTGTTTTTTTGCAGTGATTCTCAGTATCTGGCTTTGTGTCCTCCTGTCCTATGACTCTGTGTTTTCCGCCACAATTATATCAGGTCCATGTGTGTTGATGGATCACTGAAAGCACTGAAGCACCTGCATTTCCACTTGCCTTCTACCCCCACTGGCTTTTCCATTGTCTTTTCTGTAGGCCACTGCCTGGCTGCTCAGTGACCTTCCTCACTGCTCTGGCCACTGGCCATTTTAAACAATTAAAGAAGGGGCGGAGGAATTTGCCATGCTAAATTACTTCCTCCCTGGGGGAAAAAAGGTCTTTATACCCAGCTTGATATTGATGTGATTTGGTGCCATTGCATGACATAGTCATCACTTTTCTATTTCCTTTCTAAAGATCGTTAAGCAAACTATTTCTGTGCATTTCTGTAGGCTCCATTGTTATTTCCCATGGTTTAACTTGACCTGTTACTCATTTATTGGAAATCCATGGCACCCCCCCACACCCCCCCGCCAATCCCTTGGGGGCCCTTCTGGGAGAAAACATTCTGCTTTTCTTTACATTCCAGAAACGGAAAGTGAATTTTGTTGAAAATCGTGCATAGGTTGAGGCCTCTTTTCAGGGGACATTGGCATGCTCCCCACATGTAGTGTTTCCTTTAGATGTTATTTCTGGAAAAAGAGAGCAGTACGTTTCCTCAGTTCTGAATTAGAGTGTTTGCATGAAGGGAAAGTCTCCTAAGTAAGGTCAGACATATTCCAAAGAAACCGCTAAGTGAAAGTATAAATCAGTTATACGGGACTTCTCTGGAATAACAGGTCTGTGCCTTTTGTTGACTCTGCCTTATGGCGCTTGTATATTGCTGGGTTTGTAGTGCACTGCACATGGAAGCCAGTGTTTACTGCACTTGTCACTACATCTATTACTGCTAAACAAAGCGCAGTCTGTTGGCTGTCACAGCAGCCTTCAGGGTCCCCTAGCTCAGCCCCATGGCTGTGTCATGAGTTAGATTAGTTGGAAATGCAGAGTGGGGCGGGCAAGGGCTTGGATTACAGCTCCACGCTCAAAGTGGTTCAGTGGTTTATGCGTATTTATAAGAAGAGAGTAAAAGCTTGCGGGGGGAAATCATGGAAGAAAGAGAGAAAAAATGCTGCTTTTGGAAGTGAGAGGGCGAGGATAAAGGAGTTTAGAAACATGGTAAGTAGATCAGATACACAGATCGCTTTTCTGGGCACTGGCTGTGGCTGCTGTCCGGGCTTGCGGGGGGAGCCTGAGCTAATCCTAGGAAGTAAAGTTTGGGTCTTTGGATATTTTTTACATTAAAACATATTTGAACCGAAAGAATACATTTAAAAAAGACCCCAAGCTTGTCTGTAACTTAGCTGCAGTCTGGATCCACTGTGCTGGAGAGATGCAGAGCTGTCCTCGGAGAGGAGTTTGGACTAAGACATCTCATGTGATAGCCGCACGGAAACTAGAAGGGCAAGTGACTGGAATGGAGCTGAGACTTTGTGTCATTTCTTTGTATGCTTCCCCAATGCTAGTGCTGCTCCTTTCCCTCCTCGGTCCTTTGCCAGGGCAAAGCTGTGAGTGTCTGAAAAGCTGCGTCCAGTGAGAGCACCAGGAGTTTGCTGTCACTTTTCCTTCACTGGCTCTGAAAAGAAAAACAACAACACCTCACCGAGAAGTTTTTGGCCTGATCTAATTTCAGTGGGATGAGACGATAATCTCGCCCCTAACCCCCAGTGTATTAGGAAAACCAGCCTGGGCCTTGTGCTTCCTTCTCTGATTAGATTGATTCGTGTGTGGCAGGAGTGTGCACATTCCCATTTCAGTAATAATGTTAACCCTCCCTGTGCTGAAGTCCTGCCGATCAGGAGCGTGTTCCAGTTGCCGATGACTGACTTTTACCTGGCTGTTTTTGAGTGGCAGCGTGGATTTGTTTGCACTATTTCAGAATGTTATCTTGCTTTGCATTTGGTTTGTTTGTATGCTACCACTGTTTTGCAATGATTTCATTTTGGCATTAGTTCTGTGGTATCCATCTTAGTTTAATAATCAAGTGCATCTTCTCTGTGGTTTCCATATTGTTCCTGCACAGGGAGGAACTGGAAGATCTGTGCAGTGGCTCTCAAACTTTTGTACTGGTGACCCCTTTCACATAGCAAGCCTCTGAGTGCGACCCCCCCTTATTAAAAAGTGTTTTTAATGTATATATTAACACCATTATAAATGCTGGATTCAAAGCGGGGTTTGGGGTGGAGGCCGACAGCTCACGACCCCCCATGTAATAACCTTGTGACCCCCTGAGGGGTCCTGACCCCCAGTCTGAGAACCCCTAGGATGTTTCTCCCTCTGGCTGCTCCGATACAATAGATTTTGAGTGTTGGAAACTACTCACTCTCACAGGCTTGGCCCAATGTCTAAGAGTGCAGTTAAGAAAGTGTTTGGACACAGATGCTGCAGGGCGGGCCTTTCCACCAAGGAGTCAATACAAACACGGAGCAGGGACATTATGACCTCCAAGATGTCAAGTGCCCTGTAAAAACAAACAAACTACTCAACGCTCTTAAAAAGAGGGCGTGGGAGCTGCTGAAGCTAAGAGGAAGCAGAACACATGACCAGGTAAGTACCAGTGTTAACAGGAGCGACTTTATTCTTGGAGAAGAGAACAGGACTGCCTCTTAACATGGCCATTTAATATAATTCCTTTCCCCACACACATAGGATACCACATTACGAGTGATCTACATCTCCCCCCCCCCCCCCCCAAAAGCACAATTACCTGACCAAAAACATCTACACAGATTTGTGTGCACAATTCCCTCAACTGCAGGTGCAATTACACTACAGCTTACCTGTTTTATAAGCTATTTACATGTTTATTCCAGTGATTTTGTGCAGTCCGTCATTGTGCATGCAAATTTCTACACTCACCCGTTTTTACAAATCTGGCCTCAATGCTACTGTGTCTGAAGTTGCAGTTGAAGAGATTCATAGACTTTAAGGTCAGAAGAAGCCATTATGTTCATCTAGTAGTCTGACCTTTTGCATAACAGAGGCCATAGAATTTCACCCAATTATTCCTGCATCTTGCTCAGTAACTTATGGTTGTACTATAGCATAGCTTTTAGAAAGACATCCAATTTACCACATCCCCCCGGCAATTTGTTCCAATGACTAATTACCCTTACTTGAAAAAAAAACCCTTGCATCTTATTTCCTGTTTGAACGTTCCTGACTTTTATTGCCAGTCACTGGCTCTTGTTCTGCCCCTGTCTGCAAGATTAAGGAGCCTTCTTCTCTCAGAAATCTTCTCTCCATGTAAGTGCTGGTAGACTGTGATCAAGTCACCTCTTGACCTTGTTTTGTGAAGCTAAATTGATTGAGCTTCCTAGTTTCTCACTGTAAAGCATGTTTTCCAGACCTGGAATCATTCCTGAAGCTCTTTTCTGAACTGGTTAGATACATAAATAGAAATCCTTTAAAAACCGGGTCTGCTAAATACTGTGCCTTGGAGGGGTTCAGTGCACCACCACAAACCTAACGTGCCCCTCAGAGTCTGGGTGCAGCACACAAAAGATGGATTCAGGAAGCAACGTGACCAGGCTCTTGGATTATACTATCCAAAGCCTTGGAATAAGCTAGCAGAGACAGAGCAATCAAGCAGTGACCAACAATACCCAACAACAACAGAGAAGTCAACAAGTGGGAGGGAGAGCAGGACATCAGGCTCATGTGAAAAGGAAGAAGAGTGTGCCCCTGGGAAGCAGTAGCATTAAGAGAGAGAGGTTTTGAGAAGGGCTTTAGGATGATCCGAAGGAAAGAGAACTCCAAAGAAGTGGAGCTAGAAGAGAGGGAATGCACCATTTAGAAATGGCGGTGGCAAAGCGACTCACCGTAAGGAGACTGTGAGTGGATGAATGAACGGAGCACGAAGGTTGGACGTGCTGAAGGAAGGCAGGAACTGGAGTGATTCTGGTGCCAGCATCATATGTAAGAATGGAAAGTTTCAAGTGGCAGCAGATGGCTAGGAAGCCAGTGAGGGGAATGGGAATAAAAATGAGACGTGCTGCAAGATTTCAGGCTGATTGAAATTGCTGGAGAGAGGATTCTGGGAGAGTGCTGCAGATGGCATTGCACACATATTGATATGGACCAGGCTGGCCACTGTATCCAAAGTACGCTTGAAACGCAGCTATAACATTTCCTGACCTCCAACCCAATGAATACACTGGCTAGCCACAGTTTTAGGTGCATATTTTTCCTTCTGGGATGGTCTGCTACTTTTTTTCCCCCTTTCTCTAATGTATGGCCTAACAAGAACATCTCAATTAGGGAATTTGCAGGGCCAAATGTAGCTCTAATGGAGTGATTGGGGAGAGAAGAGATGGCATGTTCAAGGACCAGGAGGCGAGTGGCAAGGGCCATGCTACAGAGGGAAGAAGTGTGCTCGCTGCAGGATGTCTTGTGCACTCACGCATTGAATGGTTCTGCTCACAGTGGAGATGCTGGAGATTTGCATATTTTGACAGTCTTCTAAACTGTGCTTTAGTCCTTTGTATTTCTGTACTAAGCATCAGGGAGCCCAGGTATTTGAAACCGCCGGCACCCTGGGTTTTTCCCAGTGTGAATCAATGTCTGTGCTTGTAAAGAGTCAAGGTGGATGAGGTAATATCTTTTTATTGGCCCATGTGCTTGTAAAGCCATTGTGGTGCTTTGTTTTTTATAAGGCACTGGAGTTGTGCGTCGTGTGCTTGGCAAAGGCATGTGTGGCTGCCAACTCTATTAGCTTAGGCTAGAAAGCCATACAACATGGGGTAAAAGGCAGCATTGTCCAGGGGCTAGGAAGCCTGATTCCTACTCTTGGCTGTGCCACAGACTTCCTGTGTGACCATGGGCAACTCACTGGGCCTCCGTTTTCCTTCCCACTCTTTGTCTCTTCTGTTCAGCCTGCAGACTTGTTTGGGGCAGGGGCTGTCTCCCACTAGGTGCAAGCCAGGCACAATGGGGCCTGATCCTGGCTGGAGCCTCTGGGTGCTACTGCAATACCAATTATTAGTAATAAGTGCCAGCTGCACACCTATGGAGAGCATGTCTCAAGAGGGCCTGAGCACCTTCTGCTTCCTGGATTTAACGTGTGTAAGGTCCTGGTCACTAGTGTTTTGGGGAACACTTGGTTCCTTTTTTTTTTTTTGGTGTTAATGTTGGTGGGGTTCACATGGAGCTACTTTAACTTGTCTCTCTGATTCCACCAGCAACCCATCCCCTACCCCATTTCCCTGGGGACAGCCCTCACCTCTTGACAAACACAGGACTATTCCTGGGTGTGGAAACAAACATACAGAGGCCCTGATTTTTAAAGTGACTTTGGGGTCCAACTTGAGATGCCTTAAAAGGGGCCTGATTTTTAGAAAGTGTTGAGCATACAAAAACACTAGTCCCTTTTGAAAATCTTGGGTGTTCACTGCTAAATGCAGAAGAGAGGAGAGGTATCAGCACAGGGTCATAGCTAGATAAATGGCCAATACCAGGAAGCAGCAGGAACTGTAAAAGGAAATCCAAACAGATGCACTCTACCCATTCCAACCACTCACTGGTGAGTGTGTGTGTGAGAGTTAGTTAGTTTAAGGCCAGAAGGTGCCTCTATGATCATCCAATCTGACCTCCTGCATCACACAGACCAGAGACTTCTGCAGTAGGCTTATTTTTCCTTGCTGTATAAGTGACATGACTGAGCCCAACAACTACAACCTACTTTTTAGAGAGAGGTCCTGTTCTGTGTCCTTTCCAGAGTTTGCCCAGGATTCCCCTGTAAGGTTCTCTGATGGCTTTTAGTCTGGTTTACCCCAGGTTATTTCCCCAGCTTCCTGTCTGCATTCCCCATGTAAAACACGTTTAGTCTCTCCTTGAACTCATGTTAAGATCAGGGACGAACAAGTTATTTCTACTAAGCAGGCAGAGGAAACAGAATCTGCATGCAGTGTTGCCAACTCTAATGAATTAGTTATAGTTAGTGTTTTTCTTATGTAAGGAGGGCCTGGTTGCTGCCGACTCCACCTGGCAGAAGGGTTATACATGGTGAGAAGCTCGGCTTTCACTGACAAGGGGCTCGCGTACTTCACAGCCGAACTCACTGCACACACCAGGGACTCCTTGCATCCCTCCATTCCACCCACAAGCCCCCTGTGTGCCACCCTTCCACCCCTTCTAGTTCAGGGACTCCCTGCAACTGCCACCCCACTGCCTAGACCAGGGGATCCGTGCGCCCTCATCACCATTATTTCTTTTCTTTCTGGTTGGGGGAGAAGTCGTTCAGGGTGTCAATATATTAAACTCAGCTGGGCTTTAGATCCCGGTTTTAGATCCGTAGACAATTACAGACCTGGTTGAAGCTGCTGGGTTTGCTAAGCTACGTCTACACTACCGCTTCTGTCGGAATAAACCACCCCCCTGAGCGACATAAGTTACACTGACATAAGCGCCAGTGTGGACAGCGCTGTGTTGGTGGGAGAGCTTCTCCTGCCGACATAGCTACCACCGCTCGCTGGGGCTGGAGTAGTTGAGCTAACGGGAGAGCTCTCTCCCGTCGACTTAGAGCGGCTACATTATAGAGCTTCCAGCAGCACAGCTGCACTGGTGCAGCTACACCGCTGTAAACTCTCTAGGGTCTGGTCTACACTGGGGGGATTGATCTAAGTTATGCAACTTCAGCTACGTGAATCATGTAGCTGAAGTCGATGTAACTTAGATCTACTCACCGCGGTGTCTTCACTACGGTGAGTCGACTGCTGCCTCTCCCCCGTCGACTCTGCCTGCGCCTCTCGCTCCGGTGGAGTACCGGAGTCAATGGGAGAGTGCTCGGGGGTTGATTTATCGTGTCTTTTAGACTAGAGGCAATAAAATGACCCCCGCTGGATCGATCACTGCCCGTCGATGCAGCCGGTAATGTAGACTAGCCATAGCCTTGGTCAGATGCCAGGGACTCTGTGTGTCCTCCATTTCCCTCCTCTGATTGTCTAACTCTTCACTAAAATCCATAGAGTTCTGCCTATCGATGTCTGTCTAGAACATTCCCTGAAACTGTGGAATTGATTGGGTATGGCGTTCAAAAGTTATCATGTTGATATCTACAGACAGACATAAGGAGAATTACCATCAAGTGGCGTATAAGGGCCTTGTTTTGCTTAGATTATAAAAAAAAAAGAAGCACGTTTCCTGCCCTCCTGATTGTGGGGGGGGGGAAAAGCTTGAAAATGTGCCCCCCAAAGCTTAGGAATCAGAAGACAAATGGAAAGACCCCCACGTTAATGGTTTGTTTTTAAAATCTCATCATTTTAAAGCCAATCTCATGATTTCGGGGGGGCTGACTGACGATCCTACTCCCATTCCTTAATGCGTTATGCTCAGATATTGTGGTGATGAGTGTGAACTACAAACCTATTGTAACCCCCCTGCCATCTTTGAGGGCACAAACTCAGGGGGGTTGGGATGTGCTTTACTCACTCTCGGAGAATACGCTAGCGCTCTGAGCAAGTTTCTGTTTTAATCATTCTTTCCAGACACGTAGACCTGGGGAATCCCCAAAGTTCAGACGAGATGTATCAAGTATCACATTGGCATTGTTATTCCGGTAGGAGCCACTAACTATCTCCACACGGTAAACATGGGCAATAGAGTTCCAGGATACACAGTGACTGGGTGGGCAGATTCATTTGTCACGGGTACTGCGACTGTCTTCACAGTCCTGGTGGACAGGTGTGTCACTCCACAATGTGCCATCAAACCATGGATTAAGGTATCCCCAGCCGGGGCTTCAATAGTCACTATCTGGTTCTCGGCTTGGTTGGATACCTCTAATTGTCCTTCCACATAACAAGTTGCACCTCCTGGTAGAGTTGGTACAGACTTTTTACTTTTTATCACTTGACCTACTGGTTGTTCTGGCACCACAATTTGTTCTTTCTCCTTCCTCTGACAGGCATCTAGGAACAGGAAATGCACATTAAGCGCCTCTGCATGTTTGGTTCCTACCATCTCTCAACACTCCTTGGCTAGTTCTCCAAACATATCGGCATTCGTCCCAATTATTGGGGTACTTGGTTAGTGGGCATACTAGGGCCAAAGTATGTGATTTGGTGGACACTCCCACAACGGTTTTGGGGAATTCCAATTCTATGTTCACATATCAAGGTACAGGAAACTGGTGTCACAGAGTCCCCATACTGATAGTCCTTCCAGTAGCGAATAGGTACATTCTTCAATTGCTGATCGTAGAATGGTTTGAAGAGAAGAGTGACCCGGGAACCACTGTCCAAAACAGCTTTACACTTCCAAACGTCAACCTTCACTTCACTTTTGGTTTGGGGTCCATGTAGTTCATCTTGTATTGGAGTCAAAGGAGAATTCTGTAGATTGGTCTCTAATACTGGAATTTATCTGCAGTGATTTCTCTTCTGGGGCCCAGAACACTCCCTATTGGGGCCCATTGTGGTTTCCCTGACATTTGTCTTCAATACATCATTCATAGGACCATACAATCTCAGGGTTGGAAGGGACCTCGGGAGGTCATCAAGTCCCACCCCCTGCTCAGAGCAGGACCAACCCCAACTAAATCATCCCAGCCAGGGCTTTGTCAAGCCTGACCTTAAAAACCTCTAAGGATGGGGATTCTGCCAGCTCCCCAGGTAACCCATTCCAGTGCTTCACCACCCTCCTAGTGAAATAGTGTTTCCTAATATCCAACCTAGACCTCACCCACTGCAACTTGAGACCATTACTCCTTGTTCTGTCATCGGCCACCACTGAGAACAGCATTTAAGTTTTCAGGATTCTTACACCTGTGAGCAGTGTGGCTATACTCTCCACAATCTAACAGAAAAAATCCTATCCTATGCCCCAAAATTCTCACAGGCTCACTTGATCTAGTAGGGAAACAGTCCTTGCTCCTTCCCCTAGAAGAATTTCTCAGGGGAAAGGATCTATCACCATATTCTTTTTGCCATGGCTGCGGTGACACTGAGGGCAATGACTTTACCCATGGGGGTTAACACAGGTAGCATGGCAAGATGAGATTCTAACTCCTCTATCCTTTTGACCAAGGTCAGTGTTTGATTTCTTGCAGAGTTAGACACAATGGGGGTAGCTACTATAGTAGTGGGCTTTCTGATGGGCCTGCTATACTTCATCCTCACAAAGCCTTTCAGCCACTCATTTCCCCATCTGCCACAGTCCACTCTTGTAGCATTTGGGGAGCCTGATCCATCCATGGATCAAATTCATCTTCCCTTCTAGGAGTAGGCTTCAGTCCAAAGAAAATTCTTAACTTCTAGTAGCTTCTGATGTCCATTATGGACCTGGAGGTCTGACCCATAACTTTGGCGAGAGTTTTCCAGGGCAGCTCTGATTGGTTCTCTACCCCAGAGACCAGATGCCTCAGAAACAGGAGGTGCCTTGTCCATCCTGACCAGTAGGGGATGTTTTTTATGAGCAGGAACTACAATCCCAGTGGTGCCTCTAACTTCGTAACCCCCCTGCTGCTTCTGAATGTACAAACTCAGGAGGCTTAGGATGGGCCCTGCCACCCGAGGTCCTGGGTCAATCTGCCAATGTGAGTCCCCCCGTGGAACTCCTGACTCCTCCCAGTGGTGATCTGGATGACTCAAACTGCTACTGTAATGGCTGTGCCTCCTGGGAAATCATGGGCAATTCACCCTAACAGCGGCTACTGTACTCTCTTCATAAATAAGCACACAATTCTCAAATGACCAAACTCCAATAAACTTTATATACACAATAGAAATGATATACACCAAAAATGCAAAAAACAAGTTATACTAAATAAATATATATGAATATGGCTAGATTTTTTTTTAAATGTGTCTACACAGAGGATGCCATAATTTTGTTTTGGTCACTTAACACAACCACCACAAACTCTCCCTGACTCTAAGTCAACCCTCTGACATGTCAGTCCCAGGTCCAGGCACCTGTCAGTGGTGCGCTTGTAGATGGTGCAGGCACTGTGGTCCAGTGTCTGTCCTGTCTGAAGGATCCACAGAGCAGTCCGAAATCGCTTTTCAGCTCCAGGGGATGGTCTGAATTCTCCTCACACGGAGGTAACCAGTTTAGATAGACGCCGTCTGCTTTTCCTCCTGGCTGAGGTAACTGTCAGTGATCAGGCTGTCGGCTGTGACATTAAGGTAGCCGGCTGAACTGACCGCTGGGCAGTTCGTTTCTTCACAGTACTGTGGTAGGCCCTATGGGGAACCTAACTGGATGGAATTTCCCAACTGAGGAACCCCGGGGTAGTGTGCCTCTCCCCGAGCTACCACACACACAGCTCACCTGGGTGGTAAGTGCCCGTGGGGCTGCACTCCTTATGCTGCTGGTTGTGATGTGGCTGCTGTGGTACCTCACTCTAGTCCAATGGTATCCATTGTATAGGCTGCTGCAGCTGGATGGTGCCTATAGCAATAAACCCAAATAAGCACTGTGCAAAAATAGCTCCGTTAGAGTATGAACAGAGCTGCCCTGTAAACCCATGCAATACAGACGTCAAGTTAAACAAGCGCCTGCCAGCTGTGCTAACCTGAAGCACAGATTCAGAGTGCAAGATTCTCTGCCCTATCTGTCCTCTTTGTTCCACTCAGCTGGCGCACAGGACCTGGGACGTAAGAACGGCCTTATCTTCTTTGTGGGGGATTCTCGCAGAGCTGGAAGGTCCCCACAGGGAGCTGATCTCCTTCACCATCTCCATCTCCCCTTGCCCCCCTGCAGCTCAGAGGTGGCCCAGGCTGCTTTGCACGGCAGGGAAGCCGGGAGCCGTATGGCCAGACCGCAGTGCTCTCTAGTTATCCTCTACTGGTGGACAGTCCCTTGAGGGCCATCCTTGGCTGGCGCAGATCCCTCCCTCTGCCCAGACTGAGTAAAAGTATGAACCATAACTGAGCCCTGATGTCCTCTCCTCTACTGCACCACGCCAAACATCTGGCCCACAGTTTCTACCAGGCGTTTATCTAGCGTTTCAGAGGACGTTGCACACAGAGGTTCTGGGCTCACATAGTGATACTGGTCAGAGCTGCTGCGGTTGAAGTATAGAGTTGCTTTTCCAACACAGGTGAACATGCTGCACTACAGCAGTCACGACCGCTCCCAGCATATCCAAACATTTCCAAATGTGGCCACTGGTTTGGCGTGCGTCCCAGGTTTGGGAATCCAACTTTAATTGCCTTCAGGTGTCTCAGGCTGGGCACCCACAGACTGCAGCACCCAAAAATCACTGGCCACTTCTGAAAATGTGGCTGCTTAAAATAACCCCGTGGACCTAGCAGAATTAGGTTATTTCCCCTGATATTCCAGTTCAGTCCTGGAGCTCTGTTCTTCACACCCTCTACTCTGCAGGCAGAACGAGCCACCCCCGTGGGCCAGCCTAGCAGTGCATGAGCTCCGGCTTGCACCTTCTGGGACCCTGCCCCAGCAACGAAGCAGACTGTGCAAGGGGCAGGACTCGGAAAGGATCAGTCAGGTGCCCTCAGTGTGCAAAATAAACAAGGACCACACTTGGCTATTTACTCCCCCTCTCCACCCTTGCTCATTTTCACGGCAAATGGTGGGATTGAATAGAACCAGAATGGAAAAATAAAGCCTCCATTGTTGTCAATGGCAAAACTCTCCTTGAGGTCAGTGGGATTTCCTCCAGAGCGAAGCATTATTCCAGTGACACTCATGAGCAGGAAAGAGCTCGGCTTTCCCATCTGTGAAAGTGTTAGTGCTTTTCTTGTGACCGTTCCCACCCCTAAGCACTGACGGTGACGGGTTCGGTCACAGAAACCCCCTTGGGACTGTCACCTGATGTGCTGAGACTACCTCTGAGCCCGTTGTCTCTGCCAGTTTGGGCCTCCAGAACCCTGCCTTGTCGAGCCAGACACACCAGTCTGCTCCAGCACAGACCCAGGGTCTGAACCACGTTCCCCAAACCTGCAGACTTACCTGAAAACAGCCTAAAAAGTGCTCCTGTCTCTAGCACCCAGATACCCAACTCCCAATGGGATCCAAACCCCAAATAAATCGGTTTTAATCTGTATAAAGCTTATACAGGGTAAACTCATAAATTGTCCGCCCTCTATAACACTGATAGAGAGATATGCACAGCTGTTTGCTCCCCCAGGTATTAATCACTTACTCTGGGTCAATTAATAAGCAAAAGTGATTTTATTACGTATAAAAAGTAGGATTTAAGTGGTTCCAAGTACTAACAGACAGAACAAAGTAAGTTACCAAGCAAAATAAAACAAAACATGCAAATCTAAGCCTAATACAGTAGGAAACTGAATACAGGTGAATCTCACCCTCAGAGATGTCCCAAGAAGACTGGACTCCGAGTCTGGATCCAGCAATCACTCACACCCCTGTAGTTACTGTCCTTTGTTCCAGTTTCTTTCAGGCATCACTTGGGGGTGGAGAGGCCATCTCTTGAGCCAGCTGAAGACAAAATTGAGAGGTTTCCAGGGCCTTGTATATTCTCTCTCTTGTGGGCGGAAACCCCTTTGTTCTCCTGTGCAAAATCACAGCAACAAGATGGAGTTTGTAGCTACCTGGGCAAGTCACATGTCCATGAATGATTCAGCTTTTTGCAGGCCGACGCCATTGTTTACATGTTAGTTTGAACGTTCCCAGGAAAGCTCAGATGTGAATTGGCATCTCCCAAAGTCCGTTGTCAGTTAAGTGTTTCTTGACTGGGCACTTACTGAGAATAGTCCTTTCTCAAGAAGCTGCCCAAATGCTTCACTGAGGCTACTTAGAATCAAACACATTGAGATACAAGTCCATGGCCAATATCCGTAACTTCAAATACAAAAATGATACACACATACAGACAGCATAATCATGACCAGTAAACTACAACCTTTCCATAGACACCCCACTTGACCTCCTCTGTACAAGACCTGGTGCAACCATAGGACACTGGTTGCAACAATGATCTATACGGTCACAGTTCATGTCAATAACGTCATACTGATGACGGCAGCAGTGCTATGTGGAAGCTGCATTGTGCTAGCATCTCTCTGCATGTGGACTGGTTTACATTGGAAATGATCACTAACTATTGAGGGGAAGGATGGGCCAGTGGGTCGGGTGCTAGCCCAGCTCTGCCATAGATTCCTGGTGTGCCCATGGGAAAGTTACTTCATCTGTGCCTCAGTTTCCCATCTGAGCAGTGGGGATAATAGCTCTACCCTGCCTCCCCGGGGTGGGTAAGGAGAAACGCATTGTGAGGCGCTCAGATACTATGGGAATGGGGGGGGCCACATAAGTACTTCAGATAATATTTAGGTGACACTTAGTAAATAAATAATGGTGCTTCCTGTATTCTGTGTTGAGAAAGTTAATTTCCTTTCTTGCTTGGAGTCTAGACTGTAATTCCAGGCAGCTCGCAGGAGGCAGTCAGCAATAAGGTGAAATTTAGACTAAATAGGGCAGTTTACTGAGGAAATGCAGGCTGCTGTCTCAGGGGAGAGCATTGTCGGTCACGGAATTTGCATGCAGCTGCCTATGCTCCTCATTTCTCTAAGATTGGGGAGGTGCTGTGTGTTCTTGTCTCTGAGGGTATGTCTACACTACAAAATTAGGTCGGATTTATAGAAGCCGGTTTTATAGAAACCGGTTGTATGCAGCCGATTGTGTGTGTCCCCACATAAAATGCTCTAAGTGCATGAAGTCGGCGGACCGCGTCCACAGTACCGAGGCTAGCGTCGACTTCCGGCGCATTGCACTATGGTACCTATCCCACAGTTCCCGGAGTCTCCGGCGCCCATTGGAATTATGGGTTGAGATCGCAATGCCCGAATGATGCAAAGCAGTGCCGCGAGGGGTTCTGGGTACATTGCGTCAGGCCCCTCCCCCGCCGTCACAGCAACGGCAGACAATAGATTCGCGCCTTTTTACCTGGGTTACCTGTGCAGACAACATACCACGCCAAGCATTGAGCCCGCTCAGCTCAGCTCACCGTCACCATATGTCTTCCGGGTGCCGGCAAACGTGGGACTGCATTGCTAAACAGCAGCAGCAGCTTACTGCCTTTTGGCGGTAGACGGTGCAGCATGACTGGTAGCCTTCATTGGCGATCTGGGTGCTGGCAGCCGTGGGGCTGCATTGCACCAGCCCCTTGCCTTTTGGTAGAAGATGGTTTATTACAACTGGTATCCGTCGTCGTCGTACTGCAGTGGCTGTCGATCATGGGCACCCGGGCAGACAATGATGGTTATCAGTCGTAGTATGCTACTTTCTGCCATGCGCCCTGTTGGATCATTGCACATTAGCAGAGTCGTAGCATGCTATTTTCTGCCAAGTGCCCAGTATTGTCTGCTAAGCACCCAGAAGAGGCCGATGGCGATCTGGGTGCTGGCAGACATGGGGCTGGCAGACGTGGGGCTAGATTGCTACACAGCAGCAACCCCTTGCCTTTTGGGCAGTAGATAGCATATTACGATTGGTATCCATCATTGTCATATTGCAGTGGGTATCAGATGGTGCAATAGACCTGAAGGCTTACTGCCAAGCGCCCAGTATTTGCTGCCAAGCACCCAGAAAATGCCAAGGGCTATCAGTCATGCTGCACCGTCGTCTTAAGATGTAAAAAATAGATTTATTCTGCATTCATTTGCTTCCCCCCTCCCTCCTGCTAAACCCAGGCTTTTGAGTTCAATCTTTGGGGCGGGGGCATTCTGTGTGACAGTTGTTTGTGTTTCTCCCTGATGCAAAGCCACCTTTCTTGATTTTAATTCCCTGTACCTGTACGCCATGTCGTCACTCGCCCCTCCCTCCCTCCCTCTCTCCCTCCCTCCCTTCTTCCCCAGGTCCGTCAGATACTACTTTCGCGCCTTTTTTCAGACCAGACGCCATAGCCAGCACTGGGATCATGGAGCCCGCTCAGATCACCGCGGCAATTATGAGCACTATGAACACCACGCGCATTGTCCTGGAGTATATGCAGAGCCTCCTGGACATGCCAAAGCAAAACCAGGACCAGCTGAGGAGGAGGCGATTGCAGCGCGGCGACGATAGTGATGAGGAAATTGACATGGACCTCTCACAAGGCACAGGCCCCAGCAATGTGGAAATCATGGTGTTACTGGGGCAGGTTCATGCCGTGGACCGCCGATTCTGGGCCCGGGAAACAAGCACAGACTGGTGGGACCGCATCGTGTTGCAGGTCTGGGACGATGCCCAGTGGCTGCGAAACTTTCGCATGCGTAAGGGCACTTTCATGGAACTTTGTGACTTGCTTTCCCCTGCCCTGAAGCGCCAGAATACCAGGATGAGAGCAGCCCTCACAGTGGAGAAGCGAGTGGCGATAGCCCTGTGGAAGCTTGCAACGCCAGACAGCTACCGGTCAGTCGGGAATCAATTTGGAGTGGGCAAATCTACTGTGGGGGCTGCTGTGATCCAAGTTGCCAGGGCAATGAGAGACCTGGTGATATCAAGGGTAGTGACTCTGGGAAACGTGCAGACCATAGTGGATGGCTTTGCTGCAATGGGATTCCCAAACTGTGGTGGGGCGATAGACGGAACCCATATCCCTATCTTGGCACCGGCGCACCAAGCCACCGACTACATAAACCGCAAGGGGTACTTTTCAATGCTGCTGCAAGCCCTGGTGGATCACAAGGGACGTTTCACCAACATCAACGTGGGCTGGCCGGGAAGGGTACATGATGCTCGCGTCTTCAGGCAGTCTCTTCTGTTTCGAAAGCTGGAGGAAGGGACTTTCTTCCCGGACCAGAAAATAACCATTGGGGATGTTGAAATGCCTATCGTTATCCTTGGGGACCCAGCCTACCCCTTAATGCCATGGCTCATGAAGCCGTACACAGGCAGCCTGGACAGTAGTCAGGACCTGTTCAACTACAGGCTGAGCAAGTGCCGAATGGTGGTGGAATGTGCATTTGGGCGTTTAAAAGCGCGCTGGCGCAGCTTACTGACTCGCTCAGACCTTAGCGAAAAGAATATCCCCATTGTTATTGCTGCTTGCTGTGCGCTCCACAATATCTGTGAGAGTAAGGGGGAGACATTTATGGCGGGGTGGGAGGTTGAGGCAAATCGCCTGGCCGCTGATTACGCGCAGCCAGACACCAGGGCGGTTAGAGGAGCACAGCAGGGCGCGGTGCGCATCAGAGAAGCGTTGAAAACCAGTTTTGTGACTGGCCAGGCTACGGAGTGAAACTTCTGTTTGTTTCTCCTTGGTGAACCCTCCGCCCCTCCCCCCCACCCGGTTAACTCTACTTCCCTGCAAACCAACCATCCCACCCTCCCCTACTACCCTCCCCCCTTCGAGCACCACTTGCAGAGGCAATAAAGTCATTGTTACTTCACATTCATGCATTCTTTATTAATTCAGCACACAACTAGGGGGATAATTGCAAAGGTAGGCCTGGATGGGTGGGGGAGGAGGGAAGGAAAAAGACACAGTGCACTTTAAAACTTTAAAACTTATTGCACTGGAAATCATCTAGGCTGGAGTGATTGGGTGGCCGGAGGCCCCCCCACCGTGTTCTTGGGCGTCTGGGTGAGGAGGCAATGGGACTTGGGGAGGAGGGCTGTTGGTTACAGAGGGGCTGTAGCGGCGGTCTCTGCTCCTGCTGCCGTTCCTGCAGCTCAACCATACGCAGGAGCATATCACTTTGATGCTCCAGCAGCCGGAGCATCGACTCTTGCTTTCTGAGTACAAGTTGACACCACCTCTCCTCTTCAGCCCGCGTTTCAGCACGCAACTTCTCCTCTTCAGCCCGCGATTCAGCACGCCACCTCTCCTCTCGCTCATATTGGGCTTTTTTAAAATCAGTCATTGACTGCCTCCACGCATTCTGCTGTGCTCTGTCAGCGTGGGAGGCAGTCTGTAGTTCAGTAAACATTTCGTCACGCGTCCTTCGCTTCCTTCTTCGAATATTCACTAGCCTCTGCGAAGGAGTAAGATTTGCAGCTGGTGGAGAAGGGAGAGGTGGTTAAAAAAGATACATTTTAGAGAACAATGGGTACACTCTTTCACGTTAGATTTTGCTGTTCACAACATCACACAGCACATGTGCTTTCGTTACAAGGTCGCATTTTTCCTCTTATATTGAGAGTCTCCTGGTTTGGTGTGAGAGATCACTCACGCAGTGCCAGGACACAGATTTCAGCTTGCAGGCAGCCATGGTAAGACATACAGTCTTTGGGCTTTTTTAACCTTCTTAACATGTGGGGATGGTTTCAAACAGTACTGCCCTCATTTCCCATACCAAGCACCCGTTTGGTTGGCCATTTAAAATGGGTTTGCAATGTAAAAGGAGGGGCTGCGATTTCAGGTTTAACATGCAGCACAAACCCAACTAACTCCCCTCCCCCACACACCCAATTCTCTGGGATGGTCACTTCACCCCTCCCCCCCACCGCGTGGTTAACAGCAGGGAATATTTCTGTTCAGCAGAGCAGGAAGGGCCACCTCTGAATGTCCCCTTAATAAAATTGCGCCATTTCAACCAGGTGACCGTGAATGATATCACTCTCCTGAGGATAACAAAGAGCGATAAGGAATGGATGTTGTCTGCATGCCAGCAAACACCGGGACCATACGCTGCCATGCTTTGTTATGCAATGATTCCAGACTACGTGCTACTGGCCTGGCGTGGTAAAGTGTCCTACCATGGCGGACGGGATAAGGCAGCCCTCCCCAGAAACCTTTTGCAAAGGCTTTGGGAGTACATGAAGGAGAGCTTTCTGGAGATGTCCCTGGAGGATTTCCGCTCCATCCCCATACACGTTAACAGACTTTTCCAGTAGCTGTACTGGCCGCGATTGCCAGGGCAAATTAATCATTAATCATTAAACACGCTTGTTTTTAAACCATGTGTAATATTTACAAAGGTACACTCACCAGAGGTCCCCTGTGTGCCCTCAGGGTCTTGGGTGAGTTCGGGGGTTACTGGTTCCAGGTCCAGGGTGACAAACATATCCTGGCTGTTGGGGTAACTGGTTTCTCCGCTTCCTTGCTGCTGTGAGCTATCTATGTTCTCTCCATCCTCATCTTCCTCGTCCGCCGAACCCGCTTCCCTGTTTCCAGCGAGGGACTGATAGCACACGCTTGGGCTAGTGGTGGCTGCACCCCCTAGAATGGCATGCAGCTCCTCGTAGTAGCGGCATGTTTGCGGCTCAGCCCTGGACCTTCCGTTTGCGTCTCTGGCTTTGTGGTAGGCTTGCCTTAGCTCCTTAATTTTCACGCGGCACTGCTGTGCGTCCCTGTTATGGCCTCTGTCCTTCATGGCCTTGGAGACCTTTTCTAATGTTTTGCCGTTTCTTTTACTGCTTCGGAGTTCGGCGAGCACTGCTTCATCTCCCCAGATGGCGATCAGATCCCGTACCTCCCGTTCGCTCCAGGCTGGAGCTCTTCTGCGATCCTGGGACTGGGACTGGGACTCCATCATGGTTACCTGTGCTGATGAGCTCTGCATGGTCACCTGTGCTCTCCACGCTGAGCAAACAGGAAATGAAATTCAAACGTTCGCGGGGCTTTTCCTGTCTACCTGGCCAGTGCATCTGAGATGAGAGTGCTGTCCAGAGCGGTCACAATGAAGCACTGTGGGATAGCTCCCGGAGGCCAATAATGTCGAATTCCGTCCACACTAACCCAATTCCGACCCCCTAAGGCCGATTTTATCGCTAATCCCCTTGTCGAGGTGGTGTTAAGAAACCGGTTTAAAGGGCCCTTTAAGTCGAAAGAAAGGGCTTCGTAGTGTAAACGTGTCCAGGCTTAAGTCGATTTAACGCGGCTAAAGTCGACCTAAACTCGTAGTGTAGACCAGGCCTAATTCAAACTGTGTCACTTAGCGCCAGTGAGCTGTGCCTGGGTATCTGGCTGATTCCTGTGTCTTCCAACACTTGTGCTCAGGTAGCAGACCCCGGCTGGCAGGAGCAAAGGATGGATCCGAACAGAAAACAATCTTACTTCGACCCTTTGGTTGTAGTTCTGCTGGGGTAGGAAGGAAGTGACAAAGGGAATCACAAAGACCTTTAAGCATCGGGGATCCGATTCTTTGTTTCTGTGCAAAGCAATGAGTGAAATACTGGACCATGGACAGACAAAGCATGGAAAGCTTTAATCCAGTGCACATGGTGATCGGTGGAAAACATCTCCTGTAGCATGCGGAGAATAACTATTTGTGTATCCATGGGTTTACTTTTTTCCTTAAAAACTTGGTAAATTCGGTCTCATGGTAACAGTAACAATAGTGGCTAAAGTCAGGCAACATTTGGACAGGTGACATACAAGGTTGCTTTACAATCTCTTCTAATGCAACTCAATCTGGACTTGCAGGATGCCCTGCTATTCATGCTGGGCTCCCCACACAGCTGTGCCAATGTATATCAATGATAACCAACATCATCTTCTGGTATTCCAGCCCTAGGTGAGAATGTGAGAAAGACAGGTATTTTTCTTACCTGCATAATCGTTGTATGTAATATTATTGGAAGTTGTCTGGTGGTACTATTACTGATCGTTCTGTTGAATAGATGGTATAATCAGTTAATCTTAGAGGAATGTATGCATAGTGTTAGTTGTGGTGCATTTCTTTTTAGAAGCAGTGCATCTCACCAGTACAGTCCATTTCCTGGCTTAATCTCTCCGATGGCATTTTTTCTTTGGTGCAGAGTTAACATCTACTGAACCTACAAAGTGTACCTCATTGTGAGCTCAACTGTAAAAAGTATGTGAAAGTTCATAAGATGTTGCAATAACCATGAAAAATAGATGAAGTTGTTTACGACGTTAAATGTTGTAACCACTGCAAGAGAGCCAGACAAAGAAGCTGGATTAGTCTACATCAAAAAAGCCATGTTACTGTAATCCAAGGATTGTTAAAATTATGCTTGGTAAAAACAAAAAACATGGAACCAGATGTTAATAGACCAAAATTGGTGTGATGGCTATTACGCTTAACTGGTGGACCACATAATGAAGGGGGATGAACTATGCCACCCACTTTTTCCCTTTTGGGGGTTTCTTATAAAGAGACTTTGGAAAAAAAAGATCAGTTTAGCTCTCCTTGTCCTCTCCTGTCCCACCATGTGTCCTAGCTGTCCTCACCTCATCTCCACCCAGCTCGTTCCACAAACTGCCAGCACGGCAACTCATGTTGGCCCATCTGAACCCATCTAAAATACTTTCTTTCTAAAAGGAAGGCTAGCCCTGACTTTGTTCAAGGACCTTTGTTTTCACCTGCAAATGCTGAAAGTCATCACATTATTATGAGACTGGGTGGGCGAGGTAATAGCTTTTATTGGATCCGCTTCTGTTGGTGAAAGAGACAAGCTTTCAAGCTTTCACTGAGCTCTTCATCAGGTGACTAAGAGCTCAGTGTAAGCTCGAAAATTTGCATCAGTTGGTGAAAGAGGCTGGTCCAACAGAAGGTATTACCTCACCCACCTTGTCTCTCTAACATTCTGAGACCAACATGGCTACAATCACACTGCAAATCACATTATCATGACATCCAACCCCCAGCCCATCAGTGGGGATATCTAAGTCCCAGCACGGCAAGAAGCACATGAGATCCTGCATTGTTTTCCCCTCCCTTGTTGCGTTATTTTCTGCCTCCTTTCTTTCCTGCTATCCTCTCTCTCACTCTTAGCTGATTTCACGATTCAATGAAAAGCCATGTCCCACTCATCCAAGCTTGACTTGTCTAAATAGAAAAGATCCAATCAGATGACATCCCTGAAACCAGGATCCAGGCAGCAGGTGTTGTGGTTGATTTGCCAGCCAAAACAGCCACTCATAACTAACCAGTGGGTGTATTTCACCCACCTTTTCTCTCCTGCCCCTGGTGTCTGTTTGCTAAGAACAGGATAAGCCAATTGCCTCTACACTTCAGGACTGAGTAACATTAACCCCTTTTCTTTTAATCAAAGAAAGGTTGTTCTGAAAATAAGAAACTAATATTTTCTCCAAAAGTAGAAAAACTTTAAAAGCTTTAACTAAGTTTGTTTTGCATAATCACTCAACCAGAGTTTCAGTATAAATACCTGTTTTAATTCTGTATTCGTTCTTGTATTAAATCAATACACTTTTAATCTAAATGAATGTTTGAAGTGTTTGCTAAGTAACCAAGTAAAACCAAAGCCTCTGTTTAAAATAACCCTGAACCTACCTATCGCTGTTTAATGTTAGACAGTGAAAGAGTTTCTAAACACCTTTAACTCTTTAGGCTTTTGAGATCAGTATCCAGACAACACCCTTACAAGATACGTATACGTCCAACCAAAATTGGCAACCCTAACGCAAGCAAACGACAGCATTGCATGGTTTCAAAACACTGTATGTGATGTGAAAGCCTAGCCTGAGAGCAAGAAGCTTTCTTTACTGTATACCAAACCCAGCATTGAATGCTGCATGAAGAGCTCTGGTTTGGTTGTGCGGCACAGCCCTGAGAGGGAAACCGAGAGGAGAGACGCTGCCCCAGGGAGGCCTTCAGGAAAGACTATGCATTAAGACAGTGGGCTCACTCCCTTCTCTGTGCCTAGGCCACTCTAGTGGCAGACTGCGTGGGGTTGGGGAGACAACTCTGTCCTTCCTCCTTGCACTCTTTGGGGGTGGCTTGCTTGCTGAGGGGTGCTAGGAGAGTGCTACCCTAAGCCCAGGGAGTGCATTTGTGCCGTTGCCTTGCATTGGGAGTCCAGGGAAGGGAGAAGGCTCCTTGCACCCTGCATTGGCACCTGCGCCAGGGCCAGGTGTTTTAGCCGAAAGCCTATGCATGCTGCACAGCAATCCTGGGGCCTGCCCTCGTGGTAGTGACTTTGACGGTCCAAGCGCTAGAGAAGCTTTCTTCCCAAATACCGACCGGGAGGACAAACAGCAGGCACCTGTCCTTGGCAGAGGGAAGAGTGCTGCAGGCGTGGCTGCATATCTTCGTTGTGAGGAAGAGATTACGGTCATTGTTAAACGGGACTTCCTGGAGCCACTCACAACAATAGATAAGGCACCAGAGAGGAAATGAAATATTCTGGGCCAAGCTGGTGCCCAAACTACAAGCGTTCAATGAGGATGCTCCGATCCCAGGCAGCCTAGGCAAATGGCCAGCTAACAAAATGCAGGATCACCCGCGGTAACAGGATGGATGGTGGGGGCCCTGAGCCCCACCTCTTGCCCAGCCCTGGCTGCAGATGCACCCCCAGAATCTGAACTTTAATTTTAAAAGAACTCATGTTCCTAGCCCTCATGGTTGGGAGGAAAACCTTGAAAATAGAACCCCAGAGTAGCTGATACAGACACCTCTGCCTGAGTCTACACTCCACTTGAAACAATAACCCTGCAGGGGTGAACTGCGCCAGTCACCTCATTGTGCTGTTCACTCCCATTCCAAAAGAGCACACCGTAAATATCGAACATTATTACCTATTCCAGCCAGGGAAGAGAATTATTCCACAATCCTATACTGTGCACCAGAAGCCAATAATCTCAGCTGTCTCCTGCCCTGAAGCCTAGACCTCCAGCTGCTCCCTGACAACTTCTCAAATAGGGTTAGGAGCAGCCAACGCCAATCTGGGGTGTAAGAAAACCCTGAACACGTAAGGCCAGCATAAACTGAATTGGATATGGCAGTAATGATCAGAGGCTACTGCACTGATTAGATCACTAGCAGAGTAACAAACCCAGAGTCGTCTTTACTGATTAGATTAATCACTTTCACATTTCACTCATTAAAAACCTCTATTTTAACATTTGAATGACGCCTGCTTTCCCCAGAGGCTGTACAAGGTTGCAAAGCCCTGTCAACACAGCCCCTCCATCTGACCCCACCTTGGGGTACAACAGTAAGGGGAGGTTTTCATTCCTTCCTTTGCCGTTGTCTTGTGGGGGAGCCCAGATAATACTTTGGCTCCTTCCCCTCAGAGCTGAAGGACACGTTTCCCAAGAGTAGAGAATCGAGTAGCTCACACCAGCCCCTACTGACAGAGCAGTGGTTGTGAGAGGCAAGGCGAGATTGCCAGAATAAGGAGGCAGCATAGGTAAATTGGGCACTACTGTGGGGCAGTTTGGTAGCTGGCTGATAAGGAATGCATATACCGGTACTGGGCGAAATAGTCAAAAGATGGCAGGTCTTTTGCCAATCAGAATCCTCAGGGGATCTAGTAACAGACATAAAGTGAATGCTGAAAATCCACTTGTCTGAGTGCTTAAATTTGCACAACCTGGTATACTCTCAGCCAGGCATATGCTGTGGTATCCAAAATCTCCTCTCGCTTATACCAGGGGAACTCCCCTGACTTCAGTGGAGTTGAACTGGTATCACCGTGCCCAGACAGCGATTTGCAGTGTGCTGGGAAATGTTGGAAGAGTTCCATGGAACAGCTTTCATCACACTTCTCTGCTGTTCTTGATGTGCTCCTTTTGTGAACACCAATGGAGCTGGGGGTGTGGTGCACTTGTATAATATGTGATCATCCGCAGTACAGCCTTATAGACTGAGTATAGGGGCCTGAGGTTAGGTCTAGGAAAGGAACACAAAGAGGAAAATGCTTGATTCTAAGGCTATAGTCCCACCGTGTGGTTCTGGTGACTTACCCAGGAGGGTTATAGTGAAACGATATTTCTCCATATTTTCTCAGTGTATTTCTCCTTTGGTTACATGTCTCCTCTGGCTGGCATTCTCTCGGGGGCAGACTCTCAGAGCTAGGCTTAAACCATTGCAGTGTCTGTTGAGCTTGATCCATGCCAGGGTGGATTTGATTTAAATCAGTCAGGAAGACTTGATTTAATTATGGTTTTCTACATAAAAGTACATTCTTGTTGGTTGTTATAACCTTAATACACATTCTTCACAACTCAGAGATGTAGGTTTCATTTTTAGAAGGTACACCCTATACATTTTTAAACAATGATTTATTTTGAAAACTTTTCAGATTAGTTTTACAGCTATATCAGAAAATGAATGATTGGTTATTTCATTTACCAAAGGTAATTGAAGCAGATATTTATGTAGTTAGTCATTGGGAGGTGAACTATCTCCAGTTCAACAGGTTGATCATTAATATTTGGAGGATTTTCTTGCCATGCGGTATTAGGAGGAGAACATCACCAGACAGACATTTTAATTGTTTTATTTAACTAAAACAACACGGTTAAGTATTCTGGATTTTTTTCTTCAACAGCAAACATATAATATTTTAACAAAACAAGCATATGTCCCTCGCTTCTCACATTTATCTCCAGACTTCTTCTCCTTGTCCAGATCTATTCCGCTCCCAACAATCTTCTATTCATTGAACTTTTTGAAACTTTGCACTTTTAGAGAGAGGTAAGGGATTGACTCTGTACACAAATTTGCAGAGGGACAATGAGGTCTGTTGTTTCTCACCTCTATATATTATTTATTTATTTAAAAACATTTTTGCTGTTAACAAGCATGTTATCTGTGGAGACACAAATCCACAGTTTGAGAACTGCAAAACTAAGCATCTCTGATGGTATCTTCTAGACTGAGCACTGAGTCCCATTGGGTAGATAGAAAGATTAACCTAAATAATCTATACAGAAGCCCCTGGAACCCCACAAGATTGGGTCCCTAATCCATGAACTATTGGAACTCATTTACAAAACTTTTCTTAAACATTACATGAATATATCGTCTCATACTATAGAATTAGAATTTATAATCCCTATTCCATGATGAGATCTCTTTGAGCTATAATGTATCTTAATTAAAACTGTCTTTAGATAGGTTTTTTCCCCCTCAAAAAGCATTTTATCAAAAAAATCCGATTATTTTTTAATTTAAAAAAAAATCATTGATTTTTATCCACCCTGATCCATGCTGAATGGCTGTGGATTCTTTCAAACTTGTGCTGCCTCTCAGACTATGTTTACCTTTTGAACAAGGTTCTTCTCATACTCTCAGGAGACTGGTATGCAGGCCCGTTCATGGATGAAAGAAAAAAATGCCTGTGAATGTATTCTTTTTTGTGTTTGAGCTTCATAACCACCCACATTTTGGCATCAATCTCTTCTGTGCACAAAGATGTCTTTTAGAAATCGCTCGTTAAATCTCCGCCCTTCTTTGATATGTATGGAAATAATGGAAACGCATGAGACTGCTTTTGTTCAAACAGGCTATAAAGGGAGTATCTCTGGGGCTATATTTATTCCTTTCTAACTAGGAGTTAAGTGAAAGCGATCCACTCAGTTTATCACTGAGTTCGCTAGTTTATTGGCATGTGTTTCTAACACTGTATTTGAGCATGGGAAAGGTTTTCATCCAGTTCATGTAGGTCCTGAACAGCAGGCCCTGGGAGAAGGAGAACTTGAGGTCATGACTATTCATAGGATCATAGGACTGGAAGGGACCTCGAGAGGTCAGCTAGTCCAGTCCCCTGCACTCATGGCAGAATTAACGTGTTTCTTTCTTTCCCAACAAGTGGTGATGCAAAAGTCATAGAAAAGTTCTGACAAAGGGTTATGTATTAATGGGCAGATCTTCCAGAGAGCTCTGCATCCTGCAGCTCCCATTGTTTTCAGTGGGATCTACTGAGTGTGGAGCATGTTTGAGTGTTCCCATTCTTGTGGCCAGAGTTTCAAAGCACTTTGGGTTCGGGTGTTATCTGCAAAGTTGGGTGAACCTGAACTGAGTCTGACTAGAGAACACAGGTCATGTTGAGGTGACACAGCATTGCTCAACGCTCAAGCAGCTCCGTGGAGCTAGTGGAACATGACTCCTGGGAATGGAGGAGCACAAGTGGCTGAAGCAGCAGAGGGCTGGTCTCATGAGGAATCAGCTGACCATTCTCCTTGTGCTCTAGGGATGAGTTACCAGGGTTCTTCTGGGCTGGAAGCATCCCCGTGTGGCTGGTCCTTTCCTGCAGCCTGTACCCCAGATATGGGCTCCCAGTGTTTGGGATCCACCATAGCATCTCTTGTCATTTGGGATCCAGTGATAGGCAACCAGAGGCAAGCCATCCCTCCCCTCCTAGGGTTGCCACTTTGGTGTATTAGTCTGATGGGGCTAGCTCCTTTCCCCTATGACATTGTGACATTGACATTACAATATTGTGACATTGCATCAGTATGTCATAATGATTCATAGAGTTTAGGGCCAGAAGGGACTGTCAGTTCATCTGATTTGACCTCCTGTATATCACAGCCCTTACATTTCACCCAGTTACCCCTGTATTGAGCCCCATAGCTAGTGTACTAAAACATGTCTTTCAGAAAGGTATCCAGTCTTGATCTGAAGACTTCAAGAGATGGAGAATCAATCACTTTCCTTGGTAGTTAGTTCCAGTGGCTTATCACCCTCTCTGTTAAAAACAGTCTTATTTCTAATTGAATTTGTCTGGCTTCAGCTTCTCGCCATTGGATCTCGTTATGCCTTTGTGTGCCAGAGAAATGCATACAATCATGTAACACAAATAATTATTTAAGTGCTCGCTGATGTGAAGATAAAGTTTCTGGCACTGCTTAGTCATTTTGTGGGTGGATTATCTTCCCTTTTTTAGCACAGGCGTTTTCCAATCTGCTGGAAGATGCTCCCGGATGGGTGTTTGAGTTCAAGGTGACGGATATTGTGTAAAACTTGCTGAAACTGTGTAATGCTCCTGGCTAAAAGATGTTAAAAATGAGCCGAAAGTTTATGCAGTGCCAAGCTGATATAAATGAAGCCCTTTCATTTTGCCCTGGTTTCCCTGTCTTGTTGCTCGCTGGAGATTGCTCACAAACATTAAAGTCTCCTTCCCCTTGGTTCTAAGCCTTGGTCAAAATGATTGTGTTAGTGCTTCCTGGCGTGTCACACACTGTGCTGAAATCTGGAGCTGGGAACAAGTGTAGGGTTGTAATTAATAGTAATGGGATGAAATCAAACAAGGACAATAATCATGCTGGATAGGAGGGAAAAAAATCCTAACAGTGAAATCTGTTGGTCCACAGAATCTTCTTAGAAGTCTACTAAGGAAAGGAATGGATGCCCTATAGTTTGGGTCATTTCAAAGTGGATCTGGGAATCTAGGCACAACCCTGCATGAGTTCAGTGGAGGTGGACTTATTATCTACAATAAGATTCCAGGAATCTCACTCTGTGTGTCACTCTGGGGCCTAGAATGTCTGAGTCAATGTGAAGTGATGGGAGCACCTACAAGCGTGGCTGAGAGCTCTTTTGTTCAGAATATCTCCAGGCTGAATCATCACTGGGTTTCGCAGTCTGGAAGCATCCACTTTTTAAGTTTCATCTTTACGCTGGTACACAGTGGCAGTAAAGCATCTGTGCCATGCCAAGAGTCCTAGACCATTGTGATATCAGAGGTAACTCCTCCAATCGCCACCCTGACTACAGCTAATTTGTACGCGACAATTTCATTGGTTGTATGAGGGAAACGCCACTGATAGTGGATTACTTGGTCCATCTGCCGTGCCCATGCACTCAACTGCCACACACACAAATCTCCTCGAACAAACCCCTCAGACACAAATCAACACAGCCACCCACACAAGACCAGCAGCACAAGAATCCCAAACACACACGGCCCCTTATGACAGCACCCCCCGTCATTCGCCATTCTCACAAATCCACACAAATCTCCCAGCACAACCCCCTGACACAAATCGACCCAACCACTCACCAACAAAAACACAGCCAGCACAGTAACCCCAAACATCACGCTGAAGCCTAGAACGACGGTTGAGTCAGTGTGAGCGATGTGCAGAACATCACCAGGTTCAACCATCACGTGGCCCTGGGCGAACCGGATGGGATGTTGGAGTCGAAAGGCTCGTGGTTGTATGACCATGACGGCTGCTCTGGGGAGACAGTAACAGTTCCAGGGAGGTAACAAAGAGGTGCTTATGCGTCCCCACTAGGGGGCAGCTTGGTGCGCAACCCTTGGGAATATGTACAACATTGCTCACTACCGCACAGGGCATGGAAACCAGAGCCCCCATTTATGGCTTTTTTTACACACGTGCCTTTACGAATTGCACCTATGCGACCAGCCTTTTGGGGACTAGTGATTTAATAAATCTCCTACCATCTCTAACTTCTGTCATTCTATCACTTGCGATATGACAGTTCTTATGACTCCCGATTTTAGAAATCTACGTGTCCACTTGACCGCTAAGCTGAGGGCACTTGTGTAGGCTGTCACTGGGCTCTCGCAGTGTAAGGGTGATGGGCATATCACGTGAGCCACTCTCAAATACAGTGACCTTTGAGGCATGGTGTGAATTCTTTAGAAAACAATGGAATGTGGAACAAAACGAGGTAGTGTTAAGTTGCACTAACATTGTAGAAAGATTATCATTATCGTCTGGCATTTCCAAAAGCGTGTGAGGCCTTGTCTGTGCGCAGAGCTGCACCCGTGTAACCAAAGGTGTTTCCAAAACCCACTCGGCTGGGCTGTGAGGAGCTGCAGTTCCTCTTTCTGGCTGCTGGAGGGCGCTGTGGAGCATGGCTGCTTATCTTCCTCCCCTCTGGCTCCAAGCGGGGCAGGAGCAGCCAGGGAGACAGAAGTTGGAGGGGAGGGAGGGGGGACTCCCCTGGGCTGGAGAGTCCCCAGTCCTCCCACCCAGCACCCACCATTGAGCTCAGCCACCCAACACCCCCCGCCCTGCCTCAGCACCCACTGAGCTCAGCCTGCCAGCACCCACCCCTGCCTGTCCCAGGCAGCCCAACTTCCCCCCCCCACTCCCCCACCACTAAGCTCAGCCATCAGGCAGCCCAGCCCCCACTGAGCTCGGCACCAAGGACCCCCCCTCCCTACCCCAGCACCTAGCCTTGCCCTAGCACCCACTGAGCGCTGGTCTTTGCCCAGGAAGAACTGAGAATTTGATGGGGGCGGAGGTGAGGGATACAGGCAGAGTGCTCGGAGTGGTTAGAGGCCCCAATCTCCTCGTCCCTTTGTTTTGTGTTTTACTGCAGGTCAGGAACAAATCATGTCAAACTAACCTAACAGCTTTCTTTGGCAGAGTAACAAGTCTTATGGATGGCGGGGGTGCGGGGGGGGGAAGCGGTAGATGTGGCATATCTTGACTTTAGTAAGACTTTTGATCATAGGCGCCAACTTCCCCTCTCGACCCCGCCCCTGCACCGCCCTCGCCCCATCCCCATTCCACCCCTTCCCCAAAGTCCCCGCCCCACCCCGCCTTTTCCCACCCCCACCCTGCTCCCTTCCTGCCCCCATTCCACCCCCTTCCCCCAACCAATATTGATATAGCAACTGGAGAAAAACATCCAGGGCCCAGTGTCAGAGCTGTGCGAATGACAGTCGGGAGGGTGCAAAGCCTCCTACCTGCTGATGCTGCTCCCCATGTGGCTGCTGGGCCTGGTGCCCTTCTGGGTTTGATAGTGCTCAGTGGGGCAGGAGTGCCTTGACTTACCCCGTGTGCATTTAGCTGGAGCTGGGGAGCCCTGTATTCATTCTCTGCATTAGATAGCTCATCCCATGCCCACTACAGTAACTCCTCACTTAACATGGTAGTTCTGTTCCTGAAAAATGCGACTTTAAGCGAAAGGATGTTAAGTGAATCCAATTTCCCCATAAGAATTAATGTAAATGAGGGGGTTAGGTTCCAGGGAATTTTTTTTCACCAGACAAAAGACTACACACACACAGTAGAAGTTTTAAACAAACAATTTAATACTGGTACACAGTGATGATGATTGTGAAGCTTGGTTGAGGTGGAGGAGTCAGAGGGTGGGATATTTCCCAGGGAATGCCTTACTGCTAAATGAACTAGCAATTGACTAAGCCCTCAAGGGTTAACTCTCACAACACTCTACAAGGCAGCAGGAAAGGAGGGAGGGGGTATGTGTGAGAGAGAGAGATGCGCATTTCCCCTTTAAAGTAGCAGCCATGTTAGTCTGTATCCGTAAAAAGAACAGGAGTACTTGTGGCACTTTAGAGACTAACAAATTTATTTCAGCATAAGCTTTCGTGGGCTGCAGCTCACTTCTTCAGATGCATAGAGTGGAACTCACAGACAGAAGATATTTATACATACAGAGAACATGAAAAGGTGGAAGTACGCATACCAATTGTAAGAGGCCAATCAATTGAGATGAGCTATAAGTAGCAGCAGAAGAAAAAACTTTGAAGTGATAATCGAGATGACCCATAGAAGGTGTGAGGAGAACTTAACATGGGGGGGAAAAAATTCAATTAGTGTAATGACCCAACCATTCCCAGTCTCTGTTTAGGCCTAAGTTAATTGTGTCTAATTTGCATATTAATTCGAGTTCAGCAGTCTCTCTTTGGAGTCTGTTTTTGAAGTTTTTTTTGTTGCAAAACTGACACCTTCAAGTCTGTCACTGAGTGATTAGAGAGGTTGAAGTGTTCTCCCACTGGTTTTTGAATGTTATGATTCCTGATGTCAGATTTGTGTCCATTTATTCTTTAAATGTACATTCCTCTGCCATGTACATTGGCCAAACTGGACAGTCTCTACGCAAAAGAATAAATGGACACAAATCTGACACATGGCAGTGGGGGGAGGGACAGCTGCAATTGCTAGCCTGCTGGGTGGCTGTAGCACAGGGAACTTAGGGGAGCGGGGAGTTGATAGGGGGAGCTGATGGGGGGGCTGCCGGTCCACCCTGGTTCCAAGCCCCCACCAGCTACCTGCAACAGGCTGCTCTTCCTGCAAGCAGTAGACAAAGCAGGCGACGTTAGAAGGGAGCATTGCGCAACTTTAAATGAGCATGTTCCCTAATTGATCAGCAACGTAACAACGGAACGACGTTAACCCGGACGACTTTAAGTGGGGAGTTCTGTATACAGAAGGGAGGCAGGATATTTGGTTCTCCAGGCTCTCAGGCAACCCTACATTCTTCTTTCCACCACTGCAGTCCCCTGGCATAGCCCTTAAGGACACATGCAGATCTGCAGGCAGGACAGCCACTGGGATTCATGTAGCATAAATTGTGCTCTAAAGAACAGCCGCTCTCGCTGCAGAATCCCTTGTGCTGTGGCTCTGTGCAGCCTCATGCTAGGGCAGTTCTCAGATACTGTGTGCCCCTTTGCAGCCATGTGCAACTTGTTGCATTGTCCCATGCTGATTACTGGGGTGTGCCCAAAACTGCCCAGTGCAAAGTATGCCAGCAAAAGGAACGTGGGTGCAGCTGACTGGCTGATGCCTCTGGTAGTCATCCCTTCTCTTCCTGCTCTACCTTAGAACAACTCTGCAGCTGTTCCTGGCCACAGAGATGAACAGCCCCAGTCTGCTTTTCTTTGAAGTGGGAAGATATTGGTTGGGGAAACCTTGTGCCACGCATTAAATCCAAAGGCCCTCGGCCTGCCTGTGCCCAGCGGAGAGGCATGTTAGGGGAAGTACTTGACTTCGGCAGCAATCGTGGGAAAGCCCTTCTTGAGTAGAATCATACCTGTCATCTGGATGTCCAGGCTGCTTCCAGTCTATTCTGCTCTTCACTTCCCGGCTGATGTTGCAGTCGCTGCCTGCGTTTGCGCATGGCATTGTGATGCTTTTTACAAAGTGCTGAGGAACCGCATACTGAGAACATGTACAGGAGTGGGGCTTTGTGTCTGAAGTGCATTTGGGAAAGCAAGTGCCTCATCTTAATTTGGTTTGAATTAAACCAAAGATTGCAAGCTAATCACTTCCGAGTGTTTGTTTTTCTGCAGTGACTGTAATGATCATCCTGCATACTGTCCAGTAGCAGCTTCCAAGGCTGCAGCATCAGTACCAAGCTAGGAGAGTGGGTCGGCCACATGTAGAAGTGATTTTCTCTCATTTCGTTTTGTGGAGCACCACTTTGCTGTATGAGCTGCATTATTAACCCGCTGTAGAGCAGTTACCAAACTGTAACAAATTTTTGTTACCAATTTATTTTTTGCAACAGAGGGTCCTGTGGCACCTTTAAGACTAACAGAAGTATTGGGAGCATAAGCTTTCGTGGGTAAGAACCTCACTTCTTCAGATGCCAAATTTATTTTTTGTGTCAGGTAATTAGGCTAACACCGCAAAATTGTTAAAAAAAATGAAAAAAACCACCCCCATATAACTAAATTTTAAAGCTTTATTAATAAAATAATAAAACAACAACAAAAAGTGTTAAAAACGCTCCCACATCACTCAAAACCCCCCCAAAACATTAATGTCCTAAGCCACTTTTATACCTACACATGTACGTTTAAACTGGCCACGTTTATATGTAACGTTTAAAAAAAAAAAGGTAAATGAAAAATTATTTCGTATACAGCTTGTTTAAAATTTTTAACTTGCTTTTGCTTTTAAAAGGGCCGGTTTTTTACACCCTGGGGTTTTCTGTGGCGTTTTTTTTTAAATTTTAGTTTAGGCCGGCTGCCTGTGGCTTTTTTAGCGTTCTCAAACCACGCCGGCTTTAGGGTTGCAAAGGCAAACTGTTAAATTTTACTAAACAGCTAAGCTTTGCAAATGTAATTTTAGTTTTGTAACTTGTGTTGTCTTTGGTTTGCCTTTGTTTATATTTTTTTACAGCCAGCTGGGGCTAAAAGCAGGGTTTTTTTGTACTTGGCATGGTTTGTGTTAATTTTTAACCTTAAACGCAAGGCAGCTCTCTCTTTATCTCTGGGCCAAGCTAAATATTAAATTTCTGTTAGTTTTTTTTTTTTTACTTTCACACCCCCCTCTTTTGTGATTTTAGCACAACTAACATTTTTAAACCTTTTTTTGCATTAAGCCTTGGATGGCAGATTTTACATTAAATACTTTAATTTAAGGGGTTGTTGATTGGAGGCAATGACAATGCATGATTAGCGTGGACATGAAAGGTATTACTATTACGTTTTTTACAACAACAATAACATATAATTATAGACTAAATAAAATAAAAGCAGTAATAATATGATGGGGTTGTTGTACAATTTTAGTTACAAAGCACAATATATTAAACTTAGTACATAAAGTAGACACTTTATAAGTTGTATGAAAGGCATACTTTTTAACTTGATATATATTTTGAAGCATGTGAATTTGCCCTTGTACTTTAGAGATTTTTTGAACCTTTGGTAACAATGAAAGCAAATTTTGAAATTGATTAGGTACTAAACTAGTTTAATTAAAGGGTATTTGAAATTTAAGGGCTACTTGTAAAATTTTATTTGCAGGCCAGTAAGTAATATGACTGCCTGCAGCAGTAGTGAGATTAAAAAGTATATTTTGCAACGTGGTGGTTTTAACATGCACACAGCTATTATTAGCTTGAAAAAGTAGGTGTTTTGTTAGGGTAGTTTTTTGTTTTGTTTTTTTTTAGCAAACGTTGTTATGAACAGTGACAACTTTTTTTTGGCTTTAGTTTACGTATACACTGAAGCTGTGGGGGTTTTAACGGCCAAAATGTTTATTGACTTTTTATTTTTATTTATATGTTGGGTGTTATTTTAGGAGCACTAACAACAAATTAGCTAGGCATTACCAGGTGGTTTAATTTTTTAGATATTACGGTGAATAATTTAGTTTTATATGCATTCTCCCCATGGACCCGGCAGGATTTGGTGTGTGGGAGCCCGCACCTCTTTCACCGGTCCGTATGCTTGGGAGGAGCACTGCGAGTATATACAACTTGATTTTGAAAATTTTTAAGTCTGTTTTTATGGTCACAAATTAGATGGCATTTTTGAAGAATTTGTAAGGGCAGTAGGCTATGCCTTATGCTTGAGATTACTTTGAATGGCAATTAGCTGGTTATTTAGGAAATTTTGAATTTTTGAACATGCCAAATTTTACTGCAATACTTTTTTAGCCTTAGTGATATTTAATACCATCTCTGTCCACAAATTTTGGTTATTGAACTAAGGGCAGGAATAACAATGGAGAGAGGTAAATGGCAGGGTCTCCCAAGGATCTGTACGAGGACCTGTGCTGTTCAATATATTCATAAAGGAACTGGAAAAGGGGGTAAACAATGAGGTGAGTAATTTTGTATTGTCTTCATAGTCAACTTTGGACTTAACTATCTTGGCAAAATTTGAAGAGTTACAAATGGATCTTACGGAACTGGGTGACAAAATTGCATTTATCAACATTGAATTTCATTTGCTAAGTAATGCACATCGTAAAACATAATCCCAACTATACATATAAAATGATTAGGTCCAAACTAGCTGTTACCAGTAAAGAAAGAGATCTTGGAGTCATCATGGATAGTTGTCTGACAACATCTGCTCATTGTGCAGAGGCAGTCAAAAAAGCTAACAGCATGCTAGGAACCATTAGGAAAGGGATAGATAAGACAGAAAATATCAAAATGCCACTATATAAATCCAAGGTACACCCATACCTTGAATACTGGGTGCAGTTCTTGTAACTCCATCTCAAAAAAAGATATATTAGAATTGGAAAAGGTGCAAAGAAGGGCAACAAAAATGATTAGGGGTATGGAACAGCTTCCCTATGAGGAGAGATTAAAAGGACTAGGACTGTTCGGCTTAGAAAAGAGATACTAAGGTGGGATATGATAGAGGTCTATAAAATCATGATTGGTGTGGGCAGAGTGAATAGGGAAGTATTTACCTCAGAACACACGAACCAGGGGTCACGCAATGAAATTAGCAGGCAGCAGGTTTAAAACAAACAAAAGGAAGTATTTCTTCACACAAGGCACAGTCAACCTGTGGAACTCGTTGCCAGGGGATGTTGTGAAGGCCAAAACTATAACTGGGTTCAAAAAAGAATTAGATAAGTTCATGGAGGTTAGGTCCAGCAATGGCTACAGGGCAAGATGATCAGGGATTTAACCCCATGCTCTTAGTGTCTCTAAACCTCTGACTGCTAGAAGCTGGGACTGAACAACAGAGGATGGGTCACTCAAAATTGCCCTGTTCTGTTCATTCCCTCTGAAGCATCTGGCAGCAGCTGCTGTCTGAAGACAGAATACTGGTTTAGATGGACAATTAGTCTGACCCAGTATGGCCGTTCTTACGGTCTTAGGTTCATCTAAGGATGTTGCTGCTGCAGCCACAGGGCTCTTTGTCCAGGATATCAGTGCTCTCTGCGCCCCGTGAGAGACAGCTGGTCTGTATGCACTCCCATGTTTTGGTGTTTAACGTTTATCTCTGTATTATTCTTACATAAGGAACCGAATGGATCCCTTCCCCCTCACAAATGCAACTCCTGCGGGCTTTTAGAGAGAGATAGATGTAACTAAAGGGAGGTGGGGACTTAGGTATTATCTTTATTCCATGTTTGTACTGTTGTATTAAACAACACTGACAACATGCAATGGCTATTTTCTGTGCGTTTATTTCACTAAAGGCGGGATAATATGCACGTTGGATTTTTGTAACATTATCAAGGGGTTTTGACTCAATGCCCATGTTAATAATTGTCCTGTGAAGACTTCCATAGGGCTGCAGGAATGGTATGAGTGTGAGAATAATGGAAGTGCCATCACTGAGCACTGCAGATTTGTGTATTTAGGAAGAAGGGAGATCCCACTCACATACCCCGGAATAGGATCTACAGGGAACAGCTTGCACTGTAGAGACCCTCTCGCTGCGGCTGCTGTGGGAGCTCTCTGGCCACCAAGCTCCCCTGGGAGCCAAGCACCTGCTCAGTACTTTGAGGGAGTTATCTGAAAAAATCAAAATGGCGTACAGTTTGGCCCTCTGAGTGCTACCCAATAGCACATACAAAACAACTTCTCCTGCTGAGGCATCTGACGCACTGTGCAACATCATTAAAATCACCACGCACTCCGCATGGCTACACCTGTCCTGCTGCACGTCTGCTTTTCAAACATGGGGAGAGGGTGGGGTTAACTGAGCATGGGGAGTGGGTGGGGTTAATGAAGGCTCTCGTTAGCCCTCGGAGGTATGGAACACCGGCCTTTACACACCTACGTGCTGAGTGGAGCTTCCAAAGGTGGCGTGTTTGAAAAGGTGTTTGAAACTTGGGCCTGCAGATCCACACGCCCCACTTCACTGACACGTTAATTGCAGCCCCACCCGACTCAGCAGGGAGAAGGATTTGCTGTGATGATCTCAGAGCCGTGCGCAGCTCTCTGTTATGTGAGCGCTTTCCTCACGCACTGGGGGACCTTATTTTAGAAACTATTTTACATGAAAATTCACATAATAAGGAATTTAACAAGGACTTACGCTCATTCTTCCTCTTCCTCCTTTGCTTGAGAGGCCCTACATCCTGCAGGGGCTGCACCCCATGAGTTTTGGGGGTCCTTAGCATGCTATCCCCTCTGAGGCGAGGTTCGGACGTGCGGCATTCTGGTGCCATTAATGTTCTCTCTCTCGACAGGACTCCGAATCACTGGACAGGTGCATACAGAGTACCTTATCCGTGCTCTACCCTCCGTTTGAGGCCACAGCAGCCACGGTTCTGTGCCAGGTTTTTGACGTGGTGGAGAAGACGTACCGCGGGGATGGACTGCGCTACCTCATAGATTTCCTGATTCCAGCAAAGCACATCTTGCAGTGCATTCAGCAGGATGCCTGTGTAAGTATCGTTCTCTCCCAGACTCCTGTATATAGCTCCCCAGGAGACTTTTCTTGTAGCAAAACCAACGAGGAGTCCTTGTGGCACCTTAGAGACTAACAAATGTATTTGGGCATAAGCTTTCGTGGGCTAGAACCCACTTCATCAGATGCATGAAGTGGAAAATACAGGAGCAGGTATAAATACATGAAAAGATGGGAGTTGCCTTACCAAGTGTGAGGTCAGTCTAACGAGACAATTCACTTAACAGCAGGATACCAAGGGAGGAAAGGTAACTTTTGAAGACTAAAAAGAATAAGTGGACACAAATCTGACATCAGGAATCATAACATTCAAAAACCAGAAGGAGAACACTTCAGTCTCTCTGGTCACTCAATAACAGACCTAAAAGTGGCAATTCTTCAACAACAAAACGTCAAAAACAGACTCCAACGTGAAACTGCAGAACTGGAATTAATTTGCAAACTGGACACCATCAGATTAGGCCTGAATAAAGACTGGGAGTGGTTGGGTCATTACAAAACCTAAACCTATTTTCCCTAATACTAATTTCCCCCTACTGTTACTCACATCTTCTTGTCAACTGTCTGAAACGGGCCACTCTCATTACCACTTCAAAAGTTATCTTTCCTCCCATGGTATCCTGCTGTTAAGTGAATTGTCTCGTTAGACCAGTGGGTCTCAAACTTTTGTACTGGTGACTCCTTTCACGCAGCAAGCCTCTGAGTGCGACCCCCCCCACCCTTATAAATTAAAAACATTTTTAACACCATTATAAATGCTGGATGCAACGCGGGGTTTCAGGTGGAGGCGGACAGCTCGCGACCCCCCATATAATAATCTCCCAATCCCCTCAGGGGTCCCGACCCCCAGTTTGAGAACCCCTGCATTAGACTGACCTCACACTTGGTAAGGCAACTCCCATCCTTTCATGTATATATACCTGCACCTGTATTTTCCACTCCGTGCATCTGATGAAGTGGGTTCTAGCCCACGAAGGCTTATGCCCAAATACATTTGTTAGTGTCTAAGGTGCCACAAGGACTCCTCGTTGTTTTTGCTGATACAGACTAACACGGCTACCACTCTGAAATCTGTCACCATGCAAGACACTGTTTTCTTGTAGCGTTAGTCCGTAAAAGTGCTGGCAAAAAGTATCAATGTATTTCTTTATGTTTATAGTTAGTTTATAGTATGTGGACAGGCAGATCGACAAGAAATGGTTGAGGATTAGTTATTGAAACCTACATTCCAGAAATCAGAAGTGGGCTGGTGCCTTTGTGTAGAGCATAAACAGAGGCCCCGAATGAAAGGACTGAAGGGAGTGTCAGCTGAGTCTCTTTCTGAACCTTTACCGAGGTAGACCTGACTGGAATATGGTAGTTTCTATCCCCTAGAGTCTCCTCAGTGATACGGAGTTGGAGGCCAGATTCTGCTGCTGGCAGGAGAACACTCTGGATGAAACGTTGCCAGTCGGTGTTTTGCCCAGAACTCCCACTCCTTGTTAATGGTTGCTGGACTGTTCCCAGACTCAGTAGCCTCGAGGAGTCACATTACATTGCTGCTAGTATGATGCTGAGATTAGCATTTGCCAGCGCTAAGCCTTCAAAAATCATGAGTCAGGCCCTCCAAAGTTATTGCATTGGCTTAAAAATCATATGATCTTTAAAAAAAATAACACACAGGGTTTTTTTCTTTGTCTTCTGGATTCTGAGCCTTTAGGGTGCACTTGGGTCACATTTTCAAGGTTTTCTCTGCCACCAGGAGTGCTAGAAACTTCTTATTGAAGAAATGAAAGCTGAGATTCTTGCGTGATCACTTGCCTCCAGGAGTTGGGGATTTAAGAAAAACAACAAATATCATGAGAATTGCGATGAAGGCTGGGGCAGGTTGGGCTGCAGTTCCCCTCCCAGTCAGAGGGAGGGATTGGCTAACTCTTGGTGATTTCAGCCAGTCATTCTTTGAGAACAAGGCCTGCTGGGATATGTAGTCCACCTGGTAGCTCTATTCAGACCCTAGAGCCTGGCAGAGCATGTTGGGAAATAAGGGGAGATTATGAGAGTTCCCCAGGGCGAGCGAGACGCCTTGTGGCAGCCCCCTGGGACTTGCTGCTCTGCAGTGCCTGTGGGGCAGCCCCCCTGAACAAATGCCTGGCACTGCCGCCTTAGCAAGTCCACGGCGAAGGAAGGGACTTCGGCTCCTGCTGCAGGCAGCTTCTCCCCTCCAACTGGCTGCCTTCCTGCTTCCCGCCTGCTGGGGGAGAACAGCCAGTCCGGGCTGCCGGCGCTCCCGCCCCTCCGGTGCCAAGGAGTGTTGGGCAGGCAAGTGGGAGGGCTGAGAGGAGACTGGGAGAAGCAGAGCCAGCCGCATAGCTCTGGGGCAGGTTTTTTGCCCTCCTCCCCCCGCCCTCCCACCGACAGTGGGTTGGCGCCTTCCTCCCTCCTCCTCTCTGTGCTGCACCCTGGGAAGGGGCAGAAGAGGAGCCCTGCTGGAGCTGCTCCCCTTCCCCCGGCCTGGGAGTGGGGAGTGCCCCGGGGCTGCTCTCTCAGGCCTGGAGGTGCAGTCTGCACCGGGCAGAGCCTCCACAGCTGCAGGAGGAGCAGGGGTGGCGCTGTCAGCCAGGGGCAGATTGACTGACTGGGGCTGGGGGTGCGTAAGGAATGGAGGTCGGTGTGCAGGGGACACAGGCACATCATGCTGTATACAAGAGCTGGCCTGGCCAAACCAATTGTCACACACAGGGGGTTGGTGGGGGGTAGTCAAATATCAGGAGACAGACCAAAAATCCATGATTAATTCCCAGCTCAGAACCACTTGGTAGCAACTGGATGGTATTTTCCCAGAGCCTGTTAGGTGGCTGACTACTACCCCTCCTGCTAGAAGCCCTGCTGTGCTCCCTCCATCAGCTCTCCTTGTACCTGCACCTCCTTCAGCCAGCCTGCTGCTGTGGCCTCCTACCGTGGGCCAAGATATTTTGGCCCCCATCTGCCAAGTGTAGACCCTCAAATAGTGGCAGATAATTCCAGATAATAGTGCAATATTCCAGCAGGGTTTAACCCCGGTTCCTGAAATGATGCCCCGTTGCCCATACTTGTCAGAAATGGGTCATTCTCCTAATGTAACTGGGTTAGAGACACTCCAGAAACCCTGTTTAAAAAAACAGAGAACCTACATTCTACAGAAGAAAACGAAAACCTTAAGCAGGCCCCATATTGACCACTTCAGCATTGCTTTGCTAGCACAGGCTTGAATTTTCTTCATTCAGATCCCTCTGTAAAACACATCTCACTCCTGAATCCTTTCGGTGGTAGCCCACAAAGTATATAGAGAAGGGAAGCCTATAGCAAAGGGAAAAAGGCAGCTTGCCGTCTCAACCTGCACGCGGGTATCTTGTGTACTGAGGTCTACGTCTAGTGTAGATTGTGAGCACCTTAAGGCAGGCAAACATCACCAATGCTTGCACAGCCCATGTTTCATTGCAGGTAGTTGGTAAATAACACCTGGCCACTTGCGCTAGTGAGTAAAAGACTCTGCCTGCAGCCTTTGAAAACTGTTCATGTTAGTACTGTACAGTAAATCATCTGCAAATTTGCAATAAGTAAGCCGTTGTCTGGTTGCATTGGCTTAGGTACATACATTGTCTTGGTTGCTAGAGAAGTTCAGAATGTTTGGAATTCCTTTCTCATTCAGTTCCCTCTGCCCCAGTAAGTCACAGCGGAGAGAGAGGTGGGGTCTTCTGGCTTGAGCATTGCTCTAGGATGTGGGAATTCTTCTGTGTTCTAAACCCAGCTTCTCTGTGCCCTTGGCCAGGTCACTTCACATCTTTGTGCCTCATTTCCCCCATCTTTAAAACAGGGATAATAATTGTGCACGAGGCCACCTTGCAACATGTTAATTTCTTATGCTTAACAATCTGTTCTGCCTTGTATGTAGCTATGACACTCTGATTACCTTTCCCAGACCTGAAGAAGAGCTCTGTGTGGCTTGAAAGCTCGTCTCTTTCTCCAATAAAAGATATGACCTTCCCCACCTTGTCTCTCTCATATCCTAGGACCAACACAGTACAGCAACACTGCAAACTGTGATAGGGAGCCAGTCATCTTTTCTGTCACAAAGACTGTGGTGACCTCTTTCTATCACTGGTGCTGAAATGCTTTTCTCCTCCCCATAGGTTCAGTACAGCGGATTGCTGTTCCACCATGAAGGTTGGCCTCTCTGTGTCCATGAGAAGATTGTAGTCCAGCTGGCCTCCATAGACTGGCGAGCCTTAAAGCCTGGTGACTTCTACCTGCAGGTGGTGCCCTACCTAAAGAAGTTGCCACGAATAGTACTGAAATGTCTGGCAAACGACAAACATAATGTTGAGGAAGTTGTGGTCCCAGAGGTCTCCTACACCTCTATTTTTTCCGTGGAATGGTTGGAGTCCATCAATGGAGAGCGGATGGGTACAGCGCTGGAAAATTGTTTACTAGCCTCTGATGATAAAATATTCCGGGTTCCCTGGGTTAAAGTCGTCAATCCTGAATTTATTGATAAACCAAAAATAATTGAAAATACTATCACAGCTCTCAAAATGGCTAAAGAATCTTCAAATTTGTGCTTCCCAATGGAGCATCCCAAATGCAACTCACCTGCTCCTGGACGTCCAGCTTTGCAGGAGCAAGAAGTGATGCAGGACAATTTGGTCATTAGCAGGACTGCTCAGGAATCTGCTGACACCGTTGCCAATGGTGTGAGTCCTGTGCCCCTGGAGGACTCTGAAAGCGACCCTGAAGGAGAGTACGTAGAGCTCACGGAAGTTTCATTTTCAAGATTTGGGCCACAAGTGGGCTCCTTAACCCAATCGATCGCCTTAAATTCTAGAACTCAGCCCAGACGAAGAGTGCATGTCTCTAAAGACAAACACAGGCGTATTGTCCTTCGGGACAGTGGCACGTACTCCAAGAACTTGGTTTGTTCAGCACTTACACAAAAGCAGCATGGTCAGACGGACACACCGAGGGCCTCTTATTCTGGGGCTCATGAAAATGGAATTCATTTGGAAAACAACAAAACGATGCGACATGGTGAAGTGTTACCAAAAAGTCAGCTGGAATCAAATGATCCTGGCAGTGTGGGGAATTCAGACTCCAACTTTCACCCAGCTGCATCTCCAGCCAGCAGTGCGGAGAGTTCATCCTCCGTGGGGCAAGGGGCACACAGTGAGCACACGATAGACTGGAGATATGCAATGTGCAGTTACAATGATGTTTGTGCTGGAGACAGTGCTGAATGCAAGGAACAATTAATAGAGACTCCTGGAAAAACGGAAGCTGAAAGCGATGTCCGTGGGGCAGAAACTGGCAAAGACACCACAGAGCCGAGCCCAGAAGCACTTCCATTTAATGCTGCTGCTAGGGAGGGAATGCAAAACCAATTGAGAGCCCATGAGCTCAGTGACAGCACCCAGGTGTATTTTGCTCCTGTTTCTGTCACAGAACATTCCACAGCACACTGCAGACTTGAGGAAGACTCTGGCCTTCAGATTACATCTGAATCCTCAGGTCTGACAGAACAATGCTTCCGTTCATCAGTGGATGTGCCAGATAGAATTGTAGAACACAATCACTGCAGTAATCCGCTAGCAGAACATAGTCCTCCGTTAAGTCAGCCCGCAAACCGAGGACAAGCAGACCAGTTAGGAGAAGTAGGCAGTGGAGTTAGTGTTGAGGAAGTCTGCAAAGAGACTGACGAACCAACATTCACTGGGAACGAGAAGCAGCCTAGCCATACATACTCCTCTGCTGTTGACAGGGGGATGGATGGATACTTGCCACAGGACAAAGGACAGGAGGTCAGGGGCTGTACACAACAGAAAGTAGAAGAAGCCAAACTACTCCAAACCTCTGGGCTAATAGAGATCAGACAGACAGCAAACCGGCTAGATAACAATGGCACAATGGTAGGTGTACATACAGAGAGCTCCTGCCAAATTGAAACCAAAAGGGATGGAGAGAAATGTGAGGAGAAACAAAGCTGTGTGGAAATCCAGTGTCACAAAAGTGTAGCGAACTCTGTGCTATTGCAAACCCCAAGGGAAGGGGTTGGCCTGGAACGTGTGGCAGGACGGGATTTGCAAGGGGGGCCGGAGAACAAACAAGCTGTTCCTGAACAAGAGGGGTCATGCGGAAGGACCATCCCAAAGGCTGGGAATGAGTCGGCAGCCTTGGAAACTCTAGACATGCTGAAACCCAAAGCAGAGGAACTGGAGGCCACACTGCCATCTTCTCCACCTACTGATGGGGAGAACACTAAGAGGCCAATGCAGCTGGCTGAATGGAGCAGCAATACAAAACCCACCCCTTCCAAGCAGGAAGCAGCTTCTCAGGATTCACCTTCTAAAGGTAAGCATCTATCCTCTGTATTTGAGACACACACACATACGGAGAGAAGGGCCCAGACAGCCTACCCCTGACAGGCAGCTGCCTCCTGGAGGAAAAAATTTGGCAAATGTTAAACACTAATTATATTTGTGCATTTAGAGGAGCCTATGGCTGAGAGAGAATTCTGGAAGCATTTATCTTGGCACTATGAATGTATACCGGCAGGAGAGGTATTCTCACCCAGAATCACTATGGCCTGGGCTTGTCATCCTACATTCAAGTGGATATTTTGTCCAACACAACATTGCCAATCTTTAAAGCCCTTCCGTTGACCAGGTAATCCCCACTTCCCATGGTAATGTGCACTTAATAAATATGCACAATAGAAATGTGTAATAATCATAGAAGATTAGGGTTGGAAGAGACCTCAGGAGGTCATCTAGTCCCACCCCCTGCTCAAAGCAGGACCAACCCCACTAAATCATCCCATCATAATAGAATGTATATTGTTCTGACCCTTTTATAATTGAAGGCCAGATCTGGGAGGTTACCTGGGGCAGAAGGCTACAGCAGAAAAAGGCCACAGGAAAACAGAGAGGCTTTTTAATGTGACCTGAACACCAGATTTGGACTCTGGTGAAGCAGTGTAGAAAGCAAACCCTGGTACTGAGGACCCCCACTGAAAACGCCCTCTCTCCAACTCACTTATGATTCAACTAGCAGGCTGTTAGCCTGAGTGGCCTGGCTAATCGCAACGTTTCACATGGGGAAATGAAGGCACAGTGAGGTTAAGTGGCTTGACCCAAGTCACACAGTGTTTCAGTGGCTGAGCTGGGATCAGACCCCAGATCACCTGACTTCCAGGCTTGTGCATTAATGAAATCACCATCCTTCCCACAGAGGAAATTGGGCACACAGTTAAAATTTCAGGTTCCTGCACAAGGTTATATGGATGTAGTGTCTATTCAGACAGTGCAATGCTAGAGTCATAGTGTCTCGAGAGTTAGCAGAGCTACAGACCTAACCGTGCAGTTCAAATCTTCCAGAACATTGCATGGGCACAGGACACTCCAGTTAGACATCTCTAAGTCAGGGGAAAATTAGCAGGGGCTGGAATAGTAGAATGAGAGGACAGTTGAAAGGCTATGGGAAACAGACCGTGAAACTGCATTAGCTAGAGCTTGCCTGACCAAATCTAAAGAAACAGATCTTGTGGGGTCTCAGTAGACAGATGGGAGCTTCCATACAGTGCCTGTACTGTAGACACAAAATCCCCACCTTCCTTTTGTTGCACTACAGCCATAACTGAGCTGTGGGATCCGGTTACAAGCATAGTTGTTGTTACCTGACTGTTACGTGTCCAAAAGTTGCAGTATAGTCCGGGCCTAATTACGTCCCTGTAATTGGGCTAACGTCCTATCCTGTGTCTCTTGGACTGGCCATGTCTACATTGCAATCGGGAGGGGTGATTGCAGCATGTGTAGACGTAGCTAGATCAAAGTTAGCTCTAGTAACAATAGCAGTGAAGCCGTGGCAGCGGGGGTGGATGCCAGGGGGCTAGCCCTGCCCTCTTAGGACCCTGGGTATATCTACCGGTGCTGCAGTCACACCTCCTGATTGCGGTGTAGACATACCCACAGCGAGGGCGTGTCTACACTAAAGCATCAGGACACACTGTGACGGAACCGGGTTTCCTGGCAGTTATAGGTGTAGAGAAGATTGGGCCTCAGTGTTCGTGAAAGTGACGTATTGGCAGCCGGGGAAACCAACTTGCTCTACCTGTTGTTCTGGTTCATTGTGGGTGAGTTCCCCCTGACAGTGCTACCCCACTAATGAACATCGGTCCTGACCAGACACACCCACACAAAGAATAGGAGTTCACTTCCATGCCCAGTGTGTAGGCTTTTCAGTGGTGGATGCTAGTACTTAACAACTGTGATGTCCCCTTAGAATGAGACACTCTCCACATGGGCTACAAAGCAGCCATTGGATGGTAACTGGTTTTAGTCATCGCTGTCCTGTGCCAGATTTTGCTTGATGACCCAGAGGTGAAAGGCCCATGGCTGGAAGTCAGAAAACCTGGGCATTCAGGTTGCCACACACTTTTTTAATGACCCCAATGTCTCTTCGCCTCAATGTTTCCGTCTGAGGAGTCCAAAAATAACTGATTCCAGTTGAGGTTATGAGATAATGAAAGTGAGAGATGCTGGCTGCTCTCCAGTTCACGTGCAATGTCTAATCACTGCAGTAGTGGAACTTAGTGACATAATACTTAGAGGGAAAGCAAAGGGCCTTTCTATTTCAAAAATACATTAGGTTTTAAAGGACATGACAGTGGAGATATTGCAGAAATAGGTGAGTCCCGGCCTGGATGTTGCTATTCTGAGCCGTGGCCCTTCAGTTGAAAGGTCTTGTGTTAAAAATACTTTACTCAAAATATGAGTTAAGGGGTAGGGAAAACCAAAATGTTGTTTCAAAGCTGGGGGTACTTGGCTTTTAAAAATACTCAGAGTGTTTCCTTACCACTGGCACTACAATAAATTAAAGTGCAAAAGGGGATAATGTACCTCGCAGAGATGTGGGAAGCTTAGTTCGGTCGATAACATTTGTGAGGGCTTTGAGATCCTTGGATGGCAGGTGCTTGTTTAATTCATTATGATTCATCTCGCCATTTCTAACCCAAACAACGACTAAGCCCTCGTCTGCACCTAAAACTTAGGTCAACCTATGTACATCACTTCGGATTTGAAAAATTCATCCCACCGAGAGATGTTGTTAAGCCGACCTGAGCCCCAGTATAGACACTGCTAGGCTGACCGAAGAATTCTTCCATCAACTAGCTATTTTCTGTCAAGGGGGTGAATTTACTACAGAACAGAAGAACCTCTTCCCTCACTGTAGTAAGTGTCTACACTGCAGTGGTGCCACTGTAGTGCTTGTAGTGTAGACATAACCTTAGATACACAATTCCAAAGTGAACTAGACACAATATTTGCTATCCTTTTAGTATTCATTTCCAGCCGCGTTCCCTGCCAGCTGTTCTGTCTGTAAGTTCTAAGAGTTACAGAGTGAAATTCTTGATTGTTCAGTTCATAGACTCGTAGAACTGTAGGATTAGAAGGGACTGCAGGGGTCATCTAGTCTTACCCCCTGCCAGTTCACGTTATAGTTGAGGTTGTAAAACTGTTGCCATTATAATCCCATATGTTATCCCACCCCTGACTTCCCGAGACAGTCCCACATTGAGCTGAAACATACTTTGCTTGATCTCTGCCCAAAAGTGAACTGTCTTTGGAAAGTCTAAGCAAAGCCCCTTCTGCTGTGTCTGAGTTGGGAGAGCAAACCGGCGCTGCTCCCACTTACAGACATTCCGGCTGCCATTTCCCCTGCACTGATAACAGAAAGACAAGTCAGGGTTGCCGAGGAAGGAGTCCTCATTTGGAAAAAAAAGAGTTGGCTATTAATGAAATAGTTATGTGACTGATAAATCACTTCCGAGCACGCTCAGCAGCGTCTAAGATTTTTTTTACCGCCCCGCCCACTAGTGATGTCATGTTACAGTGCACACTGGGATCAGGCCAGAATCGTGGACTGTGCTGAATTTGAAAGAGCTGAGGCTCTTAGGCTGTCGATGGGCCCAGTGAAATACTTACCTCATGAAGCCCAGGAATTGGCTTCTTTTCACAACCAAGCATTGTGAAGGCGGCACTGCTCCAGCACGGCTAGGCCCCTGCTGCCCAGCTGGCTCTGGCTTCCTGGCCTTCTGGTCTGGGAAGCCCAGTGGCCTGCAGTCCCCTGTAGCTCACTCCCCCTTTTCCTTCTCTCCCCTCTCCCTTCTAGTCTTCTCGTGCGCTTGTTCCTTACAACTGCCTAGGTTCCTCCTTCTTCCTTCTAGTCCCGCCCCCTGGGCAAATGGAAGTCAAAGGCCAGTAGCCCTTTCTTCCTCTGGCATCTCCAGGGGCAACAGTCTCTTCTCTCTCACTTCTCCTCGGGTTCCCCCTTCCAGTCCTCCTGGCATAGTCTCTCCCTTTTAATATCTCTAGGTTCCCCTTTCTTTCCTACCCCCTCCCCACACTGGGAGGCCAGCACGGAGAGCCACAAGGCGTTGAGGAGCGCTAGCCTCTGGCAGCTCCAGCAGCAGCAGCCTGTAGAAGACAGTTGTACCCAGTGTTTTTTCCAGCTATCGTTGTCCAGCCCAGATAGTGGGAATTGGGACATTGAGTGGAACTTCGGGGCGGATGGCTAGTGTGCCAGGGCACTGGATCAGGACTGACTCAGCTGTGAATCACCTGGGTTTGCTTGGGGTCCAGTTAAGTGCTGACCCCCCTGCCGATGGCAGCACAAAGGGTGAGGCCATGAGCATGCACAATTCATTCATATTTTTGAAAAAATGTCTCTGGTAGAATCACTTACTTGCAGCTTTGATCTGTGCTGTGGCGAGAGTGGCTGTACCTCTGAGAGATGCCGTTCCTCATCAGTTCAGTCAGGGCTTCAGTGTTCTGCAAACATATTTGTTCTTGCATTTAATACATTACAAATAGTGATGTAGTCTAGGTGCAGAAGCAGAGGGGGTGTATTCCCTGGTTTGGGTGAGGAGTGATGAATGCTTAGCTCAGAGCTGCCCTGCTATCTGTCTCAGTGCTGGAATGATGAGAGTGAGACGTTCCCATGTGCTGAATTCCTTTCAGGCTCTTTCCAGTTCTCTCTTTGTGGTTTGTAGCAGTTACCTTTCCTTGCTGCTCCAGATGGACACAGCTTTGCGAGTTACCCTCCTGGGTGACCATTGTGGCTGTCGCGCCTTCTAGTGTCTAAACACATACAGAGGTTTATGACGCTGGTACTGCTTCTAAGCTTGGTTGATAAATGCAATAGTGTTGATTTAATAGACTTAGATTTCTGTAAGGCATCAGACTTGGTGCCGCACAACATCTTGATTAAAAAACTAGCCCAATCTACAGTTAACATGGCATGCGTTAAATGGATTAAAAACTGGCTAACTGATAGCTCTCAAAATGTAATTGTGAAGTGGAATTATCATTGAATAGGGGTGTTTCCAGTGGGGTCCCACAGGGATTGGTTCTTGGCCCTATGTTATTTAACGTTTTTATCATGAACAGGAAGAAAACATAAAATCATGCATAAACAGGGAAATCTTGAGTAGAAGTAGAAAGGTTATTTTACCTCTGCATTTGGCACTGGTGTGACTGCTGCTGTGTCCAATTCTGGTGTCCACAGTTCAAGAAGGACGTTGATAAATTGAAGAGGGTTCAGAGAAGAGACACAAGAAAGATTAAAGGATTAAAAAGTGATGGACTGAGGGAGCTCAATCTGCTTATTTTAACAAAGAGAAGGTTAAGGGGTTACTTGATTACAGTCTTTAAGTATCTACATGGGGAACAAATATTTAGTAATGGGCCCTTCAGTCTAGCAGAGAAAGGTGAACGTGATCTGATGGCTGGAAATTGAAGCTAGACAAAATCAGACTGGAAAGAGGGTGTAAATTTTTGAGGGTAATTAACCATTGGAACAATTTACAAGGATTGTGGTGGATTCTCCTTCAGTGACAATTTTTAAATCAAGATGGGCTGTTTTTCTAAAAGATCTGCTCCAGGAATTATTTTGGAGAAGTTCTCCGGCCTATGTCATATGGGAGATCAGACTAGATGATCACACTGGTCCACACTGGCTTTGGAATCTATGTATCTATGAAACCCTAATCTCCTGCCTCCCAGTACATGGTCCAAGCACAAGGCATCCTTCCTTTCACTTATCTGGGGTAGGCCAGTTTATCCTGAGGTAGACTCCATCGGAGAATGATGTCATCATAAGATAACCAGCAAACTCTTCAATGTGTCCGTGATCCTCAGGCCTGGAACCCGTCCCTGTGCCTACCTGCTGCCCAGAGTTCTTGTAGGGCACAAACGCAGTGTAAAGCTGGGCAAAGGGAGCTTGCAAGTAGCATGGGATGGGCGTCAACCTATAAACAGCAGCATTCACTCCTCGAGTTCCCAGGGATCCCACTTCAAACCACAGTTGAAGAGATACAGCTTTCTGGGTACAGCTGTTTAACTAAGTAGCTCCAAATGTGTCTCTGTTTGTAAATAAGGTGCATAGTGACGGCAGCTGTTGATGCAGCAGTTTACTCAGTAACGGTTGAAGAGCTTTGGGGTGCCAGACGTCAGTGCGGTCCTGGCAGGTCTCTTGTGTCTGGAGTTTGTTCGCTGACACCTCTGACTGGGGATGTGATTTGCCCCCAGGCTCCTGACACCAGTGGGATTATTCTTATCTTACAGGAACACGGCTGAAAGGGGGAGAAAAGATAAAAGAAGAAATGTGCACAGATTCGTGGGAGCCAGTGGGTCGAGTCTGTTCCCCGGAGGAAGGCTCAGCAGCGGTTATTCACCAGGAACCCCCATCTTATGTGGTACCCAGAAGTTTTCAAACTGCACCCGTCACAGCGAAGGACGTGAACCTCGACGTGCTCATGAGTGGAGTTGCCTGTCTGCCAGGTGAGTAACTGAGCCAGAGGGACGGGCAGGAAGCGTTATGCTGCAGGAGGGCGGATGTAGGTGTGCTGCTGATAGGGATGCATTTTAGACTTCCCCGTGGGGCAGGAGGTCTGTGTGTGCCGTATTCCTTTCACTAGAAACATTTCTGAAATTCGGTCCTCAAATCCCAGGCCAGCTCTTGGAGCTTTCAAGCCGAGTCGGGGACTGGCAGGAAACAGGAACTCACTCTCAAGAAGGACGAGATAATTTGCATCCAGGAATCCTAATGTAACTATAGCTTGTGGCCAAGATGGAGTCCACTCTGCGGGATGGCTGCAGTCAAGGACCGGTGCGCCCCTTCCACCCCAGGGGCACCTGTTCCAACCCCCAACGTGAATACATACACACTGGAACAGTACAGTGAATATAGGAAAGGGAAATACTTATTTACAGAGGGATGGATTTAGAAAAACAGCATGGAGAAGACAAGTGCATGTGCTCAAACACACACAGACACACCCCCTCTAATGGGATGTTAGACACGGGTAGGGGTTATGGGAACACCATGGTTACAGTGAAGAGAGTAAACACAGTTTTATAAGGGGTAGGAACTAACAGAGGAAGTTCAGAAGAAACTTTCCTCTGGGCAGGATGTTTCATTAGTCAGTTGTGGCACTTGCACTTTCCTATGAATTATCCAGTACCAGCCACTGATGGAGACAGACCCCTTGTCTGATCTGGTCAGGTAATTTCTATACTCCTATGCGGGAGTCAGGGGAAAGTTTAATCCAGTTTTTGCGGTTAATAATTCAGAGGACAATAACTGATGCTTCAGAAAAAGGTGAAAACAACCCCTACTGAACCTGACCATTGTAGCATCTTGTCCATAAAGAAAGGATTCCATCCTGATCTCTCCGGCAGTCAGCTGATGCCCTGGAGCATGAGAGTTTTGATGACTTCTCTCTTAACTCACAGAGCTATATATAGTATTAATGAACTCTTTCTATTTTAGCACCATTTTCTGGTCTTGTACTGCCCTGAACAGAACACAATATTACAGGTGCAATAACAGTGCTGCTGATTTATTTAATCTCCCTTTCAGACCTGACTTTAGAAGAACAAAGACCATTTAATGGTCCTGCTCCCTGAAAAGGGGCTAACCCTACTTGTGATTTCCCCTCTGTTTTAAATAATGCCTGCTTGGGGCCCTGGCTCTCATTACCGGACTCCACTGAGAGATTTGCTCCTAGCAGGGCAGATCTGTTTATTTGGGGCCCCTTGTGCCCTCACTGAAATCACTTATTTACTTTGCTCTATTTCTATTCACATTCCCTCCAAGGAGACAGCAGGGGTCAAGTGGGTAAGATACAGAAAAGTGTAATTTTAATATATTTTTTTTAGGATTCTGTGTTTGTTAGGTTTCTTGGGATGTTTTTAATCATGTCATGCCATTTTTACAACTGGAACAAGAGACGTGTGTTCCCAGCTTGTATAGATGAGCAGTCTCCTCAGAACAGTGAGATTGTGGGGTACAAGAGTGCTGGTAACTTGCCCTTGCCTGGAGGCCCCTGCCAGTTTTGTTGACTAGAAGAGTCCAGGTGTGGATCTCTGAGGTGAAATGTAGAACTCTGAAACACACCGGTCGGGGGCAATTGCACTGCCCCCTTGGGTCCTTTGCTGCCTTGTTCTCAGTGCAGAGCCAAGCAATCTCGAGCCAAGCAAGGAGGATTGTTGAAGGCCAATTAACACATCTCGCAGAGTTCCTGGGGTAAAGCTGGATAACCTCTTAAACCCCCTCACAACTTCTGCCACTGGAATTTTTGTCATGAAGGAGAGAGCCACAGCTGCCTTTCAGCTCTCCTTTCCTGGCTGGCAAGATCAGAAGTGTTTGGCTAAAGCAAAGGTCTTTCACCTGCTCCACACATAGAGCCCTGGGGAATTCAGCTTGCTTTAGGTGGGGGAGTCAGCTGCGTTGTGCAGGCTCTCTTTGTTCACACCTTAACCCATTAGCAGCCCCTGCAGAAGGACGCCAAACCTCCTGCAAGGTTAACAGTGTGTGCCCAGCACCCATTGTCCCTTTAGGGCTGCCATAGTGTGATGGGCTCCTCCACAGTGAGGGGAAAGCCATGCTACTGACGCCTCCATCTTGTGCTGGCCCTGGAGTGGGAGCTGCGGGTTCCCTCTCTGTAGATTTGTCCTGAAGAGGAGCCGGCTGCTTTGTGTGCTGGGAGACTGGGCCTGGAGTGTGATTAGGCTGCACACGGTTCTTCAAAGCTCTTTAAATTCCTTCCAGCTGACAGCAATCAGCTGCAAAAGTAATCACGCTGCCTGAGGGCCAAGAGGGCTTTAGACCCTTCAAGCCTGAGTTTTATTACTTTCTGCAGTGCTGAGTGTGGGCCTGAATCGCCGTTTCCAGTAACTGCAACAGATCTGTATTAGAGACCGTGCAAACAGTGAGCGTTGTCTGTGCCTCCCAGTGGCCAGGGCAATGCTTCAGTGGCAGGTCCTGGTCTTCTCCTGGTGGGCGCTGGTGTGTGGTAGAGGTTGTGTGCTCAATTCTGTGGGGGTGGGAAGTGGGGGAAGAGCCTTTGGTCCCAAGAGCAATGCTGTAATTTACAGGGAGAATCACTAAGGGCTGGGGGTGAGCTGGGCTGCCCTGGGGGTAACCTGTGGGGGGATCCTTCGAGGCTCTGACAAATTGCAGATGTTAAAATAAAGTCTCATTTTCAGGCACCAGAGACAAATGTGGACGTGCAGTGGCCATAATCACCACAAGGAACACGATTTGGCTAAACCCCCACTGCAACACCACCGAGCTGGTGCGCCTCCTCCTGTACTTACACAGCATCCCAAGGTTGGTGCCATTTCCAGGCTGGGCAGGGTGTCAGACAGGCAGGACAGGGCAATCTCTACTGGCACCGAGTGGGGAGCTGAATGGAGCTGGCATCCTTTGGCAGCATGAGGAGATGGCCCCAAACAACTCTGAATCTGCACAAGCCACAGATCTGCTGACTGCGTGCTTTGGCCATGCAGCGTGCAGTATACGCTTGCTAAGCAGCAGTGCTATGGGTATCTTGTTCTACGTTTCCAAGCATTGCCATAAATCCAAACCATTTCTCATGCTTCTGCATTAGCTCAGAAAATAGGGCTTAGAAAACATGACATTGACAATTCTGGGGTAGCCCAGCAACTCACGCAACAGCCCCATCACATAGTTCTAGGAAACAACCTTCCTGACAGCCTGTCCTCCAGTGATGAAGGCGGCTGCAGAGGCTGAGGGCTGGTCTACCCTGGGGGGGGGGGGGGAGGATCGATCCAAGATACGCAACTTCAGCTACGCAAATAGCGTAGCTGAAGTCGAAGTATCTTGGATCGAATTACCTGGGGTCCAGACGGCGCGGGATCGATGGCCGCGGCTCCCCCGTCGACTGCGCTACCGCCGCTCGCTCTGGTGGAGTTCCGGAGTCGACGGTGAGCGCGTTCGGGGATCGATATATCGCGTCTTAAAGAGACGCGATATATCGATCCCGGATAAATCGATTGCTACCCGCCGATACGGCGGGTAGTGAAGACGTACCCTGAGCAAGTGTACCTCAGCTGGACGAGTGACGTATTGGCATCACTGATGTGATGCAGTTTGCCAGGAAGGGCTAAACGCATTCAGAATGTATCAGGTTGTCGCGTGCTCTGTAGTTTCCCCCCTACTGCTGCTGCCATGGGCTCCCTGGCTGATGGGGCTTCTTCCAGCTCCTCACAGATAGGATGACCAGATGTCCCGATTTTATAGGGACAGTCCCGATTTTTGGGTCTTTTTCTTATATAGGCTCCTATTATCCCCCACTCCCTGTCTCGATTTTTCACATTTGCTGTCTGGTCACCCTACTCACAGACTCCATTGGGTCTTAGCTCCTGGTCTGCGTTTGGTAATGCTTTGAAAAATACGATTAGTTCCAAGTGTGAGCTTCGTCGTCAGTGCAGCCGAAAGGATGTAAGTGATGCTGCGTGCCAGCCCTCGGGCACAGTCAGTGAGTGCTGGCACTCCCCATGGCTTCCCTCCTCACTACCTGCCTCCAGACAGATGTGATAGTCTGAGGATTTGCTGCTGGGGTCTGGGGAGTGGCGCAGCATGGCTGGAATTACAGTGTCATGGGAGGAGGTGTGGTAGGTGGGGCATCAGGAATTTACTTAGTAGTAAGAGGGAAGAAGAAAGAGCAGTCTAGGCAACCTCAAAGGGAAGATATTGTGGCTAACAAAATGAGGCCAGTTAGTGGCTTCCCTTTACAGCGTTGTAGCGGGTATGCCCAGCACGGTACACCATGTTATCTAACAGCCCCACATGAATAGCCTGTGCTGCACTGTGGCAATGACACACTAATTCGTCTTTCCTTTTCCTCACAGAGCAGAGTGCCGAGCTTTGGGCCTAACCATCCTGGTCGATGCTCGTCGCTGTTCACCGGTTCCTGCCCTTTTTAAGGCTTTCAACTTACTACAGGTGAGCCCGTAGAAGCAGCCCCAGTCCTTTGGCCCCAGGCTCTTTGGTGTGGTTGCTGTGTTCTGGCTTCCAGCTGCCCTGAAATCCATCCGTGCCTGGCTGCTTTCAGGAGGTGGAGCGCGGCCCTGTTTCAGGGGGACCCCCCTGCCTGTACTTCCCAGCCCTCAGGAAAAGCCAGAACCCTGACTTTGTACAGCTGCACTCCTTTCAGCCACTGCTGAGAGCCTTGTCCCCAGGCCCGTAAGTGCTGTCTGCTCAGAATGTGCCGCCACATTTCTGGCGAGTGTCTCTGTTGGCATCAAGATTTTGTTTTCATTCATCAGCTGCATGAAATACTCAGTGGACCGTCACTTTCAAAGATGACTTGGAAGTGAAGCAGAAAGACCAGGGCTGTGGCTGGCGGGACTGTCCCTGAAGGAGGAGGGCGGTGCTTTATGTCTGTGCTGTTGGGAGAAACGCGTACTGCTGTTGATCTGGCAGGGGGGTGAATGATTGGAAGCAGACATGCTGTAACTTAATATGGTTTCAGGTCAAAGGCTTTCATGTCAGTCAGCTGGAAACCAAGTGCATTGTGTTGACATTGATCAGAACTTATTTCCCATCTGTGGTTAGAAATCCAAACAAGATAATGAGTTGTAGCTGCAACTAATCATGGCTAAGCAGGTGCCTCTTTGCACTGGCCTTTTGGCCCCTCGGGGTGTCCACTCAAACAGACTCTGAATGAACCCAGGATGAGATTGTAATGACACTTGTGCATGCAGAGAGGCCAGTTGGCTGGGTGGTGCTTTGCTCTGCCACATCAGAGAGCTAGGGCTGAGTCATGGGTTTCCTCTCTTCCTTCTAAAGCTGGGTGGAGTTGGGAGCTGTGCTCAGGCAGCATGCTTAGCCCCAGGGGCAAGGGAGTATCTTCTGGTGCCGTGCTCTTGCTCCCAGTGCTGCAGGGGTAACATTCACAGCTCCTGGGAAAGGGAGTGTCTTTCATTTCATAGGGCACGGCTACACTTGCAGATGTAGAGCGCTGTGAGTTAAACCAGCCTTCGGAGAGCGCAGTAGGGAAAGCGCTGTAGTCTGTCCACACTGACAGCTGACAGCGCACTGACATGGCCACATTAGCAGCTTTTGCAACGGCCACAGAGAGCGGTGCATTGTGGTAGCTATCCCAGCATGCAAGTGGCTGCAACGTGCTTTTCACCTGGGGGGTGGAGTGTGTTGTGTGTATGTGGGGGGAGACAGAGTGGGCTTTTGGGGGGCTGAGAGCATGTCAGCATGCTGTCTTGTAAGTTCAGACAGCAGCAGACTCACCCCCCCGCCTGTCTCTCTCACTCACAGCATTCAACAGTAATGGTTGCTTTGTCTCGGAGCAGATAAGCAGCCGGCTGTCAAACGGAGCTTTCAAAGGGCATATCCAAAACAATGACAAGAGTGGCCACTTGACCTAAGGGGATTATGGGACGTTTCCAGAGGCCGATCAGAGCACAGTAACGCAACACCTCGTTCACACTGATGCTGGGGCGCTCCAGCGGGGGCGCTGAGGTGGAGTACCAGGAGTGCTCTAGCCGCGGAGTCAGAGCGCTCTACGTGCCTTGCCAGTGTGGACGGGGAGCGAGTTAGTGCGCCCGGGGCTCCTTTAATGCGCTGTAACTCGCAAGTGTAGCCGAGCCCTTAGTGTCGCTCCTTGGTGCCTGGTTCAGGGCTCTGAGGTGCTGCAGAGGCCCTGGGCTCTGTGTGTTATATAGCTGTGTTTCAGATGACAGACTTCCTAGAAATCAGCAATGCTCTTAGGGAGCTGGGGTGATCAGAACATAGGACTAGAAGGGGCCTCCTTCTTGGGTCATTGAGTCCAGTTCCCTGGTATCATAGGTATCCCGTTGTATAATCCGCTTAATACATTTATCAAGCTCCTTCTTCAAACCAGTTGGGTTTCTTCTCCCCACTCCTCCTACTGGGAACAATTTTCCAAGGGTTGTGGTGGAGTCTCCATCACTGACTATTTTTAAGCCAAGATCGGATGTTTTTCTAAATGTTATGCTCTAGGAATTGTTTTGGGGGTTCTCTGGTCTGTGTTATGCAGGAGTTCAGATTAGATGATCAGAATGGTCCCTTCTGATCTTGGAATCTGTGAATTAGAAGATCTCAAAGCACTCTACAAAGGAGGGCAGTATCATTATCCCCATTTTACAGATGGAGAAAGTGAGGCACAGAGAAATTAAAATGACTTTCTTACCCGGCAGGCCAATGGCAGAGCTAGGAATAAAACCCTGTACTCTTGAGTCCTAGGTCAGTATCCTAGCCTCAAGGCCCTATTGCCTAGACTGTAGAGTATAGACTAGAATATATTTTGGTGTTCAAATCCCACTGTATCTCAGGGGATGGATGGTTATATACTCCTGCTTTTGCCAGAAGAAAAGTACTGTCATAGAAGATTAGGGTTGGAAGAGACCTCAGGGGGTCATCTAGTCCAATCCCCTGCTCAAAGCAGGACCAACCCCAACTAAATCATCCCAGCCAGGGCTTTGTGAAGCCAGGCCTTACAAACCTCTAAGGATAGAGATTCCACCACCTCCCTAGGTAACCCATTCCAGTGCTTCACCACCCTCCTAGTGAAATTGTGTTTCCTAATATCCAACCTAGACCTCCCCCACTGCAACTTGAGACCATTGCTCCTTGTTCTGTCATCTGCCACCACTGAGAACAGCTGAGCTCCATCCTCTTTGGAACACCCCTTCAGGTAATTGAAGGCTGCTATCAAATCCCCCCTCACTCTTCTCTTCTGCAGACTAAATAAACCCAGTTCCCTCATTTTCTCCTCATAAGTCATGTGCCCCAGCCTCCTAATCATTTTTGTTCCCCTCTTCTGGACTCTCTCCAAATTGTCCACATCCCTTCTGTAGTGGGGGGCCCAAAACTGGACACAATACTCCAAATGTGGCCTCACCAGTGCCGAATAGAGGGGAATAATCACTTCCCTCGATCTGCTGGCAATGCTCCTACTAATGCAGCCCAATATGCCATTAGCCTTCTTGGCAACAAGGGCACACTCCTGACTCATATCCAGCTTCTTGTCCACTGTAATCCCTAGGTCCTTTTCTACAGAACTGCCACTTAGCCAGTCGGTCCCCAGCCTGTAGCAGTGTATGGGATTCTTCCGTCCTAAGTGCAAGACTCTGAACTTGTCCTTGTTGAACCTCATCAGATTTCCTTTCCATCCAATCTATACTTTTTTAACTTGCTGGGAAGAATACGTTGGAGACCGTATCTAACGATTTGCTAAAGTCAAGGTATATCACGTCCACAGCTTTCCCCATATCCACAGAGCCAGTTATCACATCATAGAAGGCAATCAGGTTGGTCAGGCATGACTTGCCCTTGGTGAATCCATGTTGACTGTTCCCGATCACCTTCCTCTCCTCCAAGTCCTTCAAAATGGATTCCTTGAGGACCTGCTCCATGATTTTGCCAGGGACTGGAGTGAGGCTGACTGGTCTGTAGTTCCCTGGGTTCTCTTTCTTTCCTGGGGCACTATATTTGCCTTTTTCCAATTGTCCGGGACCTCCCCTGATCACCATGAGTTTTCAAAGATAATGGCCAATGGCTCTGCAGTCACATCCGCCAACTCCCTCAGCACCTGGGATGCAGCGCATCCGGCCCCAAGGACTTGTGCACGTCCAGCTTTTCTAAATAGTCCTTCACCTGTTCGTTCACCACTCAGGGCTGCTCACCTCCTCCCCATGCTGTGCTTCCCAGGGCCTTGTCTGAAGACAGAGGCAAAAAAAGCAGCATCGGTCACTGTTGCCTTCCCCATTCCATAAGAGTCACACACTTTCCCTGACCTCCGTGTTGCTAACGTACCTGTAGAAACCCTTCTTGTTACCCTTCACATCCCTTGCTAGCTGCAGCTCCAATTGTGCTTTGGCCTTCCTGATTTCACCCCTGCATGCTCGAGCAATATCTTTATACTCCTCCCTAGTCATCTGTCCAAGTTTCCACTTCTTGTAAGCTTCCTTTTTGTGTTTAAGCTCACCGAAGATTTCACTGTTAAGCCAAGCTGGTCACCTGCCATATTTGCTATTCTTTCTGCACATCGGGATGGTTTGTTCCTGCGCCCTCACTAAGGCTTCTTTAAAATACAGCCAGATCTCCTGGACTCCTTCCCCCCCCTATTAGCCTCCCAGGGGATCCTGCCCATCAGTTCCCTAAGGGAGTCAAAGTCTGCTTTTCTGAAGTCCAGGGTCTGTATTCTGCTGCTCTCCTTTCTTCCTTGTGTCAGGATCCTGACCTCGACCATCTCATGGTCACTGCTGCCCAGGTTGCCACCCACTTCTACTTCCCCTACCAGTTCTTCCCTGTTTGTGAGCAGCAGGTCAAGAGGAGCACGGCCCCTTGTTGGTTCCTCCAGCACTTGTACCAGGAAGTTGTCCCAAACACTCTCCAAAATCTTCCTGGGTTGTCTGTGCACTGCTGTATTGCTCTCCCAGCAGATGTCAGGGTGATTGAAATCCCCCATGAGAACCAGGGCCTGTGATCTGGAAACTTCTGTTAGTTGTCCGAAGAAAGCCTCGTCTACCTCATCCTCCTATTCTGGTTGTCTATAGCAGACGCTCACCACGACATCACCCTTGTTGTTCTCGCCTCTAAACTTAACCCAAAGACTCTCAACAGGCTTTTCTCCAGTTTCATACTGGAGCTCTGAGCAGTCATACTCCTCTCTTACCTACAGTGCAACTCCTCCACCTTTTCTCCCTCACCTGTCCTTCCTGAACAGTTTATACCCATCCTTGACAGTGCTCCAGTCATGTGAGTTATCCCACCAAGTCTCTGTTACTCCAATCACATCATAGTTCCTTGACTGTGCCAGGACTTTCAATTTTTCTTGCTTGTTTCCCAGGCTCCTTGCATTCGTGTACAGGCCGGGCTGGTGCAACCACTAGTTGAACTAGGCGGTTGCCTAGGGCGCCAAGTAGTTGGGGGCGCCAAAAAGCGGTGCCCTGGCTCGGCAGGGCGGAGCCGCCTTCCGGAGGCACCGGAGAGCCAGAGCGTCGGCTTACAGGGGCGGCAAGCCCCAGCCATGGAGGAGCCGGCGTGGCGCAGGGGGTCAGCAGCCCTGCCAAGGCGGCGCCCCCCGCCCCTCCTGCCCAGGCTGCGGCCTGGCACCCCCCCCCGGGGGCTCCTGCAGGCGGCAGCAGATGCATGTGGGGGGGGGCCCCCGGGCGCCCCCCCCCCCCCCGGTTTCCCCCTTGTCGGGCTCTGCGGCTCCTGGGAGTGTGAGCCGCCACCACCGCCGCTGCCCCTCATGGAGCAGGCTCAGGGCCCCGCACCCTGACGGCTCACATGCCCGGGAGCCACAGAGCCCGAGCACAGCGACGGGGGAGCTGGGGGGCGCATGGGGCCGGCGCCCGCATGCATCCGCTGCAGCCTGCAGGAGCCCCCGGGGGGGGATGCCAGGCCGCAGCCTGGGCAGGAGGGGCAGGGGGGCACTGCCACCTTTGCAGGGCTGCTGCCCCCCTGTGCCACACTGGCTCCTCCATGGCTGAGGCTCGCCACCACCGCAAGCCGACGCTCTGGCTCTCCGGAGCCTCTGGAAGGCGGCTGCTCCCTGCCGAGCTGCTGCAGTGGCCCAAGCCCGGCAAAGCCAGTGAGTGGACTCGGGGCAGGGGCCACCGGGGTGGGGTGGGGAGGGCTTGCGGGGGGGCTGTGCACCAGGGCCGGCTTTAGGGCAATTCACCCGATTCCCCCGAATCGGGCTCCGTGCCCCTAAAAGGGCCCCGCAACGTCCCTAAGGACCCTCCGCCGCCGTGCCGCCGAAGGCACTGGCAGCCAATAGAGCTGCCACCAAAGTCCCACCGCTGTCTTCGGCGGCAGCTCTTTCAAATCGGGCCCCGCGGTGCCTAAAGCCGGCCCTGTTGTGCACCCTCCAGGGGAGTTCAGGGGGTAGGGAGGGGGGGAACCTGGTCTGGGGAGCAGCCCCTGGGCACGGCTGGCCCCTGGGCAGGCTGGCCCCTGGGGTCTATAAAGGCTCATTGGGATGTGCCCCTCAATTAACCGATGTGCAAGAAGGGAGAGGGGGGCGCAAGGTGGAAGTTTCGCCTAGGGCGCAAAATATCCTTGCACCGGCCCTGTACAGTACAGGCACCTAAGATAACTAGCCGATTGCCCTACTTTCCCAGTATGAATCAGGAAGCCTCCCCTGTTGCACCCTCCTCCTTGTGTTTCCTCCCGGTATCCCACTTCCCCACTTACCTCAGGGCTTAGATTGCCAACACCCAGCGAACCTAGTTTAAAGCCCTCCTCACTAGGTTAGCAAGCCTGTCTGCGAAGATGCTCTGCCCTCTCTTTGTTAGGTGGATCCCATCTCTTCCTAGCAATCCTTCTTCTTGGAACAACATCCCATGGTAGAAGAGTTCAAAGCCCTCTCTCCGACACCACCTGCACAACCACACATTTACCTCCACAATTCGACGGTCCCTACCTGGACCTTTTCCTTCAACAGGGAGGATGGACGAGAACACGACTTGCGCCTCAAATCCTTTATCCTTCTTCCCAGAGCCACGTAGTCTGCAGTGACCCACTCAAGGTCATTCTTGGCAGTATCATTGGTGCCCATGTGGAGAATTGGGCCGGGGTAGCAGTCCGAGGGTTTGATCAGTCTCGGCAAACATTCCGTCACATCCTGCATTCTAGCTCCAGGCAAGCAGCACACTTCTCGAGTCTCCTGATCTGGACGGCAGATGGAGGAGTCCGTCCCCCGTAGGAGGGAGTCTCTGACCACCCCCACCCGTCTCCTCCTCTTGGGAGTGGTGGTCGTGGAACCCACATCCCTAGGACAATGCATCCCATGCCTTCCAGCCAATGGGGTCTCCTTCTGATCCCTTCCCTCAGATGACTCTTCCAAACTATTCTCCGCTGGAGTACCTGTTGTGACAAAGCTCCGAGCCTGTGTTGGTGGGTCCCGCGCTTCCTGGCAGATACAGTGGCCTCAGAAGCTCCCTAAGGCCCTCAATATGACCTCCCTTTCCCAGTATGGCGGCAAAGGTTACAGCTTATTGAGCTACTTTCATCACAGGCCAGTCTGGGAGGTGGGAAGGTGGAACACCCACAGTCTCTGTTGCTCCTTAGAGCTCCATTTTGGTCTCCTGCCTGTACCGAAGTCTGTTTCCCTTCTCCAAGGTATCTCTGTAGATCATGGGGGAGGGGAAGGGGAGAACCCGGGCCCGCCCTTTACTCCGGGTTCCAGCCCAGTGACCCTAATGATAGCAGCCGTTGGCGGCTTCCCTCCTCCAATGACGCTGCTTTGATTCCCTGGGCCACTTCCCCGTGGTCCCCTTTTCCAAGCTTCACCCTTACCTCAGGGTTCAGTAATGCTTCCTCTCCTCCGGCTCCTTCCACCTGGGCTCCTCTCGAGAGAGGCCTGGAAAGGAGAGCTTTTAAAGCAGTATAAGTGGGACCTTAATTGGTTCCAGCTGTCTCTATTAACCTAACAGCCTTAACTGATCCTTTGTCAGTTAATTGAGGTCAGGTGCTGGCATTAGCCTAACGACCTTAGCTGGTTAAATTGGCATCAGGTGGCTTGATTGGCCTGGAGTAGCCCTTGTTTGGCTATCCAGGGAACAGGGACCTGCTCATTCTGACCTGCCTTCCACTACCCTCTTATATCCTTCTGGCCTGAGTCCGTCACCCTGTGCAGAGAGCCTGAAAACCGTTTCTTATCTCTATCTGCATTGGGGGTACGTGGGTTCTCCTCTTTCTTCTTCTGCAGGTCACATGCTGCCAGTTTTCTTCCCCAGCAAATTTCTGCCCTCTTTGATTCTTCAGCATGCTGTGCCTGCAGTACCAAACGCTGACTTCTATCCAGAAAGGCTTCATTTTCTCTGATGCAAGTCAGGGTTGATACTTGGGTCTCTAGTCCTTTAACCTTCTCTTCCAATATGGAGACCAGCTTGCACTTTGTACAGACGAGGTCGCTTCTATCCTCTGGGAGAAAGACAAACATGGCACATCCTGTGCAGGTCACAACAGCTGATGGCTCACTATCTATATTGTCTTCCTTCTAAGAGCCTCTTCAGATGTTGTAATTACTGCTCACAGAAGCCGGAAAGGCAAAAAAACTCTGTGGGAACTCCCCGCAGGCAAACTCCCTCTGTTTCTCTCTCCTCTGTTTCCCGCCACTGTACTACCCACCTTCTCCTGTCTGTTCACCTAATTTGTTGGAACATCTGCAGATATCTGATAATGTGATTGAGAAAATCAAAGGGCCAGAGTTATTTAGGGAATAATTAAAATGAGAGGACGCAGGTGCATGTGGCTATCCCATTTTCAACCACTAGCTGTGCATTTCCTTCCTTTCAAGCCGAGCTCGTGGTGGTCTCTGAAAATGACTCATTGGAACGCAGTACAATGGAATTTGCTAAGCCAGATATTTTTAATTCTGTTGAGAAATGGAAAATCGATCCTGGACTCTTTCAGACCCTGAACCTGTTCCTCTTCCATGTAAACATGCCACATTCTTTAGTGTTTCCAATGGCAAATGTGTAAATGACGTGGCTGAAGGACAAGGAGTTTGGCCTGGAATCTGCACAAAAGGAGCGTTACAATACCTAATGCCTAGAAACTCCCTGTGATCCACGAAGCCTGAGTTCAGTGCCTTGGCTCCCCATACAATGAATGGGGAGAATTAGGTGCCTTAAGCTGCGAGTCACAAAAGCCAGCATGCGAGGCGGGGAGCTGCCTAAGCTAGCCAATGGGGCAGGTCAACAAGAGGGATGTGCGCTAAGCTCCGCCTCTCGAACCCCCTCTCACAGAGATAGGTGCCCGAATCCAGCTGCAGGCAGGCGTCTTTCTGCCACCGATGCACAGGCTGGGGTTAGCCGTCTGTGCTGATTTCACAAGCAGCCAGTGGGGAGGATGACCTCCCACAGAGCTTTTAGCCCAGTGGGTAGGGTACTCACCCGGGACATGGGAGACTCCTGGTTCACATCCCCCCTCAGCCTGAGGAGAACAAGGGATTTGAAGCGTGCTCTGCTACCTCTCAGGGGGATGCTCTAGCCACAGGGCTCTAGGACATGCTGAGGGGGGAGGGTATTCCCCTAATCTCTGCTGTTGAAGCTATTGCACGGTGGCTAAATAATTAAAGCATCCTTAGAGCAGGAGAAGTGGACTCGGGGTCTCTCGCATGCTGGGTGAGTGCACTAATCACCAGGTAAGAGCCATTTTCAGCATGGGTGGTGGGTGAACCACAGGCTCAGGAAGGCTAGCCCCTGGCCTAGCCCACCCCTTCTGCCTGAGGCCCCGACCCTCCCCCCACCGAAGCCCAGAGCCCCCCCCCACACTGCCAGCCCCGAGCTGCCCGAACACCTCCAGCCCCAGAGCACCGGGTGGCCCTCCCCTCCTCCCCAGCCCCGGACTTGGGTAGCCCCAGCCACCCCGAGTGCCAGCCGCCTTAGCTCCAGCCCCAGCAGGCTTCCTGGAAGAGGAGCAGCCTGCCTGGGCTGGGGCCAACTAGTGGTAAGCAGGAGGGGGCCTCAGGGTGGAGCATGGGCGGGGCCATGCAGGGCTGTTTGGGGAGGCACAGCCTTCCCCAGACTATTATATGTGCCGCCCGTGATTCTCATGGGTTGTCTTCTCTCCCTCGCTCTGGCCTACATGACTCCTTCGTTAGTTCTCCACAATGGAACAGCTTCAGCAGGAGAGACATATCCCATAGCTCAGTGGTTAGCGTGCTCGCCTCAAAGGTAGTAGATCCCTGTTCAAATCCTTTCCCCCTTTGATGCAGAGAGGGGACTTGGGGGGGGGCACTCTCCCATCTCCACGGAGTGCCCTAACCCCTGGGTTAAAAGTTAGGAGGGAGATCCTCCTCCTTCCCGCAACCACCGTCCTAGCTGTTTGGTGTCAACTCACCTAAGTAGCTGTACTCAGCTGGCATGTACCGGATTGTGTCCCGCACACGAGTGAGGTTTGTGAATCGTCCTGGGGCTTCGGTGTCTGGATGCCTAGAAAGAGGGAGGCAGCAGTGTACAGGCCCCGAGGCAGCTAGGGATCTTCTACTGCAAAGTTTAGTGAGTTTAGGTGGCTACAGGGTTCAGTGGGAGTTTTGTGAATCGCAGTGGAGCCTGAAACTGGGACTTGGTCACCTAAGTACTTTTGTGAATTTAAGCCTTTGTGCCGTAGGTGCAGATACTTTATACCTGTCAGTCATGCTGATACTTCCATAGATACAGACATCCTTCAGCAATACAGACGCTTCCAACAGCATACGTATTTTGTAAGAAAAATCAAATATGTTTCTGTATTCTGCTTAAAATGGAGTGTAGCATGATCCCACTACTCCCTGTTGATACAGAACAAAGCATGTCATTTCAACGTATCTCTGTCTGACTGGGCTGCCTTTGCCGAATCTTTCCGGTTCTCTCCAGGACACTGCTCTTCGTGGAAGTGCTGTCATCAGTATATACTGATTCTACTGGATGTGAACAATGAAGTCAGGGTGTGATACCTGTGCTGAGAACTTGTTCCGGCTGTTGTACCTAGGACGTAATGTTAACAACTACCCATCAGCTGTGAAATGTTAATCTTCATAGCCTTCCTGGCTACCTAATGTCCCTCTTCTCCACACAAGTATTGGACCCTTGTAGTTGCTGAGCAAATGGGCTATAAAGCTCTCCTAAGGCCAGGCGACTTCCCTGGCTGCAGTGCAGTGCCACTGGGCAGCTCTTTGGGTTGGTGAGCAGCAGGACTGGGCCAGCGCACAGTGGAATTCTGCAGGCTAGTTAGTGATCTAACACCTGCCGGACTTTTCTCTGCTTGTTTTTGTCCCACTCTCTGGTGTGGCTCACAACCAGGAGTGCCTACTTCAGGGCAAACAGTCAGAAACAGGGCAGACACCCCAAACTGTTGGTGTGTTCCATAATTAGATTTCACAAAGCCGGTACCAAATGTGAACTCCTGGATCATTGTAACAGTCTTACCGTGGAGTCACAGACAGTCTCCTGAGACTCTCCAGTCTGTCTTGCTACCCAGACAAACTGGACTTAGTGATAATTGATCACTTACACCAAAAATCACACCACATTCAGGTTACTTCCAGTCCCAGGAGATCAATCACTTACCCCCCAGATTAGTTGGTACCTAGATCTTACACCACAGACAACACCTGTAGCCAATCCTGTAATAAGCTGTCTAAAGGCTTATTAACTAGGAAAAAGGAATGAGAGTTACTTATAGGTTGAAGCAACCAAACATACACACAAATGAGTTACCATCTAAATCCTAAGAATGACAGAGTTGTAGTGATCTGTCAATTCAAAGTGTCTTTCGGGGCCGACCCAGGAGGCAGATCCTGGAGATCTCTGGTTTCCGTTTAGAGTCTCTGGGCCTTCAGAGTTCAAACAGCCAACAAAGATTCCGTTTCTTCTTGTCAGGGATTTTTATTCCCTTCTCCCAGAGTTCAAGCTGAAGGGACAAGTTCACATAAAAAATCTCTCCTTCATGGGTGGGGGGAGCAATCAACAAAGTCTTTTGTCCTCTGATGCTCCACAATGGTTTGTCTGGTGTCTATGGGCCTTCTTTTGCTGGGCAGGAGATAACACCTCCTGTGGCAAACCGGTATTTCACACTGGGTAATGTTTCTCTCCCAACTGGGGGATGCGGGGGGGCATTACAGTTTCAGAGCAAACATTTAAATATTACTTTATAACATGGGCTATAGATATTATCAGTGAGATTAATGCATGCGGCAATTTACAAACATTTCATTGAGTCTAAACATGAAATACCTTCTTACAAGTCTCAGACCTATTTTGAGCAGAACTAACATACACGTGCCCTGCTCTGGTCTCCAGCCACAAGCTTGTCAGTTCTTAGCTAATGCCTGCAGCCTGGGCTAGAGCTGGCATCTGGTCTGCCAGCGTCAGTTTTCTTTACAGCAGGGGTCAGCAACCTTTCAGAAGTGGTGTGCCGAGTCTTCATTTAGTCACTCTAATTTAAGGTTTCGCGTGCCAGTAATACATTTTAACATTTTTAGAAGGTCTCTTTCTATAAGTCTATAATATATAACTAAACTATTGTTGTATGGAAAGTAAATAAGGTTTTTAAAATGTTTAAGAAGCTTCATTTAAAATTAAATTAAAATGCAGAGCCCCCCGGACCAGTGGCCAGGACCTGGGCAGTGTGAGTGCCACTGAAAATCAGCTCGCGTGCCGCCTTCGGCACACGTGCCATAGGTTGCCTACCCCTGCTTTACAGGGAAAGATTGTGGGTTGAATTTTGTGGGCCAACACAAACTTTTAATCCTGTAATCTGCTGGTTCTTCACGTCGAAATGGGAAAAGGGTGGGCAGTGGAAAGTGTGTGTGAGGGCAACAGAAACAGCAACAGTTTGCAACAGGCAGTTTCCCGTGGTGGTCTTGCCTTTTAAGGGAGATGATTGATGTACGAAATGTATCTCTCTATATTCTCAGCTAAAACTGAACCAGGTCCTACCTAAAACAGGAAGATTCAGAATACTGTAAAGACATTTCCTTTACTCCTTTGGCTCAGCTAACGATGAAACATGGTAATCTGGGGCCTGGGGCCTTCATTTTGAAGCAGAGGGCTAACATCACGGGCCACATTTCTGCCACTGCTGGTCCATTATTTAAAACGTCAGGATTGTCATGCTGTTCGTAGCAGAGTCAATTAGGAAGCCAGAAGATGGGTTCTTGAAGTTTTGTGCTTGATAAGGAAGCTGGCGGGAAGATGCTACCCATTATCTATTTGAAAAGCCTCACGTTTGCCTTGGGTTTAATGATTTTTTTCTTCATAAAATCAGTGTGCTCCCAATGTACTGAGGCCAAGTCATATCAGTGAGATGGGGCATTGTGTCCATAGCCGAATCTCCACACGCGGAACGGAGTTCACTTTTGTTTGATTTTAGTGAGAGGGTCTTAGAATCATAGAATCTTAAAAATGTCAGGGCTGGAAGGGACCTTAAGAAGTCATCTAGTCTGTCCCGTTGTGCTGAGGCAGGAGAAGGTGCACCTAGACCAGTGGCTTTAAAACCGTGGGTCGTGACCCAGAACTGGGTCGTGGAATGGAAGGGACTGGGTCACGGCACCTCTGGCCAGCACCGCTGACCAGGCCATTAAAAGTCCCGTCGGCGGTGCTGCCTGGCTAAGGCAGGCTAGTTCCTACCTGTTCCGACACTGCGCTGAGCCCCGGAAGCGGCCAGCAGCAGGTCCGGCTCCTAGGCAGGGAGGCCACAGGGCTCCGTGTGCTGCTCCTGCCCCAAGCACCGGCTCCACACTCCCATTGGCCGGTTCCCAGCCAATGGGAGCTGGGGGGACAGTGCACACGGGCGAGAGCCGCGCAGAGCCACTTGTGTGCTTCCACCTAGGAGCCGGACCTGCTGCTAGTCGCTTCCGGGGCGCAGCACGGTCTGTGGTGCCAGGACAGGCAGGAAGTCTGCCTCTGCACCCCCGCTGCGCCACTGACCGGGAGCCGGTCGAGGTAAGCCCGTGTCCCAATCCCCAGCCCTGAGCTCACCCCAAACCCGGAGCCCCCTCCTGCACCCCAAACCCCTCATCCCCAGCCCCAGCCCAGAGCCCTCATCCCTCCCACCCACCAACCCCCTGCCCCAGCCCAGAGCCCCCCTAAGCCCAGAGCCCCCTCCTGCAACCCAAACCCCTCATTCCTGGCCCCACCCCAGAGCCTGCCCCCCCAGCCCAAACCCCTGCCCCCCTCCCGCACCCCAACTCCCTGCTCCATCCCAGAGCCCCCTCCCACAACCTGAATCCCTCATTCCTGGCTCCACCCCACAGCCCTCACCCCCGCACCCCAACCCTCTGCCCCAGCCTTGAGCCCCTCCCACACTCCAAACCCCTCATCCCCAGCTCCGTTGGGTCGTGGGCATCAACAATTTTCTTCAACTGGGTCGCCGGAAAAAAAGCTTGAAACCCACTGGCCTAGACCATCCCTGACAGGTATTTCTCTAACCAGTTCTTAAAAACCTCCAGTGATGGGGATTCCACAACCTCCCTTGGAAGCCTGTTCTGGAGCTTAGCCACCCTGAGAGTTAAAAAGTTTTTCTTACTAAATAACCTAAATCTCCCTTGCTGCAAATGAAGCCCATTACTTCTTGTCGTACCTTCAGTAGACATGGAGAACAATTGATCACCGTCCTCTTTGTAACATACGTAACGTATTTGAAGACTGTCAGGTCCCGTGTCAGTCGTCTTTTCTCAAAACGAAACATGCCCAGTGTTTTTACCCTTTCCTTATAGGTCAGGTTTTGTCATTTTTGTTGCTCTCCTCTAGACTCTCCCCAGTTTGTCCACATCTTTCCGAAAGTGTGGTGGGCAAAACTGGACACAGGATCAGGCTGACACCTCGCCAGTGTGGCATAGAGGGGGCAATTACCTCGTGTCTTACGTTCAACGCTCCTGTTAATACACCCCAGAATGATATTAGCTGTTTTCACAACTGCCTCACATTGACTCATATTCAATTTGTGATCCACTGTAACCCCCAGATCGTTTTCAGCAGAACTACACCTAGCCAGCTATTCCCTAGTTTGTAGTGGTGCCTTTGGTTTTTCCTTCCTCGGTGTAGTACTTTGCACTTGTCTATTGAATTTCATGCTGTTGCTTTCTGATCAATCCTCTCATTTGTTAAGGTCCTTTTGAATTGTAATCCTGCCCTCCAAAGTGCTTGGGACCCCTCCTAGCTTGGGGTCATCTTATTAGCGAAAATGTAAACAAAGAGATTAGAGAGACAGAACTCTGTGTAAACTCGAAAGCTCGTCTCTTTCACCAGCAGAAGTTGGTCCAAAAAAAATACTGCCTCACCCAGCGTGTCTCTCTAATATCCTGGGACCAACACGGCTACAACACCACTGCAAGCAAGAGACCAAAAAACGATTGGGAGCTATGGGAAGTTTCCTTTGCCTGCTCTTCCCTTTCTAACCTCTTGTGAGCCAGGCCCTCCTTCTGCCTCGTTCAACCTGCGAGTCAGAATTCGGTCTGGTCAAAATGGTTCTGTTAACTTTTTTCCAACTGATCATTGAGCTTCTGACTAAACAACAACAGTTGTGGAAAGTGTCTGCTTTTCTTGGAAATATTCCATTTTCCGTCAGGAGCACGGCCCTCAGCTGCGCCTGCTCAGTACGCCTGCCACCCTAGGCAGCCTGATGGACCACCCTGCCCGATTGGCTGAAGAAGCCAGCAGGCCGGTTCTTAAACCTAGCAGCTTGCTGGCTGTTCAATGCACATGCCCACCGACTCTCTGCCTTCCTGTGCTTGTCTCCCCAAGCCCTGCTCCTGCTTTGCTCCTCCGCGGCTCCAGCCCACATCCTGCCCTGCACCCAGCCGTGTTCCCATCCTGTTCCAGCCTTGGTCCTGCCTCAGAGCCAGCCCTGATCCTGCCTTCCCTGACTTCTGGTAATCCAGTTCTGACTCTCGGCTCTGATTCCTGACTCCACCTGCACCTGTGGCTCTGGCATTTGGATTCTGACTCTGATTCTGATCTTTGGCCCTGCTTCCTGGGTCTGGCCCTGTCTCAACCCCGGGCGCTGGTGTTCAGATGCCGACCACTAGGCCTGACTCCTGCTCTGATCCCTAGGCCTGGCCACCGACAGTCCAGTCTTCTGACATTTTCTTTTCTGGAAAACTAAAAGAATTTCAGTCTCTGACAGTTTTTGGATGACATTTTATTAGTTTTTCAATGAAAATTTAAAAATTTCCACAGAAACCTCCCCACTTTCTGATTCTCTGTAATCATAATTCCAATTTTACACTCTCACCGTGTGTTCTCAGAAATTATTGGGTTGTCAGAACGTTAGCGTCATGACCCTATTATGCAAGCAGGTAGGAGGAGAAGGGCGGTGGTGGGGAACCTATTAAACATAAATGTTCAGTGCCACCAGCTGTCTGGAAACGATGGTTCATCTTCACCCACCCGCACTGTCCAGCAGAGACACCAGTCAAATTCTAGGATGTCTGTACAGCTGTGATCTATGTCTCTCGCCCCCTCCATTCCCCTCCCCAGTGATCTCCAGTTTTTACTAGTAATTCTGAACTAGTTGTGCTGTTCTGGCCTTTGGCTGATATTTGTCAGTGGTCAAATGAAAAGGGGTAAACAAAAGATTCAGGAAAGCTCCTGTATGCTTAGAAGGTACTATTGTTAAAATTGTATCCCACTCATACAAGGGAGCCCAAGGGGATGGGGTGAGGAGAGATCCTTCTTGAGCATAAGGAAAAGTCTGTGTTTCCTTGCCCAGAGATCTCCACTGCGGGTTATGGCCCTTACATTTGCAGAATCCTGAATTGGGCCTCTGCACATTGGCCTTTAATTTCTCAATCAAAAGAAAGACCAAGGACTAACTCAGTTAAGGGGAAGCACCTCTAGAACTCAAGACATCAGGCTTGGACAACCTCTTCCACCTTTCGCAGAGAGCTGATGCAGAAGTGTATTCTTCGAGCTGGCTCTCAAGCCATTAATGCAGAGTCAAGTTCAGCCTATGGGGTAGAAATGGGAGACCGTTAAAGCAATCTGCAGCGCCATTCGCTGGAGTTCATCATCCCCTGCATTTTCCAGTGATTGCCGACTTTGTCTGCTTGTGCTGCTGCTCACTTTGGGTGTTATGTCCTTAAAGGTCGTTGGAGAATACGGTTACAGAGTTCTCCTGTCAAAGGCTTGCTGGTCAATTGCATTTATTCTGGACAGATTGCAGCTGAAGCCATACCAAAAAAATGTGTGTGTTGCTGTCAGGGAGTTTCACTCACCACCAGGGCGCCTCCTCCTGGCTGCTCTGGGGATAAACTCTTTCCAGGTGCTGCACCCTCCTCTGGCAGTCCCTTCACCCGTCTTCTCTCACCCTGTGGCACCTCTTGCCCCAGGAGCTGCAGCTTCCTGCTCATGACTTGGCCCTCCACCCAGGTCGCTATCGTCCTCCCCTTCTGGGGTATCAAAGTCTTCCAAGGTGAATTGTCCCAGGCGGTCCGTTCGCTGCTGTCTGGTCCGCACAGCTTCCCTGGTGGCTGGTCGAGAGACCTATGCCCACCCTCTACAGCAGGTTCCAGCTCAGGGCCCCTCTCAGCGGCCAAGGTCTGCCCTACCCCATACGTCGCTGCTTTCCCTACCTTCCTGGCTCTCCCCCTGCTCTGGGTTTGCCAGGCCAGACGCCCTCCTCCCAGGGAGTAGCTGTAAGCTACCTAGCTCTATAGCCCCAAACACACCTCCCTTCTCCCAGGGAGTGACTGCAGACTACGTCCCTGCAGCCCCCCGCTGCTCTCAGCCCCTGGGCTTTAGACAGGCCCCTCCTGTTCTGTCCAGCTGACGCTGTCTAATTAATCCCTGCTCCCTGGCTCCTCCTCCAGGTGCAGCCTGGGCAGTTCATTGCCCCCCCTCGCCACCTTAACCTTTCCAGTCTTGTGTGGGCTGGACACCCATCACAGTTGCTTATAATTTTACTTCTGATATTTTGGCTTTACCAGTCCAGAACCTCTCACAACTTAGCTTGGGCAAAGGCTTTCCTATAGCCTGTTATTGGAAGAGCTCCTATTAGAACATTTGCTAAAATACAAAGCCTTCCCTGCTGCCCAAACCAAGCCACGATTTGGTTAGTGACCCCACTATTCACATAGTCCGTTTTCTTTACTCCTCTCTTAGCATTTTGGGCCTGTCTCTAACCTCCCTGTGGAATGCTCTCCTACTTGGAGCCCTCCTGCTGGAGCAGAGAGAGAGATTGAGGCCACAGCTGCCAGGACATCCTTGAATTTGGTGCTTCTGTCCATTAACGCTAGGGGCTGGAGGCGAGTCCTTGGTGCTGGGCTGGGAGCAGTTAAGTAAAGAACACAAATTTGCTGGCATTGTGGGGGAAATGCTACTTTTCAGTTAGGGACAGTGCCCGGTGTGAAAGGCAGCTTTTTTACTGCATCCAGGTAACCTGACTCTGTGCAGTGTTTCCCAGGGCTAACAGCTTGGAGAGCCCGTTCCCTTTAGAGCAGACCCTCACCAACAGATGTAACTGTCTGCCCCTCCGGGGGAGACTGTGCCCTCCAGTTTGCAATTGCAACTATCTTTGAAGAAGGCATTGCAATCTCTTGTGTTGAAATAAAACGAATGGTACATACTCCTAAGCAATCCATCCAGCTTGTAAGAGATCTGTGTTCTGTTCTCTGTTACAGGACATGGTTCCTCATTGTATTCACGGAGTTCTGCTGCTTGTTGAAAGAGATCTCACTTTTCGGATGGAGAAGCCAACAGCGGTGCAGGTAATGGAAGCATTCATGCAGGAACTGCTGGGGAGCTCCTGATACTAGTGTTAACCCTCTGAACAGTGAGCTCTCTGTGCACTAATGTACATTTATTCTCACGTAATCTCTGTAGTGCTGCTCTGTGTTTTATGGTTATGGTCTCTCTTTCCGGTGTGATATTTAAGGGGCTGTACGTTTTTATGAATTGAGTAGATCTTTTATTGCCAAGTCCATCACTCACACATATGCCCATGAATGTCAGGATACCAGAATGCTCTTTGATAGGACTCTAGCAGGAAGGATACAGTGGGGCGTCGTGCACAATGAACACTGACCTGAGAACTTTTCAGGCCCTGTTGTCAACAACGGGCTAAATCCCCGACTGGGGCAGCATAGTTGTTGTGCTCAGCTGAGCACTCCTGCAAGGGGAAGAGGGGACACCAAGGATGGGGAACATCAACACCCTTTTCAGTGGTGGAGTGTCTGTTCTCTTCCCTGCCAGTTCTGACTGCCCCAGCTGTGGGGAATCGTCAGACCTAGGGCCTGGAAGTCCTGGCTGATGATGACTTTGTTTCAGAGCTGTTGTCTGGCTTTGGTGTCTCTGGGGGGTGCTACGTTCCCCAGCTGGCACTCATGTTGGGATGTCTGGGAAGGCACTTCCTCCACTAATGCCACTCCCCCGTACTCCCAAGAGGAAATACAGGCCCCTTCTGTGGTCACTGGGCCCAGCTGGACTGCCCAGTGGCTTCCCTGAGACTTTGACCTGGGCGTGGGCTGAGTGAGGACTTTAGGAAAAGGCCCCATGACTTCATCACACGGAGGTAGAAAATGAGTAATTTTAATGGCCAAGTCATGTACTCAGCCCCAAGTCACGGGCTGATGCTGGAATCACGGGGTGGAATTCTCTGGCTGCGTTATGCAGGAGGTCAGACTAGGGGTTCTCACCACAAATTTTTTGGTGGCCTCAGAGTGCAGCCACCAACTCTTGCTGGTGGCCACACTGACAATTTTTCCTAAAATACTTAATTAACTTTAAGAAAAACAAATAAATATGCACATATACTTGTCCAGATCATTGTAATTTATTTATGTCGGGTTTTTTCAGACTCAGTAATAAAAAGAATTTACAGTTGACTCTATTCTTTACTGGACCTAAACAGAATAGAAACACAAATAAGGCGCTTTGCATGTTCTTGCCTTTTTGTTGTTGTTTCTTTTGCTTTTTTGGTTGCGCTTTTTTTTTCTTCTAAGACTTACCAGCTAGGTAAGTCTTCTGCTGTGAAAAGTGATATTTGTATGTTTGTTAATATCACTTTTCACAGCAGACTTACTCAGCCCCGGCAAGCCCGGGGACAAGTTTAAGTCCTGAATGGGGAGGCGGACAGGGAGGCAGCGGGGCCCACGGACAATGGCGGGGGTGGTGAGCCTGGGGCCAGAGCCTGGAACCAGAGCCTGCCACCAAGTGGACGGAGCACGAAGCCCCGTTGCCGAAGCCTGCCTCCCCTACCCCTGGGAAAGTGGGGAACTCACCAGCTGCTTGCACCTCCAGAGTTTTTCTTTCTGGAGGGGGGCAGGGCCCAGCCGTTGCTGGTGGCCCTGGGAGAGGGGCCATTGCTTTGCGGCCCCTCATCACAGCCCAGGTGACTGTTGATGGAGTTGAGAAACACTGGACTAGATGCAGCCCCTCCTGGCCTTGAACTCCATGGCGGAGGTGCTGTTCTGTGACTCCAGGAAGCTCAGCACAGAAAGGTCCAACACAGAGGGAGGGGCGTGTTAAAGGAGTAGCTTAATATATTACTGATGGTTGCAAAACGTAAACCTCAAAACGTAGAAGATGCACAACGTGGCTGAGTTAGTGTGGCTGTTGGAAGCTTAACTTCTGCGTCCCCTGCTCACCCATCGTTCTGACTGTGCAACTGCAGTGTGACTTCAGTGAGTTAAAACTGATAGAGCAGCCCCCAAAAGTATATTATTTGTAGGGTGGTAGCACCTAGAGGGCCCAGTCAGGGGTGGGGCTCTGTCACCAGAGTTCCTTCCCCAGGAACCCCCTAAGGCTCTGGGCAGGGCCGAAGCACTCACCCGAGCCACTGCTCTGTGATGTCTGGGCATTTTTCCCACTGCAGTTCTGAGAGCCGTCAGGTTGGGCCCCGGGTAGTCGGCCCCTTCTGAGGTTGTCCGTGAACAGAACAACAAGGGAAATAACACAAAGGAATCAGCCCAAAGCTGGCTTAGGCTCTCTTCCTTTGGAGGGCTGCAGTCCTAAACTGACTTCACAGTAATAGAGGGGAATGGTTCCCTCTCAAGGTGAGTCAGCATTGGGGCCTCCTTCCCCTCAGGGAGGGTTCATTGAGGAGCTCCTGTCTTCAGCCAGCCCTCTCTCCAGGAGCTGGGGACTGGAAGTCTGGTCTGGTCAGGTCAGGTCAGGTCAGGTCTGGTCTGGTCTGGTCTGTCCTCCTCCCTGGTCTGCCATCAGCTGAGCTGGGTTTCTCCCTTTTAAGCTCTCTCAAGTGTGATGGGGCGGAGCCCACGTTATCCTGTTAACCTGTGTTGCCCAGCACGGGGTTTGCTGCATACCCCTTCACAAGCCCCTTGGGCTGGACACTGTAGATACATGCTATAGCAGGACAATCTCTGCTCCAAAGAGCTCACCATCTGAGTGTGGAAGATGCTCTCTGAATTGCCTGCAGGTGAGTGAGTGGAGTATTGGACTCGGCATGCTGTCATGCTTGGGTCAGACACGACCTCAGTTGTAAATGTGGAAGGAGCCAGGAAACCTGGGGTGAAGCCCTGGCCCCTTTGAAGTCAAAGCTCCCATTGATTCCAGGATTTCATCCAGGATTCCTACCAGGGTGACCAGACAGCAAGTGTGAAAAATCGGGACGGGGGTGGGGGGTAATAGGAGCCTATATAAGAAAAAGACCCCAAAATAGGGACTGTCCCTATAAAATCGGGACATCTGGTCACCCTAATTCCTACAGGAAAAGGTCCTGAATGCTCTGAGGTTCATTTTGGGAGAAGCTGTTTTAATGTGGCTGTGTGTGCGGAGTCTGGCCATCTCTGGTTACAAAGAGAATGAGCAAAGGTGACAAGCCGGAGGCATTTGTTACCAGTCATTCACACGCAGGGGGGCATTTGTGTGTGTGTGTGAGGGACGTAGAGCAAGGGATAGGGAAGTATATCTGTGTGGGTGAAAACAACCAAAGTAATGAATGGAAAAAAAGTTTTAAACAAGTGAAAGCTGCCAAATCCAAGGGGATCAGGAAGGTGCAGAACAGAGATTAATAAAGAAATTGGCATACAGCAGAATCAAAGGGAAAGTCACAGTTTTAATGAGAAAACGGAAACTTTGCACCTCTAGAGGAATGTTGGACGTGTGTGACTGAATTACTCACTCCCAGCCCAGCACTGCAGGCTCTCTCAGCAGCTCTTCTCCGTTTTCCCTGTGGGTATTCTGTTCCTTGGATGGCCCAGCTCAGCTGCAGCCTCTGACAGGAGCAAGCTGGGGTGTATTGGATCTTGGGTACCCTCTAAGTGGCAAATGACTCCTGGCATAGATCGGAGGCGCACTGGGATTGGAGCAGAGAAGGGCTGCTGTGTTAGGATGCTTCTCCGGGCATTACTTTGGGAAGCCCGTTGCCAGTTTTACAATCCCACAGAAACGTTATTAACGTGCATGAATCATACCATGCCATGTGACCGTGGAAGGCAGAGATTTGCTCTGTCGCCACCAGATAATTTTGGCTTTGGAGGAATTCCTGGCTCCTTTCAAGCTTCCGTTTCACACTGCTTTGCTTCCAGTTTGCTCATTGAACTATAACACGGGAAGCTAGTGAATTATTCTAAGATTGCTGAACTTTTGTTTTTTCCTTCGTATTGTGATTGGATTTCACGTACCTCCCCTGTGTGTGTAGAGGGTCAGGCTGTCATAGAGAGCTGGGATCTCGTTAGCCCTGCTGGAAAGTGGATCAGTAGAGAGACATTCACCTTACTTATTCCCCTCCCCTCATAGGGTAACCCTACATTGCAAAAAAAGGTGTGTTCTTGACTCAGGTTAGCCAACGATCAATGGCTATTAGCCAGGATGGGCAGGGATGGTGTCCCTAGCCTCTGTTTGCCAGAAGCTGGGAATGGGCGACAGGGGATGGATCACACGGTGATTACCTGTTCTGTTCATTCCCTCTGAAGCACCTGGCATTGGCCACTTTGGTCTGACCCAGTATGGCCGTTCTTATGTTCTAACTCAGGTTAAAATAGCACTGAAGACACAGCAACTTGGCTTTTATCCTTGGCTAATGCCTCTAAGGGAAGCCTGGGGTTGAACTCGAGCTACTAACCTGAGTTAAAAGCGGAGTTGCTGTGTCTTCACTGCTGTTTTAATGCATGTTATCTAACCCGAGCTAAGAACATTCCTTTTCTGGCAGTGTAGACGTGACACTCTCGACTCTTCGGTGCTCCTTTCTGCAGGCAGACGTGATGCAGACGTGCTTTTTTCTTCTCAGATTGAACTTCTGCCCTCAATGAAGTCCCTCCACAAGCACATAGACAGCACACAGCTGCCACTGGAGTTGGATGGAGCCTTCCCTTACTGCCATCGGGACTGGTTAAGCTTTCGCATGGTGAGTGAGACGTGCAACGGTCTTTAAACTTGCTGCTTCTAGGGTTATGGCCAGATTTCCCATACACCAGAGAGGAGAAACTTATAATTAACTGGGTTAGTGCAAGATAGAGCAGCAAATAAATACGAAACTTACCAAGGACGGGAGATGTGAAGTTCTGGTTCCCCTGATAGCCATGTCTCAGCTACACTGGGCATGTATGCATGGCCGTATTTGTCTTACCATGCTCGTGTTAGTGTTGATGGATGTGCCAAATGGCCAGATCAGCATGGCTATGGGAATCATAACCTTGAATGTCTTAACTTGGGTATATCTAAGACTGTAGTTGCCAGAGGGAGCAGTGGATGCATGAGAACCTGCAGGGCTAGACCCTGGGAGGAACTGGGCTATCGATGCCGCCGCATTGCCACTAGAGGCTTAGGTTAGGCAGCCACAAGAGGACCCTGTGAAGCTAGGCGCGGCAGGGCCTGAGTGGCGGCCCCTCACAACCCACTGATTGGCCAATACCAGTATATAAGCCACGATGGGGAGCTGTCTGAGCAACAACACAGACTGCTTGCCTGCTTCTGCTCCCGACCTTGCTTGCAATAAACCCTAACTGTTTGTCCTTGCCTTTGCCATTCGACTGCTGTCTGTAGCCTGGTGCCTGATCCCGACTTCCTGGGATCCTGACCCTGCTGCTTCTCTCACGCTCGCAACTTAGCAGCTGACCAGGGCACGCGGGCCGCCCACGGCCTGACCCCGACAGGAGGGAGCAGGATCATTGCAGCCCTCTCCAGGGAGGGGAGACAGAGTCCTTCCTTCTTGTGCACTCCCAGGTCTCCAGGGCAGGGACTCTCTTGAAGTTTGTCTCATTCATCAGTGATTAGAATAATGTCGCCCCTTAACAAATAATAATTGGAATAATAAACAGTCCAAAGTGATCAGAGTTAGTTAGAATTCTGTTACTTTGGAGCCCGGTTTCCTGGAATATATAAAAAACTCCCCATTGAGGACTAAGCTTCTGGCACGTGTAAAGCTTTAGAACACAGGTGCTGGAGTTCTTGGAGGAAATGTCTGAATTGGCTGAGAACACCCCTGTCCTCCAGCACTGATGACTGACAGATTTTACCAAACTTGCGACTACATTCCACCCCAGGAGCCAAGCAAGGAGCTTCAATTCCTTTGTGCCACACGCTTCAAGGTATTCCTGTATCAATAAGAGGCACATTTGTAGTAGTACCGTTAGGTGTGATTCAACATGTTCAGGTATGGGGGGGTTCATTTCCTTTCATCTGTGACTCCCCGCAAGGATCATCTGCAGCATGCACGAACGGGTAGTGTTTCCATTTGCGTTTGATTTGCCGAACTTTGTTTGGGACAGCACCAATTTCATGGCTTCTGCTTCCACGGGATTCAGCCTTGTTCTGCCCTGACGTTATTGGGCAGGGCACAATGTAACAATGCCTAAATGCTGAGCTGTCTGTCAAGATGTCACAGATGATATTGCTGTGCCTCTGATGGCAAATTGAGGCGCTCTCTCTTATTTTCAACTTGCTTCAAATATAAGGCGATCAGAAACATCATCATTAAAGTTCTCTTCCCTACCCATATAGAATCATGAAATCATGGAACTGTAGGGCTGGAAGGGTCCTCGAGAAGTCATTTAGTTCTGCCCCCTGCACGGTGGCTGGGCCAATTAAACCTAGACCGTCCCTGGCAGGTGTTTGTCCAACCTGTTCTTAAAACCGCCAATGATGGAGATTCCTCAGCCTCCCTGTTCCAGAGCTTAACTACCCTGAGAGTTAGAAAGTTTTTTCTAGTATCGAACCTAAATCTGCCTTGCTGCGGATTAAACCCATTGCGTCTTGTCCTACCTTCAGTAGACATGGAGAACAATTGATCACTATCCTCTTTGTAACAGCCCTTAGCATATTTGAAGGCTGTTATCAGATCCGCCCTTGGTCTTCTTTCCTCAAGACTAAACATGCCCAATTTTTTTTACCCTTTCCTCAGAGGTCAGGTTTTCTGAACCTTTACTCATTTTTGTTACTCTTCTCCGGACTCTTGCAATTCGTACACATCTTTCTTTAAGTGCGGTGCACAGAATTGGACACAGTACTCCAGCTGAGGCCTCAGCAGTGCCAAGTAGCATCATACAATTATCTCCTAGGTCTTACATACAACACTCCTCTTCATATATCCCAGAATGATATTAACCTTTTTTTTGCAACTGCATACTGAATTTGCGATCCACAATAACCCCCAGAACCTTTACAATGGTGCTACCACCTAGCCACTTACTCCCCTCTTTGTAGTTGTGCTTTTGATTTTTTTCTTTCCTGGGTGCAGAACTGTGCACTTGTCTTTACTGAATTTCATCCTGTGCTTTCAGACCAGTTCTCTAAATTGTCAAAGTTGTTTTGAATTCTAATGCTAAAGTTCCCTCCCAGCTTGGCATCACGTGCAGGTTTGATAAGCATACTCTCCACTCCATTTTCCCAGTCATTAGTGAAAATATTGAATGGTTCTGGACCCAGGACTGACCCCTGCAGGATCCCACTAGATACACTCTCCCAGTTTGACAGTGAGCCATTGAGAACTACTCTTTGAGTACAGTCTTTATCAGTTGTGTTCCCACATTGTAGTAATTTCTTGTAGAACAGATTTCCCTAGTTTCATTATGAAAATGTAATGTGGGACTGTGTCAAAAGCCTTACCAAAATATCAGGGGGTAGCCGTGTTAGTCTGTATCCACAAAAACAATGAGGAGTCCAGTGGCACCTTAAAGACTAACAGATTTATTTGGGCATCAGCTTTCGTGGGTAAAAAAACCACTTCTTCAGATGCATGGAGTGAAATTTACAGACCAAAACATTAAACACCTCAGCCTTCTTGATTTTTATCAGTTATTAGCGCTTCTTCCCTGCTATGGAGAGGACCTTCGCTTTCCTTTGTATTTCTCTTGCTCCTAATGTATTTAAATAACCTTTTCTTATTGCCTTTTATTTCCCTTGCTAGGTGTAACTCATTTTGTGCCTTGGCCTTTCTGATTTTGTCCCTACACGTTTGTGCTATTCTTTGTACTCCACCATAGCAACTTGTCCATGTTTCCACTTTTTGTAGGATTCCTTTTTGATTTTCAGGTCATTAAAGAACTTCTGGTGGAGCCATATTGGCCTCTTACTATTCTTCCTATCCTTTGCGTTGGGATAGTTTGCTCTTGTGCCTTTAATATTGTCTCCCTGAGAAATTTCTAGCTCTCTTGAACTTCTTTATCTCTCAGATTTTCTTCCCATAGGACTGTATCTACCAGATCTCTGAGTTTGTTAGTCTGGTTTTTTTTAAGTCCATTGTGCTTATTCTGCTGCTTTCACTCCTTCCTTTCCTTAGAATGATGAAATCTATTATTTCATGATCACTTTCATTCAAATTGTCTTCTACCTTCAGATTCCCCACCAATTCCTCCCTGTTAGAAGCAAGTCTAAAATAGTTGTCTCCCTCATTATCTCCTCCACCTTCTGAAATAGAAAGTTGTCCCCAGTATGCTCCAAGAACGTATTGGGCATGAAACACGGTGAGGAGTAGCTAGGGAAATACCTGGAAATAAAATGAAAGAATCTGGGGAAGAATACGGGAGTCCAGGGCCACCTCTTGTTTCACATTTCTTACATTTTAAAGTCAGTATCTTTCCCCAAGCTGTAGCTAGGGGGGAGTTCATGCAGGAATTTGACGGCACAGAGCTGCTAATGGATGCACTGAATGTGACCATGACCCAAGTGATAAATGTCTGTAGCTCTGCAACCACATGCCAAACACTATTTATTTAACATCTCATGAACTTACCTGCTTCCTGCTCACTAATCCGTCTCCAGCGGGGCTGCTCACAACATTCCAAACCTGGGAGCAGCTTCAAACAGCTCCTCGTTTCTAAAAAAAATAAGAACCCGCTTGTGAATGTGGAATTTGCCCCCAAATTTCACCGGTTATAGGCTGACGACAACAGTATTCAGACCTGGATCAATGACACTTTTAAGGGGCGATATCTCATGAACCCCCATTGTCCCAGAGGAGAGCTGAGAATGCAGGTTTTCTATGGTATAAATCAGTTGAATCTAGTTCTGGAGGTTTGCCAGGTGTCTGGCCTTAAAATTGTACCACCCTGATGTGTAGAATAGCTCACTTAGGTCATGTATAGAAGTCTTAAATGTGTATTCTATTTTGTCTATCACTCCAGGGTCCATACATTATAACTGAGGCAATTTAGCTTTCCCGGTGGAAGGATATGAAAACTTGATTCTGAAAAAAATACAGATCTTAAAAGAATGTTACAAAATCCCTCTTCTCTAAACCAAGGCACAAACAAAATCCATAACTGCTTGGGGTGGGAATAAATTAGGTTTGTATTGGACCTGCTATGGGATGACCTATTTAAACTCCTGGTTTGGTCACTTGTGGCTAATGCAGCCAGCCCAGACTCAAGACATGAAAAGCTTAATATCTCACTTGTATGCGATGGTGTTGTAGCCCTGTTGGTCCCAGGACATTAGAGAGACAAGGTGGGTGAGGTAATATCTTCTATTGAATCAACTTCTGTTGGTGAGAGACAAGCTTTCGAGCTTACACAGAGCTCTCCAGGTCTGACCTGAAGATATTACCTCACCCACCTTGTCTCTCTAATACCACGCTGTAACAGGTCCCATTCAAGCACCCCCTCTTGGCTACCCACTGGACTGCTGTGAGGGAACCCAAGCCTCTGGATCCCGGGTGTTTTAAACCTCTGGAGCCTAAATGGAGCCCAACCACTGCCCCAGTCTTTGGGGTCCATAGGCACAGCCTCGGGGTGCAGACCCTGTATCTGTCACCCCGCACTGAGAACTTGCTGCCCAATCCCTTGGCTCACTGCTGACTCTTCAGACACCCCCATAGTTTAACACACCGAAGGGGTGAGCCTCCTGGGTTACAGTTGAAATGTTGCAGGAGGCATGGGGCATATAACGCACAGAGACTTCTCATATAACGCACAGAGTCTAGCATCATTGCTCTCTTACCTGACAGCTAAAGCAGAAGCAGTACAGCTCATATACAGCACAGCCAACCCTAACTGCAATGCCCCTCAATAGCGCGCCCTTCTCTGGGGAGTCCTGGGGGACCACTGGTGTTCAGGAAGGCAGGCAGGGTCCCCTGACTCATGAGGATTGTACCTGTTGGGCTGCTTCTTCCTCTCGGAGTCTTTCAGCCCAGCTTTCCATGATCCCACAGTTTTCCTAAGAGCAACTTTGTCGTATTAACCAGAATTCGTAAGTTTCACAGACAGAGCCCTGAACCCATCATACACCATGCCATCGGTCCACTGGAGATTTCCACCCACAGCTTTCTACCACTCCCTGTAGCTCCCTGCAAGCTGCTGTTTCTGTTCTGCCCCGAAGAAAACCGTGCAGACAGTAACCTCTGCCTTGTTCCTTTCCCCTTCAGAAACTGGAGCATTTGCTACAAGGATGTCAGGGCGCTTGTGCTTTCCTGCAGGGGGCCATTCAGAGGGTGGAGTCCTGTAGATTACCAGAAAGAGCTGAGGTAAGTGTTGTCTTCTAGTGCCAGACACAGGCACAAAGAGCAGGATGCTAGACAGGGGCTGCCAGGCTGAAATTTTAATGCTATAATGGCAGCTCACGCTAAATGCTGCATTTTAAATTTTCTTTAATACTCAAATTCTCAGTAAATTAGGCAAAGCAAAGTTCTTAAAGTTAAACAACTGGTGTCCGAATGGCTAAGTGTTTGTATGGAGATTGGGAAGATGGGACTTCATATCTGGATTAGAGAAAAATGAATTAAAAAGAGCAATTAAATTGACCATCAAAGTCAAGTCACATTGACACAGGTCAGCTCTCTGCGTTCTGGGCCTACTCCGAGGCCCCTCCCGCTCTAGCAGTGAGCTGGCTATTGTAATGTTTGTTCTGGGGCTCAGATTTCTACAGAGAACAAGAAGTACAGAAAAGATGTGGGCGAGGCTAGATGCATATAGAGACAAAACCCAGTGTTGTGAAAAGGAAATGCAAAAAAGGGCGAAGATCTGCACGCTGCCATGGAAGAGGACCTGGAAGGAAACGGGAAACCCAACAGTGGAGCATCATGAAGGCTTTTCCACGGTTCATTTCTAGCTTTCTTTCCATTCCTCTCTGGATGCACTTTTGCTTAAAACCTCATACTTACTGTTCATTTCCCTGTTACAATAAGCAGACCCAGTCTGGTGTCTGGCCATGAGTTGGTTGGTATAACTCCCATCTATGTAACCTTATCACCGTTCTCCTGTCCCCGTGCCGGGGGAGATTTCCACTCAATCAGCTTTGTGATGAGATGCCAGTGTGGTTTGTAATGGGATTTCTAGCGGTTACGGGAAGATACATTTGAGTAAAGTGAGTCTCTGATGACCATCTTCATGTCCAAAGAGAGTACTGATGTGTCTGAAATAAGTAGTGCCTTGGTGCTGTCATTATTAGAAACCCCTCAGGGGAGGGCATTGTTCTGAGGGGTGTCATCTCATTGCGCTTTCTGAAGAGCCTGCTGCCAGGCCAGAGGAAAGGTGGTAACTGATGAGATATTGATTTCAGTGGGAAAGAAAGCAGTGCCATACAGTCCATATCCTTTCCAGGCTGTGCTTTCAAGGACAGAGCGAGGGGGCGGCGGGGGTGGGGGTGGGGGGAGTACGATAAAAGGAAGGCAAGGAGAACAGGACAAATTGTTCTCTCTGCAGTTACCGTTCAATAGCTTAGAAATTCAATTAACCATGCCAGTCAAATGGAAGCTAGTTTGGAGTGAGGAAAGATCAGGCCTTGCTAGAAGGCAAATGTGAAACAAAGAGCCTTTAATTACAGCGCCGCGCCTGTCACTTGTTCCCAAGATTTATTGTCATGGCGGCTGACATCTAAAACTACAAAATCCTGCCTAGGAGACAGCCTTTTCTAAGTCCTGTTTGTACAAGAGCTTGTGGGGTTTGACGCTGGTCAAATGGACACTCTGAAAACGTCTCCCTCTTTCTCCCGAGCGTAATTCTGCAGCTGTAGAAAGCCCTACATCAGTACGACTCTGCAATGATAGCTTTCTGTTACTACGCCCAAAATGTATTTTCAAGGTACGCATGAGTTATACCAATCTAGGTAACCTTGTCATTGTGCAAGCAGCTAAAATTTATTGCCAGGCATCCTGTCCTCCAGCAGAGAGTGTGAAAGATGCTGTACCAGATCTTTCCTCCTCCTGCACGCGTATCCACCAGCACCATGTGCCATCAGAGATGAACCTGTTGCCAATACTTGGGGTGCAGTGAGGTCCATCACTTGGAGATGATGGGCTTGCATGCAATGGCTTTGGGTAGCAAAATAAGGATGAGCTGGAAGGCTTCTCTTTCTAGAGCCAAATCAATCAAACAAACACTGTCAGCAACACACCACTATCACATTGTTCCTGGCAGCCTGGACAGACAGGCTGTGGACGGAAAGGGCAATGGGGACTGAATTTCCCCTCTAACATTTAGAGAGGAGGCTTTTCGAGGGTCGGGTTGAGATGTACCATTGGGGCAGGGTGTGTTTTCTTTGTTCTGCTAATGCCTGTACATTGTAACCGCTAAATAACTGTATTTGCTTTGCTCTTCTAACTCCTCAGGAGGCTGGTGTTTTGTTGAGGAATTATAGGCAATTAATGAAGAACGTCCTTGATGACACGCGGCTGGTTAAACTGCAGCTGGAGGGTGGAGCTCTTCTGGCTAGGCTGAGGAAGGAGGAGTCCTGTGTTATTGTCACTGAGGACTACAGGTGAGTCCCTGGGAAGGCAGGGAAGAAGGAGAGGAAGCCAGACAAAGGCAGACAGAGACTGTTTGTGGGAAAAGATTAAAAAGCTATCCAAGCAAAAAGTCCCCGTGCAATAGCAGCGTTCCCGCTTTGACAGGGGTTTGGGGAAAACAGCAGAAATTAAGAATGTGATGAATATGCTTTTTTCTGATTTTTTTCAAATACCAAGAACTGTCTTGTCTCTTTAAAATTCCTACTGACCTGCAGGGTACATTCCTCTAGATAGCACTGAGCTCCATTTGAAAACCAAACCCTTTCCTGTGCAGGCGTGGACTGCTCCTGCCCAGAATTAGGCTTGGATTTCATCTGCATACCACACATTTCTTACAAAATTGTCTTAAGTGGTGATGCCAGCAGTGTTTATACGTTAAATTAATACAGCTTCAAACTAAACTAAACTAAAACAGCTTCTTTCACAGACAGAGATTTTCTGGCCTATACATAATGGTATATTTTGTGCTGCGCTGAGGTCTGGTCTCCTTGGCTGTAGGTGCAGTTTGCACCCATAAAGGATGTTCCTTGCCTGTGTGCATCATGAAATCAATTGTGGCGCAAATGTCAGTAGTTGCAGTTCTCTCAGATTTGCACTTGCAAAAGAGAGGCTACCTCCTGGAAACTGTACTTGGCACAGTATGGCAATATACCTGGCATGGCATTATTATTGTTCACTAGTAGCTGAAAGTCTGGGCTGTGGCCCCGTGTATGGCAGTTGGGCCAAGCGATCCACTCTGTGCAGTCTCCCTCATGCAACTAGTGAAATTGTGGCATGCAGATTAGCTGCAGAGTAAGGGTTGACATTGGTCGAGTTGCCTGTGATGTCACAGTGGTCTAGGACTCTTGGCATGGCACAGATTCATGCCCTACTGTAGCTGTACACCGCACGGGTGTAATTCGTAAAGTCAAACTGGCTGACACCTTAAAAGTGGGACGGTAACAGACCGTGAGTCCCAGTGATGACACAACTGGGTGATATTCTGAAGGAAAAGCGCTCCAAACCGTGCTGTTTTCATACTTTACATTGACTGTATAGACATTCTAGGCTTCAGAGTGACAGTCCTGGAAACGTATCATATAGATTCTCTGTATTACTGTCTTACCTGGGAGCCCAAGTCATGGACCGGGACTCTGTTGTGCTAGGTGCTGTACAAACACAGAACAAAGGGATGCCTCCTGCCCCCAAGAATTTACAATTAAAGTAAAAGACGAGAGACAACAGCTAGATACAGACAGGACAGATGGGGGAGGAAACAATGAGACGATACTAACCAAGTGTTTTGTAGGCATCATAACAAAGGAGAGTTTTAAAGATGTTAACGAGTTAATTATGTGGATGTTTATGGGAGCTCCTCCCAGGTGTGAAGGGCAGCAAAGGAGAAAGCATGAAGGTACTTGTTTGAAAATGTAACAAGTGGACTGTGGAGGCTGGTATCATGGAGCGATTGGAGGCAGGAATCAAGTTACTTGGCATCATTGGCTTTTGTAAAGGGAAATTGTGCCTCACTAATCAGAATTCTTTGAGGGGATCAACAAACATGTGGACAGGGGTGATTCAGTGGATACAGTGTATTTGGACTTTCAGAAGGCCTTTGAGAAAGTCCCTCACCAAAGGCTCGTAAGCAAAGTAAGCAGTCCTGGGATAAGAGGGAAGGTCCTCTCATGGATCAGTAACTGGTTAAAAGGTTAGGAATAAATGACCAGTTTTCACAGTGGAGAGAGGTAAATAGTGGTGTCCCCCAAGGGTCTGTACAGGGACCACTGCTGGTCAACGTACTCTGGAAAAAGGAGTAAACAGTGGGGTGGCAAAATCTGCAGACAATACAAAATTACTCAAGACCAGCTAAGTTCAAACGATTAAAAAAATTAATCGCGATTAATCGCACTGTTAAACAATAATAGAATACTATTTATATAAATATTTTTGGATGTTTTCCACATTTTCAAATATATTAATATCCATTACAACACAGAATACAAAGTGTACAGTGCTCACTATATTTACTTTTTATTATAAATATTTGCACTGTAAAAATAAAAGAAATAGTATTTTTCAATTCACTTAATACAAGTCCTGTAGTGTAATCTCTTTATCATGAAAGTTGAATTTACAAATGTAGAATTATGTACAAAAAAATGCATTCAAAAATAAAACAATGTAAAACTTTAGAGCTTACAACTCCACTCAGTCCTACTTCTTGTTCAGCCAATCGCTCAGACAAACAAGTTTATTTACATTTGCAGGAGCTAATGCTGCCCGCTTCTTGTTTACAAAGTCACCTGAAAGTGAGAACAGACATTCTCATGGCACTGTTGTAGCCGGCATTGCAAAATATTTACATGCCAGATGCACTAAAGATTCATATGTCCCTTCATGCTTCACCCACCATTCCAGTGGACATGCGTCCATGCTGATGAAGGGTTCTGCTCGATAACGATCCAAAGCTGTGCAGACCAACGCACGTTCATTTTCATCATCTGAGTCAGCCACCAGCAGAAGGTTGATTTTCTTTTTTGGTGGTTTGAGTTTTCTAGTTTCCGCATCAGAGTGTTGCTCTTCTGAAAGCATGCTCCACACCCCATCCCGATCAGATTTTGGAAGTCACTTCAGATTTTTAAATCTTGGGTCGAGTGCTGTAGCTATCTTTAGAAATCTCACATTGGTCCCTTCTTTGCATTTTGTCAAATCTGCTGTGAAAGTGTTCTTAAAATGAACAGCATGTGCTGGGTCATCGTCCGAGACTCCCATAACATGAAATATATGGCAGAATGCGGGTAAAACACAGAGCAGGAGACATACAATTCTCCCCCAAGGACTTCAGTCACAAATTTAATTAACGCAATATTTTTGTAACAAGCATCATCAGCATGTCCTCTGGAATGGTGGCCAAAGCATGAAGGGGCATACGAATGTTTAGCATATCTGGAACGTAAATACCTTGCAATGCCGGCTACAAAAGTGCCATCCGAACGCCTGTTCTCCCTTTCAGGTGACATTGTAAATAAGAAGCGGGCAGCATATCTCCCATAAATGTAAACAGAGGGTGGGGAAAATATATTTCTCCCACAAAAAATCCTAACTACACTCACGTAGACAAAGCTATAGGGAAATGACTGACTCTGAAACGTAATGTGGGCAGAGCCCTTTTGGAGAACCAGCCCCTTTGTTTGCTTTGGAAAACAAACTGCTTTGACCAGACAAAGGTCTGTGTGCTTGTATAGTGCGTGCAGAGCATGTGTGGTAGGTGTTTGTTCTGCCTGGTCAGTAAGGGTTGATCCAGTGCCTACTGAAGTCAGTGGGGCCAGATCCTTATGACAATGCCCAGCCTGCGAAACTTGGCTAAGCATTGACATCTGTGGATGAGGGAAGACCTCCTGCTCCTCCAAACCGTAGAGCAGGGGTCTCAAACTCAATTTACCTTAAGGCCGATGCCGGTCCTCAAATCCTCCCAGTGGGCCAATAACGTCACTGAAGATGGTGCTCAGAAAAGAAAATGTTTATATTGTATTTTTTATTTCGAATTTCTTAGAACCAATAAAACTGTCATACAATTTTATTCAATTCTTCGCCTGCCAGAGAGTTTTTAGTGTTTGCCAGACACCTGGCAACGCTTCAGTTCAGTCAGTTTGTTGATTTTGGCCTCAGTGACTGAGCAGTTGAAACCTTCAGGACTGCAGCAAGGTGTGCGTCAGATAGTTGTGTTGGGTATTTTGACTTACATACCCTATGCGTTAGAAGGGCTCTGGTCTTCTACTTGGATAGGACCAAGCAATTTTGAAGATCACCCAGGTTGTTCATCTCCTTCGCAGATAGATTCCAGGGATCCATGATTTCTGCTCAGACTACGGATAGTGTATTGATAGGAGACCCGCCCTTCCTTCCCCTCTGCTTTGGGCTGTTCTCCGTGGAGACATTTGGATAGCAAAGAAACCGAGGGCTGTTCACCCAGGCATCCCTGGGTAGCTTTAGTGTCTGGCAGTAGGAGGCAAAGGGCGCATGTGTAGGCTGAATGGGCACTGCTAGAAGAAAAACCACATGTGCACCTGAAGTGGAGCTAGGGTGACCAGATACCCCGAATTTATAGGGACAATCCTGATTTTTGGGTCTCTTCTTTATATAGGCTCCTTTTACCCCCCCACCCCCTGTCCTGATTTTTCACATTTGCTGTCTGGTCACCCTACATGGAGCACCCATAGTGGGACACAGTTCAAAAGACTGCAGTCATTGCATAAGGTCAGTAACCTCTACTTATGCCTATTTGACCTTTAGAACTAGTAGTGAAGTAGCTGCAGATTTATACCGGGGCAAAATAGCAGAATTTGGCTCTGTGACTTGTAGATACACACGGGCAGGGGCATTCTTGTGCAGAACCTTAGCTTTTGCGTTTCCTAACTTTCGGGTGTGGATTGTACAATTTTATCAGTCATTAGACAATTTTTGTATTTAAAAGGACTTGAAATCTAATTTTTTACAAAAGAGTTAAACACAGTTTTACATTTTACTCTCGGGTCCCCCTGCCAATGTTTTGTCACTTGAGTCACACTTTCCTGTTAGTTAAAATGCTGTTCTGTCTCCCGTTGCTGTGTGGAAGCCTGACAGAAACTGGGGAATGTGACTCGCTGCAATTGGCTGGAGCTGGGAGGTAATGAGACCGACTGTACACAAGGCGTAGTCAAAGACACAACGTAATCAAACCGAAACAATGGAGGAAACGATCGATTTCTCTAATCTGGCTTGGCGAGAGTCAGTACTTGTATTCATAGTGGCTAAACCATGTCAGACTGCAGTGTGGCTTTTCAGGTGACCGTGTCACTTTGATAACGTTCATTGATAAGGCATAGAAAGGACTGATACAGTTGACAATTGTTCTTATTTGGATGCCGTGTGTGAAAGGCCAGCTCCGTCTTTGTCCAGTACCTATACTAAACCACACTAAGCAAAACTCTTCCGAAGGATAACCCCAGTACACTTGCTGGCTCGGAAGGCCTAATTTCCCTTGCTAGCTTGTGGCTTAATGTGACAGAAAATTCAAGTCATAAAGTGGGAATACAGAGCAAAACAAACCCAGTGGAAAACATTTAATTAATGCCTTCTTTCAGGTTTGTGACCTATGCACTAAACTATGCAGGAGCCCACCTCGGTGGCCTGGAAAGGAAGCAGGCTTGTACTCCCTGTAGTGGGGTATTATCTGACAAACACCTTTTGGAAATACATTGCAAAAAACCTCACTTCAGTCATTCTTTAGTAATGAGCCATCCCCACCCTGCCCCATGCCCCGGCTGTTAGTTTTGGCTCCCTGCCCCCCTCCCCACCCCCTCTAGCATGTTCTGTGCTGTCCATGGCACGTAGAGCAATTGCCCTGTATGTGACAGCCGGGGACCTGACCTGGAGCATTCGGAGTTCCTAAATCTGAAGGGTAAGTGGCTTGTCTCAGACATTGACAACCACACCATCAGTGTAAGAGATGTTGTTAATTGAGAAGAGCCCGGTGTGGCATGTAAGTCTGTGTTTCAGACAAAATCTGGAAGTTTCACGTAGGCCTATAGACAACTGCAGTGTAGCTGTCTGTTGGTCCCCTCGCTGGATGTTCCCCAGCTGCCTTGTACTCTCATCCACCCTTAACATAGTGCAGATCAGGAGCCAAAGCTATCTGCGCTCTCTTCACTTTTCAGTGTACATGGAACCCCTAAACCTGCTCTTCCTCCTGCCCCAATAATGGCCAGGTGTAGAAGATGGGCTTGGCCAATCAGGCACGGATCAAGTCAAGGCAATGAAAAGATTCCTGTCCCAGTCCAGCCTATGGGGGAATCTTGTCTAATAATGGTCTCGCGGCCCAAAAAAGGGTCCTGTTGAGTGCTGAGGCTGGCAGCATCTACTTGGGATCTTCCGTAGCCCTCCCTGACATGGTAGCCAGCATGTAATTTCTGCTGAATAGAGTCCTTGGGGGGCAGTGTTTTCAGCTGCAAGTACCGTACCTCTGTGTTTGTACCCAAGATTGCAGCTTGCTATACTTGGCATACTAAACTCAGACTCATTAGCATGGACAATGGAAGCCTCCAGGTTCTACTGTACAGATCCTTTGGTGTGGCTGGTGTTGAAATGCAAATCTAGGAATCGCAGCTAGTCCTGCTGTTGCCATTAGCCAAAGAGCAGACAAATAATGTAGATAAATAATAGCAGCATAAAAATGATGGACTCTGCCTGCAATAGCAGACCCCGCTACTGCCCGTGAAATTCCCCAGTGCCATTTCAAACAGCAAGTGAACTCCTCTGGCAGGTAAATTCTGTGTATTTAAGAGGCGTTTTATTTTGCCTACCAGCTCAGAGCAAACTCATTGCGACATTAGTTTTGGTAAATATTCTAGTTCACTGCTTAGTTTGTGGGGGATTTAGACACCGATTCTGTCGACTCTTATCTTAAGCACTGAAAAGCCAGCTGAGATGAGGCAGCATCAGCGTAAGTCCTTATGAAAGAGTGCGATCTGGGTGCTAGGGAGTGAGTGGAGGTGAGTCACTAAAACCTAGTCTCCATCTTAGCATTTCTCACCATTGCACTTCCATTAGTGCCGCTACAGCAGTCAGGGCCGGCTCCAGGCACCAGCTTACCAAGCAGGTGCTTGGGGCAGCCACTTCCGAGAGGGGCGGCACTTCCAGCTGTTCGGCGGCAATTCGGCGGACCATCCCTCACTCCTGCTCGGAGCGAAGGACCTCCCGCCGAATTGCCGCCGCAGATCGCGATCGCGGCTTTTTTTTGTTTTGTTTTGTTTGGCTGCTTGGGGCGGCCAAAACCCTGGAGCCGGCCCTGACAGCAGTGTAGAAAAACTGGGAGCTCTAACACAGACGAGGTGCCCAGTGGCTGCTGGTCTTTTAATCACCATGTCATCGACATGTGCTCTGGGTCCATTTATTCTAGCACCAGAGACCCCAAACGTTTTAGTACTGCGGCTTCCTTACAGATATTCTAAAACTTGGTGGCACAGCCAAATATGTTTTTTTTTTTTTTTAAACCAACCGAGTACATTAGATTGAAGAGGGTTACCAGAGTTTGGATGGTTCTGTGACTGTATTCGACCACATACAGTTTAATTATATAATCTGATCTAATTTGAGATTTCAAAGCTATCATTTGAAAATATCAAATTTTTGGCATGTTCAGATTCAGCCTAAAATTTCAGTGAGAAGAATGGGCCTGTTCAATAGAAGTTCTTCAGCTATTGTACCTGCTTTGACAACTGTCCCATAACACAGAAGCTGAGCCATATTGGCCGGTCGGTGGCTTCATCATGCTGCAGTGCAAAATATTGACTCTTCTTAACTAGTTCTATCAGTGGGTCCCGCATGTTTTCTGCAATGTCATCAATGTATTGACAGATGGCATTATTTGACCTAGGAATGGTTTTCAGTGCCAGGGCTGTTCCCCAACCATAATGCTATATACCGGCATGTCTATTGCTGCTGGAAGTAGAAGGGTCTCCTGTGGTGTATGCTGGGTTGCATTTTGCAATGTGCATGGCCACAACAAAAGATGCTTCTAAGACTTTTTGAGGAACGGTTTTCTTCTTTAGCAACCTTCTCTCTGAATTTTCTATACACTGAGTGGGCTACAAACTCCACTGAGCACTATATTTTTGTCCTTGGGCAAGCTTACACTCTTTAGTCTTCTTACACTGAACTAACTTGCCGCTGTGCTGCTACAACTGTGTCTATGCACTGAGAAGAAAATATCAGTATTTATAGTACAGCACACTAAAACTGCAAAGGTGACCAGACTAAACCGAGACTCTTGTAACACTTTAATTATACAACTAAATAAAGAAAAATAACCGGAGGCGCTAATTTATCAGTGCAATATATATTGTATATACATTATCTTAGAATGACATCAAATGCGTGACAGATAATATATATGTACCCACAACGTAGTAAGGTTCATCTTTATTGAACACAACTTGTTGTTATGCTGTATGCAGTGTTGTGGTAGCCGTGTTGGTCCCAGGACATTAGAGAGACAAGGTGGGTGAGGTAATACCTTTTATTAGACCAACTTCAGATCAGACCTAAAGAAGAGCTTTGCGTAGCTCAACAGCTTGTCTCTCTCACCTACAGAAGATGGTCCAATGGAAGATATTACCTCACCCACCTTGTCTCTCTTGTTATGTTGGACATTTCTCTTGAATACCTCAGGTTTCATCTGTACCCAAGATATAGTTTCAAAATATATTGTCGTACTCCTAAAACGGGGAACTCCTGCTGGTTTTGTTTTTTCCTCCAGCCCCTAGCATCTATTGATTGGGATCTTGTTAAGATTGTAAATGGGCATCTCTTGTGAACCTTAATTTGTATATGACCAGCCAGAGTGAGATTAGCTGCTCCCCCCGACCCGTAGGAATGATAACCCTAACTCCAAGTGCCCTACCCATAGAAACCCTAATTCTAACTCCCAGTCCCCTATGCCTAGGAACCCTGAGCCTAGGGCAGGAAGCCTTACCAATAGGAACCCTAACTCCATGTTCCCTACCCATAGGAACCCTAACCCTAGGGTGGGGAGCCCTACCTATAGGAACCCTAACCCTAACTCCAGGGGCCCTGCCCATAGGAAACCTAACTCCAAATGCCTTACTCATAGGAAGCATAGCACTAGGGCGGGGAGCCCTACCCATAGGAACCCTAACCCTAACTACAAGTGCCTTACCCAGCAGTGAGGCAGTGTTACCTTTACCTGTAATGCTGGTGAGACCCCTACTGGAGACTGGGTCCAGTTCTGGTGTCCACCCTTCAAAAAAATGTTGAAAAATTGGAGGGAGTTCAGGGGAAAGCTACACGAATTTTGAGATCTGGAAAATCTGCCTGAGTGTGTGTCGCTGAAGGAGCTGAATGTGTATAGTTTATCAAAGAGAAGGATAAGAGGTGATCTGATCAAAGTCCATCAGCTCCTACGTGGGGAGAAGATTTCTGATAGCAGAGGCCTCTTTTTAATCTAGCAGACCAAGGCAGAATGGGAGCCAGTGGCTAGAAGCTGAAGTTAGACAAATACAGACTTCAAATGAGACTCTCTTTTTTCAGGGAGGTGTAATTAACCATTGGGACATGATGTATTCATCACTTGAAGTGTTTAAATCAAAATTGAATGTCTTTCTAAACGATATACCCTAGAGACGCCTTACTCAGCCATGCTTCATGGGGTGCACTACGCAGGAGGTCAAAGGAGTGGTCCCTTATCCTGAAAACCTAGGAAATAGGTGTGTAAATGGCACTGGTGCCAAGGAGAGATAGGAGTTATTTAAGAGGGTCAAAGGGATTATACCTCTTGTGCGCCATGTGCAGCACTCGCTTCCCAATACTTCCAGGTGCAGTTTCAGGGTGTTAGTTTTATTTTATAAAGACATTATGTGGTTTGGAGCTTCACTAATTTGGGAACTTCCTCTCCTCTCTGCCTATGCAGCAGTATGGTGGCTGAGATCAGCTGAATTGTGTTGTTGACCGTCCCTAAATGGTTGCCATTGAAGACTGAGGCCCGAGAGAGCTCTGACCCCTCTGAGTTTGCCAGAATCCACACTTCTTGGCATTCAGGGTTCTAGCTTCTCGTAAGCGAAGACTCTGAGTAAGGCCATGTCTATACGTACAGCGCTGCAGCAGCACTGCTGTACCAATTCTCCCAATCAGTGCTCGTTTCTCCGAAGCAGCGCTCCACTGTCTGCAGCTGCTCCGTGACCACCACCAGCAACCTGGAATTGTTTTTTTGCTATGACTTTAGCAATCTGTCCTCAAATAAATCGTCCTGCCCCTCTTTGTTGTGGTTCTTCCCGTGGCTCTGAAACGTTCACGATAACCGTGCAGAACGGTGGAGACGCCGTGCTTCTGTGGGATGGTGGACAGCAAAAAGTGCTGCACAGGTTTGTGGGATTTAAAAAAGAATGTGTGAAAATGCTGAGATAGGGATGGAGAAAATTGCATGATGGGAACTTGACCCCTGTGCAGCTCATGTCTGCCCCACAATGCATTGCAAAATTTTCCCAGAAGGCATTGCACTGGAGGATGGCGTGTGGCCCACTGGGACACCTACCCATAGTGCACTGCACTTTGCATCAGCACAAACACTGCTGGTGAGTATGTGTAGCACCAACGCAAGCAGCCTGATATGCCTGCGCACAAGTGATATACTAACCGTGACAGTTTTATACCTACGTAACTTGCGTCAACCAAAGTTTGTTGTGTACATGGCCTCAAGCATTCTGCAAATCTGGTTAAGGACCTCAGGGTTTGACCATTATTATTACAGACTGGTCCCTTCTGGCTTTAGAATCCATGAAGGGAGGTCATGTTATATTTGGTCAATTTCTCTTGAAAGAATGCGTTCTGATCTCTCCCCGGTGAGCAGGGCTCCATGTTTTCATCCATTTGTGTGAGGTGTAGGGCAAAGACGCACAGAGCGACATTTCTACCCAGACACATGCCTTCGCTCCAGGCTGTCGTTTTCGGACAGTCCAACCTGTTCTCTGTGTTTACGTGGCTGTTTGAGCCTGGTGAAAAGCACTCACATCACAGTTAAACAAGCCCTGTTGCTCTGTACATAAAGGAGTGCACAGCCATTCGCACGTTGAGCACATTCCAAAGGTGTGTTATGGAGGCTGCAGTTCCTGAGTTTCTCAAAGACCAGCAGAGGAGGTCAAGGCCTTTTTAGGTAAGTTTTGGTTGCTCCTTGAGGTGTCCCCTTGGGTCCCCAGTTCTGTAGTGAAGGTAGGCAGTGCGTCACGGTCCTGAAAGGTGGCTTTCTCCCATGGGACAACATTCCCGGAGATGGAAAATAACATACATGGCAGGATTTACAGTGACAGTAGGGTGACCAGACGTCCCGATATTTTGGTGTTGTGACGAACTGGGACTGTTCTTACTGTGGTCTTTGAATGCTGACAGGGGAGTGTGGCTAGGATAGTCTGCATTGGGGGATGGGAGACTGACCGAGGTAGAATACCTGAGCACGTAACATGAGAACCCAGGAAGGGGTTAGAGGCCAGGTGACACCTTTGCCCGGGAAACTGAACAAAGGTTGGGGAGAGAGTTCAGAGCTGGCTGGTGACATGGCTGGGAGGCAGACGGGGCTCTGACCTCCCAAGGGGGCTGGGGTGCCCTGGGACCCCAAGATGGACCTAACTGAGGGGGTCCTGTTGTCTGTGCCTGCAAGACCTGTCTTGGACTGTATTCCTGTCGTCTAAATAAACCTTCTGCTTTACTGGCTGGCTGAGAGTCACAGTGAATCGCAGGAAGCCGGGGGTGCAGGGCCTTGTGTCCCCCCACACTCCGTGACAGGTGTCTGTCCCAATATCCGCTGGCAGCACTGTGGTTTTTGTTTTTGTTTTTGCTCAGCCGGCGGGCCCCTCCCCCCCCCCTATGTGTCCCGATATTTTCTTCCCCTCATCTGGTCACCCTAAGTGACAGAAAGGACAAGCTGCTGAATCCCAGCTTGTCGCCAACAGACGCTGCTGCCACTGCTGCTGTTTACTCACTATGTACTTGCTCATGCAAAAGTCTAATTGATTCAATGACCGTTTTAAATGAGGAAGAATTCAAGGTTCTGGCTCATTTTTGTTCAGTATTTGCATTGTGCCAGGTGTGTGTTGGGTACTTAGTTACCTGCTGCACCTATGGACTTTTAAAAAATATTATGGAAAAAATAACCCCGTGTTGTCCATGCTGGACAGCCGTTCTGCTGCCTCGTTGCTTCTGGGTCAGCCTGCTTCTTCCCACAGGCCTGGCTGCTCATATGGATGAGTTGGGAGCGTTCAGCTATTCTGACGTGGGTACAGATGTAATGGTACAGCCACGGTCACTATATATAGTGTGAAGTAATGGATTGTCTAGAAGAGGGTATGTGGAGCGTGTGCAAAGTTGGGGAACGTGATTTATAAATGAGGATTGTCCCCCTAGATCTGTGTGTTGTGCTGAGTCTTTTAAAGGAGGAGTAATTCTTACTCGGAGAACACAAGCCAGCTGGATAACACAATGCTCAATGCAAATCAAATAACAGCTAATATGAATGTAGAACTAGATCCCGGTCTTCTCATGCTAGGCAGTGCTTGTAAAGCCACTTACAAACATGAAGTACAGTTATCCCTATAAGTAGATTGTCTTATCCAGTTTTATTCCAATGTAGCTTCTTTTGTTGATCTCAGTGAGATTTCAAAGTCAATCTGAGTCTGACCCGTGAGTATTATAGTAGCATCCCCCCAAACACTGTTTCCTTCTTGCTGCCTTGTGCTGTTAAACTGTGAGGTACCAATCACTGGATGAACCACACAACGCCTTGAGATTAATGGCAGCGAACTCACCCTCATTTATCATAGCTAAGGGTCAGTTAATCGTAAGCCCCCACCTAAGACAAAAGGCGTTTTGGACTGAGTGACTGGCTACAGTTTGTGAGTCATGGGTGGCAGTTTTATTTTGGGGGGAATGTAATCAATATTTGAGGGGGGAAAGTTAGACATGTGAATGCTTCCTTGTAGGGGAGGGGCATTAGGGGCGGAGGAGTGTGTGAGAAGAGGGGTTTTGAGCTGTAGGGAGTGGAGGGAGTTATGGGAAGTAGGATAAATGGGGATGGATGGTAGGGGAGCTGAGAGAGAGTGGGGATTCAGGCAAGAGAGGCATGAGACCCCCCCAGCTCTTCCAATGCACCCCTAGCTCTGCCAGTGCACCCCAACATTGTACACTAACCCCCCGCACTCTCCAGATTTTCCAGTGAACCTCAACCCCCCTGGATCTCTCAAAGTCTTTGGGTAAAAAAATGTAGACGTGTGAATGCTTCCTGGGAGAGAAGGGGCGATTTGGGGTGCAGGAGTGGGGGTCTAGAGGTTTGGGGTTGCAGCAAGAGGAGTGGGGTTATGGGGAGCGGAGGTAGGGGAGGGGGAGTAGTTGGGGGCTAAGGTGAGGAGGCTTGGGAGTTAGGGGGTGAGGGGTGGGACAGTGGACAGGAGGTGTGGGGGTGAGTTTCAGGAGGCCTGGGGAGAATAGGGACAAGGGCACCTGTCAGCTCCACATTCTGCATGTGCCCAGATCTGGGGCGCTCTTGCCCCTCTAGGGGGCTCTGAGCCTCTTCCCTGCCCCCCTCATATGGTCTGGTTTATGGAGTCCTTGCCCGTCTGGGAGTGCCAGAGTCCCTCTTGCTGATGTGTGTGTGTGTGTGTGTGTGTGTGTGAGAGAGAGAGCGAGAGGGGGGGGGGGATTTGGGGGCTCATGCCCAACTACAGGAGTTGGACCTATGGTTGCCAACACTGTATTTCAAAAATAAGGAACTGTTTTCTTAGCACCCCCACTCCCCTCTCTTCCTGATATTTTATTTTATTATTATCATAATCATTAATGAGCACTACTCACCTACATTCACTGGGGTAGTTCCTGCTGCTCCCGATCTTGTACAGCCATGAAGAAATAAGGGATGTTTCTTCTAATAGGAGACTGTTGGCATCCCTAGGACCCCTCCTCACTTCATGTGAGCCAGGTTCTGGGGGGCTTGTCCTTTTGGGCGAGTCTCAGGCCCCTTCTCTGCCCCCATGTGAGTGAGGATTTGGGAAGGCCTGCCCCTTTGAGTGGGGAGCTGAGAACCGGTACCGCATGCAGGATATGATGCAGGCTCTAAGGCAGTCAGGAGGGGCATGGGAACACCTACTGAGAGGAATGGGTTGGTTCACGTGGCTCAGAGCTCTTGTTTCAGGTTGTATCATTTCCAGGGGCTGTTCTCATTCAATGAGACTATCGCATTGACATGAATGGGCCACTTCACCCCCCTCAGAGTCTCCTATGTGGCGGGTGGATGTGGAGAGAAGCCCTTTCCCTCCGGCCTTCCCGTTTAAAGGTGTTTGTGACAGTTCTTGGGGTGCCCAGGACTGAGTCACCTTGTTACCCTCTGCCTCTCGTGAGAGAAAGTCCTGCCTGGGCTAGCTGAGTGTTAGCCACTCACACTGTGCCAACCCTGCCTTTGCCCTGCAGGCTAACAGGAGGTGCACCCCGGTTCCCACGTCCCCTTGAATCATTCCTCTCTGACATCCAGCCCCTGGCACTGGCTACTCACAGAGATCCCAGATCCTCTGCCTGCACAGGAGCCTGTGCCCCAGTAAACCACTCCGGTAAACCACACAGCACTGCCGAGCACTTACACTAGAACAAAAGAAGGTTTATTTAAGGAAGAATAGAGATTCCACTAGAAACAGGAGCAAGTGATGGAAACAAATGGCTACATACAAAACCAAACCATCAAACTCAAACTAGGGGCAACACTTGTTAATAGTTACCTTTCCTATAATAGGTCCTATAACTTTTCTAGCTAATATAAAATGTTCTCCCCCTCCCACAATTCAGTCTGTTGCAGAGCTGGCTGGCTTCCCAGGAATCAGGATCCAATCTTTCATGAAACACCCCTGCTCCACCAGACGCCTCTTCCCCACCCTGTGAGATACTGAGTCCGGATTTTGTCTCTATTCAGAGACCTGCAGTCCCTTGTTTTACCTCCAAGTGGTTTCAGTTGTCTTTCATGGTTTTCCGTTGATAGTTCTGTGATGGGGCAAGGATAGACAGCTGAGCCTTGCGTTGAGTTACTGGCTAACCAGGGAGGAGTGGCAACTCCCGCCCGCTTGAATGGCCATCACTGACACACACATTTCCCTGCTGACTAACTTGTACTCCAAGCCTATTAGGCGTCATGTTCAATATTGTCACATTACTCCTTAAATATTACTCATACACACATCTCGCAACAGTTATGAATATTGATACATTACAAGCTTTCAGTAGAGACCTCCCATGCTATCCTTTATGGATAAATACCATGAAAGCAGTATATTCGGCGTAGTGAGTTTGTCAGGTTTGAGACAGGAGTTGCTTGTAAAGGACGACCTTCAAGTCACCTCTCTTGCTAGCTTGAAAATATTGCATTTGCAGCTGCCCTTTGTTTCCTGCCCTTTTATTAGTTCTCATAACTGCACTGTAGACACAGTCATCTGGGCTGAAGTCTGACAAGGCCTTGCTGAATGGCTAAGTAGACATTGCTCTCTGTATCTTGTCTAACTACATCCCAGCCCAAGTCTCGGAGAACTCCCATCAGTGAATTAAGCATGGTTTCTCTTTGCTGAATCCAGGCTGGTTATTTTTAATCAAGCCGTGCTTTCTCAAGTCTCCTTCCCTTTGATCTTTTCAGAAATGTACAGATATTCAGCTCAAGTGATATCAAACTGGCAGCCCTGCAACGTCATGGGATGCCCTGGCTCTGTATAGATAATGACTTGGACATAACGGCCCCCTCTCCGGTCTGTGCTTAGGAAGCTGATTTTCCAGACAGTTTGTTTTCTGCTCTTGTATTTGGGATGTGAAGGGGTGAACTTGATCGGAGTTCCTGGGATGTTTTAATAACCCCATTCCTGCCCCTCCCTGTGCCCCACCTCGCAGTTCTGCGCACCGAGGGGAATCGGGCAGACCCCTCACACAGACTGCCAGGGACGTTATAATTCTCTCGGTACGTGTGCTGGGCACAAGGCTGAGAGAAGGAAGGCCGTGGATCCCGGAACACAGTGGGACCTATTGGCTGACATCATGTCCCAGCAAACTGGTTCAGTGGTGAGCCGCGTCTTGGCCCACTGCAGCGGTGTCCTTGTGCCTTGGAGCCCTAGAGCTGTGGAATCTCTAGGTCCATGAGAGTCAGCACAGAAGAGTTCTTGATGCGGATGCCTTTGTCACAGCACTTGCTGGGGGCCTTGGGACGACAGGTAGCAAGGTGCATCTGGCAGCCTCAAAGCTTTCATCTCCAACAACAATGCAGCTCACAGACTAAGACACAGGAGATGCTGCAGGCCAGGCTGTTAATTGTCTCTCGGTCTGAATTCATATTCCACCCCCAACTCCTGGAAGTCTGGGTACTGTCCACAATGATTGATCTGTGAACACGAGCAGGTGGAAGTGTCTCTTTCTCCTGCCCCCGTCGCTCTCGTTATGTTGCACGTGTAGGAGGCAGTGGACTTTTGAGAGGAGACGAAAGGCAAGAGTTCCTCCGAGGTGGATCCACCCTTCCTTCAGCTCAGAGAGGACTGGATTAAGGACCTGGGCCAGGTCCCACATGCCAGCAGCTCTTCTGCCCAAGCTATTTGAATTAATGTCGAGGGGTGGCTTTCACAAGACCCCCTATCAACTGCTTTAATAAATACCAGGCTAGAGTGTGTCCCTCCGTCCACCGGTATTATTTGTAAACCTATCCTGTTAGTCTGGGAAGATGTTTTTTGCTGGCTCCCCATGCCTGTCACAGTTCCATGTCCCTCTAGATTGGTTGGTTGGTGATATTTTCTCTTAATATTTGTTCCATTATTTGGTTAGGCTAAAAGTTGGACGGCAGGACAGTAATGGCTGGGATCACTCTTCTGGTACTTTTAGAAATCTGTACTCCATTTGCTCTTCACCTCGGTCTACAGGCACAAGACACAGGCACCTGTTTTTGGCAGCCCACGGGGTCCTCTCCTGGGGCCGTGTTCTTACACACAACCCTCTCTGGAAAGTGAATCCCTAAAACTCCATTTGATGGGGGCGTCCACCCCACACAAGACTTGAAGGAGTTAAGGTGGCTGAGGGGGGCAATGAACCCCTCAGATTGCACCTGGACGAGGAGCCAGGGAGCAGGAGTTAATTAGACAGGGCTTAGCTGCACAGGAACAGGAGGGTCCTGTCTAAAGCCCAAGGAGTTGAGAGCAGCAAAGTGGGCGGGGGGGCTGCAGGGACGTAGTCTGCAGTCACTCTCTGGGAGGAGGGAGGTGTTTTCGGGACTATAGAGCTAGGTAGCCTATAGCTATTCCCTGGGAGGAAGGAGTCTGCGCTGGCAAACCCAGAGCAGGGGGAAAGCTAGAAAGGCAGGAAAGGCTCAGGGGAAAAGCAGCAAGGGATGGGGTAAGGCAGACCTTGGCTGCTGAAGTGAGGACCCCTGAGCTGGAACCCAGAGGAGAGGCCGGGCCCGGGTTCTCCTACCTGATATTGAGGGAGTAGCACCTGAGGCCGTGAATGGGAAGACTGCCTAGGATTGCTGGAGAAAGACTTTGGTACCCCCAAAAGGGGAGACCATGTAGTGACCTGGCCGGAGGGCTGAGTCACAAAGAGGCAGCAGCAGCTCGGAGAGCAAGAGAGGGGCTGCAGACCGAGAGAGACAGAAAGATGGCGTCAACCGCGGGAAGGGGCATCGACCTTGCAGAGCTAATCCCCAGAATGGCCAGGAGGAGGCACTATCTAGCAGTGAGAGTGCCCCATGACAGTCCAACTCTAGCTTTGGGAAAGGAATCTTCCGAAAAAAATGCAGTGAAAAAAGTCTTGAATTATAGGTCTAAAATTACCCTAGAATTATACAACAGAACTGGCACTGAACCAGAAAACTGTTAAAGACTCTTGGAACCTTTTCCACACAAACGATAATTGCCCAATGAAAACAGGATTCAGGGAAATATAAGCTGACATCAAGCTACTTATTTTTGTTATAAATTATATTGAATCTGCAGTATTGCAAATTTAATGTGAATGATTTGACCCTGAAAGAATGCAGTGAAAGGCTGTCTACCACACTCACGTGGGCAGGGGAAACTTTGACTGATTCAAGCAAATCTGAGCTTTAGCGCTCGATGAGATTTCTCGGTGTTTTCAGATGGCCCCCTGCTTTTCATTGGGAGAGTTGCACAAGCCACCAGTGAAGTCAATTAAAGACTTTAACCACCATTTTTTTACTTTCTTATGGTAACAAGATAGAAGCCATCTTTTCTACACAATGTTAAACCAGAGAGTCAGATCTGTTTTCTTCATTGCAAGCTGCTTTTAGAATCATAGAGGGTAGTGATGGGGAAAAAAGGTATTGGGTCCATCCCATAAAAGGATGCATATATTATATGCATTCTTTCAAGGTTTACACACACACACACACACACACACACACACACACACACACACACACACA
>NW_020664481.1:19577937-19592861 GCF_002925995.2 Terrapene triunguis
ACACACACACACACACACACACACACACACACACACACACACACACAAAATACCTATGGAAATTTCTGTCACAAGATATCATTGAGGCCATGTCCTAAGCAGGAATCCAGAAATGATTAGACATTAAACAATGATTAGAGTCAAGGATGAGGGCACATATCAGTGAGTTAAAAGGTAAAAAGTAACGTACACAAATGTTCTAGTTATAACAACAAGCATTAAAATCCCAGGAAATTCAGAGTTAAGATTGAATTTAAAAGGAGCCTCAACATTTATAAGTAAGGAAAAGCACTGTTAATGCGCCCAAATAATCTTAACTCTGTCCAATAGCAATGCTAGTCTCCAATTTTTCCTTCGCTGATTTTTTGCTACCTACCAGGAGAATTGGGAGACAGCATGTATGCAGTCACCTGGTTTTATTCAGGGTCTGTGGAAGGCGGTACCAGCATTTCCCTTTAACATCTTTTCATCAGAGTTTGCAATGTTGCTGTCAAAACCCCATCTCCTCTGAACTCTAGCGTACCAGGTGTCAGCCTGGGAGTAATTTTGCTCTTGGCTGCTCTATCGAGGAATCCATTCAGTTCGATGGTATTTTGAAGAGAAAAAAAAGCAAACAAAGTGCCCGAAGAGACTGAGGTTTAAAAATTGGCTGCTGAGCGTCTGGCATCGCTTTGGATGGAAGTTTTCTATGGAGTTGTGCTGTGCTGAGTTAGTTGTTCAGCGCTATCACACAGCCTCATGCCAGCTAGATACTAAATAAAGAATTGTAGGATGATTGCCGTTAAGTACCAGCATTCATAGACAAAAGGGCTGTAATTTATGGTAGAGTGTGCTTGGGTGCTGGACTGTTAATAACTTACTTCCTAGGGTAACAGTTTCAAAAGCTCCTCAGTCACTAAGGAGCCTGAGAGTTGGGCTGTTAAGGGCCAGATTTGTGAAGAGATTTCTGTGCTAAAGGTGCAGATAGGCCAGTGGAGTCCGGTGCCTCGACACTCTTGAAAATACCACTAGGTGGGTATCTGTAGCTTTAGGTGCCTAAAATCCTTTCAAAATCTGGTCCCTACATCTCTTTTGAAAATGTGGGGACAGGGAGGAGAGGGGGGCACACTATCAAGGTGGGGCCATGGCAGCCGGGGGGCTGGTGCGGATGGAGTACCTATCTGCTCTTAAAATATCAGGATTACACCTCTGCTTAGACCCGTAAATCACGTAGGTGTTTTTGAACATTTTTCCTTGTTGCGCGTTTTTAATCCAGGAAGTTTAACAAAGTGTCAATATATGCATAGATATGCTAGAAATGTGGAGCTGATATCACGTGATGGATTGTGGGACAAGTGACGAATAAAATGTATCATACACATTGGATATTTCACCTGCACTCTGCCCATAAATCCATCTCCCCCCTCCCATCCCCGGTTATCCTAACATTCTGAACAACCAAGCAGCTCAAATACCCACCACTGGTTTTATTGTAGAGAATTTTCCCTGCTTTTCCCCCAAGTATGAAATCTCCCCCCCCCCCCCCCCCCCAAAAGTAATTACTCCTGCCCAAGGGCCAGGATGGGCAACATTCAGTCTTGAACCAGCAACATGGTCTGATAGCTTGCGACCCCTGCAAGAGCTAGAAGAGGAAGCTTTATCCTGTTGGGGAGTGGAGACTCCCAGTTTTCCAGCAGGGGCAGCACACTCACTTTTAGCCCTGGAATATCCCGAGATATATCTGCTCCTAAAATTGTGGCAGTGTTATGGAAAGAAAATGAGATCATTTTTAGAGTGTTATATGACTCCTCTGTGCCTGGTGCACTTGGGCTCAGGTGACTAAGACACCTGGCCTTAGTAGGATAAAAATTATAGCCCTAATACCAAGTTAAAAAAATGATCGGAAGCATCTGTAAAATAGATGGGTAGGTAATAACCATACGAGGACATGTATGTCTGATCCAAAGTGACCATTTGCATCCCTTATGAGAACAGACTACAGTGACAGTGCTTGGCAGTATCACTGAAGGGTATCATAGTATTTTCTTGTAAGGGCTGATAGATATCACATTGTTTCTTTTCTGCTTCCATGTCTTTCCCTTCTTTATAACTATAGTTAAATAAATCAATCTGAGAGATTCAGTTACACCACACACTAGCTAAAACACAAGGGTTTCCCAGCTGAACCTCTGTAGCTAGGGAAGAATGAGTTTTGATTCCATCCTGACACGTGGGTCCTCTACAATCTCTAGCAGAGCTCCAGAACCTCTGTTCCTGGTGGTGATGTCGCAAGCAGACAGGAACCCACTGATATTCAGGCTCCAGCATCAATTACAGCAGAGCCCTGATTAAGGGATGGGGCTTCCCTGATTAAGGGCCCTATAAAAGAGGAATTAGTTAGGGAAATGGACTGAACTGAAGAACTCAAGGATCTGAAAGTGACGGACGCTTGGAATTACTTTAAGTCAGAGTTACAGAAGCTATCTGAAGCCTGCCTCCCAAGTAAGGGTAAAAATTGTTAGGGATGGCTTACAGAGTTGGATGAGCAAGCATCTCAAACAGGTTATTAAGAAAAAGCAGAAAGCCTACAAGGAATGGAAGATGGGATGGATCAGTAAAGAAAGCTACATCTTGGAGGTCAGAAAGTGTAGGGAAAAAGTGAGAAGCCAAGCACAGTTGAACCTTGGAAAGGAAATTAAAACAAGAAGTTAAAGATTCTACAGCCACATAAATAAAAAAAAACAAGGAAAAAAGAAGTGGAACTGCTAAGCACTGAGGATAGGGTGAAGATGAAAGATAATCTAGGCATGGCCCAACACATAAATGAATACTTTGCCTCAGGTTTTAATAGGGGTAATGAGGATCTCAGGGATAATAGCAGGGTAGCAAATGGAAATGAGTACATGGAAATAGAAATGACTACATCTGAGGGTTGAAGTCAAACTCAAACAGCTTGATGGTACTAAATCCAGAAGACCTGGATAATCATCCAGGAATATTAATGGAACTGGCACATGAAATTGCAAACCCAAAGGCCAGGATTTTTAACGAATCTGTAAACTCGGGAGTCGTACCCTGTGGCTGAAGCGTTGTTAGTACAATACCTGTTTTTAAGAAAAGGAAAAAAGTGATCCAGCCTGTTAGTTGCATGCAAGGTTTTAGAACAAATTTTGCAGAGAAAGTAGTTAAGGACCTAGAGGTAAATGGGAACTGGGATAAAACACGTGGTTTCACAAAAGATAGATTCTGCCAGACCATCCTGATCTCTTTCTTTCAGAAGATAACTGATTTTTTAGACAAAAGAAATGCAGTGGATATAATTTACCTGGATTTCAGTAAGGCATTTGATTCAGTTCCACATTTGTACAAAATCTAAATTTTGGGTCAAAAAGTTGAGTGCCCCTTGCAGCCCACGTGAGCTTTGGAATGAAGTACTGTAAAGCACCCCGGCCCCTTGGCAGGATCTCTTTCTCCGTTCCGGAATAGAATGCAGTGACTTGGGTATTGGAATGCTAGTAGTGGAAGTGCCCTGCTATTCTCTGATATATATTGTGACGTACTTTGTTCTTGCATGACAAGAAACTTCTGGATGAAGGGTGACTGAGGGTATGTCTACACAGCAAAGAAAAACCTGTGGCTGGGACCCTCCCACCCTGCAGGGTCCTAGAGTCCAGTCTCGAGCCCGAGCCCAGAAGTCTACATCAGGGTTTCTCAAACAGGGGTCGCCGCTTGCGTAGGGAAAGCCCCTGGCGGGCCGGGCCGGGCTGGGCCGGGCCGGTGTGTTTACCTGCCCCGTCCACAGGTCCGGCCGATCGCGGCTCCCACTGGCCGCGGATCGCTGCTCCCATTGGCCGCGGATCGCTGCTCTGGGCCAATGGGAGCTGCCTGAAGCGGCGCGGGCCGAGGGACTTACTGGCTGCCGCTTCCAGCAGCTCCCATTGGGCCGGAGCAGCGATCCGCGGCCAGTGAGAGCCGCGATCAGCCAGACCTGCGGACAGGGCAGGTAAACACACCGGCCCGACCCGGCCCGCCAGGGGCTTTCCCTACACAAGCGGCGACCCCTGTTTGAGAAACCCTGGTCTACAAAGACCCACAGCCGGAGCCCCATGAGCCCAAGTCGGCTGGCACAGGCCAGCTGCGGGTTTTTCTTTGCTGGGTGGACATACCCTCCGGGGCTGCCAATAGCCAAGTCATATATAGGTATGAAATACACACTGACTGGACTTGTGTTCCCTTTCAGAGACGCTCTGGATGCTGCTAGCACACTTTATAACCGAGTGGATGAGGGTGTCCACCTACTGGTGATGATGTCAAACAAACGCATCCAGGAGCTGGAGCTAGTGATGGAATTCGAGGCTTTTGAAGAAGGTTTTAGGGAGGTAAGGCCAGTTTGTCATTGGTTGTAGTGATTAGCCCTGACTGCATGTCCCACAAAGATGACCAGGTATTTAATCCCAGTTTACGTCAGGGTTTGAACCAGGTGGTAGTAAAGTAACACAAAAAGGGTCCCAAAGGGACATGCCTTCAGATCACAAAAACACTCCATAAGCAACTTGGCATTTAGTAGTTTCTGCCCAGGTTGAGACGGGCACTCCCCACCTGATAGCATCCAGTGACCCGGCATTCCTGTACTGAAGAGACATACAGACTTGGGGCCAGCTTTTCAGATGTGCTGGGCACCGAGTCAGCAGGTACTCTGTATGCTCAGCACTTCGGAAAGTCCAGCCCCAAGCATGTGACCTTCATACCAGTTTGATCCAGTATAACCCCATTAATGTCAGTAAGGTTCCCTCTGATACACACTGATGGAAATCAGATTAGTCCCTTAGAGTGCAGAGGCCTCCTGGCCAGGCGCACAAACACATGATGTTTCCCATGGTGCACTGCAGAGAAACTCTTCTGAAGGTACCGCTGAGGAGCCCTTCCCCCACGTCAGAGGAGGCCGATGGGGCTCATTCCATCCCTTCAGAGCGAGCAGAGCCATCTCAGCCCCCAGGGTGGGAATGGGATTAGGGAGTGTGTTTGTAGGGAAGGCAGATGAAGACCAACACAGTCCTTAGCCAGGTGACAAAGTCTGACTATCCCTGAGGAGATGAGCCCAGTGTCAGTGATTGGCCTGTGATGAAGAGCTGCTAGGAATAACATGGACACCGGAGATTATCTTGGGCGGTGTGTTCAGGAAATAAGACAGCAGATATCCTAGGGCCCCACATAACCACAAAGGCGCGACTCCATTGCTGTGTTCACGGTAATGCCGTTGCTCCTCATCCTTCTGCCAGACCGAAGTTGGAGTGGGGAGCAGGAGATGTGGCAGCAAATGGAGCTTTGGCAGCAGGAGCAGTAGGAAGATAGGACCAGCCCAGGAGTTGCAGAGCTTTCATCCGACTGCTGTTTGCCGAGAAGCACAGACCTCAAACAGCCACTCACTTTGCTTATGCCTAAGGCCCTGTGAGCAACAGCAGAGCAATTATCCAGAGACCTAACGTGGAAAAGGTCCATGCGTAAAGCAGGAGGCATACACTGAAATGCTGAGACTTGGGGAGAAATGCTCATGCGTTCTTTCCAGTGATTAAATGACCAACCTCACCAAAGAAGCTCCCTGCTCTTTCCACACAAAGGCCTGCCGTGCACAGCAGCACTGGCTGACAAATAGCACAACTGCTTTCCCCTTTTTCTCCTAGGTCAGCACTTGGATCGAGAACGTTGGCGGGAAGCAGCTAAAGGAAATGATTGACCTGGACGATTCTTTGGAGCTGCTGCTTCGAGCACAAAAGCAGTTCAGGGAATTTGATCTTGTTGCCAGTGTAAGTGTTCTCGGATTGGAAAGAGGGGCAGAAGAGTGTGTGGTGGGAAAGAACACCCCTGCCTGCCACAATAGTGGGGGAATTGGCTGGCGGATGCCGCCTGCCAGGCTGATACATAGTGTGCGCTGACACCGTCCTGGGGGCACATCCCACAGATCAGGCTTACACGACCTCTGACCTACACTTGAACAGAGTGATCCGTACACACAAGGCTGGACACACCAACACATTTGTGGGTAGCTCCGAGAGAGACTGAAGGTATCGTACCATTCCTCCTGGAATGCTGTGGAGTGGAGTCTGCCTTCGTCTCTGCCTACGTGGGCTGAGGATTTAATTGAACATGTGTTTCAGAGGGAGACTTTGTGTAAGTCACATCCGTGTCCCTGAACAACGCCACTTGGCCCTTCATGATGCCTCCTGTCACATTCCCCTGTCCCCTCTCCAAACTGCCAGCGGTGTCTGCCTCCCGCACCACCTCCCCGTTCCTTTCCTTTGCCCATCACTCGCTCCAGGACTCTTTCCATACTGTCCATATATTTGTAACCCTTCTGCTAAGTGGTTTCAGCAGCAACCAGGGCCGGGTTCAATAGCCAGGGGTCCTCTTAACATTACAAAACAGAACTGGCTCGAGCCCCCACCCAGTAATCTGAGAAAACTAAACACCACCCCTGGCAAGCACTGGCTCCGTGTATGACAAAAGAAAACTTTTTATTGAAGTGAGAGGAAACGGCATTAATTTGGGAAAATACTGCAACACCGATTCCAAAGCATGTACTCCTTAAGTGAACACCCACTCCACAGTACATTGGGCAGTGTCCTTTGCCTCAGTTTCCCACCTTTCGTTGTGAAAGTCCAGTGAACGAATGTCCCTTCAATACGCCACTCACGGTTGCAGGGCCATACGCAAAGCACACAGCTGCGTAGGGCACCAGGAAATTTGGGGCACCAAATTTCCTGGTGCCCTGCGCAGCTCCGTGCTGCTCCAGCCCTTCTCCGGCTCTTCCCCTGGGGCCCCCGCCCCTGCTCCGCCCCCGCCCCTTCCCTGCCCGGCGGCGGGAGTGCAGCGACCCGACCCCAGCTGCACCGCTGGTGAGTGCTGGGGGGTGGTTCCCCCCTATTCCCCAAGCCAGCCCCGCTCCCCGCAGAGGCCTGGGGCCAGCTCCCCCCCTCGCGGAGGCCTGGGGCCCACTCCTTGCCCCCCCCCCAGCAGAGGCCTTGGGCCCCACACACACACACCCCGCGGGCGGGGCTCCATAGGGCCCCAGAATAGCTAGGGACGGCCCTGCACGGTTGGTAGTCCGCAGTCAGCGAAGGTCCAGAGTTCAGAGATGGTAAGTACAGTTCTGTTGCCCTTTACTCTTACAATCCAGATAACAACTTTTCATTACTCCTGCGTTCAAAACGGAAGTGACTTGTAACCCAAAACCAGCCAACATTGATACTTTGGCAAAGCAGCTCCATCTGCTGTGCCCCTGGGCAGAGTAGGTTTGTCTGTTCAAATACAGTCTTCTCCTGAAGTCTTTCCCTCCCTCCCCACCCCGGTTCACCGCTAGGTGTCAGGAGAGAGCTCATTCAGACCCTGCTTATGTGTATAAAACACCTTCCTGGTCCTGGTTCTCCAAGCCAGGGCTGCCCTCTGAAAAGCTCACCACTTCCAAGCCACCTATGAGACAGTTATTGTGCGTACAGCTCCGTGGATAAGTCACATGTCTGTTCATGGGACGGGAACGTTTACAGAAATTTCCAGGATGTGTCATGGATTTTTTGAACACACATGGTTCTTGAAACACTTCAATTTCCTTGATCCTAAGTAGCCTGTTGTCATGCAGGCCTTTTATGCTAAAGCTACCGATTCACTGCATCTAATCTGAGCTTCACAGTGTAATGGGGTGCTTTTAAAGCATGATTGTCTGAGAGAGCTACTGTTTTGCATCTCTGTGCCATGCTAGGTTTAGCTAGTCCTAACGGTTCGCAGGGGCTTTGGAAGTTGCCCATGGTCTCTGTTTCCAGGTCTCCAGTGTAGCACACTGATCCACAACTGACATTTTCTTTCAGGAATATTGTAGAAGGGGACAGGAAGTGTTAAAGAAGCTGGACAGGTGGGAAGATTTTTCCTCTGCAGACGTGCGTGTTTATGGACTCAAACTGCAAACATCTAGAAATCAGCTAGAGGAGTTCTGCACCCGACTGGATGACACCAGGAGTCGGATTGGAGGGACAGTCAGGCTGTACGAATTCTTCGACAAGGTGAGGAAACAAAGCGCTGAGCTTTGAGTCGGGGAAGGTCTGTGCCCAGGAAAGGACATTTCCACTGGGAAATAGGGGGAAGACCCCGTAGTTTTCCTCTGGTCTAATTCTTCTAACCTCCAGGCCCGATGTGGTGGGCACGTCCTAACAGTCAGCACCAGGGTCTCGATTGGACAGAAGGCTCCTTGAGCAGTTGGCCTGGAGACCAAGGGACCAGAGTTCTGGTGTCCTGCCTTTCAGCACAGAGGAGGCTTCAAGGCCATGGCAGTGCTGGTGTTTTGCTGAATACCGTGTACTTCATGTTGTGGACAGTTACATGTGTTGATGTGTCATGCAGCCCCTTCACCTGCAACCATAAAAAGAGCCAGTTCTCTGTTCTGGGCAAGTCTGTGCAACGAAACCAGGTCTGAGAACATAGTGCCCAGAACCTCGTGGGTGATGGCAACTGGCTGGAGAGTAGGGTTGCCAATTTTGGTTGGATGTATTCCTGGAGGTTTCAGCACATGATATAATATTTAACTAAAGATTAGTCTTTAATTCCTGGAGACTCTTGGATAATCCTGGAGGATTGGCAACCCCGTTGGTGAGGCCCATAGGGAGTGAGTTGGAACAAATGGCCTGAGATCAGGAGGGGAGGCCGTGTGCCATGCACATTGTACAGGAGCCCGGAGTACCCAGAGTTCTCACTCCTTTGCTTTGACGTGAACACGGTCTGCCTGCCATCGGGGGCTTGGGGCGGGTTAGTTTCTGAGGTCGCTGATGCAGAAACAGGAAGAGTTTCCATGTACATTTTAAAATCCTTGGCAAGTGTCAAAGGCAAATGAATCCGTGTTCTATTTATTTCCCAGTTGTACAAACACTGGGTATTGAAGTTCTCAAATTCCAGAAAGAATCAGACCCTTCCAGTTAAGCTGTACCAGATGTAGGCGCCGCTTAGACGCCGTCTCTCTGAATTGCCTTGGCAGGCAGAGGTGTTCGGGGGGGTGGTGTGTGTGAATGCTGCTAAACACAAAAACATTCAGAAACAGGCTCCAGCACGAAGGGGTGAAGAGGAAGTGGCCCAGGATGTTGCCGGGTGGTTGTTTGGTGACAGTCTCTGCACATGCGTGTTCCCCCACCCCGGGCTATGCTCTGCCCTTGCTCCTTCATTGAGGGGAGGTTACAGGCGCCCACTGAGAGCAGAATATCTTGGCAGTGTTGTGGAGGGAGCGCCAGGATATCACAGAACAGCACCCAGAGACCGGAGAGAGGAGTCTGACAGCTCCAGTGACAACGATGCTTAGTCCTGGGTGGCGCTGCACAGCCACTGGAGCCTGTAGCAGCAGATCACTCTCCCCAGCGGGGCAAACCAAGGCATGGAAAAGGGCAGCGACTGGTTCAGTGTCCCAGGAAGTCTGTGCAGCACTAGGAGTGGATCCCATGTCTCCTGTTATTTTAACCACTGCACTACCCTTCCTTCCGAGGGGAGACTGCCACCACTGCTACAGGAACGTGTTGTGCAGCAGCTAAACACAATCTGACCTGCAATGACTTGGCTTGGAGAGCTCTGCCATTCTGAACTGCATAGGATGTTCCGTATAGTCCATGTGCTGTTATTTCCTTACCCACTTAATGATTAACAGGGCATTTGTACCCTTTAAACACTTGTTTAGCCCCTTATGTAGAGTCCAGGTAGCTTGTGTCTCAGGAGATGCCGTCCCTTTGTAGAAGAATCCCCTTTTGCCTAGTGTTCTGCAGGGCTGTGGCGTGGGTTGTAAGATGTGGTACAGCACACTCAGGTCTGTTCGCGTAACGCCGACAGACCCCGGTTGTCGGCGGGTGGGATTGAACCTGGGACCTCTGGAGCTAAATGCATGAGCCAAAAGCCATGTGGCCCTTAGCTAAGGCTGTAAAGCAGACTCATCAATCTCTCGCTAAGTGGTCTCGGTGCCATTAGATGGGACAGAACACCACACCCAGAAGGTGTGTGGGGTTACATACTTCCCCTAGCTGAGGAAGCACGTCCCAAGCTTCAGAGTCTCCCCAGTTGAAATCCCAGATGAGTCCCCACTTGTAACGCCAACAGACCCCGGTCGTCGGCGCGCAGGATCGAACTTGGGGCCTCTGGAGCTAAATCATGAGCCTCTACCACAAGAGCTAAAAACCATATGGCTGTTAGCTAAGGCTGTAAAGCAGACTCATTAATCTCTCTCTAAGAAGTCTCGGTGTCACTAGATGGGACAGAACACCACACCCAGGAGGTGTGTGGGTTACATTTGCAGCTGAGCCAGGCTGGGGATGGAAGCTTGTCTTACACGCTCTGCAGGTGCATTGGTGAATGCAAAACTTGACGGAACAGTTTGAAAGTTTCATGAGATGATTACATTAGATCTCGATCTCAAATCCATTCTGCCTGCCAAAAGCAAAGGCAAAGTCAAGGCATGGTATGATGTGGAGAGGGAAGAACGGAAGTTCAGTCTAAATTAATTTACTCTCTTCCATTGCCGGGCCTCTCTGATCTCACACAACCACCTTCTGCTCCTGCTCGTGGCTCCCTGACCCCTAAAGGCCTTCTTGATAAGCCTGAGCCTGGATGGGGCAGTGGCAGGAGGCTGCGATTAGCAGCATCCCTGGTCTTCTTCCCCATAAAGACCCTGCAGTGTGCCAGATCACGTGGTCTGGAGGCGAGCAGTCAGGCCGCATGCGCTGTGGAGTCGAGAGTCTCCTTGGTGCTGCAGAATATGGCGGGTGCCAGAAGAATGGAGGGATTGTGTGGTTGGCCCATGTGAGAGAGGTGAATTCCACCTCAGGAAATCTGCCGGCTGCTGTCCCAGCTGAGGGCTTCCTGTGGTGGGCAAGTGCTCACTGGGGTGTTGGGTGCAGGGTGTGAGAGCAGGGCAGTGCTGCCCCACTTGGCAGACCCCTAAAGACCTGTCCTTTGGATCCTACTCTCGGTCTGACTTGACGTAGGCCATTAAAGGTTGGGTGGGTGAATGATTCCAGCATTCAGTGTCCCAGAGCCCTTTGCAGCATGCGTGTTAGGAGGTGCAGCCCCTCCCCAGGACTGGGAATCGCTGGGCAAACCAGAATTGCCTGAAGGGTTCATTAGAGGCCAAGGACAAGCAGTTGGAGAAAAGGTCTGTGTGGTGAAGCAGCCTGAGCTGGCCAGGCCGCAGGCAGCTCGCACACTAGGCTGGCTGGATTCCTTCTCCCTCCCTCCCTCCCCACTCCTCAGAGGATGCGGCTAAGGCCAAGCTGAATGTTTCCCCTTGTCTGCACTTCCTTTATAACGGCAGTTCTTGGTGCCTGACAAAGGCTGGGCATGTGCTGGGCTGAGTGGAAGAGGAGGCTTCCCATCCTGCCCCTGCTGAGGGGAGGAAGGGTGGGGGTTGCTTCTCTGAGTATGTGTCCGTGTGGATCCCAGTGTTGGTGCATACGTGCCTCAAGTGTGCGAAGCCAGATTCTTTAGCAGCCCCCATGAGGCTGTGCATGCCCCCCCTGGCCCCCCCATGCGCTGCCACAAGGGCACAAAGGGCAGGGCAGGCCCACGACCCCCCCTGGGTTCCCTCTTACCACCTGTGCCAGCAGGATAGAAACTAGCAGTGTAGTGTCTGCTGACAACCCTCGCATGAGCTGTCGGTACCTGCACTTCTTCACGTGGTGCTGACTTCTCTGCCCAAGTCTTGGAGTTGCCCGTCTGCTGGACAGAGCGCTGGATGGTCGGGTTTTGACCCGAATGGGGGTGTTCGAGTCTGGCTCTTCTGGGCCTGACACCACTCTCAGAGATTGTTGTAGGACGCAGTGCTTGAGTCCTGTGATTTCTGGTTCAAGTGGAGAACGGAAGGCGAACCGAGCAGTGGCCTGGGATGTGGAATTCACCCAGGCAGGAAAGTCGTCATCTGTGTCCATGCAGGTGCCACTTTTGGGGGGTCTAATACTTTTATTCACCCCCCCAAACCCAGATCTCAAGTAATCCCAACTTGGCCAAGATCCACTGAAAGATAAAGATCCCAAGCAACTGGAGCTGTCTGAGAGAAAGTCCCATTCCTCTGCATCACTCCAGCTGCAAGTGACTAATTTCCAAACCCTACTAGCCAAATGGGACAGAGTGATGCTATTCATCAGTCAAACGGCCTCACGGGGCTAGACAGGGGTTAAAGGACTTTGTAAAAGAGGGACAAGCTAGTGACAAAGACTTGCCTGCAAGCCTTAATGAATGCAGCCGACACCTCGGCTAGGTCCATGGCTAAAATAGAATCATAGAATCTCAGGGTTGGAAGAGACCTCAGGAGGTCTAGTCTCACCCCCTGCTCAAAGCAGGATCAATCCCCAACTAAATCATCCCAGCCAGGGCTTTGTCAAGCCGGGCCTTAAAAACCTCCAAGGACGGAGAGTCCACCACCTCCCTAGGTAACCCATTCCAGTGCTTCACCACCCTCCTAGTGAAATAGTGTTTCCTAATATCCAGCCTAGATCTCCCCCACTGCAACTTGAGACCGTTACTCCTTGTTCTGTCATCTGCCACCACTGAGAACAGTCTAGATCCATCCTCTTTGGAACCCCCCTTCAGGTAGTTGAAAGCAGCTATCAAATCCCCCCTCACTCTTCTCTTCTGCAGACTAAATAAGCCCAGTTCCCTCAGCCTCTCCTCATAAGTCATGTGCCCTAGCCCCCAATCATTTTTGTTTCCCTCCACTGGACTCTCTCCAATTTGTCCACATCCTTCTTGTAGTGGGGGGCCCAAAACTTGGATGACTCCAAGACAGCCCTACAGCCCCTGTGAATCTACACACATCTGGTGTATACCGCAAAACATACCACCCCAACAGCAACACCAACAGAGACAGGGGACACCTTCATACCACAGCCAGTCCAGGATGTGGCCAAGATATGGTAGCGCACATCAACCCTCCCCAACCCCGGCCACGCACGTCACTCTGTCCACATGGTGGCAAATTTGCCAGCTCAGCTGAGAGCTGCACCAAGACCAGTTGAGTGAGCACTGCTTTTGGAAGCCACCTCGCCTTGTTCCACGGGGCAAGGGTGGGCATCACCATTGACAAATGGGTGATAGATATCGTCACCCATAGCTATACCATCCAGTTCCATCCCCCTTCCCCATCCTTCTTCAGGGATCCTTCTCATGAGAGCCTTTTACAATCAGCCGTGGCCTTGTTGCTCTGTCTGGGAGCCGTAGAGAAGATGCCTCAGGAATACAGGGGAAGAGGCTCCTACTCCTTGTATCTCCTCATTCCAGAGAAGAACGGGTCTTCATCCTATGCTGGATCTGAGGAGGCTCAGGAAACGCATTCACTCAGATTCAGGAGGTAACGCTTGCCTCCATCATTCCGTCACTCCAAGCTCCAGGACTCCTTGTGAACTACGAGAAATTGTCTCACACACCCTCACAGAGACTATAATTCATAGGAGCGCTGCTCAGCTCACAGCCAGCACAGGCTGCTCTGCCGCACAGATTCAGGGCCCTGGTTCTTCATACATGACATAAGGGTGAGACCAGGTACAGCAGTTCACACGTGCCTTGGATTGCTAGGGCACATTGGCACGTACCTTTGTGATGTCGCTTGCCAGACGTCCCCTGCGGCCATTGCAACGCTGGCTAAAGACAGTGCACTCCCCAGCCAAGCACCATACAAACAAAGCTGTCATGGTACTGCCTCAATCCTTCAAGAACTGACCTGGTGGCTGGATCCTTTGAGTGGGAGGAAGGAACGTGAGGGCCTTCTTGACCCTCTCCCTGAGAACAATGCTTATGGACGCAAGGACAGGTTGGGGTACCCACTCGAATCACCTCCAAATGCAAGGAGTTTGGTTCTCAGATGATCCAAAATTGCACTTGAATGTGCTAGTGGGACCTGTCGCGTTCTTATAGTATTGAGCGTGTGCTGGGTTCTATCCCCTGATTACTCAGTTTCAGGACCATAAAGGCAGAGAGAGAGAGAGATCACTTGATCATTACCTGTTAGGTTCACTCCCTCTGGGACACCTGGCATTGGCCACTGTCGATAGACAGGATACTGGGCTGGATGGACCTTTGGTCTGACCCAGTATGGCCATTCTTATGTTCTTATGTACAATGGCGCCAGTGGCTCCATGGAGCCAGGCCCATGCTGAGAAGGGGCCACAGCTTGCTCCACTTGCACTGCGCCCTGAGACCCCGCCAGCCCGCTCCCACCCACCCACCACTTGCTCCTCTCGGCCTGCCCGCCAGCTGGCTGAGGGCTCCTCTCAGTCCCCTGGCCCCACCTGCCGGCTCCTCTCTGCCCCCTGGCTGGACCCCAGTGCACCTCCGGCTCCGGGCAGTCTCTGCTTCCTACCACCTGGGGGGCCCCACCTGTCTCCCCGGAGCTGAGCCGTCTGGGACTGGTGCAGAAGCCTGGCCAGTTTCAGCCAGTTGGGGGGTGGGGGCCTGGCTCGGCCCGTCCAGGCAAGTGGGTTCTGAGGGAACCCGGCCGGGCCAGGTGCTGTCCTGGCTGATCGCACCACTCCCAAGGGGCCGGAGCGATTCCCCACCCCGGGACCAGCTCTGGCTGCGCTGCCGGCTCAGCCCGGCACACAGTCGCGTCCCAGAGGGCCGGTGAGTGCGGCCGGGAGGCAGGGCGTTGGGGAGTGGGTCTCTTAGGGATCTGGGGGGTGCTGGGCTGTGAGGGGGTGGGGAAGATGTGTGTGTTGGGGCACTAGGGTGTGGGGGTTGTGTGTGGGGTGCTGGGCAGTTGTAGTGGGGCTGTGGGCGGGGGGGGGGGCACTGGACAGGGGTGTTGGTGTGCAGGGCGCTGTGCATTTGTGGCAGGGTCTGGGGGGTAGTGCTGAGCATAGTGGGTCTGGGGGGGCTCTGGCCATAGGGTGTTGGGGAGTGTTGGGGGGGGGAGATGTGTGGCACAGCATGGGCCCGCCCCC
>NW_020664481.1:19592871-19692493 GCF_002925995.2 Terrapene triunguis
CACGCCCCATTGCCCCTGGCCGGCCCCTCGCTCTGGGGACCGACCCCCCCACCCCCGTGCCACGCCCTATTGCCTCCATGGGGGCCACAAATATGTTTGGAGCCGGGCTCACGAAAGATTAATCTGCCCCTGCCTCTATGGGATTCTCTGGGTCCCCAGTCAGATCCTTTGTGGGGTTCGTTCTGTCACAGGATCCCTTGCCTCCACCCCACCAGGATTCTCTCCGGGTGTCTGTCTTGTGGAGACTCCCAGCTAGGGTGACCAGACAGCAAGTGTGAAAAATCGGGACAGGGGTTGCGGGGGAATAGGAGCCTATATAAAAAAAAGACCCAAAAATCGGGACTGTCCCTATAAAATCGGGACATCTGGTCACCCTACTCCCAGCCCTCCAAGACAGCCGGGCTCTCTGTCTCATGCACAGCCCTCTCCCCACTGGAGTTTTCTGCTGTGCCTGGAGAGCATCCTCCATCCCCTCCTGGTGGCCTGTCTGCTGTGGTGCTCTTTCCCCTCCCGCCTCCCTGCTCTGGGAGCCCCCATCCCCTGTGTGTGTGTGTGACATACCCCCCTCATGCAGGGTTTCTCATGCCTTGGACTCTGAACACAGACACCACTCTCCTTTGTGAGTCAGCAAACAAAGGGCTGGCCAGGGAAGGAGGTTTCTGTGACTGAGGGGGGGACAGCCAGCCTGTAATCTATAGGGCAGCTCCTCCCCATTGTCCCTGTAGGAATGCTAATGTGGCTGTACATTCCATCTGCCAGCAAGTGTCACTCCTTCTATGGGCTGAAACGGGGCCAGGGGCCCCGGCTGACATCAGCTCACAGCTGCATGTGGGCCAGACTCTGCTCTCGGGAGCAGTTCTCTGCATTTTCCCTTTGAATCAAATACATACTCCCCTGCTTTCAGCAGCAAACAGACACTGAAAATGCTCTTGTAAGTACCAAGCGTCCAGCGTGCCATTGGATTGAGGCGGTTGAGAACAAGGCTTTCCATTCAGGAGCTCGTGTGCACTGGTCTGTGTGTATTCAGGGTGAAGCTTGTGTGCTGTCCGTGCTCAGACACAATCCAAAGGACTCTCTGTGTGTGGGCGCGTTTGCATGCTCTCTAAAGCCCAGAGTTGCACTATCTGTCTTTTAATATAGCAGCGACAGCCCACTAATGTGAACTGACCTCTCCCTTTATTTGCTAATGCTTTACGATCTTTGCACTCTAGTGTAAATGTAGCTGCTGTGATCGCTGGTGCCTGGAAACCCTTGGCATGAGAAGTTAGAAAGTGCAGGCTGCCACGGACGTACCTGTGTCTGGCGAGGGGCTCCCTTTTGCTGCATGGCTTGGTTTCATTGGTTGTGGACAATGGAAGGCAGCAGAAAGCTGTGACTTGGTCCTGCTGCTCATTCCATGCTGCTTCTGATTGTGCGGGGCTTGGCTGTCCTGTGGGGTGAAGGCTCTCGCCCGTTTCAGGGGATGGGCTTGCTATCTAGACTTTGGAATTTGAAAACTAGGCTTTGAAAAAGTAACCAGATTCCTCCAAGACAGAAGACTGCACCTCCTCACCAGAGGACGTTCTGGACAGCAGGACTTGGAGTCCCCACCAGCAAGTTTCAGGGACATCTCGCTGGTGAGACAACCAGCACCCAGTTCATTCTGCCGCTGGAAAATGGGAAGGTGATGTCCTCGACCACACGGCTTGGGGATCTTTCTTGTCAGCCTCTAGCTCAGTGTTTCTCAAATGCAGCCACCATGGCTCCACGCGACCACCGCGGGTATTTCCTGCGGCCACACCCTCCTGGGCAGTGATTGGGGGGGGGTGCAAAGCATTCACCCCCTTCCCCGGGGCCACCAGTAGGGATTGAGCCCTGCCCCCCTCTGGAGCCACAAACACCAGAGGAGCAGGCAGCCACTGTGTGTTCCCCCTTTCCCGGGGCAGTGGGGCTCAGGCTTCCGGCTTCAACCCTGGGGCGTTGGGCGGCAGCTCCTGCCACGGGGCTTCGAGTTCCAGTCGCAGGGCTTCGGGCTCCATCCCTTGGCCGCGGGGCTTCAGGCTCCAGCCCCGGGCTCACCACCACCCCCATCAGCCATGGTGCCCGATGACTCCCTACCCACCTCTCCATTCAGAGCTTAATTTGTTCCCCGGCTTGCCGGGGCTGAGTAAGTCTGCTGTGAAAAATGATATTAACAAATCTACAAATATCAGTTTTCACAGGAGCAGACATAGAAGCTAGCAAGTCTAAAAAAAAAAATAACCCAGCAACCAAAAAAAGCAAAAGAAACAACAACAAAAAAGAGAAGAACATGCAAAGTGTAGAATAGAATATCGGGGTTGGAAGGGACCTCAGGAGGTCATCTAGTCCAACCCCCTGCTCAAAGCAGGGCCAATCCCCAGACAGATTTTTGCCCCAGATCCCTAAATGGCCCCCTCAAGGATTGAACTCACAACCCTGAGTTTAGCAGGCCAATGCTCAAACCCCTGAGCTATCCCTTCCCCCCAAAGCACCTTATTTTGTTTCTATTCTGTTTAGGTCCAGTAACGAATAGAAACAATTGTATATTATTTTTATTATTGAGTCTGAAAAAAAACCGCTACATAAATAAATTACAATGATTTGGACATGTATATCTGCATAATTAATTGTTTTTCCAGAAGTTAAGTGTTTTAGGAAAAATTGTCAGAGCTGCGACCAGCACTAGTTGGTGGCCGCACTCCGTGGCCACCAAAAATGTTCTTGTGAGAACCCCTGCTCTAGCTAGCAGCCCCGGCTACAGTTGGTGGTTCTGCCCCTCCAGCTACGGAAAGGGAGAAGGAGCTTTCTGCTTCTGGCTGCAGTGAGGGGACTGCTCTCTGCTACTCAGCCCTTACCCTAGGCACAAAGACAAGAGGTGCTGTAGATCAGTGGCTCTCAGTCTTTCCAGACGACTGTCCCCCTTTCTGCAGTCTGATTTGTCTTGCGTACCCCCCAAGTTTCACCTCACTTAAAAACTACTTACTCACAAAATCAGACATAAAAATACAAAAGTGTCACAGCCCACTAATACTGAAAAATGGCCGACTTTCTCATTGTTACCATATAATTGTAAAATAAATCAATTGGAAAATAACGATTGTACTTACATTGCAGTGTATAGTATATAGAGCAGTATAAACAAGTCATTGTCTGTATGAAATGTTAGTTTGTACTGACTTCGCTAGTGCTTTTTACAGAGCCTGTTGTAAAACCAGGCAAATCTCTAGGTGAGCTGATGGACCCCTGGAAGACGTACCCCTGGCTGAGAACCACAACTATAGATGAACCGTAGACAGACAGCCGGAAGGGAGCCTGCCAGCCAGGAGTGGGCAGCGGCCCAGAGTTTTCAAACTCTGAGCCCCCTTTCATTGCATGCAGGAGTCTAGATTAGCCTTCGAGTTACTTGTCTTTAAATGAAGATCAGGTTCCCAGCTCTGTAAATTAGATGAGAACCAAAGAGAGCGGCAGTGAAAAGCACAGAGTCAAAGAAGAAACTCCGCAAATAAGCCTTATTCCCACGAGGGTAACGGCTACAAACTGGGACACCCCCCCACGCGTCGCCTCTGACACCATGCCTTTTGATAGCGGGATAAACATGTAGCATGCTCTCCCTCGCCCTCTGCTTAGTCCTGGATGGTGTTCTCTCTTCAGGGCGTTCTGCATGAAAGTCCCAAACAGCAGCTTGAGACTCAGGGGGTCTAATTAACAGCAGCTTGAGACTCAGGAGATTGACTCAGGATAGAGAAAGAAGCTCAGATTAACATAAAATAAGTAGTCTGCCTAACACCTGTAGTCTGCCAGTCTGCGAAACTCATCTAGATGGAGTCCCCTTGGGTTCTTTCACCCCTCTTAGCCAGGCAGCATCTCTGTGAGACAGCCTCTGGTTCCAGGTCCTCTTTCTCTCTTGTCATCTCCCTCAGTTACAGTCTGTGTTTCGGTGTAAAATCAGGCATCCCACCGAGATGTGCTCTCTGAGGAGGTTTATTGTCGTCTTTTATCGTCAGCGTGGTGGGTTTGAAAGTCAGTCACTATTATACCCAGTGCTGCTGAGTGAACAGGCTTGGGGGTGGAAGGTTGATCCACGCAACAGGAGCTCTCCGCTATTTCTGCCCTCTGGTTCTTATTGGAAAAGTTCTCTTCTAAGGCCTATAAACCTCCTTGCTAAAGTTGACTGTCTCTGACTAAGTTATTGACCTGGTAGATAACTCCCTGCCTCGGGTTTAACAAGATGGAGCATTGTATGTAGAGTTCTTAGACTTCTCTCTAAACAGTGATTCTGATTTATAACCAAAAGGAATTATTGAAAGATTAAATCCAGCCTCATCAAGGGCATTATGTTTTGCCAAATTAGTGACCAGAGATTTCTGCAGTGTTGATCTTCCTCCAAGAATTCATTGTCAGCTCCATCAGCTTCCAGGCTGTTTCCTCGAGGTGGTCTGTTACAAGCTGCATTGCTGAACTCACATCCCAAAGGAAATAAGCCTTTGCTCACTCCTTGCCACTCTCCTGTCTTAGCAAAGCTTGCAGTTAGAGACTTCACAATGTTTCGGGCTTTTCTTTGTCCTCGTGCTGCGTGGCTCAGATGTGGGACTAACAGTTTTTGTCCATCGAGTGCTATTTAACCCACCATCCAAAGACCTCGCTGCATCACAGGCAGGGGTGCTGAGGTGCTACACCCAAGCAACTCTAACAGCTGAAAACAAGGAAGTCTCTGGTTAAGGCAATCTTGGTGCACAGGCCATAGCACCCACGCCTCACAATGACCAACTGCTCAGTCAGACCACACACCTAGAGAAGACGCTCCCTGACATTTCCAGTGCAGCGAAACGCATGCACAGAATTCCCGTGACTCGCACTTGATCACGAACCTGATCCCAAGTGTCTGCTGCTGCTGCTCCCCCCCTCCCTGCCTCCTGCCTTTCACCAGAGACTCCATTTGCCTCCCTCTCCCAGAGCTTCTCTTCCAGGACTGACTGAATCTTGCTCTGTGGGCCTCTTGCAGCTCACAGAGGGTCCACTCCCCTGCAGCTGGAGACTGATGGGGAGAGGAGGTTGTGGTGGTATCTGCTCAGTAGCAGGGTTCTCAGCCAACACACAGCTCTTCTCAGTAGCCAGGCTACCTCTTCCACCTCCCGCTTGGTATTATCTTTACATTTCCAGGAGTGCCTATATGCTGTCTTGTTTAGTTCACATAGCTCCAGCTTCAGACTCCTTGATACACTGCAAAAGATCTGAACCCCTCTGCCCTTGCCGGCTTCTCTTCCCCAAGACTTTCAGGTCAGTTGAGATCCTCAATGTAAATATTTCCGTGTGCCCCCATTCCTCCCTTCTTGTACAGACCGTAGTTGCGTCTGTGAAAGTCAGTGACTGGCAGGCTTTCTGAGCAAAATGGAATCTAAACATGCAGGAAATCAGAACTTTTATAGCCACCTCCCTAATGGCACTAAAGCATCCTCTCTTTTCTCTGGGCTGAGGGATTTCTCAGCTTCACTCACAAGAAACCCATCGAGAAGTGCACGCCCCCCAGCTTGAGTTTGTTGCTGACAGTGGCCTCTCCTGGACCGTGTCAAGTACCCTATTCATGGAATCAAGCTACACTCTCTGGAAGGCCTTCTTCGCCATGATTTTGCAATGTGAACGGGACAGGCTGAACCCTGAACTCACAGGAATGCTCACCTGTTGGCAGCCGCTTCTTGCTCCATTTCGCCAGGGCATGGGAATTAAACAAACCGACAGTCTGGCCATGGAGCTTGACCCTCCCCAATTCGGACAGAGGGGGTGTAGCTCACAAGGCTTCAATTTGCATATCAAAGGCCTAGTTATACAGGCTGGGATGTCCTATTAAAGTCCCAGGTCCCAAACCATGTCTCCTGCTGTCTCCAGCCACATTCCTCTGGTTACCCCAAGTCTTAGCTTGCTTCTAAACTGGTGGGGCTGTTTCTAGTCTTTTAAAAGAGGATGAACTCCAAAGAATCGACAGACCTTCTGTGTACCCAAGCCCCACTCAAAGCAGTGGCGGGTTGCTTCAGTTCCACATATCCTAAGGTGAGTCAGTGATAGGTTCATAGATTCCATGGCCAGAAGGGATCGTTGGGATCATCTAGTCTGACACCCTGCATGACACAGGCCAGAGAACTTCCTCAACATAATTCCGAGAGCAGAGCTTTTAGAAAAACATCCAAGCTTGATTTCAAAATTGTCAGTGATGGAGACTTTCACTGTTAGAAATTGACACCTTATTTCCAGTTTGAATTTGTCTAGCTTCAACTTCCAGCCCTTGGATTGTATTAAACCTTCCTCTGCTAGGCTGAAGAGCCCATTATTAAATATTTGTTCCCCATGTAGGTACTTACGAATTGTAATCAATCCATCTCTTAACCTTCTCTTTGTTGTGTGCCTTGAGTCTATCACATACTGACACAACATTAACTTTCTTCCAGTCTTCTGGAACTTCCCCAGGGTTTCAAAACGTATTGAAATGTGACATTAACAGCCCAGTGAGCTCCTCAGTCAGGTCTTTTAAAACTCTTGAAGGCAAGTTATCTGCTTCCCAATTATCATTTACATTTTTTGGATTTAATTCTTTCTCCCCGTTGATTTGGCTCATAATTGTTTTCAGCTTTGCGCAATTGTCCCTTGTAAAGCACCAAGTTGTGTACATCACTGAACTGGACTTTATTCTGTCTGCACATTATAAAAGTGCACAAAGGTGGTGACACAGATCTATCGGAAGGAGAGCATCTCTCCTTGTTTAGCCCTGATAAAATCACCCATCTCACGGCTCGGCCAGCCCATGTCTTTCTGTGATTACATGGCCATAGCGGAGCACACAACTGCTGACATGGGGTAGGTTTGCTGACTAAGGGCAGGCATGTTTTTTGGGAACTGGCCAGTGGACTATGGACGGACATGCCCATCGTGGCTACAGGATGGGTACTGTCATAACTATCAAGATGTCAACTCCTGCCTCTGATCGGCCCATGATGCCAGCCTCCATCGCCCACCTATTAAATTATCAAACAAGCACCATGGTGCTTTCTACCATGCTGCCCCTCACACACAGCTCCCTGTAAACATCCACAAAGCTACCTTGTTCGTCTCCTTCATATCCCTCCTTAAAACTCTCCTTTGCCATGATGCCTACAAAAAACTTTACAATTGTTAGTCCACTGGTGTGCTGAGACCTCAGGCTGTCATGCTGATCAATACTGCCTCATTGTTCCCTTGTACATCCTTGCCTGTCTGGTGTCTGCATCTACCTGCTGTCGCTTGCCTTATATTTGGATTGTCAGCTTCCTGTTGTATGTTTGTACAGCGCCTAGCACCGGGGGACGGGGCCTGGTCCCTGGCGAGGCCTCCTAGGCAGTGCAAATAATGCATCATCATCATCATAACTCAGAAGATGAGCAGGATGGCTGGATGTAGGCAGGCTAGTAATTTTAATGTCATTACCTTCCCTGTTAAGAGGGGATGAGGAGACCATGTTACCAACCCAGCGATTCACACTACTCCAAGTGTGTATATCTCTCCTGCAGCATTGCCTGAAGATCTGATCTACTTAGTTAGGTTTCTTTTACCAGATATATCAGGATCTTGGTTAGTTCAGTTTCTGCTAGTTAATTTAACCCAGACAGAACTCCAAATTCAGCGTGGGGATGCAAAATTCTTCATTTGCGGGGAGCAGAGTACTAGATGAATGAATCATCTGTCTAAAGAGGAAGTTACTCATAACTGACAAGTTATGATGAGGCTTCTGTGAGAGACTATGCTATGAAATACCTGGTTTCTGACACATGAAAAGGTCACAGGTGAATTCGATCTCTGTGAATTCCATCATGTGTTTTGAAGGGACTGGACATCTTTGTTTTAGGATGTGGAAGAGGAGTTTTGCTTTCCCTTCCCCCTGAAAGATCAGAATCGGCTTTCTCCAAAGCACTTGTGTACTTGGGGGCAGTTAGTTTCTTGCCTTGCCATGCAATATCTCCTTAGGTTTTAGTGGGGACTATTGTTGCAGCGTTAAAATACAGGTGGCGTGTCCAGTGCCCAGTGCTGGCTGTTCGCCGCTCGCTTCAGTAGCTTCAGTGTGAAGTTAAGGGGCCCTTCCCCCCCTTGTTTTCTCTAGTTCCCAGGGATTGTCCATCTGGTATTTCGGCTAGCAGCATTTGCTTGTGAATAGCAGAGTTGGTAGGGTGCACTAATTGGGCGCCATTGCTTCAGTCTGACTGCAATGGATGCTAGCACTCAGTGCAAGGGTTTGCACTCAGCCGCGATATGGATCCCCTCTGGAGAAATATGAAGGTAGGATTAGGTTTATTTTTCAAACTTAATCACTCAATAATGTGCTGCCTACGTGGCCTGAAGTTTGTCTCACTGCTGGTCATTGTTAATGTGCCGCCTGAGAGCCTCACTGCTATTGTCACAGGGAAATTCAAAGCAGACCCAAAGCAAATTAGAAGCCAAGTGCTGTACGGAAACAATTTCTAGTGTAACTAATTGCTCTAAGTTAGCAGAGATGCAGGGTTTTCTTTGTCTGTATATGGGCTGCTGTGTTGTGACGGTCACATATAAGCCTGGATAACATGCCAGTGTTTTCAATCTAAAATTGTTTTTTCGTGGCATCGTTGAGAACTATTAAAGTGGGGTGTAATCTCCAGCCAGCAGGTCTCATCAGCTTGGGTTTTCCACATTGCAAAATGTGACAAAGGACACTTGGCTGTTGTGACTGTGGACAAATGCTAGTGGTTGTGCAGGTGTTGTGTGGATTTTAGAGGGAATGGGTTTGAATGACTGGGTTTTTTAATACAAAGAATCATTCTCGGAGTAAATGCAGAGTGCTTTCTCTGGCAGATTGTTTGCTGGGGACAGAAAGGAGAGAGACATTTTCTTTGGCTTTCGCTCTATTGTGTGCTCCGTCGCTCTGAAAGCTTGCACTGTGAGTATTGTCTTTGCAGAGAATGCCAATCTGTGAGGTCCCAACTCTGCGGAGTTCAGTGCCTTGGCAGCTGACCGCTGGAGATAAATACACTGCAGGACCCCACTGTAGGAGGAGCCGAGGCCAGCTTCAAAAAGCCTCTACGTGTTACACTTTATATAAAAACGGGGCAGGTGCTTGGCACAGTTTAGGTCAGTGCAGCATGTAGTGTTCAGGAGGGTTCTCCTAGGATCTCTGCTCCTGCACTGTCAGGAGGATGGGTCTCATCAGTGCCGTGCAGGAGCAGAGATCCAAAGAAAGGCCTCCCGTACCCTACACACAGCCCTGAACTGAGCTGTGCCAAGCCCTTGCCCAATTTCTATGTAAAGCACCAAAGCACCCGCCTGCCAGAAGCGTTTTTTCAAACTCCCATCTGAAATGCTGATTGTTAGTTACATTGCAGTCGTGGCTGGAGGCCCCAACCAGATTGAAGCCTCATTGTGCTGTTAGCTATGTAGCCATCTAGTAAGAGACAGTCCCTGCCCCAGAGAGCTTGCAGGGGGTAAGACCAGACAGGTGTAGCAAGTACACTGAGTGGCGAGGGGAACAGTCCTTGCATACAGTAGCAGTGTGCAGTATGTAGGGGCCAAGGATGGTTTGGTTGTTTGAAATCAATAACGTATCAGTAGCAGTATTCCCAGCTCGCCCCCTGCCTGCCCATTCCTCCCTTTCCCAAAGCAGAAATATCACAGGGGCCTGGGGACTTGGTGTCGGGCAGTGCCAGAGCCACAGGGGCCTGGGATTTACAGCGACTTTTTGTTGCCAACCTCCTTGGCACTGATCACTAGTGGCAAGGTGCTTAGACACAAGGCCACCAGTAGACTCTTCGCCTACGCTTCATTCTCAGCAGAGACGCAGACAGTCCTTTGTGGCTTCCTGGAAGGAGAAGTCCTGGGTTTCTGCTGTCGCCTTCTTTGATCTTCCCTGTACAGTCATTCGTTGTTGCTTCAGAGGCGCAGATGCATGACCCTTCATGTGCTTTCTTCATCTCTGAAGAGGGAGCCTGAGTGGTTGATGTGCCTCTGTCTCCCACTCCAGACACCTCGTTAGTCATGTTGGAGGTTTGCACCAGGGTCGAATTTAGGGCAGGCGACTGCATGGGGTGCCAGGCTTGGGGGGCGCCAGGCTTGGGGGGCGCCAGGCTCGGGGTGCTGTTTTTGTTCTTAGCAAGAAAAGGGAAAATAGAATGCATTGATCGTACAATTTTGAACGAGCTGGGCAAAATCAAGGATATGACGCACAGGCGCTGGTGGGTGCTCGCACCCAGCCCCAGCCCCGCCCCGACTACGCCCGCTCCCTGCCCCTATTGGACCCCTCCCCAAATCCCCGCCTCCGCCCCCAAGCGTGCCACATTCCCCCTCCTCCCCCCTCCCAGTCTTGCCGCGCGAAACAGCTGTTTCACGGCGCAAGCGTAGGGAGGGGGGAGAAGCAGGACTCGGCGGCGCGCTCAGGGGAGGAGGCGGAGCAGAGGCAGAGGTGAGCTGGGGCAGGGGGCGGGGCGGGGAGCTGCTGGTGGGTGCTAAACACCCACCAATTTTTCCCCATGGGTGCTCCAGCCCCGGAGCACCCACGGAGTCGGCGCCTATGATATGACGTTTCCAATAAATGAGCAGAAGCGACACTTCTCAAAGTCACACTGCGAAAGATGTCATTTACAGTAAGATTTGTTGATGACGAGGATGGCTGTATCCAAGTAAAGGACCATTTTATCTCTTTCCGGTCTGGGGACAACTCGACTGGAAAAGGCCTGACAGGACTGTTTATGAACGTTTTGAATGAGAATAAAATAAATCTTCAGGACTGCTGGGGCCAAGGCTATGACAACGGTGTGAACATTACGGGAAGAGACAGTGGCTTCCAGGCAAGGATCCTTGTGCTGAATCCAAGAGCTTTCTTCATGCCTTATGGCTGCCATTCCCTCAACCTGGTTGTGTCAGATGCGGCATCATCTTCTTTAAATTCAGTATCTTTCTTTGGAGCACTGCAAAGGATACATATCTTGTTTTCAGCATCAACTATCAGGTGAAAGATCTTCACGAACAATGTTACAAAACTGACCGCGAAGCCCCACTAACTCTCACTGGGAGAGCTGCATTGACAGCGTAAGGCCGGTGAGGGACCAAGTGACTGAGGTTTATGACGCCCTGATGGAATTGGCGCAGTCGAGTAAAGCCGAGGCCAGAATCCGACATGAGGCACAAAGCCTGGCAAACCAGATCACTGACTTCAAATTTCTGTCTCAGTTGTGGTTTGGCCCGATATCCTGTTCCAAGTAAACGTTGTTAGCAAGGCATTACACACTCAGTCGATGGACATTGCGACTGCTACTATTTTGATGAGAAGCTGCCTTGATTTCATTGTGGCCTCCAGAGACAACAGATTTGAAGATGCCATCACTCCTGCCAAAGAAATGGCAGAAAACTTAGCAGTTGAGCCTGTCTTCAAGGAAACTCGCATTCATTGGAAGAAGAGACAATTTGATTGCAAGGGCAGTGGTGAGGTGAGGGGAAGCTCGGAAGAAAAATTCAAGAGGGAGGTTTTTTGCTCGCTTGTTGACACGGTTTGAGTGTCCATCGAAGAAAGGTTTAGACAAATGAAGCACCACAAAAAGACCTGGGAGTTTTTGTATGACTTTAGTAAGCTGCCAGGACAGGAAAACACGCTTAACAATTGTACGGACCTTCACTGGACGCTGACACATGGGGAATGTTTGGATGTCAATGATAAAGATCTATGTTGAATTGGACATCTGTCACATTTTGCCACACAGGAAGCGCTCTCCACTCCAAGTTCTCCATTCATGATCCAGAGCTGAAGGACACTTTTCCTGATGTGCGATAGCTTTGAGAATTCTGCTCACGCTGCTGGTCACAGTCGTGAGTGGTGAACGCAGATTTTCAAAGCTCAGGCTCATTAAAACATATCTTTGATCGACGATGGCTGATGAGAGACTGACATCGCTTGCTATTTTATCACTTGAAAATGCCATTGGCCATTCTCTGGATCTCTCTGACACAGTGCTTCAGTTCACAAGGGCAGAGGCAAGAAAAGCGACCTGAACGAAAGGACTAGGGTTAACATTCTAAGGCCATCACCTACTATAATACCATTTTATACTGATCCACCCAGTGTTGGTGCACAGTTCAATTTCTTGATGTTAGTACATTTCAGTTATTCTTAAAAATTAAAAAGTTTCTATAAGCTTAGAGGAAACGTTTTTTTATTTGCTTATATATGGCATGAATAAATACAGATTTACAGATCCTAGCGTGCAAATTTATAATATTATATGACAGGGATAAATCATGCATGCAAATCATGCATCAAAGTCGTGAAATGGGGTACGAATGCAATAAAAAATAAAGTATTCAAAAGTTGAACAAATGGATGATGGGGCACCAAAGATGCTCTTCGCCTGGGGCGCCATTTGGTCTAGGACCAGCCCTGGTTTACACACTCTTCTCCCTTTGGCTTCTCCTTCTCCTTGGGGATTACACATGATGCCCTCTCAACACCCTTACAGTCCTTATGGCTCTTTGATTCTTGGCCTATTGTGTGTGGTGGCAGCCCTTGTACCTAGAGCCTGTTGTAGTTAGTCCGTATGCGAAAAACACTAAGCACCCTGAGCACTAAGGAGAAACCAACTATTGCAGTGGTTCTCAACCTTTCTTTTTCGCGGACCACTTGAAAACTGCTGAGGGTCTCAGCGGACCACTTAATGCTCTTTCCAAATGTTGTTTGTACCAGTAGCTAACTATTGTAAAGCACTTTGGGTAAAAGTGCTATATAAAAAAACGTAATAATAATAAAAGTTTTTGTTCTACAAATAAAAGCACACAACTCTTATTTTAATATCAATAGGCTTACCTTTCTAATACAATGGATGTGCCCTCTCTCCCCCGCCACAGCAGCCACAGAGCCCTGCAGATCCCAAATTCCCCCCACCCCCTCTTCTCACCCCACTGCCCCCTCCCACCTACCCTCTATTCCCCCCAAGGCCACCACCTCACCTTACATGTGCGTCTTCTCCAGGGTCCAGGCACCTAATTAGTGGAGTCACGCCTGCGCAGCTCCACTAATTAGTTGGGTGGCCCTTCATTTTCTCATGTGCGGCCGCCCAGGCGCGCACCTTAGAGGGAACTATCCGCGGACCACCTGAATGGAGCTTGCAGACCACGGGTCTTCCACGGACCACAGTTTGAGAACCTCTGAACTATTGGGTTCATTTTCTCCAAAAGGCACATCTCCTCCTCCAGCTCCCCATATTACGGCCTTTCACGCATGGGAAGAACAGGGGTCTACCAGTCCATCCTTTTCTTAGCTCCATCCCCAGATAACAGGATGCCCATCTCTTGTTCCTTCACTCCTGGTGCCTTTAAGCAATTCCAGGAGATGTGTCCTGCTTTTCTGAGGGGTTATTGGTCCCTGTGACTACAGTCCATGAGAAATCTCTTCTGTGTGTTTACAGATTTTAAGGAAGAAAAGATTCTTGATCTCCTGATTAGTGAAGGGCTTTGAACCTGAGTGACAAGTGCTGCTCACACCAGATGGTGTCTCTGCAGTGCTGAGTAGAGATCTGAACGCCACCCACTGATGGTGGGGTGGAAGTGTTCTCTTGTCACCCTTTACGTGGGCAGCCCTTTAACGTTGATGTGATGGGTGCTGTAGAAATCCCCAAGACTCAAATTCCAGGTAGCTTCTGTTCCTGAATGTGTCCCGATCCACACTCCTACTGTAGACAGCAGTGACAATATCCTGGTAATTTATTGATTAGGGAGCAGTAAATCCACCTTCTCTCTGAGAATGTGCTGCGCCGTTCTGAGGCCTATATTCTGGCTCTCCCTAATGGAATGGATGGTCACCGCAAACTTTGCTTTGCCTTGGTGTAGGACAGGTCCGGCACTGACACCTAAATTCCATTGTGGTGTGGGTAGGCTCTGCGGGGGGAGGACGGTTATAATCTTTTTGATAACAAGTTTCAGGAAAGGCCTCCCTATGGTTTAACACTAATTAGATCACAAAAGATGGCAGTTTCTTTCCTGGCTGACCCCAGAGTTAATTCCTTGGGCATAATTTGAGAACGTCAGTAGCATGCAGCTCCTCCACCACACACAGACCTGCATCTTTGTACTGTGCTAGCTGTTTGTTAGCTTCTGGAGAAATGAAGCCAGAGCCCCGATCCCCCTCCCCTCTCACTCATACACACACACGCACACACGCACACACACTGGCAACTGAAGCCTGCAGCCCCTCCCACCCAGCGACTGAAGCCCAGAGCCCCAATCCCCCTCCACCCTCTCCACACACCCCAGTGCACCCCAGAGTGGGAGGTCAGCTGGGAGCTTCTCTGTCCTGCACCCCGGGGCCAGTTCCCAGCACAGGTCTATGTGAGCTGGCTGACTCATGAAATTAAAGGTGAGGAAAGGCCTGAGTCAGCAAAGCCCATGGAAGGGCTGGTGCACACGTTGTTCACTTGGGTGCTGGGCGGTGCTCTCCTTGCTGTTGTTCTGCGGCTGGAAAGTGCAGTTGTGAAGATGCCGTGACCTGGAAAAGCCGCAGTGGCCATTTAGCCATCCACTGCGGGGAGGACGGAAGGCAGAGGCCATTGTGCAGAGGACAAAGCTGCATTATTAACTCGCCTGTGACAGGCACTGGGGACTTGAATTGCCATCAAGATTTACAATCCTTTCTAAGTTCCTCTTGGGCTGTTAGCTTTTCCTGGCTCCTTTCTGCCACTGCCAAGGAACCTGCCAGCAACAACGGGAGCCACTGCCCCACCCCAGGGCATGGACCAGCGAAATTAGTTACATGTCACATGGGGGACAACATCGACCAAGCTCTGCTGCTGCCAGCGGGTCGCCCCATCCTGCCCTCACCTCCCTGAAGATTAGGTGTCACTGCCACAGCACAGAACAACCCTGGTTCCAACCCACTGAGACCAGCCCAGTCCACCCAGTGACAACCCTGCGCCGTCCCCTATTTCCATCCCCCCCCATGGACAGACACCCCCCCACACACTCCAAATGTGGCCCTCCCACACCAGCAGACACTTCTCCCCACCCAGCCGTGTTCTTTAAAAGCCTGCTGCCAGGGGTCAGGGAGGAGGTAGGACGGACGGACTGGACAGACTGTCGCTGTGCTAGGCAGGTCAGCACGGGGCTGCGGCTGTGTCTGCAGGCTTTGGTTGTTGTCGTTGTAGATCTGGCAGCATTTGTTCTGGAGCAGCTGCGGCGGTTTCTGAAGTAGCTTCTAGCTTTGCATGTGTAGTGAGACTGACTGGGCACACTCCATGTAACTGCAGCTCAAAAGAACAGTCGTTAAAGGGCTGAGGAGGCTCCCGAGCCCTTGCATCTGTCTCTGGAGTGGCTCTGCTCTGTCTCTTGCCCCCGCAGATATGGCCCTGTGCATTGGCATTCAGTTACCGTACAGATCACAGAGCTGAGCGTACGTTCCTCCCCCATGGCCTCATAACACCTAGGGCATGTTCTCCCCCCCTTTGCATCGATATCCCTCCTATAAGGGGGACCGCTGGCTTTTTTGTCTTTGTTGGGAGGAACCTTGTGTTCTCTATGTGGAGAAATATGTGGAGACAGTTTCTGCTCCACACTAGCTGCTGTCTCTCAGTTGATGGCACTTGGCTATATTGGATCACCCCATTGAGCATAGCAGTGGATCAGGACCATTAACAATACAGACTGTTATCATAGACTCATAGAATATCAGGGCTGGAAGGGACCTCAGGAGGTCATCTAGTCCAACCCCCTGCTCAGAGCAGGACCAATCCCCAACTAAATCATCCCAGCCAGGGCTTTGTCAAGCCGGGCCTTAAAAACCTCTAAGGAAGGAGATTCCATCACCTCCCTAGGTAACCCATTCCAGTGCTTCACCACCCTCCTAGTGAAATAGTGTTTCCTAATAATCCAACCTCGACCTCCCCCACTGCAACTTGAGACCACTACTCCTTGTTCTGTCATCTGCCACCACTGAGAACAGTCTAGATCCATCCTCTTTGGAACCCCCTTTCAGGTCGTTGAAAGCAGCTATCAAATCCCCCCTCACTCTTCTCTTCTGCAGACTAAATAATCCCAGTTCCCTCAGCGTCTCCTCATAAGTCATGTGCTCCAGCCTCCTAATCATTTTTCAGAGGGGTAGCCGTGTTAGTCTGAATCTGTAAAAAGCAACAGAGGGTCCTGTGGCACCTTTAAGACTAACAGAAGTATTGGGAGCATAAGCTTTCGTGGGTAAGAACCTCACTTCTTCAGATGCAAGTGAAGAAGTGAGGTTCTTGCATCTGAAGAAGTGAGGTTCTTACCCACGAAAGCTTATGCTCCCTATACTTCTGTTAGTCTTAAAGGTGCCACAGGACCCTCTGTTGCTAATCATTTTTGTTGCCCTCCGCTGGACTCTCCAATTTTTCCACATCCTTCTTGTAGTGTGGGGCCCAAAACTGGACACAGTACTTCAGATGAGGCCTCACCAATGCCGAATAGAGGGGAATAATCATGTCCCTCGATTTGCTGGCAATGCTCCTACTTATACAGCCCAAAATGCCGTTAGCCTTCTTGGCAACAAGGGCACACTGTCAACTCATATCCAGCTTCTCGTCCACTGTAACCCCTAGGTCCTTCTCTTCCAAATGCTTCTACTTTAGTGATTCTCCAGTGCCTCTGCAGAGAGGTAGCAGATGTTGGGGCCTTGCAGGTCAGCTTCCCAGTGGAGGAGAAAGCAGTGACATAGGCTCTGGGCAGACTGTACATGTAACTCATTGTATTTACACACCTTCACCAGTCCTGGAACAGAGGTGGTCACACAGCACACAGAGAACAGACTCCTCGGACCAAGAACCTGCCTCTCCCCAAACCAAAACAAAAACCAGCACAGCAGGTCTTCCCAAGCCTTACATTTGCTTGCACACTAAGGCCATGCCTACACTGAGAGCTTGTTGTGTGATTCCCAGCCCGCGGACACACAATCGCACTAGCTCAGTATAAATAGCAGGGTAGTCGCAGTATCCCAGGTGGCAGTAGCTGTGCAATGGCTTGGTCATGCCAAGTAGATACCCCCGGGATTTGGGTGAGGTTGTACTCAGCACAGCTGAGGCGTGCCCCTGCTGCTGCTGCCCCTATGACCGAGCTACGCTGCCATTTATATTCACACCAGCTCTCATTCAGCTGGCAGAAGTGTGCCCAAGCTGGGAATCACTCCCCTAGCTCCTAGTGTGGACGTAGACTGTTGAACTGCGCCCCCTGGTGACACCTGTCAGAACAGCATGCACAGCTGTGGCACCCAAACTCTGCTTCTCCAGGACTCACATTTGAAACTTGCCAGGAGTCTGAGGGGCAAACTAATTTTCATAAAATAGAGCAGATTGAAGCTACTGCCATAACACGGGCCAGAGAACTTCCCTGAAATAGTCCCTGTGTGAACTACAGCAGATCCTTTAGAAAAACATGCAACATTGCTTTTAAAGTATCAGAGGGGTAGCCGTGTTAGTCTGAATCTGTAAAAAGCAACAGAGGGTCCTGTGGCACCTTTAAGACTAACAGAATGCTCCCAATACTTCTGTTAGTCTTAAAGGTGCCACAGGACCCTCTATTGCTTTTAAAGTTGCCAGTGAGGAAGGATCCACCACAATTTTGATAATTTGGCCCAACTGTTGATTACACTCGCTGCTAAGAATGTCCATCTTATTGTCCCGTCTAATTCTGGACTCTTAGCCCAGCCAGGCTTGGGCTTGTTGAAAAACGGCGGCTGCAGTAACTAGTCACAGAAATCGGACATTTCAATTGGGAGTCCTTGGAGCGTGACCGTCTAATTACTGCCCCTCTGGGCAGTGCTTGGGTACAGCGGCCTCTGATTCTTGTCAGCCACTCCACGCCGCTCCTGCAACACAATGGTAACGTCTACCGATACGAGGATGTCTGAAGAGGCTGGTTTAGGCAGCTGTGTGTGGATTAATTCGTACTAACCTCATGCTGTAGCATCCATGTACAGTAAAAGCTGTGTTATCCGGCACTTTACCAACCGGAAAGCTCTAGAAACTGCCATTTCTGATATCCCTTAAAAGTCTGGTTGGTGCGGGGCCGGCAGGTTCCCTACCTGGCTCCGCATGGTTCCCCGGAAGCAGCGACCTGTTCCTGCTGCTCCTAGGTGGAGGAATGGCCACGGGGGCTCCGTGCACTGCTTCCACCCCACTCCCTGGGAACCGCAGCCAATGGGAGCTGTGGGGGCGGCGCCTGCGGGTGGAGGCAACGCGCAGAGCTGCCTGGCCGTGCCTCTGCCTAGGAGCAGCAGGGACATGTCGCCACTTCCCAGGAGCTGCCTGAGGTAGGTACTGCCTGGATTTAGCACCCCCAAGCCCCTCCCGCACCCCAACCCCCTGCCCTGAGTCCCCTCCCACACCCAAACTCCCTCCCTCCATATAACTCTTGGTTATCCAGAATTTTTGACTAACCCATTCCCCCAGCATGCCGGATAACAAAGCTTTTACTGTATTTTGGTGAGCACAGCACTGATACTTTATCATTCAGTCATTCCCAGGAGAGGAGCAGCAGGAAGCACCATCAGGATCAGCCCCACTGTGCTAGGGGCACAAAACCGACTCCAGGAGAGTCCCTACCCCCAAAAGCTCACTGAATACAAGATGCCAGTGGGTGTAACCAACAATAGGCACAAATGCGGTCAGGAGGGTGGGCACACAGCGACAGGAACGGGGGCTGCTGGCATACAGTCCTTCGCGTTTTCATTGTATTTCAATAAACCAAAGCTATCAAAGTAAATAACTCACGTCTCTGACGCCTACAAAGCTGATGGTTGGGTTCTCAACCAGTCCATGAGACTGAACAGTTCCTTAAAAAAAGTAAAAAAATGAGGGGGAGGGGTTACATGAATGATTTCAGTAAAGGCAATTTCCAAGAGGAGCCCTAAACCAGCGTCCAGTGATGGATTCAGTGCAGAAGGCACAGGGTAGAATTCTCTGGCCTGGATTCTGCAGCACATCGGACTAGATTGTCACAATGGGCCCTTCTGGCTTTTAAATCTCCGACGCTACGTCAGGGCTTTCGTAGTACCTCTTGGGGCCCCGCTCTCATGGCCCCGTCCTTTCCCCGTCCAGCGTGTCACTGGAATTGTCAAATTAAAGCGAACAAAGCGTCAGATTCCTAGAACCCGGCTAGTGACTAATCCAGGCGTCTCAGCCATAATGGGGCTTGTAATATAGTATGTCTCTGTCAATACTGCATTCCTGTACAGGAGAAGTGAAGGGTGGAGGTGGGGAAAGGCTGGCCAGGTCACAGGCCATGGTGGTGGGAGCCGGCCTGGCTGGGTTAGGGGCCATGGTGGGGGGGAAGGGTCAGGCAGGTTAGGGGCCATGATGGCAGGGGAGGGTCGGGGCTGGCTGGGTTAGAGGCCATGGTGGCAGGGGAGGATTGGGGAAGGTGTCCTCCATGGTGTTACTGGCAGGGCACACACCCCAATCTCACAGGAGAGCTAGCGAAGGAGCAACAGTCTCATTCCCAACAAAAGCTGCCGCTTGCTACTGACCCCAGTTAATGGGGGGTGAATTGAAATGCCAGATGCAAGTAGCAGGTAAGCTCCAGGGCTGTGCACCTCACAGGCCCACCGAGGGCTGAAAGCTGCTGTGGTGCTGCTAGCTACTTCCCAAAGGCAGCCTGCCCCTCCCGGCGTGCACACTGGAGAAGACAGCCAGGCCAGCTCCAGGATTGCCTGTGCCGGGAGTGTCCCTGCTGCAGGGTGGAGCAGTGACGGAGCAGCCAGCACAGCTGGAGCCCACTGCATAAAGAGCCTGTTGTTTGGCGGAGTTGTTAAGCCCCATTGACAATGGCAGCCCCTCTGGCTCGCGCACTTGGCGCTGCCTTGGCCCGCACACTGACCCTTTTCTCTTGGGCTGCACTTGGGCACTGAGCGGGGGGTTTATTCCTTCCGTAGCAAACTGATTGGCTGTTCTCCTTGTCGTTGCTCCCTGCAGGCGTACGAGTGGGCGCTGGAGGGGATGCGACACCTAGCCTGCATCAGCATGGAGGACTGCAACTCCCCAGAGCACTGTGCGGCAGTGATCAAGTGTTTGGAAAGCTACAAGGGACAGCACCCGGAAATCAGCGATGCCAAATTCCAGGAGATGAAAGAGCTGGCCTGTGAGCTGAAGAGCGACAAAGGGCTGAAGCAGTGGAAATTTGCATGGTCCAAGTGCCAGGAGACAAAACTGGTCTTTGAGAAGAAGCTAGAAGCTGCCCTGAGAACACGAAGGTCTCTGCTCTCTGAGCGGAAGCCAGGTGAGGGGGAGCACTCCAGCTGTGGTGGTGAGAGCAGCCGGCTGTCCCACAGGAGGCACTCGGAGGGAGCCATCCCTGGGCTGCTTTCAGACAGGAGTCCCAGCGTGTCCCATTTCTACAGCAGGCCAAACCGTTCTCCTGGGTGGACCAGGGAAAAAGCTCTCTCACCGTCCCTGAGCGGCTCCGGGGATGTCAGTGCTGGGGAAGAATTGACCTCCCAAGCTGCTCCCAGCAGGAGTCCCCACTTGAGCAGGGTTTCTCTTGGTACAGTGGCCTGCGAGGCTCCATGCGACATGCCCGAGGACAAGCCAAACCTGGAGAGTATTTTAGAAATTCTTGAGGCGAATTCATCCTGCTCCACCACGTCCGCCTCCAGGAGGCCACCATCCAAGAGGACGCTGAAAAAGGCCCAAAGCTTTGATCTTCCCTGCAGCGAGAGTCTGCGGTCCAGCTGCCAGAGGACTCTGAGCGAGCCGGCCAGGTACGGCAACACGGGAGTCTTCATTAAGGGGCTGGAAGTGAGCAGCACGGAGCTTGCGGACAGGACTCACGCCGCATGGCAGCAAGCCGCTCACAGCTGGGCTGCGCACTGCCTGCCCGAGGCGCAGAGGAGCTGCGGCTCCACGCCAGAGGCCAAGAGCCGGGGCAGGTAGGTGACTTCTTCTCCCAGCCGATGTGCAGGGGCCAGGCAGGCTGCGAGGGGATGGGTCTCCCTGTGGCTGCTAAGGCACAAAGCAGCACTCCTGGTGACACGGTACCGAGTGCTCTGCCGGAGCCTGCCTCATCTCCGGCACTGGGGCGAGTCCTGGGGTGGAGACAGGCCCCATGGGCTGAGGAGGCAGATTCAGAGAGGTGCAAAAGGGAAGCGCCAGCTTCCTAAGACACACAGCGCTGGCAGCTGGGTCAGGGAGGAGTCGCCACCTTCCACCACACGCTCTACAGCGAGGCCCCCTTGCGAGGAAGGAGGGGAAAGTGTCTCTAATGGGGCAACGTCTAGGTTATTGGCGTTAAAGAAGGACGACCTCTAGCCAGGTCGTGGGCCCTCTGCAGTGAGGTGGATATTTATTTTATTTTGTGAATGCACAAGTGGTACGATAAAGATGTAAGAACTGGGGCACCCATTTCCTGGGGATAAGGAAACACCAGGACAAAAGCCTCTCCCCGGTAAGGCACTGGGCTCTAGGCTCCCATTTTCAACAGGGTTGATGCGTCTTCTTGCAGCATTTTCCCCCAAGGGATGCCCAGAAGGGGAAGGAGGTTGGGTTTTAGTGTGGCCTTGAACTGGAAGGAGCACACTCCGCTCAGTCCCCTCAGGGACCCAGCAGTCTGCAGAGATTGCCTGTCGTGCCCGAAAACAATGGCACAGGTTCCCCAAAGTGGAAGAGAGGCGAGGACGGGGGTTGAGGATCCCAAAGTGGTTCAGGATGATGTGATGTGCCGGGGGGGGGGTTGTGTTCCCACTGCCTTGTAGCCTGGGGTGCCTTGCAATGCCGTACTGTTATCGCTCCCGGCCTGGGCTGCTCTGCCAGCGTCCAGGTCACCCCCCGATGTGTCTGTGTGTAACTGCAGCCTGCCAGTCACACCCTGTCTCTCACCAGCCTTGGTTCTACTGCAGGGTGACCCCAGCTCACTCCCAGCCCCCAGAAATGCATGTCCTGTACTGCCCAGCCCTCTCCTGGACAGTCCAGATATATCAAGGTCATTATTCCTTTCAGGGAAGAATATACACTAGCTTGTTATCTTCAGTAGAGTTACCCAGACACTTTAACTTAAACACACTGGATTAGATAAAACAATAAAACAAATGTATTAACTTCTGAGGGAGAGATTCTAAGTGAGTACAAGCAATGAGGCATAAAAGTCAGAAATGGTTACAAGAAAAAAATAAAGATAAAACTCTTCCTAGTGCCTAACTGAACAAACTCCATTAGATTGAAGCAAAGTTTCTCACCACATGCTTCCAACAGCAACACTGACCAAACTCCTTGGGTCAGGACCCCTCCCCCAGAGTCCAGCGGGCTGCTCCCTTTGTCTTCGCAGGGACAGAGCATGAGATGGGCAGGGAGAGAGAGAGGGGAACCTTGGTGGTTTGCCCCTCCTTTTTAGCGGTGTTTAGTCCCGCTTTGAAAAGCATTTCCAGCTGAGACCCAGGAGACAGGCGGTCTGCTGAACAAAGGAGACCCCGTGCAGTTTCTTTGCTAAGATGCAGATCTTTCTGTCCCCGACCCCATTTTTGGCCATTTGGTAGGTTATGGCCCATTAGCTGTGTTGTCACCTGGCTGGGACGGCAGCTTGCCCTTTGTCTTTGAGAAACTGGTTTAACCACTCCCCAGACTTACCTGGGAAACACTCTTCAGTCAGCTGATTTCAGCGTATGTCCATAACTTTACCTATGATGTGGCGATTTGCGCTTTGCCATGATATTGCTGATCAGCAAGTTATGAGTTTTCAAATGACACCTCACAGGGCAGGGCTTGTACAAAGACTATTACAGTAGCGTGTAGGGTGTGAACACAGGGCTGTATTCCGTCACTTGAGGAAGGGGGCTCAGGATCTGGGTCATCCCCAAGTGGTTCAGGGTGCCCCGGCCCACTCCCAGCCCTGCCACGTACGTGCAACATGTCTTGCTACTGCAGCAGCCAAGGCCAAAGGGGAGGATCTTAGCTGCCTCTGGCAGAGTTGGCAGACCTCCTGTTCTGCCTGGCTCTCGGCTGGTAGGCTGTTCCCCTAAAGGGTGCTGGAGCTGAAGGGGAATGTCCGTGGGAAGCAGATGGAGCAATCCCAGAGGCCCTGCAGAGCGCTCAGAACAATTCCTTGGGGCTGTGGCCAGGCAAACAACTGACTGTTTGACTCTGCAAGGCAATGCTGGAGCTGCTGCTGGGAAAGAGCCCGTCACTGTGCTTTGACTTCTGCTCCAGCACCTGTGTCGGGTACGTCTTCACTTACATCCGGGTCCGGATGTAAGCAATCGGTTTTCTGAGTTCGATTTATCGCGTCTGGTTAAGACGCGATAAATCGATCCCGGATCGATCCCGGAAGTGCCCCGGATCGATCCCGGAAGTGCTCGCCGTCGACGCTGGTACTCCAGCTCGGCGAGCGGAGTACGCAGCATCGACGGGGGAGCCTTCCTGCCGCGTCTGGACCGCGGTAAGTTCGGACTAAGGTACTTCGAATTCAGCTATGTTATTAACGTAGCTGAATTTGCGTACCTTAGTCCGAAGTGGGGGGGTTAGTGTAGACCAGGCCTTTGAGACTTTCTGCAAAGGGACAAAGGAGGAAGTTGACCTTAGCCCAGGCTAGCATGAAGATTCGACATGTGTTCACGGGTGGGAGAATGTACAGGAGGCAGGGGGCTGTGCTCTGGCCCAGCGGATGTCCTCTGTATGTAAAGGGAGCCGAACCCTTCTCATAAGGAGCACCTGAGGAGCCCTTTGGCTGGCACGCTCGGCTGTGTCGAGAGCCACCCTGGCGCCCAGTAGGTGTGATCTGTCTGTAGTGAGTGGCAGGGCTTGAAAGCTGCTGCCCCGTGGAGACTTCCTCATCCAGCCTGACAAGAGGTGGAATCCAAACTTCTCCTGAGCTGTGCACACGCTGCCTCCAGCAGGCGCTGTGCATGGCATGGGGAGCGCCTTTACCAGGAGCCTTCTGCCTCCCAGCATAAGAGCATAAGACCGATCATACTGGGTCAGACCAATGGTCCAGTTAGCCCAGTATCCTGGCTTCTGACAGTGGCCAATGGCAGGTGCTTCAGAGGGAATGAACAGAACAGGCAATCGAACAAGTGATCCATCCCCTGTCGTCCAATCCCAGCTTCTGGCAAACAGAGACTAGGGACACTCAGCATATGGTTGCATCCTTGGCCATCTTGGCTAATGGCCATTGATGGACCGATCTGCCGTGAACTTATCTAGTTCTTTTTAGAATCCTGTTATAGTCTTGGCCTTCACAATATCCCCTAACAAGGAGTTCTACAGGTTAACTGTTCATTGTGTGAAGAAATATTTCCTTACATTTGTTTTAAATCTGCTGCCTATTAATTTCATTGGGTGACCCTTAGCTCTTGTTTTATATGAAGGAGTAAATAACACTTCCTTATTTACTTTCTCCACACCAGTCATGATTTTATAGACCTCTTCATATCCCCCCTTAGTTGTCTCTTTTCCAAGCTGAACAATCCCAGTTTTATTAATCTCGCCTCATACGGAAGCCGTTCCATACCCCTGATCATTTTTGTTGCCCTTTTCTGAACCTTTTCCAATTCCAATAGATCTTTTTTAACTGGGGCAACCAGAACTGAACTCAGTGTTCAAAATGTGGGTGTACCATGGATTTATATAGAGGCAATAGGATATTCTCGGTCTTATTATCTGTCCCTTTCTTAATGATTCCCAACATTCTGTTCACTTTTTTGACGGCCGCTGCACATTGAGCGGATGTTTTCAGAGAACTCTCAACGATGACTCCAAGATCTCTTTCTTGAGTAGTAACAGCTAATTTAAATCCCATCATTTTTTAAGTATAGCTGGGATTATGTTTTCCAATTTGTATTACTTTGCATTTATCAACACTGAATTTCATCTGCCATTTTATTGCTCAGTCACTCAGTTCTGTGAGATTGCTGTGTAACTCTTCGCAGTCAACTTTGAACTTAATTATCTTGAGTAATTTTATATCATCTGCAAATTTTGCCACCTCACCATGTATACCATTTTTCCAAATCATTTATGAATATGTTGAACAAGACAGTACAGCTCCCTGGGGGACACCACTATTTACCTCTCTTCAGTCTGAAAACTGACCATTTATTCCTACCCTTTGTTTCCTGTCTTTTAACCAGTTACTGATCCATGAGGGGACCTTCCCTCTTGTCCCATGACAGCTTACTTTGCTTCAGAGCCTTTGGTGAGGGGCCTTGTCAAAGGCTTTCTGAAAGTCCAAGTACACTATATCCACTGGATCCCCCTTGTCCACATGCTTGTTGACCCCTCAAAGAACTCTAATAGATTAGTGAGGCATGATTTCCCTTTACAAAAACCATGTTGACTCTTCCCCAACAAATCGTGTTCATCTGTGGGTCTGATAATCCAGGGAGAGGGGACTCCCCTCACCACTTCAGCAGCGCCGCTGCCCCCCACCTCGCTGAGGGGAGGTGTTCCTGGCTATGCTCTGCTCCCACGGCGGCTGCCTCTGGCTGGTGCGGGAAAGAGCCCTTACCCCTGCAGCGTTTGGCTCCTCCCAGCTGGCAGAGAGGATTGCTGTTCTCCCTGCGGCTCCTCCTCCCAGCTAGCGGGAAGGGGCTCCAGGTCTCTCCTTTCTGTCTCCCTCCCTCCCCATTTGGTTCTCTCTGTCACACAGCCAGGGAGAGGTGGGGGGGGTGATACTGCAGGGGATAAAGTGAGGGGGAAGGGTGGGAGCTCTACTTGAAATTCTGGCAGTCCTTTGTCTCACACCCACCTGAGCTCCCAGCAGTCACTAGGTGATGGAGCCGTGAGAAGTCCGGAGGCACTGGGGTGCCAGAGAGGGAAAATGCTCCTTCGCCCTTTCAGCAGCCAGGGATGGGCATGGGCAGCAGTTGTAAGCGTTCTGCTAGGAATGCCCCTTCCCAGCTGCCGGGCTCCCCACTACAGCATGGCCCTGGACCGTGCTGTTGGGCTGCTGCCAGCTCATCCTGCCTACCAGCCACTGATGCCACGCAGCCCTCTCTGGCGTAGGTGGCCGGTGTTTTGCTAAGTCATGTCCAGCGGGGAGAGGCAACGTCTGTTCCTTCAAACCCACGGACGGACCTCTTCTTCGTATCAGCCACCCGCTCTTCTATGAGCTCGGGGAAGAAACCCCTCTGTTCCTCACAGGTGGTGGTGCCCACTGTCAGTGCCTGAGCCACCCGCTGTACTGGCCCCCAGCTCCCGTGGGTACCAGGAGTGACTGGTGATGGTTCTGTCTCTACACCAGCAGGCTGCATGCACCTGGGCAACGTCACCCCCCCGTGCTAACGGGAGTAGTTGCTAATCCCTGTCTCACGCAGTGGGGCCCCAGTGTCGCTGCATTTCACTTGTGATTGTGAGGAGATCTGCCAGGTTAGCAGGGACACGCAGCGCTCACACAGCTAGTTCCCCCTTGTCTGGGCTGGTGTGGAGTAAATCGGGATTGCAGCTGGGTTCTCCCTCCGCCGAGGAGCCCACCTGACCACTACCATTTTCCCTCCTCCGGGGCTGTCCTGAGCAGGACAGGTAGCCGGCATGGCAGACTGCAGGAGGGATTGTCAGCAGGGGGCAAGCGTTCCCTCCTCCAGGGGCACAGCGTAACCGGCGTGGTTTTGCCGCGCCACACAGAGGCATGAGGCAGAGGTCTGGAGCGGAGTTTCCTGTCAGGTTCTCTCCCTGCTGCATGGGTGGGAGGGCTGGATGGCAGTCCCCGGTCCCACGGCCTCTGTGCAGGACCCACCCCCCATGCCAAGAGCAGTGGTCTGATCCCGCAGGGCAAATCCCATGCTCCTCTCAGTCTGGGTGGATGGAACGGCGTGGCTGTGTGCCCTGGGAACAGTGCTGAGTTGTCACACAACAGCCTCGTCTCTCCCCTACCCAGCAGTCACTGCCATCGCCCGGCTGTCCCAGCACCCACCTGGCGAAGGCTGAGGGGTGCAGGCTGGAAGGGGCAACCAGCTGGGAGTATGACCCCTGTTGAGGGCATTGGTTGCAGGGTCCTGTTGGGCTTTTTGCTGCTCCCTCCTGGATACCCACCCAGGTGCTGCTGTAAGGGAAAGGGGTGGGGATGAGGGTGAAGCAGGCAGGAAGGAGTTAATTTCCCACGGAAAGTTAAATCAAATAGCAGAAGCGTCTCAGCTAAAAGCCACCTGCACCCGCCCCCAAAGGAAAGAGTCTCTCCATAGTCCCAGTCTCCTTGGGGTGCAGAGAAGGGACCTGCCAACACCTCTGCCCCCTGCTGGCTACGCAGCACACAAGCCAAGCCCCCAGGCGTCAGGTGGTTAGTACCTTCCTGGCCAAGAGATGCCCAGGCATGAGCAGTGTTGTAGGTGGTCACAGGAGAGACATGTAGACAGGCCCACCCCGCCCGGCTCGGGGCTGGGATGCCAGTGAGCCGGAAGCCACGGCTGCTGTCCCCCATGGCTCTCCGGGCACTGTTCCCACGGACGGGCCTTTTGGATCATTCTTCCCAAGAGCAGTTTTCCATGGTCTGTGTGACGCCCTCCTGCACCTTGGGGCCCTGAGGGCTTCCATTTGCCTTTCTAGTCACTTCACTGTGACAGCCGTCTGCCCTGGGCCAGCCCAGCGGTGCTGCCCATGGCAAGGCAGGCCGCCTGTGCGCAAGGGGAGTGGGGAATAGCTTTCTCACAGAGGCGGTGGGGGTGTAGCAGGAAAGGCTGTTAAGATGGCTGTACTCCCCCCAACACCCACACGTGCGTGTCCATTATCTTGCACTTTCTTACCTCCTCTGTTAGTGACCAGCCTGGCATGTACTCGGTGAGCTGGTTCCCCAGGAGCCACGCTTTCACGCTGTCCTTCCCAGTTAGCAGGGCAGGAAACAGAATGTTTTCAAATGAAAGCCGAGATTCTGATGCCGCCCCGGATGGCGGAGCCGAGCCCAAGGCACCCCTTCCTGACTGAGATTTTCTGCCTCTGCAGCAAACTGCGGCACATCATCGACGAGATGGTGACCACGGAGCGGGAGTACGTGCGGTCTCTGTGCTACATCATCGAGAGCTACTTCCCCGAGATGGAGCGCCTGGACCTGCCCCAGGACCTGAGAGGGAAGCGCAGCGTCATTTTCGGGAACCTGGAGAAGCTCTACGACTTTCACAGCCAGTACTTCCTGCGGGAGCTGGAGAGCTGCTGTAACCATCCGCTGCGCGTCAGCCACGGCTTCCTCAGACACGTAAGGCACCTGCGCCCGCCTGGCTGTCCTGCCCCGCTGCTGGGCTGGGCCGTGAAAGGTGCCATTGTCTGTGCAGTCTGCTTGCTGGACCCCTCTGCTCAGAGCAGGGGTTACTGCAGAGCCAGTCCCTCGGGGTCAGCCCCAGAGTAATGCCTTCGGAGCAGCCCAGGTTCCTGTTACGAGACTTGCTCCGAAGCCCCGCAGAGCTTGCGGACCTGGGAGGGGAAATGAATTTGCTGCCCTGGAAGGAGTTGTGTCTTGTTAACACAGTGAGTGGCTAGAGCCTGCCCCCAGGTGTGTAAGACACGTGGTTTTGTGATCATACAGGGAATGAGCAGCGCACATTCATGCAGCCAAGTCCGAGCTGCCAGGGCCAATACGATAGGGTCCCCAAGGCACGGCACGGCTGCCTCTGCAGGGGCTGGGAAGTGGGGAGGAGCCGCAGTCTGGGGAAGCATTGGCAAGGGGAGCCGCGGTGCCCTCAAGAAAGGCAGGGCCCCGAGACCGGCAGAGCCGTGCGTTGGACCCCATACCCGAGGGAGCGATGAGAACGGCCCTGGGCTGATTTCCTAGGCTCTGCTGTGTGCTCACTACTTATGCTTCCCTTTTAGCACTTCTCTCCTCGGCATTTTCTGTCAGTTTAATGAACATCTCTCCCCCGTTGCCAAGCTCACCGCATACGCACAGCCCCTGTGTTCCCCAGGACGCCCGAACTGGGGCTGATGGCTGGGCCAGGCCTCCAGACCCACAGGCTTCCCAAGGCTTGTTGCCTGGCTCCTGCAGCATGGGAGGGATAGTGAGCTTTGTACACTGGCCTGCTCTGAAAGCTCCATCTGGGGCCAGAGAGCAGCGTAGAGAAACTTCCTGGCTACCCATAGTCAGTCTGCACCACCAGCCAGGATTCACTTGGAGGCCAGTAGGGCAATCCAGCCCTGGGGAACGCAATGCGGACATGGCCAGGGGACTCTCATCAGCTCTGCTGAGAGCTCCGGTATTGCCTGTGCTGGCTTTATTGATGTCACGCCCACCGTCCCAGCACAAACCATGGGAGAAGCAGGTGTGTGGGCCCCTTCCTGCTCCGACCTAGGCCTGGTTCTGCTCCCAGTTCACCAGCAAAACCACCTCCGGGCAACAAATCGTCAGGGCTTGTAGCGGAGGCGGCCAGCGTGCAGCAGGCAGCTTGCGCTCAAGGCAGCTCTGCCGAGACTGGGGAAGAGCAGATGCTGCATTTTTCTCCCGTTGTTCCTGGCTATTCAGGGACATTTCCAGGGCAACAGGATCTTTGCTCTTTAGAGTCCGTCAGCCCCTGTGACTCATCCTCCACCTCATCCTCCGTCTGTGACGTCCGATGTGGAAGGAATTGCAGGAGCAGGTGGTCTCTCGGGGTACGTCTACACTGCGATTAGACACCGCGGCTGGCCTGTGCCAGCTGACTCGGGCTCCCGGGGCTCATGTTGCGGGGCTGTTTAACGGCAGTATTGACTTCCGGGCTCGGGTTGGAGCCTGGGCTCCAGGACCCTGCAAGGTGGGAGGATCCCAGAGCTCAGGCTGCAGCCCGAACCCAGAAGTCTAAACTGCAATTAAACAGCCCCCTAGCCCGGGAGCCCGAGTCAGCTGGCACGGGCCAGCCGTGGGTTTTTAACTGCAATGTCGATACACCCTAAGTACAAAGCTCCTCCACTCTTGGATGTGGCTTTAATAATGACGCACAGTGCGGGAGAGGTGCAGGGAGCCTTGGCTCTAAGCAGAGTTGTGGCAGGACAGCCTGTTTCCCTCTCCACCAGGCCTGGAACGCCAGCTGCAGCGTCTCTTTCCAGCCATGTTCAGCGGTCGCTGTAAGGGTCTACAGCCCATACAGCTCACAGGGACTCCCAGGCAAGGGGCAGAAGGAAGATCTTGGGGGGAACCAGCGAACAACCCTGTCTCCCATAATGCTGACATGGAGTTGAAGGAGTTACCCAGGGCTCCTGGCGAGGTCCCAGGAATCCGTAGGGAGAGTCGTCCTCCCCAGGTCCCATGTGCACAGGCCCCGTGTAGCCAGCTAACGTCCGGGGCCCTGGGGAGTGGGTTTGGAGAGACTCTGCAGCAATTCTCTGTAAAGGAAACGGGGTCACTTGGCATTAACTCGGGTGACAGCCGCACCGTTCCGGGCTGTGTAGGGGTCCTTCAGGGGTGTTTGTTTCTGTTGCAGAAGGATCAGTTTGGGATGTATGCGTTATACAGCAAAAACAAACCCAAATCCGACTCGCTGCTGGCCAGCCATGGCAACACGTTCTTTAAGGTAAATCCCCTGTGCCCCGAGCCCAGATCAGGGCTCTGTGGTTCATTGGGGTTGGGATTGGGGCCCTCCCTCGTCTGCTTAAAGAAACCTAGCCCCCGTTCAGGACACAGGGTGCTGTCTCTGGGCTGGGCTGGGGAAGATGGGCTCTGCTGGGTGCAGGGAACGGTCTCCTGGAATTGCCTGGCTCACACGGTGTGAGGAGCGGAGTGGGAAGGGGGCTGGAATGCAAAGTACTCTGCCTTGGAAAGGGGTCCTGCAAACAACTGCTTCCCAGAGCCGGTGCAACCACTAGGCGAACGAGGCGGTCGCCTAGGGCGCCAAGTGGTTGGGGGTGCCAAAAAGCGGTGCCCTGGCTCGGCAGGGAGGAGCCGCCGAGAGCCAGAGCGTCGGCTTACAGGGGCGGCGAGCCCCAGCCATGGAGGAGCCGGCGCGGCGCAGGGGGGCAGCATCCCTGCAAAGGCGGTGGCACCGCACCCCCACAGCCCTCCTGCCCAGGCTGCGGCCCGGCACCCCCCCCGGGGGGCTCTTGCAGGCTGCAGAGGATGCATGCGGGCGGCGGCCCCCGTGCACCCCCCGGCTCCCTCCTCGCCGTGCTCGGGCCCTGTGGCTCCCGGGCATGTGAGCCACCGCCGCTGCCCCTCCCGGAGCAGGCTCAGGGCCCTGCGGGGGTGGGGAGGGGGAACCTGGTCTGGGGAGCAGCCCCTGGGGTCTATAAAGGCTCGTTGGGATTTGTCCCTCAATGAGCCGATGTGCGGGAGGGGAGAGGGGCGCAAGGTGGAAGTTTCGCCTAGGGCGCAAAATATCCTTGCACCGGCCCTGCTGCTTCCTCCTTATTAATTCCTCTGCACGTCCTGGCTCCGTTCCTTCCCGTAGCTTACAGAACCCTAGTGAGCAGGAGGCTCCAGTGGAGAGTGTTTGGCAAACTCAGCGAGCCGTTAGTCCCAGCCCCTGTGGCTCGGGGCAGTGGAGGCCTTGCCACTCTCCCGGAATAGCGGCTGCTCACACACACTGCTCTGCTGATCAGCTTTCTCGGGGGGTCTCAGTTCAAGCAGGTGCAACTGGGGGATAAAATGGATCTCGCCTCCTACCTGCTGAAACCCATCCAGCGCATGAGTAAATACGCCCTGCTGCTGAAGGACCTGATCAAGGAGTGCAGCGAGGCCCAGGAGCAGGAGCTGGGCTACCTCCGAGCAGCAGAGGAGATGGTGAAATTCCAGCTTCGGCACGGTAACGACCTGCTAGCCATGGACGCCATCCGAGATTGTGATGTACGTTTACGGGGCTGCGCATTCTCCCTCTCCCAGGGCGGGGGGTTCATTCTGCCCTCCACATGGGGGATTGGATCCCAAAGCCCACCTGGGCCTTCCAGAGGACATGGCCTTGGGAGGAGGTGCTGAGCCCCCAGGCTGCGGTCAGTTCAGCGGTTGCTGCGAAGTGGGACTTCCCGTTGGCATTCCCCCTCCCCAGGGGCGGCAGCAAGGGCCATGGAAGAATTCTTCTGTCAGCCTCGCGCTGTTGACATGGGGACTTAGGTCGGCTTAACGGCGTCGCTCAGGGCTGACGCCTACCTCCTTTTCTAGTGTAGCCCAGGCCTGCGCTGTATCCAGTCCTGGCCGAGTGCAAGGGGCTGTGCCCTGTCTAGTGGCTGTGATGCCGTCCCTGCTCGCTGGCCAGCGGAGCGGAGCCCAGGCTGAGCTGTCTGATCTTCCCCAGCCGGGTGGGGACAGGTGCCGCCTGCCACCCCCAGAACCACCTGTCCAGATTTCCCCTCCCAGAGCTTGGGTCTGAGCTCAGCCTCTCTTCCTCGCAGGCGTGCTGGGGGCACAGATGGACCCGGCTTGTGGGGCCGCGGGGGAGGTTCCGGCCAGCGGGGTCACCATTACTAGTCACAGGGTTTGCGGGCTCCGCCCCTCTCTCCAGTGACCTAGTAACAATCTGTCCCAGAGTCCCAGCGTCTGTGCCCCAGCCTGTAACCAGTCTGCTGGGAGTGGGCCAGGCCCCGAGGTCCCACACCGTTCCACCGGGGCAGGCCTGTGACCTCCAAGACTCTGAGACTGGGCTGTGGACACCAGTGACCCCGTCTCTCTTCGTGGCTCCCTGCACCGAATCCAGCCCAGCCAGACTCCTGCGGGAGATCTGTGCCGTCCCCCACCAGGGTGCAGTGCTCTCTGTGAGTATCCACAGCGACACAGGCAGCCTCTCCAAACCACGCACCATCGATTGGTCACCTGGCTACAGAATCTGAACACACCGGGGTTAGCTCAGAGAGGCAGAAGTTAAGCCATAGTCCACCCTGGCTAAGCCATGATGGGCCAGCCAAGCTGTGATGGACTCATCTCTGGCTCTCTCCCGTCACCTGTTTGTCTCCCCAAGTTCACACTCGTGAGTCCCCCCCAAAAGCTCCCTTCTTTCAGTCACCTGACACCCTGCTCTCCAGCTCCGTTCCCAGTCCCACCTGCTGGGTTTCCTGCTCTTAGGTGTTGATCATTCAGACCTTGGGGTGTCTCTTTGTCTCACTGGACCCTGTGTTGATTTGGGTTGGTTTGAGCCAGTTCCTTCATTCCCTCCCAGCCCTGGCGAGTACCTCCAGACTTGCCATGCAAGTGGCTGGCAGCCCTGACTCTTGCAGGGGGACATTCACCCCAGCAGGTGGCCGGCCAGGCCTTGGTATTGCTTAGACCCCACTTCAATCCTAGTTCGAGGGCTCTGTGGGGTGACTGTCGTGAGCTGGGTCTCTCTTGGGATCCCTGGTTCCTGGGTGAAGCAAGGAAGGTTCCTCTTTCAATCTCCCCGTCTTCCTCTCTGCAAATTCCCTTCCTCCGCCATAGCTGGCCACCAGCAGCCGGGGACACGGGGACCAGGCTGCCTCAAGTGCCAGGTTCCTGCTCTCCACACACAGCCCTGCCCTCTGCAGCTGCTCGTCTGCTGCAGTCAAGGCAGTGATGTGGGGCTGGGCATGGGTCCCCCCCGGTTCAGCTGCGGGCTCTGCCTTACTGGGCTGGCGCTCCCTGTGGCCAGGTGAACCTCAAGGAGCAGGGGCAGCTGATGCGGCAGGACGAGTTCACCATCTGGCTGGGCCGCAAGAAGTGCCAGAGACACGTCTTCCTGTTCGAGGACCTGATTCTCTTCAGCAAGCCCAAGCGGATCGAGGGCGGCTTCGACGTGTACATCTACAAGCGCTCGTTCAAGGTCAGGGCCGCCTCTGCGGCTTGCTTCCCTGGGGGGCATTCTTGGGCACACTCTTACTACTGCCTGTCACCTGTACTGCGGGAGCCCCTCGGAGCCCAGACCTGGGCCAGGACCCCCCAGTGCCAGACACTACAGACGCAGGGCAGAGCAGACGGGCTCCAGAGGGAGACGATGTGCGTGTGGCCCTGTGTTCCCTGCAGGGCACTGCTCTCCTCTGCTGTGCTGCTGGAGAGGGCTGCCCAGCGTTGGGGGGGGGGGTTGCTCCCACAGTGCCATGACTCTGCTGCTGCACTGCCAGGCGAGAGGGGGCCGGGCCTCAGCCACCTTCACCATGAGGGTCGTGCAGGCCAGGGGCTGAATTCCCTCGGTCTCTCCAGGGGTGTGCTGGAGAGCGGGACGTGTTCCGGGGCATGGGCTGGGGGGCATGATCCAGGACAGATCCATGCCCCCCCCCTTCCCAGTGCCCCCGTAGCCTCCCCCCGCCCCGTGCCTCCCGAGCATTGCGTGTTCCCTCTCCCCAGACGGCTGACATCGGCCTGACGGAGAGCACCGGGGACAGCGGCCTGCGCTTTGAGATCTGGTTCCGGCGGCGGAAGTCCAGCGACACGTACGTCCTCCAGGCCAGCACAGCGGAGACCAAGCAAGTCTGGACCAAGGACATTGCCAAGATCCTGTGGCAGCAGGCCACCCGCAACAAAGGTGCGGCCCCTCCCCGTGGGACCTCCAGCCCTTGGGGGCTCCCTGGGTACCTGCTCTCCACACTGACCCAGGGAACCCGGGAGCTTTGTGGAGCTGCTTTGCCGCGTGCGGTGAGGAACCACGACACTCCCATGCTCTTTCCCTCGGTCGATTGTACCGCACGGCTGGGTCCCGCTGCCCAGGCTGAGGGACAGAGACTTGCCCGGGGTCACTCAGCAAATGAGTGGCTGAGCCAGGGGTGACAGCTCCCCAGCTGTGCTACACCCCAGCTTCTAGACAGTCTCCTGGAGGATCGCCCCCCCCCCCCGTGCGTCCCCTCCCCCTCCCCGGGTCCCGCTCTTCCTTCAGGGCAGGACCCGCGTCTGCACCGTCTGAGCCTGAGCTCGGCCCAGCAAGTCCAGCTGAGGAGGATCTTTCACACCCGAGTGATGTGGTTGTACTGACCTAATTTCCTAGTGGCGTCCTTAGCCTACCCTAAGAGCAACCATAGTCCTTCCCCCGCACTGGTAGCAATGCAAAGCGTGCGGGAAACTGAGGCACACGTAAAACTATTACAATAAATTCCCAACATGAGAACTCGTGTCTCCTGAGTCCTAGGGCAATGTCCCTTCCAGGAGGCCACGCAGGCTACTATCCCTGTACCCCTATGCTGGGGCTTGCAGGGCAGCACCCATCTCCCCCGGGCACGCAGTTGAAGACCCTCCATCCAGAGCCCGACCCCGCACTCGGCCTTGGCCAGAGCTCCCACGACTGGAGGCTCTGAGCTGCCAGTCCTGGTGGGGCTCGCTCGCAGAGCGTCCCCCGAGCAGTGAGTGGCAGAGGAGCCGGGCCCGGTGCCTCGCTAGCAGAGATCCAGCAGCCTGCCAGGGGTTGCTGTGGGCTCAGGGCACAGGGGGTCAGTGCAGTCTCCTCTGTGCTGGAGAAGGGGGAGAGCCTGCAGTTTGCTCTGTCTCCCCAGAAATCCGCAGGCAGGAGATGGTGTCCATGGGGGTAGGGAACAAGCCGTTTCTCGACATCACGCCCAGCGAGGCAGCTATCAACGACCGCGCCATCGATTACATCATGAAGGGCAGAGGTAGGTGCCAGCCCTGCTGCCCCTCCGCCCAGAGCCAGCGCGCAGGGCTGACACTCGTGGCTTTGTTTTGTGGCAGGAGCTCGGACGAGGGCCTCCATCGCAGTGTCTCTGTTTGACCACTCCAACCCCTACAAGAGAACCCAGACGCCGCTCTCCGCTGGCAGCACCCCTTCCTCCTACAGCCCGTCCTCCTCCTCCCTGCTCGGGCCCCTCAACCTGCACATGTACCTGGAGCAGGCCCTGCTGCCGGGCGTGCTGGCCCCCAGCCGCCCCTTCCACGCCGGCGCCTGCATCGAGGAGGATGAGCAGGAGCACGAGACCAGCAGCCAGCCTTCGCTGAGTACGTCTGAGCGGACAGCCGCTGGGCGCGCAGGGAGCCCCTCTGCTGCCTGGACAGCCACAGCGCAGAGCCCTGACGCGGCCCGTTCCTCACCCAGCTCCCTCGCCATCGGGCCGGGCCCCTGGGCAGGGCAGAGCGTGTGCAAACCAGCCCAGGGTCCTGCTTACGTGATCTTCACCCGTTCCCTTCCCATGGGCCTGTCTCCCTCTGCCCCTGTTTGCTGGGGCCTCAGCTCACAGCCAGTGCCCCGTGCGGGTACTGTCCCCCAACCCCTCTGCCATCTCCCCTCCCCGTGTGCATTCGACGTGAGACTGTTGGTGTTTCGTGGTGGCTGATTCCCAGGCCCCAGGCGTGGCTCTGCCGGCTTTAGGCAGGGTCCTAGGCTCCCCCGCACGCTCAGTCCGTGGTGTGCCCTTTGCAGCATCCCTGACCCCCCTTCCTGAAGGAGCTGGTGGGGCAACCACCCCCCACCCCTTAGAGCTCCACGTGTCACCTCTGCAGAGCTCGCCTGCGCCCCACACCAGCGGGTGGAGCTGTCTGCTGCCCATGGGGAGGGGGCAGAGGGACACCCCCCTGTTCTGCCATCGGGTATTGGGGAGCCCCTGGCACAGCAGCTCAGTGGAGACACCCGCAGGAGGAACCTGCAGCCTCCTCTGGCATGTTCGCAGGGTCATCAGCTGAACTAGCAGCTCTAAAGCTGGTCACCTTTTGTCACTGGGGGGGGCAAAGCGGGAGCTCTCAGACAGGCCTGGGGTCTGCACTGGGGACAGTGCTGCTCCCCTAGGGAAGAAGTGGATCCATATTCCCTGGCCTTCATCACCATCCCCTCGTAACGCCACAGGCATTTCTCCTCACAACAGAGCACACATGGGAAACTGAGGCAGAGAGCGACCGAGTGGCTTGCTCAGGCTCCCCCAGATCAGGAACTGAACCCGGGGCTCTAGTCCCCCACTGTTGTCCTGTCACTAGACCCCCCTGCCACGCCCAAGGCCCCCCTGCCAAGCACCGTTCAGCCCAGAGTGCTTTTCGCACGGACAGACTGGGAGCATTTGCCGCTCTGGGTAACTCATTAGCAGCACACAGCGACGTGGGGCAGAGTCTAGGGCGAGGCGGTTCATCTCCGGTTGACATGGCAGGGGAGATGTACGGAGGGAGAAGGCCAGGACACGTATCTAGCATGACTGCTACAGCATGTGCCATGGGGCTTTTAACCACCCAAGGGCTCCCGGCTCCCCCCTTGTGTCCCCTCCCTGCTCGGCTCATGCTGAAACCCACCCCCCTCCCCCCCGCTGAATCTCCGGTGCTGTGTCCTCCAGCCCCCTTGGCTGTGAGTGTTAGCCAGGCCCGCGGGCAGCCTGCCCTGGTGTGGGATGGGGTGGCCATGGAGCCTGGTGTGTGCAGCTTGGGATTAGCTCGGGTGGCTTCTCCTTACGGGTGGTTCCTGCCCTCTCTCCTCCCAGCGACGGAGAGCTCCGAGTCCTCCCAGTGCATGTCGGGCAGCGGCTCCAGTGGCTCCGACAGTGGCTGTGTCTCCAGTGTCCCCCAGGAAAGCTTCTGTGACGACGTGGGCTCGCCGGTGTACCCGCCGCTGGGCTCCCGGCACAGCTCCGCGCTGGACGAGAACCCCAAATTCGCTAAAAGCCAGTCCAGGTCTGCGGTGAGTTAAAGCAGCTACGGCCCCCACGTGCCCTGCTCCACTAGCACGACCCCTGCCTGCCGTGCCAGACACACCACAGGTACAGGCGTCCCACCAGCGAAAGGGGCTGCACCGGGGACATGAGATTTCCTCCCGCACAGCTGGGTGACACAGCTCAGGTTGCCTCCAGAGAGTCAGGCTTGACCCCCCAGCGTTGTGGGATCCTAACAAAGCAACTGGACACTGCCCTGAGGAGGGAGCTGCCGTGCCAGCCCGGGCGGCGTCTCTGTGCCGTTTGCAGAGGGTACTCGGCCACGCCCGGGCATTGGCAAGCAACTTTCAGCTGCTGCTAGGCAGAGTAATGGAGCTTCGGAGATGCCCCACAGCCCCTTTCCCAGGGACGGGCTGGGTGTGCTCTGCGGGGTATGGGATGAAGGAGCTGTGGGTGGGATGTTCTGTTACAGTGTCTCCTTGGCATCCCTCTGACTTGCCAGCCCGTTCCTCTTCCCGGCCTAGCGGGCTGGTGGCGCCTAACGCTGGCTTCTCTCCCCTGCAGACAGCAGGCCCGGTCGCCGTGAGCCCCTCGACAGTCGTGTGAGCCCCTCTGCACAAGTGTTCTGCCTGAAGACGCGGAGCTGTAAGTAGCCGCCGAGGGGCTCGGTGCTGGCCGGGTTTGGCAGCCGTGCCCTGCGCCAGGAGACTCTCAGCGCTGGCTCCCATGGCGTGCGGTGCTGCTGGCTAACCCCTGAGACTGGGGCCCAGCTGCTTAGAGGCACATTGCAGGGTCTGGCTCCCAGCAGCTGCGGCAATGTGTAGAGTCCTTACCGAGGACACGGGGGCGCTAGCTCGGGTCCGGTCTCGGTGCCATTGGCCCAGTGCGGAGCCTTAGGCTGGCTTTGACCCGGCCGTCTAGCCACTACCCTGTCTCCCATTTGCCAACCGCGTGCTGCTCACCAGCCCCTCTGCCTGGGCGCTGGGAGTCAGCCATGTTCCCCCCAGGCTGCTGCTAGCGCAGTCGCCGTGTCTGTCCCCGGAGCCTAAGGAGACAGGGCCCTCGTTAGCAGAGTTCGTTAGGAAGGCCAGCCCCTGCTAGAACATCCCCTGAGCAGTGGCCTGGTTCTGCTTGTCTGCCCTGAGGCCCCGCTCAGCTCTGCGCTGTCGCTGGGGGACGGCAGATGCAGGGTTGGGAGGGCGGCTGCACATGGCACTCCAGGAGAGCGCCACTGACGCTGAACCGCACGGCCTGGGGAGAGCTGCCGAAGGGGACACCACATGACCACTCCTGAGCAAAGTGTATCTGAGAGCAGCTGACGCAAACATGGCCCCAGTCCTCCCCCGAGTAGCGTGCAGCAAGCCTGACCCTTGCCTGGGGCTGTGTTCCAGGTCTGATCGCTGGTTCCACTGAACCCACCGAAGAGTCCACGTCTCTGACCAGCACAAGGAGACTGCCGGCCTTCCTGGAGCTGTTCAAGCACAACCACAGGCTCTTCAAACCAGTCCAGACCTGGCACGTGGCTGGGGAGCGCCCCAGTTAGCTCCCTGTTCACTAGACACCGTCGCTGGTGTGTTGGGGGGCAGTTAGTCCTTTATTTATAAATGTATTAACAAGTAACATAGCAGTTTGCAAAGCCAGAGTATTTTGGAAGCTCTGGACTGTACAGATTTTGTTACTCGGTTTGTTCTTTGTGCTGCACAGTTTATAACGTTTCTGGAAGGGCGTGAGGAGGAAACGAGGTATTTTCCGTGTGGGCTGCCTGCCGCGCTGCCGCGCGAGAGCGACGGCCTCCCTTTGGTCTTAGACTGGCCGAGTGTCGCGATAATTTATTTCCTTGGCGTGACCCTTTTGTTTTAATAAAACCAGGTTCATTGTTACTTCAGGTGCTTGCCGTGCTGAGCTGCTCCCTGCCTTAGTACCACTATCAGCTGTCAGTGTCTGCCACCTCCCTGTCTGGCTGCTGGGAATATCGACACCCGAACCAGACATCCCACTGGGCAGCAGAGTTGTGTTCCCAGGGCAGGAGTGGGGAGCCCCCAGCACAGCAGAGATGCCAGAGCAGGTCAAAGGCGACGGCAGTGGGAGCAGTCCTGCAGGGTACAGCAGGACAACCCAGATATGGTCTGGCTCTCCAGCATGTCTGGTTGGAGAGAAGAAGGGAACTGTTCATGCTGTCCAGTCCCAGCTTAGTTGCTGTCTTGGTGGCAGACCACACAGGCAGCAGCCTGGGCCTGCTGCTAAAATCAGCCCCGCGTGAGGCATAAGTGGCAAAGTCAGCATTGTGGAGAGGCTGTTGTAGAGGGAAAGGGGACAGGCCAGCGTAGAGGGGTGGACGTGGAAGTATGATGGCCTAGTCTGCCAGATGTCGTGTGTTCTAGTCCCATTCAGATACCCAGCCCCAGCATGTGGTGGTGTTAATCCAAGCCCACGTCTGAGCACAGCGGCCATCGAGTGTGTTGAGCCCAGATTATTATGCCACTGAAACAGTAAAGGCCCCAGCTTTCATTTTGTGTAATTCCAGTAGAGACAAACCTTTGCCTGTACGTGATGCGCCCCTTGGGACAGTCAGTAACGTTTGAGCTCCTTGGTAGGCGCGGTCAGGAAAGTTTGGGCTTGTTTGGCTTGCAGTACTTTCATTTAACATGTAGTAGGGGAAATGCAAACCTGCTGACTGAGAGCATGTTTACTTACGGCTTCTTCGATTGCTGCAAACCTTTATCCCCCAGCTTTTGCAACACGTACACACATCACACTTGGCCTTAGGCATAGTAGGGAGCAGCAACCGTGTAACTGGTTTCTTCGCATAGCTGTTGGTTTTGGTCCATTCACAGTTCACTGCTTCCCAGGCTCATAAATGCTAAACCTCATGGGCACCCATTTAGCCTTTGCATATTAGCCCTGTTCCTTTGCGTTTGGAAATCCGTGTAATGTACATGTGACACTTCTTTGATGTTCTTTTAATAAGCTGACACTTTTTCAGTCTTATTCCTTCTCAGATGGCAAAATGGAAGATGATTGACATTTTTTATACAATAATGCGGGGTAAACAATTGGCCAGGCAAGATTTTAAAACCTATTGTGTAAAAATCTCTAGCTAATTCTAAGCTTTGTGCGTCAACCAGCGCAAGTGAATACCACTAACGAGGGAAAGACTTTACCAACAAACCAAGGGGGACATGGAAGTACCATTGTGACCAATTTCTGAAATTCCTGTTAAAGAGGTTTCTGCATTGCTGGAAGAATCTTTAGAAATGTTCAGCTGCCACCTGGTTTGCCAGGAGTTGATTTCACGACCTAATAAAGGTTATTTTCTTTGTATGAGGTTGATTTGTGTTGCATATTCATGTTGGAGACAAGAGACGGGAAGCTGGAATGTGGAATGCACGCTGTCACGCAGCCACAGGATCGGTGCTACGTCCCCCCCGCCCCCCCCAGTTTTGGAACAGTTCAAGGGGGTCTCACTCTTCCTTCAGGGTCGGCCACATGGCCTCACCGCCTCCTAAGACTGAACCTCGGGGGCATCAGTTTTCCTTCTTCGTGCCAGAAGCTCTGTTCAGCAGGTCCAGCTGAGAGAGCCTTGTGCACTCTTCAGGGATTCATGCACCTCAGCAAGTATCTGCAGTGACACTCAAACAGCGTTGGCCAACCAGTCGGGTTTAAACTGGCACACAGCATAGGAAGGCTTCAGGTTAGCATTGAGAAATGAAGGTTAAAGCATGGTCCATTCTGCTACAGCCAAGCTGTTCAGGCTCTCTCTGTCTCACCTCCTTAGTGTGTTTCCAGGGGAGAGCCCTCAACCCCCTCCACCTCACACATACCCAGTCCTCTGTTCTCGAGCTGGGGTCTGTGCCAGCTTCCCTGCTGAGAGCTGGGGGAAATCCTCCTCCCTTTGGGGCACTGGTTGCTAGGTGTCATATCCCAGTGAGTGGGTTTTCCACTGTCTGCTTGGATTTTTCATTGATTGGGGGGTGGGGGGTGGGGGCAGCCTTTTTTTAAAGACCTGTTCAGGTGCAGATAAGTAGGCGACATACGTACCTACATGTCCCAGTCTGCCCGGAGAACAAACAACCCTTCCCCCCCCCCCCCAAATGGGTAATAATGGAACATAGAGGGGAAACTGAGGCACGCACCGGTGTCATTAAAAAAAAATGCAAATTCCCACTTCATCACACATGCACATTAGACAGCCGCAGGCACTGCACCTTGATGTAAGACTGCGACTGAGCCTGGGGTTTGCCTCCCATAAAAGCTGCAAACAAAGGAATACTGGCCAAAACGTTACAGCAGGTAACGTAAAATCTTCTACCCATAGCAGGACGGGGTGAAGTCCGTTTACCTGGCTAATCTAGTTGTGCTCTAATGCACAGGACCAGCGTTGCTTAAATGCACATTTTCAAAGTTCTTGTTTTGACATACTGTCAGAATGGGAAGGCTGCTCCAAAGAGCTAAAAATAGGCTATCAAATGACTGCTGGGAAAAACCACCTGCTTTCATTTAGAGAAGGCCTGTCCTGTTCCTAACAAACACTGCATCCTGTCCTTAGGGCCGTTTCTCTGGCGATCGAATTTTCCCCCCAAAGCCTGATGTTAATCAAACAAGCTGTTGCGTGGTTAGAAAATTCTTCAAACACTATTTTGCCCAAATAGAGTCAGGTCACAGATCTGTTCAGTGGAGGCATTTGAAGTTGTTTATTGGCCTCATCTGTTCCCTGGCCTAGAGCCCCCAGGGCTCCTCAGCCACTCCACGTGCCTGTCAATCACTCGTGTCGCCAGAGGTCGTATATTTCCACATACGAAGCTGGTCGTTACAGTAGAGCACGTTTGTGACAGTATCTGCCATCGTTACCATGTGTTGTGGGCAAGGTGAGCATGGTGCCAAGCAGCAGTCAGTATGGGGGAGAGGGGGCATGAGAGAGACACACACATAGAATCAAACCAACAGGCTGTGATCACATCTGGTCTGTTCCACCCACACAAGGAAAGCTGAGAGGCTGGCATCTCTCCTGGGACAGTTACAGGTGTTCAGAGGCCTGAACGTGCACTTGTCTTCTTTTTCAACTAGTTTTGTTTCTGGTAAATTTAACCTAATTCTGAATGTCCTGTTTCTTTGGGGTTTAGTTGGTTGGTTTGCATGAACTAAAAGTTTCGTGTAAGGTTTTTCTAATGCTTAAGTTACTAGTTCTCTCATCCTTAATTCACCTTAGAAAGGCTTTTTAGCTGGGACCTGTATAACCTTCCACATAGGTAATGTATGATTTACCAGCTGAGCTGTCAGAAGCAAGGACAGACATTTCACAGTGAGAAACATTTAGGTCAAACTTTATTAAAGCTCCTGTAACTTATTTTCCCAAGCCAAAATAGGATATGGATTTGGAATACCCTTTCTTTAGCAGTAAATCAATGCAGTGGCTGTACTTCCATGCAAATGGCAGTGTAAACTGAAAGGAATAATCAAACAGTTACTCATCAGTCATAATACAGAGCAGTGAAACAGCATAGCGTTTAACAGAGTCATAGAATTGTAGGCCTGGAGGGGACCTTGCAAGGTCATCTAGTCCAGTGTCCTGCACTCATGGCAGGACTAATTATCTAGACTATTCCTGACAGGTGATTGTCTAACCTGCTCTTAAAAACCTCCAATGATGGAGATTCCACAACCTCCCTAGGCAATTTATTCCAGTGCTCTACCACCCTGACAGTTAGACTGTATTTTATAATGGCCAACCTAAACTGTCCTTGCTCCAATTTAAGCCCATTGCTTCCTGTCCTGTCCTCAGAGGTTAAGAAGAACAATTTTTCTCCCTCCTTATAACAACCTTTTATGTACTTGAAAACTGTTATCATGTGCCCTCTCAGTCCTCTCTTCTCCAGACTAAACAAACCCAATTCTTCCAATCTTCCCTCACAGGTCATGTTTTCTAGACCTTTAATCATTTTTGTTGCTCTTCTCTGGACTTTCTCCAATTTGTCCACATCTTTCCTGAACTGCTCCTCAATACTCCAGCTGAGGCCTAGTGAGCTCTAGAGAAGGCAAGTATCATTATGTCCATTTTATAGGTGGAGAAACTGAAGCCATCTGACAGATTGGTATGATTTTAAACTAATAATATTAACATCGGTACAACTTTTATCAGTATATGCTGCAAACTAGCTCCTAGTTCAACCATCCCACAAGGAAAGCGGAGGAACCACAAACTAATATAAAAGCTGGTAAATTTGTTCAGCATAGTCTGTCTTCTGTAATAACACAAGGCTCTTGAATGCTCTGTACTTACTTCCACCCATCTAAGTAGCTTTTCATGAACATGTCTGTCATCGTTAAAAGGTTTTGTGTTGAAGACATCAGCAACAAACTCCTTTGGTGTGATCTGTTGGGTCTAATGTAAAAGAAGCTTGTCTCAGCAGGACTCTTGCCTGGTCCTGCCAATGAGCCTCAGGCTTAGTCCCATGCAGAGCTGCCTCCAGCCCTGGTGGCCCCCAGTACTACCGATGTGTACAGGACGGGGAGAGAAAACGCATTGCTCCCAGAGTGGCAGATCTGCTACATTCTTAGATCTGACATGTGAGAAGCAACTCGGCCTCCCCAGGCTGACGGGAAACACTTTTTTAAAACTGGCCATTGAAAAGGAGCTGCTTCCAACCTAGCTCACAGATCCGCCCAGCCTCCCGGGTGACTGCAGGAAAGTGGTGGGGGCAGGTATTCACGCTTTGCTCACCCCAGCCCTAGCTGACATGGGGCACGCACTGATTTAAGAAACAAACAGGGAAGAGCAACAGATTTACCCACGATGACGTATCCAGCCATAGACCCCTGGCCAGCCCACAGCAAACCCGCAGGTCTAGAGGTGGGGGGGCTATGCCCCCGCCGCTCCCCAGGGCCTGGCCTTGAACAGCAAGGTGTGGTAGCCTAGGGCTCGAGCCACAGAGAGCCTTCGTCTCCTTGCCATGCAGTGTCATTCCCACACTCCCTATAATGCGCACGGGGAGTGAGGTGCCTAAGGGTCTGTCTACACTGCAATTAGCCACCCGCGGCCGGCCCCGGCCAGCTGACTCAGGCTAAGAGGCTGTTTAATTGGGGTGTAGACTTTGGGGCTGGGGTCCAGCCCCAGCTCTGGGACCATCCCACCTTGCAGGAGTCTACACCCCAAGCTCCAGCCCGAGCCTGAAGGGCTACACCGCAAGTAACCAGCCCTGTGAGCCCGAGTCAGGTGCCTAACTGCAGTGTTAAACATACCCTACGCAAGCAATTCCCGAAGCCAGCACCCTGAGCAGGAATCCGAACCCCTCTGCCCCTTAAAGGTAGTTGGGCACCTCCCTCCACAGGATTCATAGCCCAGCCTGCTCGTGGAGTGGGGGGCCAGGGCAGCGACAAACCCAGAGCCCCGCACCCACCACACCCCCCATTGCAGCCAGTAGCCCAGTGAGCCGGGCACTCAGCAGGCATGGAGAAGCCCATGTTCAAAGCCCTACATTGGAGCTGGGACGTGACTAGTCTCCCACACCCCAGCCGCGTGCCCTGCCCACCAGGCTACAGTCACCCTCACTCTGGCCCACCCACTAGTTAGTTAGTTATACAAAGTGGAATGGCTTCAACAGGAGAGCGCCAACGCCTCAGGTGCAGCGCATGCGTCTGGGAGGCGGGGCATGTGGCTGCCAGTCACTGCTCTAACGCCGCCAGAGCAGGACGTTGAAAACCAATCATAGCTGCATGCCCTAACCATTGCACTGGGACAAACAGCTGCCCCCAAAGTCCCAATGTGCTTGTCCCCAGCAGGCTTTCGTGCAGCCTATGCAGGCTCAAAACACGCCCACCTGCTGAAGCCCCACCGGTGAGCTGGGGGCGGGGGGGGTGGGACCGCCCAGGTTGAGAATCCAGCCAGGGGTTAGGTGTGCACTAGGGTGCTGAGCAGTTTGGTGGTGGTAGGACAGCAGTGGCTTTGTGCATGCACATGGGTTGACATGTAGCCACCTGGGGGCCTTAACCAGCAGTAACTTAGGTGCTCACGGGGTTAGGCAGCATCTCAGCAGGAGTTTTGAGGCTCTTAGGAATGGTGGACTCGGCGGCCTAAGTGGCAGTTAGGTGCCGAGGTCCCTTTGTGGATCTAGCCCCAGATGCTCTGTCTCTTGCTGGCAGTTTGAGCTTCTGCACTCACTGCTTCCACTGGGAAATGTGCCTCTGTGATACCTTGCATCGCCTCTCTCCTTCTCTGGCCCAGGGGAGCGTGCTGCCTTAGACAGTGGGTCTCTACTCTTCCCCTTTGCGCCACAAGCCCAAGGAGGGATTTTCTCCCTCCAGCTCGTGAGTCACAGCCGGGACCTCCCTCCTGGAGTTAAGCATCTAAGCCAGCTCAGCCACTTAAGTCGCCCAAGTCCTAGCAGCCGAATCTCTCTCTCCTACTCATGCTTGATAACGCTCTGCCACTCACCCTACCTTTCCTTGTGCCTCTGGCTACCTTTTATGCAGGCACTCTGCTGCTCCTGCCACCTCTTGGTGGCCTGACGTGGGCCGGGGAGGTGTCCGATGTGCTTAAAGCAAGCCTATGGGATCGCGCCCCAGTGGCAAGACAAGCGTTCCCCTGCCTAGATTGAGACGCCTGCTTCGGCACCTCTGGGGCTGTGACTTGAGCTAGACTCTGAGCCACTCGTTAGCTGCGGGAGCAGCATCACTCCTTAGGCAGCTTTGCAAAGCTGCCGGGCAGAAACGTAGGTGCCATGGGGACTTAGGCACCTTTGATTAAATGTCAGTGGCACCTAAGTGGCGGCTGTAGGCACAGAAAGACGCAATAGGCACCTCAGTAACTGGCCTAGCTTCAGCACGGTTAGGAAATCATACCTACCCAAAGCCTGTGCACAAGCCTCACAACTTTGGCTGTGATCTCTCTGGCATCCTTCTGCCTGATGGAATTCAGGATGATGTCAGTCAGAAAACAGTGGCACTTTCTGGCATAAAATATCTCTTCCCGTGCCAAAGCAAAACTTAGGAAAACGACATCTACAAGGAGAGTGCCAAACACAATGTACAGAATTAGCCACCCTATTTCAGCGTGCCAGCGCCAGCCCATTTAGCCAGCCACTGATCACCTGCCTGCATTGTCATGGGTGCAACAGAATCCTGGAACACTCCATGTGCCGATCCAGGGTCAATGGGAGCGTTGCCAAGTAAAAACTGAGCAAGGAGTTCAGGATTCCACCCTGGCTTGTTTTAATTGCTAAAAATATTTGCGCTTTGAACAGGGGGTGGGACTAGATGAGCTCCTGAGGTCCTTCCAACCCTGATTTCTGTGAGTCTGTGATTTCCAGCTTTGCCTGCTGAAGTGTTGGGGAGCGTGAAAAGGCCACCGTGATTAGCTAGCAAACAGCTTCAGTACGTTTCAAGCAGTAAAGCCTCTGCCACAGCAGAACGTCTCTAACAAAAGTGTTCCACTAGGTACTGAATTGTCACACCATCCATTTAACTCGGGCTGCTACGGAGTTGGGCTAGTACAATAGCAGCTACAGCAATTTAGCTGCAGGGACCTGGCAAGGAAAGCAGCTGGGTGGGTGTACACATACCTGGCGAGTTCTCTCAGGGACACGTGTGTGCATGTGTGTAGCCCTGGCCCCAGACCACATGGTACTGATCATTCTGGGTACCTGTATCTTTCCACAAACTGGGCTGGGAACTGGTTTTGTAACAAAGGGTTCCCGCCATATGTTAATGCTATATACGGTAGGGAGTGACATCATCTAGTGGCCTCACTCTCCACACAAGAGAACTCCTGGAAACACCTGCGGAACAAAGACTGAACTGGGGGAAGTGCTGGTCCCGGGCTAAAAGGATTTCTAGCCTGTCTATGGAAACCTGGTGAACTGCTTGTATCATCAGCCAGGGTGAGAAATTGCTCATTCATATCCAGTCGTTCTAGTCTCTTAGGCTTAGTTTGCAATTTTGTTTATTTCTAGGTAATCTGCTTTGATCTGTTTGCTATCACTTATAATCTCTTAAAATCTATCCTTTGTAGTTAATAAACTTGTTTTTTGCTTTCTCGAACCCGGAGTGCCTTTCAGTGAAGTGTCTGGGGGGAAATCTCAGCTTGGTTAACATATCGAGGGAGAGGCGACCCATTTACGAGCTTGCATTGTACAGATCCCTGTGCAGTGCAACACGGTATAAAATTGGGTTTATACTCAGCGGGGGGTGCGTGCCTGGGGAGATGGGTGTTATCTTGGCTGTAGCCTCTCTATTGCTGGTTGGAGCATGCATGTAACTGCAGCTGGGGGCGTCCCTGCCTGTGTAAATGCTGGTGGGAGTGTAGGACCAGAAGTGGTCTACAGCTTGTCACAGCAGCACGGTGTGAGAGGGAGCCCAGGCTGGTAAGTGAGGGCTCAGTGGTACCCCAGTTCCAGGTGGCACCCCGCAGGGAACCCGTCACACTTGCCCTTTGGGGAACAGTCATTTACAACTTGGGGTGTACTGTAAGTGCTAGGACTGATTGAGTCTAACCAACGGTGACTACACACAGCTATAGTTTGTTAGGGATTTATGATATTTATGATATATCCACTGTCATCTCGTCTTGTCTTCCCTCTACTAATGATATAAACTTGTTGGCCTTCGCGCCAGCGCAAACACCAAACAAGAATAGTTATAAAAGTGCTACCAAGAAGTTTGGTTCTTAGCTCCTCATACTATAGACCAGGAAAAGGTATCAGAGGCATTTGTTTTCACCCAAAAAGCCTTGTGGCACCATCGAAACGCTAAATAAGCTGCCAACTTTCCAGTTCTTTTCAATGTTACTGTACCTCTAGCCACTGGTTGACGGTTTGCATTAGCCGGTTTGATGCCAGCACTGTAAACAACACTCTCTTCATGCCAAGTGCAAGAGCCATCACTGCCCACAACTGGAGGATGTTCGACTTTAAGGATGAATCCTACATTATTAAATTCTTTGGTTACCATGTTGGTTTGGTCATTGACGGTTGTTTCTGGGGATAAAAAATATGTGGATTTTCAGACAATATAACCTGTACAACTTCTAATAGGATTAGCACATCTGTTAACAGAAAATGAGGGGCACAGCATTTTCACCCCCTTACTCCTAGTTGTACCCCTTTATTATTAATGAATTATTATTAAACATTTATACTGCAGTAGCACCTAGAGTCTACCAGTCTGGTGTGAAGCACAGAACAACCCTATTATAAATGACAGATGACAGCCCCTGCACCAAGGAGCTTACAAACCAAAGGTACAAACCCACAAATATTCTCTCCCTCCTTGGTACTGAAATCCTGGAAACACTTAGCCATGGTTATCGCGTGCTCCCTTAGTCATTGCTTAACCAAGCCCAAACAGATTTAGCTTGGGCTGGTCACAGGAGCCTAAAGAATTCTAGCTATTGAGGTAATCATATGGGCCTCCTCACCATAGTACCGGAGCACTTTGCAATCATTAACACATTTTACCTTTACACCACCCCCACGAGGTAGGCAGTGCTAGCACCCCCTTTGTACAAGGCACAGGGTTCATTGTGGGACATGTGCAGGAGCATGCAGTAAGCTTTCAGCTAAGACAGAAATTGAACTGAGATCGGGTGAACCCCAGGCAGGACCTGCTCCACCCACCCCAACTCCACCAGGTGCCTTTGAAAACCTCAGCTGTAGCTCTTTCAGTCTTTCCCCAGGAGTAGCTCATTGCAAGCAGAGACTTGCAAAATGTTCTCACGACAGCCTGACATCAGTTGAGCCTATCTCAATTCAGGTTTCAGAGTAGCAGCCGTGTTAGTCTGTATCCACGAAAAGAACAGGAGTAATTGTGGCACCTTAGAGACTAACAAATTTATTAGAGCATAAGCCCACTTAATTGGATGCATAGAATGGAACATATCGTAAGGAGATATATATACATACAGAGAACATGAAAAGGTACATTGGCCAAACCGGACACTTTCTACGCAAAAGAATAAATGGACACAAATCTGACATCAGGAATCATAACATTCAAAAACCAGTAGGAGAACACTTCAACCCCTCTGGTCACTCAGTAACAGACTTAAAGGTGGCAATCTTGCAACAAAAAAGCTTCAAAACCAGACTCCAACGAGAAACTGCTGAACTTGAATTAATATGCAAATTAGATACCATCAATTTAGGCTTGAATAGAGACTGGGAACGGTTGAGTCATTACACAGATTGAATCTATTTCCCCATGTTAAGTATCCTCACACCTCTTGTCAACTGTCTGAAATGGGCCATCTTGATTATCACTACAAAAGTTTTTTTTCTCCTGCTGATAATTACTCATCTTAATTAATTAGCCTCTTAGAGTTGGTTGGGCAACTCCCACCTTTTCATGTTCTCTGTATGTGTATATATATCTCCTTACTATAGGTTCCATTCTATGCATCCCATGAAGTGGGTTCTAGCCCACGAAAGCTTATGCTCAAATAAACGTGTTAGTCTCTAAGGTGCCACAAGTACTCCTGTTCTTTTTATCTCTATTCAGGCTAGCACAAGACTAGTAATTGTGTGCTCCGGGCTTGCTGTAATGCCCTGCATCTGAAACTCAGAAGCATACAACTCATAGAGGCTTTTCAGTTTTGTTGTGCAAATAAATTCCTGTGAGCTGGTCTTGTACCCTTACTGGCTCTGTACAGTGCCGGGCGTGCCTATGGCACTACAGACAAAGCCTAAGGAATACAATAACTCCAATAGTTAACAATAATTGTACTAGTATCTTCACACAACCGCTGAAGAAGACTCGGTCAGATCATCTCCCTCTGCTCAAAAAGCCCTGGGACCAAGCTTCGCAGCCCTCTGAGCGAGGACTAGAATCGCACTCCCATTGTATTTTCATCATGCTCCCAACTTCCACACAGAACGTCAGGGTTTGCATAGAGGAGTCATTGAGTGTTATTAAAGTAATTGGTCCCATTTCTTTCCGCAGACAATAATATGTTACTGAGATTCCAACTGTATCAGACAGGAGGATGGGCAAGTGTTTTTGAGCTCAGGAAACCAGATTCTGTTTTCAGCGACACAGGTGAAAAGGTGAAGTAACTATTGACTTTAGTGGAGTTACTCTGGATTTACACCTCTGTAACTGAGGTCAGAATTGCCCAATGTCTGTAATGGAGGAGGAGCAGGGAAATTATTATCCGTGAACTAATTTTGCTGGGTCAAATGCTTCCCAATTGCAAGTCGATTGAAATAAATAGCGATTAATTCAGCTCTCTTTGTCTCACTATGAACAATTTCCCTGCACAACTTGCTGTTGTTACATCATGCTACCAAAGTGCTGTCACCAAAATCATCTTCTCTCCCACCTCTCTGATCACATTGCCCCCTTCTTGCTTCAGATCCCTTCACTGTCTTCTCCTCTGCCTCAAGTTCCAGATCCTTGTCCTCACCCATAAACCTCTCCACCACTCTTCTTCTTCCTAGACCTCAGTAACTGTTTCTCAGCCCCCTGCTCCCAGTGACTATGTTTGTCCCAAGCCACCTCCAAAAAGCCCTTTTGTGTCCTTCTCCCACTCGCATCTTTACACCTTCATCGTACATCCTCATGTGTTTACTGCACAAGAACACAGAGTTCCCTTTACTCAAATCCCATCTTCTGCGGAACACCTCAGCAATCATCCACCAAATTGAGAAATATGTGACACTGAAAGACGCATGCCTGTACAACCAACAGGCAGCACTACGTAAATGAAGAATACTTACTTGTAACCAGAGTTCTCTGGGAGGACTGCATAGTCACAGTAACGGTAACGCGTTGCCTGGCGCAGTCTAGTGGTAGAACCTTCTCCAACGATTACCCATTAGAGCACATGTGCACCTCCTCCTACTCCTCCCTTCAGGGTTTCCAAAAGTTCTGAGAAAGCGCGCTCTACCCCCTCAGTTCCTTCCCCGCTAACCCATACAAATCATAATAGGACTCTAAGAAAGAGGGGAAAGGTGGCGGAAGAAAGAATTCCAGTTACAAGCAAGTAACCACCTCTTCTTTGTGTGGGTCTGCATATTCCCACTTATGGGTAGTTTGACCAGCAGGGCTGAAAAACTCAGAAAGAGGAAGCAGAGTCATAATGAAATAAAGACTCACGCACCACTCTACCTAATCTGGCATCTGCTTTTGAAGCCAAATCCAAAGCATTATGTTCGGTAATTGACCGACTTCCAAGTCAGTCTTACAGACTTCCCCAGTAGGGCCACGTTTAAGGTAAGCAAGAGCTGAATAATATCTTACAACAGTAGGCCCAGAAACTGTCACCAACTTGTAACATTCAATGATACATTACCTAACCCATCTGTAAATAGGCTGCACAGATACACGATGACCCACAGGATTCTTAGCATAAGAAACAACCAACTTAGATGAACTTCCAAAACCTTGTAGCTCTATTTAAATAATCTCCTAGAATCCTTCCAGCATCCAAAGTATGTAACATATATTAGTATGTGATTTTTGGGAAAAATACTGGTAAATTAATTATCTGATTCATATGAAAAATCAGACACTGGTTTTGGCACAAACCTGGGATCAGGTCTAAGAACCACCTTGTCCTTATGAAATCTTGTAAATGATGGATCAGTCATTAGGGCATGCAACTCGCTCACCCTTCTGGCTGATGTTATAGCAACAATAAAAATGGATTCTCTGCCAAGGTTTCAAAAGGTGGCTTCATAAGCGTGGATAAAACCAAATGAAGATCCCAAGAAGGGACAGGAGCCCCAAGACTATCAAACCCTGGATGTGAGGCTTCCTGCACAGGAGGTCGGTTCAGTGTGGATGCCATGCAAGCCACCAGATCAAGATACCGCAGCGCATCCTCTGAAGGGGAAAATGCAGAAGCCACACTCACATGTTCGTCCAGTGACAAATCAGTGTCATGGGGTCCACTCACCACTAGGGGCAGCTCCTCCTGGCCGCTCTGGGGAATTAGCTCTTTTCAGGTCCGAGGCCCCCTTCTGCTACTTGCTGTACACTCTGTTGCCGCTCGCTCGCTCTCTCTCTCTCTCACTAGCTGGAACTCAGGATGCTCCTTCTTCGTGACTTGTCCCTTCGGCCAGGTCACTGTGCGTGGTTCCCTCTTCCGGGGTATCAAAGTCTCTGCTTCACTAGCTGTCTCAGGCAGTCTTCCCATTCACTGCCCCAGGGTGCCACTTCCCCAGTGGCTGGCAGAGGAACCCGGGCCCGCTTTCTACTCTGAGTTCCAGCTCAGGGACCCTCTAGTCAGCAGACAAGGTCTGTTCCCTCCTGGACCTTACTGCCTTTCCCTGAGTCCCTTCCTTACCTTCTGGCTCTCCGCTCCTCTCTGGGTTTGCCAACCTCTCAACTCTCTCCTCCCAGGGGGTAACTGTAGGCTCCCTAGTTCTGTAGCCTCCAAACACACCTCCCTTCTCCTAGGGAATGACTGCAGACTACTTCCCTGCGGCCCTTTTCTGTTATCAGCTCCCTGGCTTTATAGAAGCCCCAACTGTTCCTGCATACATGAGCTTCCTCTAATTAGGGCTTTCCTCTAAGCCTTAATTCTCCCAGCTTGTAGCCTAATAGGTTAATTGGCCCATCTGGCCTCCATTAACCCTTTTGGGGCAAGTGTGGGGTGAACATCCATCACAACCAGTATCAAAGTCCATCTCCATATGGTGGGTGATTCAGAACCTCCTGTGGTGGAATATAATAAAGCCCTAGAGCACAGGATTACCATTCTTTCCGGTAGCTGGGATCTGGGAACATGCCTGTAGCAGGAGGAAAAAAGAAGTGTGGAAACCTGGGCTAAAGAGGCATGAACTGGGACAAATCAGGTCTCTTAATTCTTGCTCTATCCTCCTCTAGCTGAATATCTGACTTTGGAGCTGCTATGGACTTCACCAAAGATAGCAATGGACTTAGAGGGTAAAGAGAGACAAAAAGCAAGAAAGATCTGCCTGGCTATCCTATAGGAGTCTTACGAGGAGGAGGCATAGATAGATCCAGAGAAAGATTAATAATCTTTGCTCTTCTCTTTTCAGGTGAAGAGGATGCAGATCACAGAACCAACCATCGCCATCTGCCTCTCACTCGTATTTGAGGAATGCTCAGACGCAGAACAGTGCACATCAACCACCACAGTAAAAGTCAACTTCAGATCTGAGGATGGTTCCGGAACAGGAATGGAGGAAGGAGCAGGCCCCCCTGACCTAGAGAGAACCAGATCTGGAGATATATCAGCGCCACACTGCTGGTCTTCAAAGTCAAAAAGAGAACCAACTTAGGTTTCAGAGACAGAATGAGACGGGACTAGTAAGTCTGATGTACAGGATCTGGCACTGCTAACAGTGGCTATCCTCTCCTTCACCTTCTTCTTCAGAACCAATCCACCCAGAGCTGACAATGTGGCTCTAGGTTCCTTAGCAGGCAGACATCTTTTTTCCACCAACTGTGTCTTTGAAGCCTTGACTACTTTAACAGAAGGATCCAGAGCCAGCACCAATGAAGACTTTGGTGTCTTGGAACCTTTAGACAGCTTAGCCTTGCTGAAGGAAGCCAATGGAGATGAAATAGGCCTCTTAGACATTGGATCCGACAACCTCCTGGAACTGGATGGTTAGCAGCAAGAACTTCCTTAAGCAGAAGCATTTGCAGTCTGTTCTGCCTCTCCTTGCACGCTCTGGGTGTATCAGGCAAACAGAACATCCAGGAGTAGTCTTCCCACAAGCACTTACGGCACCTAACATGGTCGTCTGGCACCAGGAAGACAGCTGAGCCTGAAGCACATCTCTTAAAACCCAGCTTCTTCTTCGGTTCCGCCATTGCACGGAACTGCCTTACACACTATACTAAACTAGCTATACTTATTACTACACTTAAAACTACCCTATGCTAAAAATTATACTAATTACAACAACTTTACACTATCAAAGGCACTGTCAATGCTGGAAACCCCCAGAGCCTTATGGACTGGAATGGTTCACTTCCATCTGGTGCAACAGTTGGAAGGAACTGGGGTGGTAGAAGGCACTGTGCCCCCTTATATAGCCTTACCCTCAGAACATTCAGGGACTCTGAGGGGAGGGCGAGGAGAGCGCATGCGTGTGCTCTAACGGCCACTGCTCAGAGGTGTTTCTACTGCTAGGCTGCACTGGGCGGCACATTACCATAAGTGTGAATACGCAGAGCCACTCGAAGAATCACTTTCAGATTAGCCCCCTCTCAAGTCATCTGGTGGATGTGTCTCATTGTTCTCTCTGTCTGGCCCCTATGGATTGCTGAACATCTCCTTGGGGAACTGAGTGTCCTCAATGCCAATGGAGTCAAGAGCAATTGCGGTTACTCAGCCCCTCACAAGAGAAGCTTAGGGTCGGATTTACAAAAACATCCCATTTTTAGGCTCCACTGCAATCCACAAAACTCCTGCTTGACAGCCATCTACCTCTGTAGCCACCCAAACTCACTTGGCACCTAGGCACCTATGTTCCTGCCTCCGAGCACAAGCATTTGAGAGACAGCAGTTCCTCATTCAAATCCCTTCTCATCAGGCAGTAGAGGGGCTTGAACCAGTGATCCCTCACATCCTGGTGGGGCTCTAGCCACTGGGCTAAAGATCATAAGAGAGCTGCTCCTGCTTCCTTCCTCCCCAGCTCTCTTGTGTAGCTCTAGGTGGCCTCTGAGCATGCCTACTTGATCAGGCTGTGACCCTGCACTCTATGTGATTTTATGAAAATATGCTAATGAGTATGAATATAATATAACTGGAATATGCTTCGTGCAAAAGGTCTCTTGTAAGGTATCATTACAAAGCTTATAATCTACTGAGTGTGGTCATCCTATTTGTATGTATGTATCATTCTTGTATCTGAAACTAGAAATATGAAATATAACTCAGGTCCTATTGTAATTATGCAAAGTGTGGGCCATTAATGGTGGCTTGGAATTTTGATGGCTCCCATTAACCAGGACAATTGACTGCAGATGGCTCTGTTTACTTGTAAGTCTTCCTGTATACATGTGTGCTGGCAAGTGGGCAGGGCCGGCTCCAGGCACCAACGAAGGAAGCAGGTGCTTGGGGCGGCCAATGGAAAGGGGGCGGCACGTCCGGGTCTTCAGCGGCAATTCGGTGGCAGGTCCCTCAGTCCCTCTTGGATGGAAGGACCCACCGCCGAATTGCCGCCAAAGAATGAAGCGGTGCGATAGAGCTGCCGCCGAACTGCCGCTGATCACGGCTTTATTTTTTTTCGCTTTGCTACTTGGGGGTGGCATAAAAGCTGGAGCCGGCCCTGCAAGTGAGTAATGAAGTCTTGCAGTGCCATGTGATCATGTCACCTGAACTGGAATCCATCTTTAAGCTGGTGCTTTTCCATTTCGAAGGAGGAGTGGGAACCCAGAGAGGGACAAAGGATTCCTGCCTTGTGCAAAAGATATATAAGGGGGTGAAACAGAACAAAGGGGGCTGCAGTCATGAGAAATCCCCTAGCTACCACCTGAGCTGGAACAAGGGCTGTACCAGGGGAAAGGATTGTGCCCAGACTAGAAAGACGTCCAGTCCGTGATAGAAGCTTATTGAAACATCTCTGAGGGTGAGATTTTATCTGTATTCAGTTTTCTTACTGTACTAGGCTTAGACTTGTGTGTTTGATTTTATTTTGCTTGGTAATTCACTTTGTTCTGTCTGTTACTACTTGGAACCGCTTAAATTCTACTTTTTGCATTTAATAATATCACTTTTTACTTATTAATTAACCCAGAGTATGTATTAATACCTGGGGGGGGCAAAGAGCTGTGCATATCTCTCTATCAGCGTTATAGCGGGCAGACAATTTATGAGTTTATCCTGTACAAGCTTTATATAGAGTAAAACTGATTTATTTGGGGTTTGGACCCCATTGGGAGTTGGGTATCTGAGTGCTGGAGACAGGAACACTTCTTAAGCTGTTTTCAGTTAAGCCTGCAGCTTTTGGGGGCATGGTTCAGACCAGGGTCTGTGTTTGTTGCAGGCTAGTGTGTCTGGCACAACCAGGCAGGGCACTGAAGTCCTGAGCTGGTGGGGAAAACAGGCTCAGAGGTAGTCTCAGCACACCAGGTGGCAGTCCCACGGGGTTTCTGTGATCCGACCCGTCACACAGGCCCCTCACATTAATTAGGTGGAGGAGGATCTGCCTTCCCACAGTTCATGAATTGTTAGCAAAGCTTGGTGCCTCCATGCAGACCAGATTTCGGCACCTATCTCCATGAGAGGGGCAGGGCTTAGCACACATCTCTCATAGGCATCTCCCATTGGCTAGGTTAGGCAGTTCCCCGCCTAACATGCTGGCTTTTGTAGATCCCATCCCTCTCCTCATACACTGTATAGCAGAGGTGGGCAAACTACGGCCCGTGGGCCACATCCAGCCCACGGGACGGTCCTGCCCGGCCCCTGAGGCTACCCCCAGGCCCCTTCCCTGCTGTTCCCTCTCCCCCGCAGCCACGGGGCTGGGGGGTTGGATAAGGGAGCCTGGACACTGAACTCAGGCTTTGTGGATTACAGTGTTGTGTGATTTTCTAGGCACCTAAAAGTTAGGCATTGTGACGCTCAGCATCCCCATGCCTACGTCCCTTTGTGAATCTGGGCGGTGGTGTCTTGCAGCACTGGGTCTTATATTAAGCTTCTTGGGGCAGGGACCCATGTCTTTCTCTCTGTTTTACACAGTGGTGTGTACACTGATCGACAGCCCAATAAATAATAATAATTTGAAAGTAGTTATTTAAGAAGAGGACATGGTACCTGGGCAAGTGCTACTGCTCATCCCCATGCCGAACATGCCAGTTTCAAGCTGCTTTAGCCAGGGAGGGGTTGGGTGAGGATCTGTTAGAGAGGGGAAATCGTGACACAAATAAGAAATCGGGTCTTTTTCGCACAGCTCCTTCCTTTTAATCTCCGGTTCTTCTCAAATCTTTTTTACATCTTGCAGCCCAGGTGCATCCTCCCATGTTGCAGTTCCCTAGACACATTAATTATTGTTTCCCCAGGCTTCTGAACTTCAGGCGCAGGCCTCCACTCCAGCAAGGTGCTGAGGAGTCCAGGGTGCAAAATGTATTGCAGCAGGGGCTGAGTAGTGCGACATCAGGCGCTTTGATGCTCATATCCCTACAGAAGGGGCTTTCATTTTAAAATCTGGCACACGATAAAGGAATACAAATAAATCACAATTAATACATACTGGGGAATCTAGAAAGCTTTTCTGAAGGAAAAGGAAATTTGCCCTTCACCACCTTCGTACCCCTTATGAGTAATCTGCATTCGTTTACACATTGTGGGTCAGCACAAGGAGCGTGCCCCACTTCAGTCGCACTCAAGCCCTAGGCCAGGTCTACACTAGGAAATTAGGTTGGTAGAACTATGTCGCTCAGGAGTGTGAAAAATCCACACCGCTGAGCAATGCAGTTAAACCAACCTAACCCCCAATGGGAGCGCTTCTTCCATCAACAGAGCTACCGCCGATGGGAGCAGCCCTCCTGTCGGTGTAGTTAGTGTCTTCCCTGAAGTGCTACTGCAGCACAGCTGCACTGGTGCAGCGTTTTACGTGTACATCTGCCCCTAGTTTGGAAGCTGAAGTGGGCCTCAAGTGGCATAGGTCTAGAGCAGTGTACAGGGGTGAATTTAGTCATTCGAGTGCTTGCCTCTAGCTGCAGTGGGAACCCCTCTGGTTTGTGGGAGAGCAAGAGGAAGAGGTGAGATTCTTTCATCCTGACATTTCTTTTTTGTTAATCAGTATCACCAGACGTCTCTGGTTTGTTTAAGTATCATGTTTGCTAGTTAATTTCTCCTGCCATTGTTAAAGCAATGAGCACATGACACTTACCTTTTTCTGTTTGCTCCTGGCCCCTCCACTCTTTGAATGCTGCAGTTTTTTCCATTGGGTAAGTCTCCCTTATGGTGCTGAATCTGTGTTTTTCAGCAGTTAGGGTAACTGGCAAATTCTGTTTGAATGTGTGTTGCTCCGAATGTTTCTCTTCAGCACTGAACGTAGCTTGAATAGTCTGGTCGTTTTCCTGAACTCCATGACTTATTTTCCCAGGAGACCTGCCAGCAGGATCTTTGATGTCACCCCCATTTTCAAGTGTTTTATGACAAGGTACATTATCTGCAAGGTTACTGTTGGATATCATCACATGCCGGAATTCACATCTTTTGGAGTTCACCATGTCCCATTCCTTTACCAGGGAAATTAATTTCTGAATGGGAGTGGCTGAGTTTCTATTTTCTGATTTTTTTGCTAAATTGCCTCTTTCCCCTTTCTTCCTTGGAGGGCTTGCTGAATGTTTACAATAGCTGGAATTTCCCCCGATGTCTGTAGACTGATGATATCCTCCAGGTTTATTCCTTCGTTTTGTCCCTCTGCTCTGTGAAATCATTCTGGTATACTTCTCATTCTCTCCTTTGCTATCCTGCATGTCTTTTATTTTACTCCAGGTATTAACACACCAGTTACTGAAATCCACAGCAGTGTAGGAATGTTCCTAAAAAATGGAGTGAAAAGTGGTTATTTTTAAATGACTCTTTTTATTTGCCCCAAATGAAAGGTAAATTTTGCCTTACCTGATCACTGATATTTTAGCACTGCACAAGCAGGGCCTTTTTGTGGTCTAAGTTGTATTGGCATAAACTTGTGAGGCAGCAGGAGCTGAGAACTGGTCATTCTGAGCACCTGAACCTTGCCCATGATACCAGAGCTAAGCCCACAGAGGTACTTAGACATTGTGGGCTAGATCCACAAGGGATTTGAGTGCCTAACTGCCACTTTGGCAACTCATGAAACTCATGACAAAGGCCCAATGGAATTCTCCAACTAGGCGTTCCCCTGCCTATCTCACCTGTGGGGCTCAATCCAGTAGGCATGCTCCGAGCAGGGTGCCAACCAGATGAGACCCTGCATAAAACAGACACAGGTGGAGGAAGTGCCACCCTTATACCCATTAGTTAGAGCAATCACCCAGGAGATGGAAACCCAGGTTCAAATCCCCTCTGCCTGATGTGGAGTAGGGCCAAGTGTGCCTGTTCTTAATGGTCCAAACTAAAAACCTAGCACAGAGAACATTGAGACAGGAAGTAGCCTTCCCTGAGGCAAACTGGACAGGCCTTGATCAGGCATGTTTACTCCATAAAAGAAGCACAAATTGCTCTGGGAACTCAAAAAGGCAATGGCACAGAAGCGATCTAAACACACCTGAACACTGAAAAACTATCCAAACAAGCTCAACTACAATAATTGGCTGCAAATGACAGAGATTTTCTTTCTCCTGTTATAGAAGGAACCCTCTCACATTTCTGTAATAGTTAAAGAAAATACCTTCGGCTGTTTTACCCTGAATCTGTATCTCTTGATGCTCAGAAACCTGTGGTTCTATACATAGGTGCTGGAACTCGAGAGGCTGGGGGTTCTGCCGCACCCCCTGGCTTGAAGGGGTTTCCATCATATACAGGGTTTACAGTTTGGTTCAATGGCTCTCAGCTCCCCCACTGTACAAATTGTTCCAGCCCACCTGGTTCTATAAAAGAAATGTCAGTATTTTTTGTGAACTGCTACTGGGACCTTGATGTGAGTACATTCTCAGAAATGACTGCACTTTTGGAATAAAGATTTCCTCTTCATGTAGACGTTTCAGGACTTTCATTTTGGTTGATCATTTTGCAATAAGAGGTAAGACAACTTGTCCCGAGCTGCAACTGGACAATTTAAACATTCAGGTCTGAACTGTTTTTTAAAACTTATTGTTCTGAGGTATTTCTGAAAAAAATCTTACTTCTTTTGGGTCTTTGCTGAACTCACGCTCCTTATCCCAAGTCACAATATTTAATCTTCTAAATGGAAAAGCAGCTTCAGCGTAAGTTTCATGTTTTTTGACCCACAATCTGCAAAATGAATATTTTTCAGTTTTACTACATTTGTAAACCTTTGCATTTTTTTCCAGGGACAGCCTAAGGTTGTCGGGTTGTGTGTGCTTTCTGATGAATGTTAAAATTAGTTTTATATTAATTTTAATTATTGGGGAATTTTAGACAAGATAATGGACTGGCGGATATGGGACTTGATTAATAAAGAATTAAAGGTGGACTATATAATTAATGCTAATTGAGATGGGTTATTCTAAAATAGATCCTGTCAAACTAACTCGATATCTTTTTTTGGATGAGATTACATATTTGGTTGATAAAGGTAATAGTGTTGATGTAATATACTTAGACTTCTGTAAGGCGTTTGACTTAATATTGCATGACATTTTGATTTAAAAACTAGAATGATACAAAAATAAATGTTACACATTAACTGGATTAAAAACTGACCAAGTGATAGGTCTCAAAATGTAATTGTAAACAGGGACTGGTCTGTTTCTAATGGGATCCTGCAGAGACTGGTTCCTGGCCCTACGCTATTTAACATATTTATCAATGACCTGAAAGAAAACATAAAATCATCCCTGATAAAGTTTGCAGATGATACAAAAACTGGGGGAATGGTAACTAAGGAAGAGGACAGGTCCCTGATGTAGAGCGATCCGGATCCCTTGGTAAACTGAACTCAAGCAAACAATATGTGTTTTAATATATGTAAATGTATACATCTAGGAATAACGAATACAGGCCATACTTACAGGATGGGAGACTGAAAAAGATTGGGGGGGGCAGGTGGATAATCAACTGAATATGAGCTCCCAGTGTGATGCTGTGGCCAAAAAGGCTAATGTGATTCTTGGATATGTAAACAGGGGAATCTCAAGTAGGAGCAGAGAGGTTATTTTGCCTCTATATTTGGCACTGGTGCAACCACTGCTGGTATCCTGTGTCCAGTTCTGGTGTCCACAATTCAAGAGGGAAGTTGATAAATTTGGTGAGGGTTCAGAGAAGCGCCAGAAGAATGATTAAAAGATTGGAAAACCTGCCTCGTGATAGAATCAAGGAGCTCAATCTATTTATTTTAACAAAGAGAAGGTTAGAGGGTGACTTGATCACAATGTCTAAATATCTACATGGGGAACAAATGTTTGGCTCTTCAATCTAGCAGGGAAAGGTATAATATGATCCAACAGCTGGAAGCTGAAGTTAGACATATTCAGACTGGAAATGAGGTGTTCTTTTTAAAGTGAAGGTAATTAATCATTAGGACAATTTACTAAACATTGTGGTGGATTCTCCATCCCTGGAAAATTTTAAATCAGGATTTGATTATTTTTAAAAAACATGCTCTAGTTCAAAAGGAATTATTTGGGGGTAAGTTCTATGTCCTGTGTTAGACAGAAAGTCAGACTAGATGATCACAATGGTCCCTTACGGCCATGGAATCTATGAGCCTATGAAACTATAGCAAATAGACAAGCATCGTCTTTACCTGTATCCATCACACTGATAAAGTGCTTCAAAAAGAGAAGGAATTCTGTACTCCTCTGCTTCTTGACAAAATAGAGACCATTCTCTGTAAATTGTAAATAAACTTTACTGTACAGTAATTCTCTCCAATACATTCAGATGATCTTTTCTAAATACTAGTCAATTTTTGAAATCATCTTCTGTAATCAACAATGCAAAGTGATCGTGCAAAATGCACACTCCCTAACTTGAGTCATTTTTTTTATTTTGCTACTGATGCAATCCATTTTCACACATGGAAAAAATATAGGCCAAAACTTTCAAAAGTGTTTACGAATTTTGGGTGCCTTGTTTTTTGGATGACATATAGGTATCTCAAGTTGGGAACCCAAACAATGAAAGGTGAAATTCTGGCTCCACTGAAGTCAAGGCAAAACTTCCATTCACTTCAGTTGAACCAGAATTTCATTCCAGATATCCAAAATAAGTGAACTCTTTTGAGAAAAACAGTTCAAACTTTGAATACCTAACACTGAAAACAAACTGCTCGTGAACAATCAACAGAGCACGGTTTATTTGTAGAAATCATACAGCAAATAATTTTGAACAACAAACGAGTTTAAGTAAACCATAACCTGTTTGCAGTCAATTTACACACAGAAAAAAGAAGCTAAATTTGGTGAATAAATTATTGGCTACAATTTATTTGCTCATGTTTTCTTTAAATTCACAAAGCCTTATGCTAATTTTTTAACACTAATGTTGCTGTATGAATTTGATAATAAATACTACTGGAACTAAAAATCTTGCTTTAATACTTTAATCACCATGTAAATCAGAAAACCTATAGGTTGAATAAGAGATTAATACCTTTTTTCCTATAGATATCTGGAATAAGACTAAAAAAATGCATGATCTCTCTTTTCTTACTTAAATTCAGATGGTAAAAACAGCTTGCCAAGTCTAAGGAAGTTGAGAATGTGTCGAAATATTTGCCCATCTCCATGGATTAGGAGACTCTGACCATATGTAATCCAATAAACTTTTTTGCAGTTTGACAGGAGCTCTGGACACTGGAGAAATAAATATATATCGTACCTTAGGAAGTCAGGGTTACTTTAAGACCTGTCTTCTTCCCACCGTGTCCCTCCAAATCTCATATCAAAGCAACTCTCCTTCTAGCCAGGGAAGGTTGAATGTAGCTAAACGTAGAGCGAATTGTTCGAGCATGATGCTACTTCGCTTGCCAATGGGGTTCATTTATATCAGTGGTGCCGAAACTTTTCCTGTCACGCCCCCTCTTACCAGTACTGGAATCTGTCTGTGCCCCCTCCTCCATTACTGCACAGTTGGCTCAGTAGAGGAGCTTGGGCTGACAGCAGAGCTGGCCTGCTGGGGGAGAGGGATAAGGGCAGAGCTGGGCTGGGGATGGAGCGGGGGGCGGAGTGGAGCTCTGGCTGGGGGTGGAGCTGGACTGTGCGCGGAGCAGAGGTGCAGCTGGGGCTGGAGGGGGACTGGAAGCAGAGCAGGGGGTGAAGTGGAGGTGTGGCTGGGGCCGGAGTGGAGCTGTGGCTGGGGCCAGAGCTGGCCTGGGGGTGGACTGGAGGTGCGGCTGGGGGTGAAGAGGAGCTGTAGCTGGAACTGGGCTGGGGCCTGAGCTGGCCTGGGTGGCACTCCCTTCCCACCGCCCGGTGGCTGGCCTGGGTCCTACCATGTGCCCCCCGAAATGTTTCTCCATGCCCTAGGGGGGCACACTCCACAGTTTGGGGACCACTGATTTATATCATGAGCTTGTTACTTCTGCAGTATATCCAGACTTTCTCTGCTTGCTCTGGCATTTGTGGCAGCACAAAAGCTCAGCGCCAACCATGAGCTTAGTACAAATATTTTAAAGGATGACTGTTGATGCTTGTCATTTAAAGCCTCTGAGGCCAGTGTACAGTAGGCGACACACCAGAAAACAGGGTTCTCTGAATACAGGACTTCCAGAGATCTCCACGCTTAGGCGTGGTCTATGCTCGGGCGGGGGGGAGAGAGAGCTAAGTCGGTCTAAGTTGCGCAACTTCAGCTACGAAAATAGCATAGCTGAAGTCGATGTACTTAGAGCTACTTACCACGGTGTCTTCACTGCGGTAGGTCGACTGCTGACGCGCCCCCCGTCGACTCCGCCTATGCTTCTCACTCCGGTGGAGTACCGGAGTCGACAGGAGAGCGCTCGGTGGTCGATTTATTGCGTCTTCACTAGACGCGATAAATCGACCCCCGCTGGGTCCATCGCTCCGGAGGTAAGTGTAGACATGCCCTTTGAATCACCTTGGCCTGCATGGACCTGGAAACGTGCAAGGCCTACGAAAGAGCCCCATGTACGTTCTTTTATAAGAGAGGCTCATTCGTCCTACCCCCCTCGTTTCTTCTCTACCTGCCTTTACATAGACAAGTGGGGATGCAGGGAGGGCAAGGATGGCTCTGTGCAGGGAGAAACATTTCAGTCTGTCTTCCTTGCTTACAGGTGCAATTTGTGTCTGTAAATTACACTTCTAGTTTAGTGCTCCTGCAGTCAGGGAATTAGAATTGTGCACCTGCTCAAATCTGTGCCTTCAGTTGAATTGCAAATCCAAAATTCAGTGCAATTTTTGTAGGGGCAAAAGGCAGGCCACCTTTCTGAAAATGCGCTCTGGGGTGTCGTGTGCGCATTTTGAGATTTAAGATTGGCTCTTTTCGGCCCTGATTCAGCAAAGCACCTTGGCTTTTCCTTAACTTTACGCATGTGCTTAAGTCCATCTCCATTCAACGGAGCTCCTAAGCATGTGCTTAACTTAAACTTGAATTCAATGGAACTTAAGATCATATATGAAGTTAAGTGCATGCTTATGAGCTTCTATTTGTTCTTATGGATTTATAATATTAATTTTGAGGGAATGACGCCTGCCCCCACACATGGTTTTGGCAGCCCATGTACCTGATGAAAGAAGACTTAACCAGGTTCTATCAGCCCCAGTCAATGCTGCTTGTGTTGTTGGCCAGGAGGGGAACACTTCTCTCATGAATAGGTCCAGGTGCTTATTTCCTTCAGGGGCTAAACATGTTGCCTTCAGACAGCTCCCAGCCCAGAAATGAAGCTCTGATTGCCCCAGGCTGCCAGACCAACCCCATCGAATGTTATCTTATCACCTTTCCAATACTGAAATGTCTTAGGCAGACTTACAGTAAGGCAATAGAAAGATACTTATTGACTGTACCTTCAGCAAGGTTTGTAAGTATGTTTCATACCAATGGCTTCCCACATAAATTTTCACAATCTGATGCAGGGAGTAGACTCTTACTTCTGCTGTCCAGTCTTCATCTAAGGGATAAGGTTCAAAATGTCAAGGTCACAGTGCAAGTAATTTTAAATAATAATGAAACTTGGTGGTGGATATGACAGTCGTGAGCTACTGAGGGGATATCACAGTATGGACTCTTTAGTATGCTAAATGGATGTAGAGAATTCTGTGCAAACACACGCAGAGCTCAGGCCTTGCATTCTGTTTCCAGGGGTCAGATATAAGCATTGTCAAGAAATAACCAGGCATGCAAATGTGCAACAGCAAACACCCATGCTGCAGCCAGTATTCCTCTCTCCAGTCCAGTCCAAAGTCTTGGTCTGCATCTGTGAACGTAAGTCTGGTTCTGTTTGGGCTCACCAACCTGGTACATTTACCTGCCCAATGTAGATAAAGCTGGATATGCTGTTGAACCTACACCAAAACGGTACACAACGTCAACGTTCAGGAGCAGTGGGAAAAGCTGAGGTGTGCTGGACTGGAAAGTTACGACTGATAGAAAGCTTTCACTGGACTTGACTGTGGGTTTAAGCTCAGGGAACTCCTGGGAGTGCAAGGGAGGCAAAGCTATTTCTTCACCACTGTTTGTGTGTTCCTTTTACCACTACTTTGGGAGCCATTAGGCTAGCCTCACATATTCTTGTGTGTGAGGAATGGAAATAGTGTTATGGTGCCTGCTCCAGTCCCTCCCGTGCACCTGCACAAGCTTGGGCACAATTTAGCCTCTGTGTTTAGCCTCTAGATTTTAGCTGAATGTCTAAATGACTTTCTGGAAAAGTTTAGATTGAAATCAGTAACAGGAATAGTCCATGCGACTGTATAAAGTTACTGTATTATCCTGTGATATGCTGCTGGAAAGTTTAAATAAATATTCCCCAGAATAAAAATGGTTAAAAATATTTAATTTGAAAAGCGCCTGCATTATGAAAAGATTTGTGTGCCTACAATAGCACATGTCAGTACTGAAAGAGATACACAGCAGTCACATTCTCACAGAAGTGATGTTTGGAGGGACGTGGACAATAATATGAAAAGATTAGACAACTCTGGAACGTGAATATGTAAAATAAAATGAGTTTGTACAGTACCTCACCTAGCACAATAGGCCCCCGGTCCATGACTGGGGTCGCTAGTTGCTACTGTAATACAAATAATAGCAACTCAATTGTTAGGCATTTGAGATTGTTACAATTATTTCCCATTTAATGTCTCTAACACAAGCTATGCACCACAGTATGTCATGACGACATCAAGATGCAACAGAGATGACAGAACTCCTTCATACCAAGCCCTGTTCTCATGGATTTTAATTCCATCAAAAGAATTAGTAGGATTCAGTCCTTTGTAGGTACATACATTTCACACAGGAACCCCACTTTAAATATCAATCCCCTAGTCTCATATAAGAACATAAGAACATAAGAATGGCTGTACTGGGTCAGTCCAAAGGTCCATCTAGCCCAGTATCCTGTCTACCGACAGTGGCCAATGCCAGGTGCCCCAGAGGGAGTGAACCTAACAGGTAATGATCAAGTGATCTCTCTCCTGCCATCTATCTCCACCCTCTGACAAACAGAGGCTAGGGACACCATTCCTTACCCATCCTGGCTAATAACCATTAATGGACTTAACCTCCGTGAATTTATCTAGTTCTCTTTTAAACCCTTGTTGTAGTCCTAGCCTTCACAGCCTCCTAAGGCAAGGAGTTCCACAAGCTGACTGTGCGCTGTGTACAACATATAACCTTAACCAGAAAATGTATTGTAGCAACTCAATTCACAGAGACTTTCTGGGATGTAAGACTTATTTGCATATCTGCCTGGAAATATGCTGTATGTCATGAAGGGTCTTCACTAATTCTGTCTCTTTCGAGGGGGAGAAGAGACAGAATTTTCAAGCACGCAGTTATATTCTAAACATAAATCTGAATGCCTCTTCAGAAATAAATGTTACTGTAGTGCAGTTACTATGCATTGCTTCTAAAGCTTTTTGTTGTATGTATTATTATACAGCTCGTGGGGCTGCAGTAGCCACTTCTTAATAACTATTGGCTCATACTAGATTTTATGAAAATGAGGAGTTTGTTGGTCACATAAAACCCTGGTTAATTTGAAACCTACCTTTTCCTCCTAGCTAGCACTGGATTATTGAGTCTTTATTCTTAATCAGCCAATATCCACTCATCATATTTTAAAACAATACAATCACTTATTGAACAACCTTTACTTACTGTGTCCCTTCGTCTCTGCCGGTATCTTTTGTTTCAGATATGATTTCAAAGCATCTTTCATTGGTTCATATGTGATGTCCCTTTTGTCCAAGTAAGCACAGAGTTCATGGATTTCAGACATATTTTCAGTAAGTGGGAGGCGGCAAGTTCCTAGCCAGTTCCTATCCATCCAAAGTTAATTGAGAATAGGTCACTAGATCTTTGTCTATTTTATTATACCAAATACTTTATATGATTTATTTTTTAACTAATTCAGGCCAAGCCATTGTTAAGAACACCTGGTAGAAAGCTTTTCCAGCTATTGATACTTGAGCTTTCAATGGGATTTTTCCCATTGAACACTTTTGCATTTCTTCCACTTGACAAATAATGTTAATTCACTAGAACCTTCACATGAGAGCTCCATACCAGACTTAGAACAGGTCTGCAGCATCAGGCCCTAACAGACGATATGTGTTGTCCGAAAAATGTAAACAAATATAAATTGAAGGTGAACGTACAGGCCTTTCATCTGCCAAGACCTGGCAAGGGTTGCTGTGAGTAGAGACACCTAAACCTGTTTAAGAGCTGTCCTCCTCTCTCTGCAATGTTAGCGAACAGTGATAGTAGAGGAGGAATGCAGAATGCTGAGAGGAGGGATGAACTCAGGTCACAGCAGGTAAGTGAAAGAAATTATTAAACAATTTTTTGGAAAAAGTATGTTTTTAATGTTTCACTCACTTCTTACATCCTTTGAGTTTCTTACATTTATACACTTTTTGGAAAGCATTTCAGTGCCTCTTTAGTGCTCCTTGGGGAGTCATTCCTTCTGTCTAGTGTAATGATGGCTGCCCTTCTCTAGGCATACAGGATCACTTTGTGACAAAGCAGAATTTAGCACTTACAGTGCAGTTTAGAAGTTACAATATTCCATTTTAGTAATATATCTTCAGGAGTAGAACTAATTAAATGCAAGACTGAAGGACTGCTCTTCCAAAGTTAGTATGCAATATGGCTGAAGAACTCAAACAGAAAATGAACCTGGCCTCGTGAATTTAATGAAGACTAGTATATCAAAGAAAACCTACTTGACATGTTGAAAGAGGACTCCATTCCCAGAGATGTACAGCTGGTTTCGGTCTAAAGTACTTTCTATATGGAGCTGTCCAAGTGCTGAATCAGGGTATTTTACTAAGACACCAAGTGCCATAACGTACAAGGGGGGCCTCACAACTTCCTGAACTTCCAGCATCTTGTTTACTATACCCTTCACAGAATCTTCAAGGTTAGAGGTCAGCAAAGAGCAATTTCCTACATGAAAAGGAAATACATAAATGTATCAAGACTGTGTTCTAACAAGCAAAAGATTAATAATTACAGCAACACTTGCCCTCTCTCTCAGCATTCATGCAATCTGTTGAGAAGTCCTCTGGGTTCAAAATATCAATTTAATACATTTTTCTGTCCATAAGAAATGAATGTTAAAAATGCTCCCACTCAGAAAAGATGTTCCTTTTGTTTGCAGAATTTGCATTTATAACCAACTCCAATATAGAAAAGGTTTTGTTTGCTTGTTTTAGAGCAGGCCCTGCATTTCTTATGGCAGATGTTTTGGCATAACTACAAGGAGTAATGCTTGCTCAAGATGCTCCTAGAGCCCTTAAGTAGCAGGTCACTAAGACACACTGGGGTTGGGAAGTAGATCCATGCAAAGGGCAACATGGAATAAGTAGAAGTGGGAGAAGAGAACATAGGGGCCACTGTTAATGTAGAGACACAAAAGAGCAACAAGAGACACAATAAGAATTAAGATCCAAGTTGCAGGCCAGGGCAAAGTTGTTCAGGGCCATAAAGATGAGGGCAAGAAGTTTAAATATAATTTCATGGGCAAGGGGCACTAACTGAGGGATTCAAAGAAGGAAGTGATGCTGTCTGATCAAAAGGCAAGGAAGAGAAAATGATTTATCTTCTAATTCTGCATCTGAGGAGACCATCATATAGGGGTTTTTGTCTCCAGGAACTGTTATGTCAGAAATTGCCCTAGCTCAAGATTTTTGAGCCCATTAATGTTGATTTTCAATAAGTCTTGGGATACCAAAGGAGTTGAAGAAGACTGGAAGAAAGCGAATGTTGTGCCAATATTTTAAAAGGGTAAACGGGATGACCGGGGTAATTATAAGCCTGTCAGTCTCACATTGATCCCGGACAAAACAGTGGAGCATCTGATATAGGACTTGATTAATAAAGAATTAAATAAGGATAATATACTTAATGGCAATCAACATGGGTTTATGGAAAATAGATCTTGTCAGACTAACTTGATTTTTTTATGAGATTACAAATTTGGTTGATAAAGGTAATAGTGTGGATGTAATAGACTTCTGTAAGGTATTTGACTTGGTACTGCATGACATTTTGACTGAAAACTAGAACAATATAAAATTAATATGACACACATGAAATGGATTAAAAGTTGTCTAACTGATAGGTCTCAAAATGTAATTGTCAATGGAGAATCATCATTGAATGGATTGAATGGGTGTGTTTCTAGTGGGGTCCTGCAGGGGTCAGGTCGTGCCCTACGCTAGTTAACATTTTTATTAGTGACCTGCAAGAAAACATAAAATCATCACTAAAAATTTCCAGATGACACAAAAATAGGGGAAGTGATAAATAATGAAGAGGACAGGTCACTGATACAGAGCATTCTGGATTGCTTAGTAAGCTGGGCTCACGCAATATGCATTTTAATATGGCCAAATATAATGTATACATCTAGGAACAAAGAATGTAGGCCATACTTACAGGATGGGTTCTCTATCCTGGGATGTAGAGACTGAAAAGGATTTGGGGTGGGAGGGTAGATAATCAGCTGAACAGGAGCCCCCAGTGTGAGTCTGTGGCCAACAGAGCTAATGAGATCCTTGGATGCATAAACAGGGAAATCTTGAGTAGGAGCAGAGAGGTTGTATTACCTCTAGTTGGCACTGGTGTGACTGCTGCTGGAATACTGTGTCCAGTTCTGGTGCCCACAATTTAAGAAGGACATTGATAAATTTGGAAAGGGTTCAGATAAGAGCCATGAGAATGATTACAGGACTGGAAAACATGTCTTAGAGTGACATACTCAAGGAGCTCAATCTTATTTAGCTTAACAAAAGGGAAAGGTGGTGACTTGATGACAGTCTATAAGTACCCACATGGAGAACAAATATTTCATAATGAGCTCTTCAATCTAGCAGAAAAAGGTCTAACATGATCCAATGGCTAGAAGTTGAAGCTAGACAAATTCAGACTGGGAGAAAGGTGTAAATTTTTTACAGTGTGAGTAATTAACCATTGCAACAACGTATGAAGGGTCATGGTGGATTCTCCATCCCTGGCAAAATTTAAATCAAGACTGGAAAATGCTCTAGTTCAAAAGGAATTATTTCAGGTAAATTCTATGTCCGTGTTACACAGGAGGTCAGACTAGATGATCACAATGGTCCCTTATGGCCTTGGAATCTATGTATCTATGAATCACCTCAATATTCAAACACCTTAGCTGAGACGGGAAGTGAATGGGAGAATACACTGAAAATAAAGTGACACTAAATTACCCCTATAAAGCTTCACTGCATCGGTAAGGTTAGGAATTCCCAAAGTTACAACTTCTGCTTCCAAAACATCTATGCTGGAGAAATTATCAGGCAACAAAATCTTCTCTGAGCGAAGAAAATTTACTTGAAAAATAAAGACAAAAACCAAAGTGTTAATTTTGTCATTTACCTGTCCATTTACCTGTTCACTCTAGCAAAAACAATAGGCTGTTGACATTTCCCCCTCCCTCCCCAACAATAATATATTAGTTATTTTATATTATAGCAGTAAACCAGGAGATTCTTGGTGTTTGAAAATAAATTCCTGAAAACTAATATAATCGTAATAGTTTTTGAAGATCAAGATGTAAAATCAAATGTCACTTTACTTTAAAGCATAGCAAAATGATAGGTAGTACAATCCACAAGAATCAGTTTGGTTTCATTTGCAGCAACGTTCCACATGACTCAAATATGGGCTATTCTGCAAGCAGAAATCCTTCCTGAAGTATGCTTCAACATAGTTTACCATGGGCTGATGAATTCTGATGCAAGCAGGTCCTTCAAAAACACCAGGGCAAAATTGTGGCAACATCAGAAAAACACTTAGTGGAGGAGCTGTGGTTTTCTGCCACACGTCAAAAGGGTACATAACTCTTTTGAAGCTAGATGATCCTTTCATAAATGAAAAATTATTTTGTTACTACCAGAGAGATAAAGAACCCAATTCTCATATACACTAAGACTCCTTTCTACGGCTTTGGTAGTGTAAAGAGGCTTTAAAAAGGGGGTGAAATTTACTCCCACTTTAAGATCCGTTTATACTGTTCTGGCAGTGTAAAGGACTCTTGGTGTAAATGCGAATCAGGCCCACCATCCTTCTTCCACCTGTTCCACAGCATATTAATGGGACTATTTACATAAGCAAAAGCTATAGGAACATGCCTTAATCCCATATTTGACTTTAGGATATTTTAAATTATTATTTTAACTTTGACATAACAATTATTAAATATATATTATTGATTGATTGATTGTAGGTAAGCTTACATTAACATATACTAGTTGAGAATTACATTAAAACAAATATAAGCTTTTCTTTTGGTTCAAACTATTCACCATTAGTGCTATATATTCTGAAACCTGCATAACAAGTTTGATTTGCAGTCTAATTGAAATTTGTTCCAGTACATACATTTCCTTCTATTAAGGCGACGAGCAGTGGTTTCAAAATATTTAGACCATTTTGTCTGTTTCAAGGTAATCTGTACATTTTGACCATATTTTGTGGTATAGCTTAATGTTTGTCCTTTTTCAATAGCTAGTTTGTTCCTTGGATGCTGCTTTCAGCACACTGGGAGGCTACAGTTTGTTATAAGTCTCTTTTCTCATCCATATCAAGGGGATTCTATGCTTGGCAATCAGCAGTGCCAGTGGCAGAAAGGGTTTAACACTGTCAGGGTATGTCTACATTGCAAACAAAACCCCGTGGCAGCAAGTCTCAGACCTGGATCAACTGACCTCCCAGGGCTCATGCTAGGGGCTAAAAATAGCAGTTTAGATGTTCCTGCTCAGACTGGAGCCCAAGCTCTGAAACCCAGTGAGGGTGGGTCTGAGAGCCCGAATGGCTACACTTCTATTTTTAGCCCCATTGCACAAGCCCCATGAGCCTGATATATATAGCTGGTACTGTTTTGCCAGTAACATTTGGTATTACAGTTGGGATTTGTAACCTGAACTTTTGCATGTATATACATTTCCACATGAAGTGAAGAAAGGTACCCCTTTGAATATATCTAATATAGTATCTAAACTTTTTTTTTTAATTTTAGAAAGTTTCAGTGGCATTATATATGCTTCATGTAGCATTTTGTGTTCTACAGCCATTTACAGTATAACTATATATACACACATACATTTATGGATAATGTTTTAATGTTATCACGAGTCTTGTCTACATTAGGAAATTACCAGTTGCCAGCAATAGATGTCATCAGTGGCTGCAGCTGAACTAGTTCTAGAAATGGTCTAACTGCAAACAGAGGGGAAAAGCCACAGAGAGAGTGTGAGGTAAACTTGCAGGCAAAGTTGCCTGACAAGTGAAGCTTGTTGCACTGCTACCGAGGCAGCTTCTCTATAGCTCACCAGAGAAGATATCTGGTCTGACTAAATTTACCGGGTCTGTTGGACTGGGAATCCCATTGTGAAGCTTAAAATATCCAAGGGAGACTGAAGGGATATGGATGAGGGACTACAGGCAGGTAGGATGAGGGGTTGGCAAGGGCTGTAGGCAGCAAGCAAGTTAGTACAGTTACTCAGCCTCACTGCCCAGCCCAACTCCCCAATTCCAAGGCCCTCTCTCCATTCCTCCAACTCCCTTACCTCACTCACTGTGGATTAAGGTAATATCTTTTACCGGACCAACTTCTGCTGGTGAAAGAGACGAGCTTTTGATCTTACACAGAGCTCTTTTCTGAGCCTGGGCTTGAAGAAGAGCTCTTTGTAAGTTCAAAAGCTTGTCTCTTTTACCATCAAAAGTTGGTCCAATAAAAGATATTACCTCACCCATCTTGTCTAATAGCCTGGGACCAACGCGGCTACAACAATGCTGCATACTTAATGCACAGTGAAAGTTTATATTTGTTTTTAAAATGTTGTATGTTTAACATAATACAGCCTATAATCCTATGCCTGGATTAGTGACATACAGTTCTATGGTATCAGCATATACAGAGACATGGGGGGAGACAGTTGGCACAAAGTTGGCACAAAGCTCACCTTGCGCTCCCTTGATCCTGAAATGGCCGTGTGTTGGGCCAATCCCGTGACAGAAAAGCAGCCCAAGGGCTTGCTCTGAATTATGCTGGATGCCAACAGCCCCCCAATACCTGACACCTCAGCTGAAGATTGGCATTGTGCCAGGGAGCCCTAGCCATTGCGCCAACTCTATCCCATGCACCACCAGCAAGGAGGAGGTGGTGCAGGGATCACTGCACTAGATCTGTACCAGAGGATTCCACCAAACTGGAGTAATCCTTCTGGTGTCAGATAAATTGACTATCTGGCCAGATTCTGCTGGAATCACACTGCAAAGCAGCAGCCCCAAACCTGAGTCCTCCTGGCCTTATATTGTTTGGTAACCCTAAACATAAATTCCAGAATGCAAAGTCACACATTTTCCTCAGCTTCTAAACTAGCCTGGCTGTGGGCCCGCATATTGATTGGGACACTTAAGAAACGATGCTCAGAAAAACTGCATCACATGGAGGTTGCACTAAAGTGAGATGAAGTCCCCACTTGTCCTGTTGCCACATCGTGGTGTACTGGCCCAAGGAAAACTGGTGGGTAGGAAGAAAATCGAAAATTTTGGTTTAAAAATAAATGTTATTGGAGACTGACTTAGAGTAGGTTAGTACCAAAAATGATCCCGAGATAGGGTGAACATTGTAGCCTGATTTAGAGAGTACTAATATCATTTTTTATTTATTTTTAATTTTATTTAACTTAATTTGATTAATAATATTAATAATAATTAATTGTTAATATTAATTAATATGGGTTTTAGGCTTGCCAATTTGTTTGATTAGAAGATAAAAGTTTTTGTTTTGAATTAGGCTTTACAGAATTTACGAAGGATTTTAGGGGGTATGACAGGAAGCTTACACTGACACAGATATAGCTTTATAGATTTTTTATTAAAATTAATAATACTAAGTAAATGGTAAAATACTTAGAGTTACAAAGTTACAATTGCATTATTGCTATTTGAAAGATACATATGATAATATAGTATTATATGCAACAAAGCTTTGGTTAATATATTTACTTTCTTTTTTTTTTTTGACAACCTGGTGGTAAGAGATACAGGACCAGCCTTGCAGTTTAGGTTTTTTAATTTTTGAGTGCGGGATGCAGTACTTAGGAAAAAATAATGCTAAGAGCTATTAAAGCTGACTAGGGTTTACTTGACTAACTTAAACTTAAAATTAAAACCTAATAAACAAAACTAAGAATAAAACTTAGGGAAACTAAGCTTAGCCTAGTTTTTTTAAAACTTAAAGTTTAAGAAGAACAAGTATAGCCTACTAATACTAGTAGTTATTGTAAATAGAATAGATAGAGAGATAGAGTAGAACTAGAATGTAAGTGAGAATGATCGAGCGGAGTGCTTTAGCGAGGTGGGTTATTTTGTTTATAGGGCACAAGTGCCGGAATTTTTTTTTATGCCCAAATTTTATTTTTTACCCACAAAATGTTAGGGTACGCTTACTCCATAGGCTAGTATGTATGTGCGTATTGATGACATGTACCTACGCACATATGTTTTTTTGTGGTGTACCTGTTAAGTTTGTAGGTACAAATTAAAAAAAAAAACCCATGTCATTTTTTATTGTTTATTGGTTTAAATAAAAGGCTATAAACATAGGCATGGGTACTTATTTATTTAGGGAACAAAATATAGGTTAACTTTGCTTTTTAAGTAAAAGGTTTTAATATAAATATACTAACTTTGCCTTAGCTTAACATACAAAATATGGCCTGTAGGTTTTTTGCATTACAGCCAAACTTACTTTAATATAAATTTATAAACTGATTACAATAAACCAAATACTTTAACTATATATATACACACACACACACACAAGCAAGCAGGTTAGCCCTATAGGCTGCACCATACAGGCCGTTTTGGCCAGGACAGTCCCTTTTTTAAGCCCTGTCCTGGCCGTCCCGATTATTTTGGCAAAAGTGGGCATTGGTTCAGTTTGCTTTTGCCAACTTTATCAGTTGCCAAGATTAAGCCCAAACAGGACAAATGCCTGCTTTTGTCAAAAAAGCGGGGTGTGGGGAAAGTGCGGGGGGGGGGGGAGGAGTGAGCCGTGACACCAGCCCCGCACAGGGGGGCAGCAGGGCTTGGATGGGGAAGAGGGGCAGGCGGGGCTCAAGCGAGTAGCAACGCCAGCCCCAGCCTCGCACGGGCAGTAGGCAGGGCTCCGGTGAGCAACGATGCCAGCCCCATGTGGGGAGGGGAGCTCGGGTGAGCAGCTCGGGCCAGCCCCGCACGGGCAGGGGGGTGGGAGTGGGGGCTCGGGCTAGCCCCACTTGGTGTCCCTTTTTCCCTTTGGGAAATATGGTCACCCTATACAGAGATACCAGAATGAAACTGAAGATGTTGAGAGACGGGGTAGAGAATAATTATTTGTAACTTATTCTGATAGTGCTCAAATGTGCAAGGTGCTTTCCAAACAGAAAAGAATGAGGTTTACCTATGAAACGGAATTCACTGCATTCACATTCTATCAGAGCTGCATTCTCCAGGAGCCACAGTAAATTATCATCATTGACTAAAGTAGGGTACTTTCCCACCAAGTCTAATGGCAGAAAACAGTAATGCACTTCCTCTTCTGTATCAAGTAATGGTGTATCCATCAGCCCCAAGGGAGCTTTATCATGTAATCCTAGAGGGAAATCAGAGGAGATCAATACACAAACAAGGAAAATTGCCATTGATTTTGTTACTTCTGTTGGTGGAAGGTACAAAGAGTTCTCCTTAGCATAGGTGTTCATGTCTTCTCTCTGAACACAATATGACACATATCAAAGACTAATAGTGGGAAATAGAATCTATAGTTGTTAATGGGGAGTTATCAGCGTGTGTGTGTGTGTGAGAGAGAGAGAGAGACAGACAGACAGACAATTTGGGGGATCTGTTTATGTACAACATATTAATTCTGTTTGATTCTGGGGATTCTCTGTGTGTATTTGTGCCAGACTGCAAACTCCATTTTGAATGTGGGGCTTGTCTGCCTTCTCTGTTGCCTTTTTACCTTCATTTTGGGATGAAATTTCAAGGGATGGTGACACAGGGTTAACAAAGGAGGGTTGTTAGATCTTGATAGTCTTCTATTGTATAGAAACACCCTTGGGACAAAGAAGGCAGACTAAGAAAACCAGTCCATCTAGGTAGGCTGCTAACTAAGCAATGGATCACCTGGCATGGGGACTTGGATCAATAATCTAGAAGAAAATATAAAATTGCTGCTAATAAAGTTTGCAGATGACAATTTACCAAGGGTTATGGTGGATTCTCCATCACTGACAATTTTTAAATCAAGATTGGATTCTTTTTCTAAAAGATCTGCTGTAGGAATTATTTTGGGAAAGTTCTCTGGCCTGCATTATACCGGAGGTCAGACTAGATGATCACAATGGTCACTTCTGGCTTTGGAATCTATGAATCCATGATTGGTAGGGTGGCACATAATGACTAAGAACAGTCACTGATCTAGAATGATCTGGATCACTTGGTTAACTGGGAACAATCAAACACCACACACTTTAATAGAGCCAAATGTAAGATCATTCAGGAGCCAAGAATGTTGGCTACACTTGTCAGATGGGGTACTGATTCCTGGAAAGCAGTGACTAAGAAAAGGACTTAGGGATCATTGTAGCTAAGCAGCTGAACATGAGTTCCCATGGCAATGCTGTGGCAAAGGGGGCTGATGTGATGTCTTAACAAGGGAGTATTGAGTAGGAGTAGGGAGGTGGTGTTTCCTCTGTATACAGCATTGGTGAGACCCACATTGGATACTGCACCCGGGTAGGTGCAGGCCTGCCTGGATGCACACACCAAAATCCCCAATTGTATGTGAACGTAACTAAATGTGCACCTTTGCTTTCATATAATCAGTCATCGCTGGAAGTTAAGCACATGCATACAAAGCACAACATATTAAGGACCTTCAGATTCCTAGGCCTGGTCTACACTACGACTTTAATTCGGATTTAGCTGCGTTAATCCGAATTAATCCTTAACCCGTCCACACAACGGAGCCAGTTAATTCGAATTAAAGGGCACTTAAAATCGATTTCTGTACTCCACCTCGACGAGCGGAGTAGCGCCAAAATCGATTTTGTTAATTCGAATTAGGGTTAGTGTGGCCGCACACCACCGAATTAATGTGGTTAAATTAATGGGGTAGTGTGGCCGCACACCACCGAATTAATGTGGTTAAAAACCGAATTAATGTGCTTAGTGTGGCCACGCACAATCGAATTTATACAACCTGTTTCCCAAATTCGAATTATCTAAATTCGGATTAATCCCGTAGTGTAGACATACCCTTAGTCTTGGCTGAACACGAGTGGGTGTTTATGACCTACAGAGTGTGCTGAGTAATTTAAAGTACCAGGTACATTCACAGAGAGGAGGACTGGGACATCTACCTGTAAATGCTGGGCTTTTGATAGGAAACTCTGTTGGCTTGCTGATACATTTTTGCGTTCTCCAGTAATTCATGGATGCTCTTTCAGCTATTGGTATATCTGCAGGTCGCACACGCAGATTATGTTTCCCTTCCTTCAAATTGTCTAAAGTCTGTTAAGATATAGAAAAGTTATTGACTATTTTAAATTCAAATAAATAGTTCAAAACATAAAAGTAGGCACAGATGATACTCTAATGCATGGTGAACAGCCCTTTGTATCCATAAAAAAATGCCATGGAATATTGTACAATAAGTCTGCAATAGCTTCTATAGGTATGATCAGGTACAAACTTAGAATGTCCCTATTTATGGTAGAAATAAGAATGGCAGGTGGATTTTCATAGGAATGTGTAATCTAATTAGAGCCCTCATATATTCCAAAAAGTGTATTTGGGTCTACATGCCTCGCCCCGTGACAGTACAGTACAGCCAACATTCACAGTTTTATCACAAATCTCACAATATTTTGGGAAGGGAGAGGAGGGTAAAGGCTTTTAGGAAGTTCTGATTTCTACCTTCAATGTTGTAAAGTTTGGCCCTTACCCCAAAGGGTCACCATCTCCCATTCCTGTCAGTGGGACTGAGCAGGGGTGCAGAGGATAGACAGGGGGGAGGGGCGGAAGGCCTAGGGGAAAGTGGGGAGCAGTAAGGAAACTGAGGTAGAAAGTGGAATAGGCAATGACCTACTAGGCCTGGGTAGGGCGGGGGATAGGTTTGTTGCTCCCACACACCAGGCAGGAGGATAGAATAAGGTAAATCCCCTTCAGGTAGCAAACAGGGAGGCCTACATTTTTGTGTGTGCATTTAAAGCTGAATTTTGAAAACGAGATGGTCACGCACAAAGTGGGGTAAGCAACTTCTCCCACGAGATGAAAATCAAGAGGGGTGAAAAGCAATGTGCTATATTAGTTTTTAAAACTCTCAGAAATCTCTCCTGTTTGTTGTCTAACTCTTGAATGTTGAGCACTTTGATTTGGCAATGTTAGCATAGAAAATGAGAAATAAACAGGCCCAGCACAAAGGCTGAAGGACCTGCTGGGTTCTGATGACATCATGATGGTAGGTTATTGGAATTAAGGGACTAGGAAGGGGAGTGTACAAGGGTTTGCCGGGGCTCAACCCTATCTGGGGCGGCGGGGAGCCACACCGGCTCACTACCCACTGGTGCTTGGGTACTTCGTCCGGCTGCAGGGTCTCCCTCGGCAGCCCTTGCGGTCCTGGAAGACACAGGAAGCCCGACCCTGGCTCAAGGCGGGGCACCAATGCTACGTCAGGGGCTCAGGCCCTCAGTCAGGGCTGAGCAACCAGCAGGAGTATTTAGCCCAGCCCCTAGGTCAGGGCAGGGCAACAAACGCTGAGTCAGGAACTCAGGCCCTCAGTCAGGGCTGAGCAACAATAGTAGGCCCAAGCCTCCAAAGGCCTGGGAGAGGGGGAGAATGCCACCCACGGGTTGGGTGGCAGGGGGGACGCAGGCCCTCCCACTCCACTGCGTCCCAGCCCAGGGCCCTAGCAGCGGCAGAAGACCTGCTGCTGTCAGTGGGGATCCTGGCCGCAACACACTGACATAGGCTCTGGCAGTGCTGCAGCCAGACTGGGGTCGGCTGCCCCCGGGCTACTTCCACACTCCCCCTTGGGGCCTACCTGGGTCCTGGTGTCAGTCTCTGGGGGATCCAGGATCATGGGTTCGTCAGGGCAGGGACTGATCGGCAGGTCCGGCAGCTCCTCCGGATAGCGGGCGCAGGGCAGGCCCGGCGGCTCCTCCGGATAGCGGGCACAGGGCAGGCCCGGCGGCTCCTCCGGATAGCGGGCGCAGGGCAGGCCCGGCCAGTCCTGGCAGCTGCCTTGGGCCACGGGGTCTTCCCAGCCACGAGCTAGGCTGGAGACGTCTGGTCTCTCCGGTGGCTGGGGCCTGACTGAGCTGTGAGGGCGAGCTTTTATACTTCAGGGTCGCAGCCTGACCCTTTGAGGGGCGGGCTCAGAGCTCCCTAGCTCCGCCCACTCCGGCCTCCGGATGGGCTCTTCCCCTTCCGGGGCGGCGGGGAGCCACACCGGCTCACTACGCCCCCCCCCCTCAAGTCTGGCTCCCGCTCGTCAGGGCCAGGCCCTTCCATCCCTCCTAGGCGGGACAGGAAGTCTGCGTTCACATGCTCCTTGCGAGCTCTATGCTGGATGGTGAAAGTATAGGGCTGTAAGGCCAGATACCAGCGCAGTAAACGGTCATTATTATTTTTCATCCTCATCAACCATCGGAGGGGGGCATGGTCCGTGACTAGCGTGAACGGAGCCCCAAGGAGGTAATATCGTAGGGCGTCACAGGCCCACTTCACGGCAAGTGCCTCTTTCTCCACCACGGCATAGTCCTTCTCCCGGGGAAATAGTTTCTGTCTGAGGTATAGAACTGGGTGGTCTTCTCCATCAACTTCTTGGGACAGGATGGCCCCCAGCCCCACCTCTGAGGCATCTGTCTGGAGGATGAATCCCCGGTTGAAGTCCGGGCTGTAAAGGACCGGCTCCTTGCAGAGGCACCTCTGGAGTGTCCGGAAGGCATCTTCACAGTCAGGGGACCACCGCACCTGCCGGGGGCTGTCCTTTGTCAGCAATCCTGTTAAGGGTGCTGCAATGGACGCAAACTGCGGAATGAACTGCCGATAGTATCCGGCGAGTCCCAGGAACTGTCGGCCTTGGCACTTCGTGGTGGGGGTTGGGCAGGCTGCCAGGGCTTGCACTTTTCCGACGAGGGACTTCACTCATCCTCCCCCTATAGTGTATCCCAGGTACATGGTCTCCTGCCATCCAATGCGGCACTTTTTTGGGTTGGCTGTCAGTCCCGCCTGCCGCAAGGATCTCAGGACCGCCGCCACCCGTTCCAGGTGGTCTTCCCAGTGGCAGCTATAGACCACAACATCATCTAGGTAGGCTGCCGCATAGTCTTGATGGGGCTGTAGAAGGCGATCCATTAGCCACTGGAACGTCGCCGGGGCCCCATGGAGGCCAAAAGGCATCCGGGTGAACTGGTAAAGTCCCGTAGGAGTGGCGAATGCCATCTTTTCCTTAGAGGAGTCATCGAGCGGGATCTGCCAATACCCCTTACTGAGATCGAGGGTGGTGATGAACCAGGCCTCGCCTAGGCGGCCCAGCAACTCGTCCACACGGGGCATCGGATAGGCATCGAACCGTGGGATGGCATTCACCCGTCGGAAGTCTATACAAAAGCGTCGGATGCCGTCGGGCTTGGGTACCAAGACCAACGGGCTACACCACTCACTCTGAGATGGCTCGATGACCCCCAAGGCCAGCATGGCCTGTACTTCTTCCTCCACCTCCTGGCGGATCCGGTACAGCAGTGGTCTGGTCGTTTCTCGGATTACCTTCCCTGGCTCAGTCTGGACAGAGTGATAGACCAGGGTCGTGTACCCGGGTAGGGCCGTGAAGGTTCCCTGGAAAGCCTGCAGGAGACATTTGGCCTGCTTGCGCTGCTCCTCCGTGAGAGTGTCGCCGAGCAGGGGAGCAGTGGGGTCCTCAGTCCGGCATGCGCGGGGACCGAACTCAGGCTCTGGCGGGTAAGGAGTAATCAGCAGGCCCTCCCACTCCCGCCACGGTTTCAACAAATTCACATGGTACCGCTGAGTCTTTTTGCGCCGGTTGGGCTGGCGGATCTCGTAGGTGACGGGGCCAACCTTCCGAGCTACCTCGTAGGGTCCCTGCCAACGGGCCAGTAGCTTCGACTCGCTCGAGGGCAGGAGGAGCAGGTTCAAAGTCACGCACCTGCGCCCCCTGGTTATAAGTCTGTTCCTGCCTGCCCTGGGCGGCCTTTAAGTTTTCACGAGCCAGGGCCCCAGCCTGAGCAAAGTAGTCCTGCATCTGGAGGACATACTTCAGGAGGCTCTGGGTTGGAGAGGGAGACTGCTCTCAGGTTTCCCGCATTAGGTCCAACAGGCCCCATGGGCGATGCCCATACAACAGTTCAAACGGAGAGAACTTGGTCGAGGACTGGGGTACCTCGCGGATGGCTAACAGCAGGGGAGGGAGCAACTGGTCCCACCGGCGTAGCTGCTCTGGGGGAAACTTCCGCAGCATCTTCTTGAGGGTCTGGTTGAATCGTTCCACCAGCCCGTCCGTCTGCGGGTGGTAGACGGAAGTCCGTAACTGTTTGACCCCCAGGAGCTTGCAAACCTGCTGTAACAATCGGGAGGTGAAATTAGTGCCTTGATCTGTTAGGATTTCTCGGGGCAAGCCCACCCGAGCGAAGACCTTCAGCAGTTCCCCGGCGATGGTCTGGGCGGTGGTGCTCCGCAACGGAATGGCCTCTGGGAACGGGTGACATAGTCCACAATAACCAGGACATACTGGAACCCCAACGCACTTTTTGGGAGGGGGCCCATCAGGTCCATGGCCATCCGTTCGAATGGTGTTTCTATTATAAGCATGGGGACCAGGGGGGCCCTGGGTACTCGTTGTGGAGCGGCTACCTGGCATTCCGGGCAGGAGCTACAATAGTTCCTCACCTCCTGGTGAACACCGGGCCAGAAGAACCGCGTTAGAATCCGGGCGAGGGTCTTCTCCTGGCCCAGATGCCCAGCAGCCGGGATGTCATGCGCCAGCTTCAACACGGCACGCCGGTGACACCGCGGTACCAGCAGCTGGTTTGGGGCTCCTTCGTGCGGGAGTCCCGGTCTATCTGGTAAAGACGGTCCCCGCGTAGTTCGAAGTGGGGCCACTGGGTTGCGGGTTGGGGGTTGATGATGGTCCCATCGACTGCCGCTAGCTGTTCATAGGCCCCGCTAAGGGTAGGGTCAACTCTCTGGTCACGGCAAAAATCGGTATGGAGGAGGGGCTCGACCGCAGGCCCCAGCAGGGGATTGTTGGCTTCTCCGGTTCTTGCCTCGGGTTCTGGGGTCCCGTGCTCCTCTTCCGGTAGGGCCCCCTGGGACTCTCCTTCCAAGGCCGAGGTTGACCGGAGGATCTCCTCAAAGGTGGGCCAGTCCCGCCCCAGGATCACCGGGTATGCAAGTCGAGGGGCTAAGCCAACAACGATTTGTCGGGTTACGCCAGCCACTGTTAACCGGACCCAGGCACTAGGGTAAGGCCGGACATCCCCATGGATGCACTGCAGGTGAATTGTTCCCAAGCGGGGGTCCGCCTGAGGTCCCAACGCCTGGCGAACCAGTGTCTGGCCACAGCCGGAGTCGATCAAGGCCTGGGTGGGGTGGTCACCGACAACTACCGGGACCGTGATCTTGGGAGCCTGTGGTAGCCGGGCCCTGGTGTCCCCTGCACAGACCTGACCGAAGCTGCAGTCCATTTCCGTGCAGTCCCATTGCAAGTGTCCCGACTTCCCACAACGGAAGCAGGGCCCGAGTTCAGGGTGACCGCCACAGGAGGGAGCTCCCCTCGGACTCCTAGTGGGACTCCGGGGAACCCTCACGACACTCGGCACAGGGTGGAACGGTCCGGGCCGAGAGGGAGGTTCCGGGCGTCTGAGCCGAGGTCCCGGGCGGGCCTCTTGCCCGCGGCCCAGGTTCCACGGTCCGGTTGGGGCGTCCCCTTTTCTTTCAGTGTTCGGGCGTTCCGGCCCGGGGTTTTGAGCTCGGAGGGCAGGCCCCAGTGGCGTTTCGGCCGCGAGGAAGACCTCCATTAGTGCGATGGCCACAGCTAATGTCGCCGGCCGGTGGCGGAGCACCCAGGCCCGTCCTCGCGTTGGGAGGATTTGCACGAACTGTTCGAGGATGACTTGTTCCGTAACCTCCTCTGCCGTCCTCGTTTCCAGCTGTAGCCACCGCCTACACACCTCCTTCAGAGCTTAGGCCACCAGCCTGGGTCTGGTGCCCGTGGGATACGTCTGGCTTCGGAACCGCTGCCGAAAAGTCTCGGGGCTGACATCTAAGGCATCCAAGATTGCGGCCTTCACCCGGCTATAATCCCTTGCCTCTTCCATAGCCAGCCCCCTGTATGCCGTCTGGGCAGTCCCTGTTAAGTAGGGGGCCAAAAGGGTGACCCATTGGTCCTGGGGCCACCCCGCGACCAGCGCCACCCATTCGAACGTTACCAAGAACGCCTCGGGGTCATCGTCGGGACCCATCTTGGTTAATCACACCGGGACGGCGCTGCGGGGCGACCCAGCCCCGTCCCCTGGCTGCGGGTCTACGGGGCGCAGCAGCGCTGTCACGAGTTGTTGCAGCCGGTCTCCCAGCTGCTGAATGAGCTGCTGCTGCTGCTGAAGTTGAGCGGCATGCTGCTGTTGCTGCTGCTGGAGTTGGGCAGCGGCCTGTTGTTGTTGATGTTGGAGCTGGGCGGCTACCTGCTGCTGCTGCTGTACGTGGGCGGCCTGCTGTCGCTCTTGACTCTCGGCCAGCAGCTTAAACAGTCGCTCCATCTCCATGGCTCTCTTGGGGAGTCTTTCCCCCTCAGGCCTCTTCTCACAGGGGCCAAGGGATCACTCCCCACTTCTGGTACCACGTGTACAAGGGTTTGCCGGGGCTCGACCCTCTCTGGGGCGGCGGGGAGCCACACCGGCTCACTACCCACTGGTGCTTGGGTACTTCGTCCGGCTGCAGGGTCTCCCTCGGCAGTCCTTGCGGTCCTGGAGACACAGGAAGCCCGACCCTGGCTCAGGGCGGGGCACCAATGCTACGTCAGGGCTCAGGCCCTCAGTCAGGGCTGAGCAACAATAGTAGGCCCAAGCCTCCAAAGGCCTGGGAGAGGGGGAGACTGCCACCCACGGGTTGGGTGGCAGGGGGGACGCAGGCCCTCCCACTCCACTGCGTCCCAGCCCGGGGCCCTAGCAGCGGCAGAAGACCCGCTGCTGTCAGTGGGGATCCTGGCCGCAACACACTGACATAGGCTCTGGCAGTGCTGCAGCCAGACTGGGGTCGGCTGCCCCCGGGCTATTTCCACACTCCCCCTTGGGGCCTACCTGGGTCCTGGTGTCAGTCTCTGGGGGATCCAGGATCATGGGTTCGTCAGGGCAGGGATTGATCGGCAGGCCCGGCAGCTCCTCCGGATAGCGGGCGCAGGGCAGGCCCGGCCAGTCCTGGCGGCTGCCTTGGGCCGCGGGATCTTCCCAGCCACGAGCTAGGCTAGAGACGTCTGGTCTCTCCAGTGGCTGGGGCCTGACTGAGCTGTGAGGGTGAGCTTTTATACTTCCGGGTCGCCGCCTGACCCTCTGAGGGGCGGGCTCAGAGCTCCCTAGCTCCGCCCACTCCGGCCTCCGGATGGGCTCTTCCCCTTCTGGGGCAGCGGGGAGCCACATCGGCTCACTAAGGGAGTAAATCATAGAATGTTAGGGTTGGAAGGGACCTCAGGAGGTCATCTAGTCCCACCCCCTGCTCAAAGCAGGACCAATCCCCAGACAGATTTTTGCCCCAGATCCCTAAATGGGCCCCTCAAGGATTGAACTCACAACCATGGGTTTAGCAGGCCAATGCTCAAACCACTGAGCTATCCCTCCCCCAAATGTTTAGCTTCATATAAAAAGTGCCCTGGTGCTAGTAGTAAATAGTATCTTATATTCAAAATTTTTGTTCCACCCAAACACCTTTTTGTTTTGTTTTGGCCACTGAAGCAAAAAATCTGTTGTTCGCTCAACTCTACCTGGATTACATAAACCAAACATCAGTCCCAAGCACCAACCATTAAAAAGAGCTCTCATCCTACTTCACAGAGATGATCAACAGAATAAAATCAGTAAAACTTGTCCTAACCCAGACCAGAATGCAACCACCATCCTGAACTCCTGACTAAATCCAGCTCTATCACTCACAAAAAAGGAAAGAAGTCCTGAGGAATGTCTACGTCCTTTCCTGCAGGAAAAAGGGTACATACAATGCAACAAAGTAGCCCATATCCACCAACTGGGGCCACTCCCTCACCTAAAAACTAGAGTAAGCCAAGTTGATATTAATGAAACAAGAAAGCATTTCTGGAGAAAAGTTAATAAACATGTTTTCTTTCATAATTTGGATGTGCGGAATCTGAAAGTGATGTTTACCAAGCTGAATTTTGAACTTTACGGTAAGTAAAAAGAAAGAAGAAAACGGTTACCATTTGTAACATAAAAACAGAAAGTAAAGGAGAGGTACTAATTATGGAATATTTTCCTAATTTTGGAAACTGTGCTATCAGAAAATGCAGGGAGCAATCTCTGTCGAAGATCAGACTCGCTGCTTCCTCTGGTCACTTGATGTTCGGCACTTAAATTTTGTTGGTTTTGCCATAAGGATGACATTTAAGATTAAGTAAATGAACTACTTTTTCAGTTATTTTTGATATGCGAAGGCGTGAAATGTACTGCTATGCATTGCACAAAGTATCATCCACAATACAGTATGTTATCGTTTATTTCTGTAAGATCGCCTCTTTCAAAAATATAAATTATTAGTAGCTAATTATTAGCCATAACCACTAAGCTAACCTAAAGCAGACTTTTGCTTACAGTGTGGGTTGCGTATCCATTTGGATACCTAAGCCACGGCATAAGCTACATCCTGGTAAATATAGATTATTTATTTATTCAGTATTCATATGGTATTTATTCATGATATTTATTATTATCCTCAGGTATCCCATAGACAAAATATGAAGGCACTCTTGAACTAACAGAAGTTGCTAGATCGCAGGCCCTGGTTCTCATGGGAGACTTCAATCACCCTGATATCTGCTGGGAGAGCAATACAGCGGTGCACAGACAATCCAGGCAATTTTTGGAAAGTGTAGGGGACAATTTCCTGGTGCAAGGGCTGGAGGAACCAACTAGGGGCAGAGCTCTTCTTGACCTGCTGCTCACAAACCGTGAAGAATTAGTAGGGGAAGCAAAAGTGGATGGGAACCTGGGAGGCAGTGACCATGAAATGGTCGAGTTCAGGATCCTGACACAAAGGAAGAAAGGAGAGCAGCAGAATACAGACCCTGGACTTCAAAAAAGCAGACTTTGACTCCCTCAGGGAACTGATGGGCAGGATCACCTGGGAGAATAACATGAGGGGGAAAGGAGTCCAGGAGAGCTGGCTGTATTTTAAAGAATCCTTATTGAGGTTGCAGGAACAAACCATCCCAATGTGTAGAAAGAATAGTAAATATTGCAGGTGAACAGCTTGGCTTAACAGTGAAATCCTTGCTGATCTTAAATGCAAAAAAGAAGCTAACAAGAAGTGGAAGATTGCACAAATGACCAGGGAGGAGTATAAAAATATTGCTCAGGCATACAAGGAGTGAAATCAAGAAGGCCAAATCACACTTGGAGTTGCAGCTAGCAAGAGATGTTAAGAGTAACAAGAAGAGTTTCTTCAGGTATGTTAGCAACAAGAAGAAAGTGAAGGAAAGTGTGGGCCCCTTACTGAATGAGGGAGGCAACCTAGTGACCGAGGACGTGGAAAAAGCTAATGTACTCAATGTTTTTTTGCCTCTGTCTTCACAAACAAGGTCAGTTCCCAGACTACTGCACTGGGCAGCACAGCATGGGGAGGAGGTGACCAGCCCTCTGTGGAGAAAGAAGTGGTTCAGGACTATTTAGAAAAGCTGGATGAGCACAAGTCCATGGGGCTGGATGCACTGCATCCGAGGGTGCTAAAGGAGTTGGCGGATGTGATTGCAGAGCCATTGGCCATTATCTTTGAAAACTCATGGCAATCGGGGGAGGTCCCGGATGACTGGGAAAAGGCTAATGTAGTGTCCATCATTAAAAAAGGGAAGAAGGAGGATCCGGGGAACTATAGGCCAGTCAGCCTCACCTTAGTCCCTGGAAAAATCATGGAGCAGGTGCTCAAGGAATCAATTTTGAAGCACTTCGAGGAGAGGAAAGTGATCAGGAACAGTCAGCATGGATTCACTAAGGGCAAGTCATGCCTGACTAACCTAATTGCCTTCTATGAGGAGATAACTGGCTCTGTGGATGAGGGGAAAGCAGTGGACGTGTTATTCCTTGACTTTAGCAAAGCTTTTGATATGGTCTCCCACAGTATTTTTGCCAGCAAGTTACAGAAATATGGGCTGGATGAATGGACTATAAGGTGGATAGAAAGCTGGCTAGATCGCCGGGCTTAACGGGTAGTGATCAATGGCTCCATGTCTAGTTGGCAGCCGGTATCAAGCGGAGTGCCCCAAGGGTCAGTCCTGGGGCCGGTTTTGTTCTATATCTTCATTAATGATCTGGAGGATGGCGTGGATTGCACCCTCAGCAAGTTTGCAGATGACACTAAATTGGGAGGAGTGGTAGATACGCTGGAGGGTAGGGATCGGATACAGAGGGACCTAGACAAATTAGAGGATTGGGCCAAAAGAAATCTGATGAGCTTCAACAAGGACAAGTGCAGAGTCCTGCACTTAGGATGGAAGAATCCCATGCACTGCTACAGACTAGGGACTGAATGGCTAGGCAGCAGTTCTGCAGAAAAGGACCTAGGGGTTACAGTGGACGAGAAGCTGGATATGAGTCAACAGTGTGCCCTTGTTGCCAAGAAGGCTAATGGCATTTGGGGCTGTATAAGTAGGGGCATTGCCAGCAGATCAAAGGACGTGATCATTCCCCTCTATTCAACATTGGTGAGGCCTCATCTGGAGTACTGTGTCCAGTTTTGGGCCCCACACTACAAGAAGGATGTGGAAAAATTGGAAAGAGTCCAGCGGAGGGCAACAAAAATGATCAGGGGGCTGGAGCACATGACTTATGAGGAGAGGCTGAGGAAACCAGGACTGTTTAGTCTGCAGAAGAGAAGAATGAGGGGGGATTTGATAGCTGCTTTCAACTACCTGAAAGGGGGTTCCAAAGAGGATGGATCTAGACTGTTCTCAGTGGTACCAGATGACAGAACAAGAAGTAATGGTCTCAAGTTGCTGTGGGGGAGGTTTAGGTTGGATATTACGAAAAACTTTTTCACTTGGAGGGTGGTGAAGCACTGGAATGGGTTACCTAGGGAGATGGTGGAATCCCCTTCCTTAGAGGTTTTTAAGGTCAGGCTTGACAAAGCCCTGGCTGGGATGATTTAGTTGGGGTTGGTCCTGCTTTGAGCAGGGGATTGGACTAGATGACCTCCTGAGATCTCTTCCAACCCTGATATTCTATGATTCTATGAAGCACTCCTGAACTGTATCTTATGAACAATGCATTATTTGCCAACAACAAGTGAAAAGGGACAGCGTTGTTGCTTCTAGTGAACAGTGATTGGCTATAATACAAGAGGCAACCAATGCAAGACAGAAACTCCATGGTTTCCAAAACAGGGATGCAACTGATAAACTTCTGTCAGCTCTTCAATCTGAATGCAGGCAATCATTACTTTGGCATAAAAACCATTATGCAACGTGCACAGATAAAAGGTAAAATTAGCAGACTTGGAAGTCCATCGAAGGTACTTCATCCCCCAGTAAGGGTGAACTGCAAACCCAATCTTGTGTTACAATCATCAAAACTTTGACAGTACTTCAGAGCAAGTTTCCCCCAGTGTACTGGAGTCTTTGCATTTTCTGCCAGGGTGGAAGTGCCAAACAAAAACTTTCTTCTGTAAAAACTGTTGAGAATGAAGGCATATTTAGGCCTAACAGAAGCCTGCTTTGGATTTTATGCATCTGTTCTGATAACATTTAACAACATAAGCCTAAGTAGAACTATGTACATTAAGAAAATGCAGACTAATCATGTTTAGTGTTGCGCATGTGTAAGAAATTACAGAGTAATCGTGTTTATGAGAACAAGAAAAGATACAGTAACTATAAAACTAGAAAAGACCAGTTTGGACTAACACTAATCTTGTACTAAGAGAGGAGAGTTAACAGGGAAATGAGAGACTAATAGGTATGTATAAGAAAAGATAAAGTTATAAATAAGTTTGTGTAACAAAGAGAAGCTGATGCTGTATTGTCTGGTGCTGGACGCGACTGTGATGAGATCGTCCTGTTAAGCTTCTCACTTGTGAGTGTAACTGATCGCTACTCTGAGTGTTTTGCCTTAATAAATATTCGTTACATCCATCCGTTGAGTAAGTGAACCTCAGTCCAACAACATTCAAAATGAACAAACAAATACATGAGGCACCAGAGTCTGAACATGAGCTCTGTGTATGTGTAGCTGGTGTAAGTAACCTTATAGCCTCAGAAGGAAAATACCATCCTAACTGCTAGAAGCATTTCTTTGGAAAAGTAACAAAAAGTAAGCATGAAACCACTCAGCGAGGTATTGACTTGCCAGTGGTCTGAATTAGTATTGGGTTAAAACACTGCAGAAAAAGGCCATGTTTTGGAACTTTTTATGGACTCATTACAGTTTTCTCTCAAACGCAGCCGGTGGAGAGGTTCCACATTCATTTGTAAGCCATCTGGCAACCTTTTAAAAAAACCCAAAAAAACCATATTCTACATCTTGATGATGCTTATGAATTCACTGTCTTACATGATCAACCTGCTTCAGAGAGACAAATATTATTAGTGCCTGTCAAATTCCACCATATCCCTTTCTGTAAACCAGTGGTTTTCAACCTTTTTTCATTTGCGGACCCCTAAAATATTTCAAATGGAGGTGAAGCACCTTTGGAAATACAACTTGTGGTCCGCAGACCCCTACCATAGAGTCTTAGACTGAAAACTGACTGAACAGAATTCAACTATAAATGTTGCACTTGCTTTGCATGGTATTGACGCCACATGAGAAAGGGCGCTAACCTGTGGGCTTCTATGGTAATGACACCCCGTCTGGGTTTTGACCTGATAGATGGGGGTATTCATTTACTTTTGATGGATCAGAAAAATGGAATGCCTTTTCTGGGATCTGAAACTTTATTTTCACAGTCACTTTTTGTGGATCGCTTAGACTGCAGGGACCACAGGCTGACAACCTCTACTCTAAACTGTTAGACAGAACAGGAGAAGAAAATGTATCAACTATTACAATATACAAGACTGAGGTGGAAAATCAATTTCTCTCAATGATACATGTAGCACTGAAATTATGCTCAGATATACTTGCTCATCCCAGCTAAATGTCAGGGAGGAAGAGGCACTAGCTTGTGTCCCATAAAGTGATTACATGTTTTTGTGACTCCTCTTGGGTGGCCAGTCTATTCTTGAGGCAGGGGAAGTTGAAGAAAGTGATGATAACAAGGAGGAGGAAGAGGACACAGAAGATGACATTGCACGAGTACGTGAAGATAAGACACAGAAATCATATATGCAGTGTTGTTGTAACCGTGTTTGTCCCAGTATATTAAAGAGACAAGGTGGGTGAGGTAATATCTTCTATTAGACGAACTTCTGTTGGTGAAAGAGACAAGCTTTCGAGCTTACACAGACCTCTTCTTTAGGTCTGGAGAGCTCTATGTAAGCGCAGAAACTTACATACAGAAGTTGGTCCAATAGAACATATTACATATTACCTCACCCACCTTGTCTCTCTAATATCCTGAGACCAACACAGCACAACAACACTGCATAGACAGATACTATGTAAAGAATTAGGTATATACACTGAAAACGTGTTCTTAGATTCTGTGTCAAGGTATAAGTCACCAGCAGAGGTGAAGAAACAGGTTTTCTGTCAGACAAAAGATGTTTATTTATCTATCTCTGTCAGATTTAAATTAAGCATTGTAAGCTGATATAATGGATGCCTATTTACATATGAAGTTATCAAAGAGGTTAGAAGTCAACAAAGCACAAAAGAGAAACTAACCACAGTACATACAATGAACGTTAGGGATATAAGAAGGCAAACAAGACACCCCCTTATCCTGCACGCAGGAAGTAAATGGGCAGTGCATTTATACTCATGAAAACGGGACTTCAGCCAACCTTGGCTGAAGATGCAGCAAAAGACATTGGGTGAGATACATTTCTTTAGACAGGTTAACCTGTTGGTTAAGTTTAGTCTCTAGAAAGCATGTTATAATTTTGTTTCCAATATCCTTACTCACTATAACTTGAATCTTTGGTAATAAACTTCTCCTTGTTTTCACTATAATATAGTTAAGTGCTGTGATATTAAGCAAGGTACTTCTGCTTCTGAGTTGAATCACACAAGCTGGTGGGTACACTGTTCCCTTAGGTACAGCAGACCTGGTATTTCTATCAGTGTTCAATGGAAAAAGGACTGGGTGCTACAGAGGAATGCTTCAAAGGGGCTTGGGGACTGAGGTGCACCTACTGCTAACCTGCAAGACAAGCTAAAGGCTGGCAAAGTCCAGAGGAAAGCGTGTGAGTGGCTAAGCTGATGGTGTCAGGGAGCTGATACCCGGTTAAGCACAAGCAAGAGTCACTCAAGCTAGATGCAGGGAGCAACCAGGTGATTCACAGTCCTGGGTACCCTGAGAACCATCACACGCTCACTGGGGGTTTTTAAGAACAGGTTGGACAAACATCTGTCAGGGATGATCAAGATTTACTTGGTCCTGCCTCAGTGCAGGGCCTGGACTAGGTGACCTCTTAAGAACCCTTCCAGCCCTATGTTTCTATGAATCTGTGTTTTTAATATGAGTAAGGACCTTTCAATGGCCTCTGATGGAAAGGTCAAATGTCATATTCGGGATTTATTTCTGTACTCAGCAGCCCATAATGAATGACTGTACGTGGAAATTAATTGTTAGGCATCCATTCCAAGCATCTATATATTCACACATACTCTGAAATCTTTATATGGTCATTATTATTTATGAATGAACAAAAGCTGTATAAAAGTAATACATAACATCACACTGTACCTGCAATAAAGGTGTCAGCTTCAAAATTAATGCTTGTTCATACAACAAATTCAATTCAGCACAGCTGGAAAAAGACAACTTTGAGGTATGTAGATAATAATGGACGTGTCTAAATGTGAATCCATCTCTGTCGATGAATAGTCTTGGGTTTTCAGATGGAACTAGGGCAGAAGATTCTTTCCAAAGCAGGGATTCTGGAAACTGAGCAATTTTACTTTTCGGAATAGAGAAATGCCAGCCGCCAACATTAAAATGAATTGAGTCCTCTTCTGTGGATTCATTAACTGTCTCTGGTTCCTTCTAATTGAAAAAGAAAATCATATCAATAGGCTAGAGTGAACGGGTAGGTTCTGAAGCAGTGTCTTATAATAATTTATTTCAAAATGCCATTGGTCTTTACATTTGATTTTCCATTTAGTGGCAGCACACTTACTACACATTTTGGGCCTGATGAAACAAGTATGCATATGACCAATTACATTACCTACACAATCACTTGTGCATACAAACACCATATTTCACACAAATATGGTAACTGCGCATGCAAATTAGGCAAACACATATGCATTTTTGTGCATACAATACATGTCTAAACTTTTGAAAGTCAGGTCCAAAATGTATAGTGAGTGTGTTATCACTGAATGAAAAGTAAAATGTAAAGAATAATATCATTTGTAGATGCTCAAATAAAATTGAGCATCTAGTAAGTACTTACATGGCTGACAACAATGGATCTAACTATAACCACTTACACGGATGTTTGACAGAACTGTAACTCAGTTGGCTTCAGTGAAGTTCAGTGATTTATACTAATGTGAGAGCAGCCTGGCCCCAGTGTGTGTAGTAGCAGAAAACACATAGCAGTAAAATCCAAATAGAACAGTGCTAATAAGGTATTATCCTAAACAACTCTGAATAACACATTCATGCATCTTACAACTATCACAGAAAAATATGTTGTTGCTATCTAGAAATGCATATATTAACTATTATTATGGAAGGTCCAGTCACAGTTCTGATGATTTCATAAGGGGGGGGACGGGGAGATTGCCTGGGTGCCCTAATAGTGAATTTCCATAGGTTAACACATTTGGACTTCTTTTAAGGTGAACCTTAACCCTGAAGTACCTGGGTTTTAATGCTTGTTTTTGAGATAATTACAACATCCCTGTAAAGTTTTTACTCTAATTTCTCATACTCTTAACGTTAACTAATGCCTTAAGATCATTTTATCTAGATATTTCAAGTGAAAATGTATATATTTATACATTTATATCCATATGACAAATTTCTTTAATCAAGAAAGACTAAAGTTAGACCCAGTCTACACTATGAAATTAGGTTGGTATAACTACGTCACTCGGGGTGTGAAAAATCCACACATCCCGGCGCAACACAATTAAACCAACCTAACCCGCAGTGTAGACAGCGCTAAGTCAATGGGAGCGCTTCTCTTGACAACATGGCTAATGCCTCTCGGGGAGGTGGAATACCTACACCAACGGGAGAAGCCCTCCTGTAGGCATAGGTAGCGTCTTCCCTGAAGCGCTACAGCAGCTATTCCTGGGGAAATTCTGCACCAAAAATTCAAAATTCTGACCCCTAGCCTCTCCCATTCAGTCAGGCACATCTGACCCTGTCCCCGTGTGTCCCTGCACCTCCATTAGCGATTCAGCCAGGCATATCTGCACATGTCCCCATGTGGCCCTGCACTGCCACTCCCATTCAGCTCCTGTCTCAACGTTGTCACCCCACTAGGTCCTGTGCCTCTCCCCAATCTGTTCCCCCACTAGCCCTTCTGAACCCCAGTCTTTGTGACCTCCCAGCAGCTCACGTGCCCTGCTTTGTCCATCTCCCCCATATCCCATGACTCCTCACCTGGCCACGCGGGCAGGGCACTGTGAGGAAGGCAGCCTCTGCCCCCTCACTCTCTGTGGCTGGCTGCTCCAGCCTCTGAGCCAGCTGCTCTCTCTTCTGACAACACATCAGCCTCTAGTGGGCGAAAGGTGCAATTGCAGCATGGCCCCTTTCGTTGCTTCCCTTTGCCTCCCCCGCAGAATAAATTATTCTGCGGGGGGAAGGGGGAATTTGTGGGGGATATTAATTCTACACTTGCACAGTGGCACAGAATTCCCCTAGGAATAAGCAGCACAGCTGCAGCATTTTAAGTGTAGACCTGCCCTTAGTTTGCAAAGTTTTGTGCATGCATCCTTAACTTGGATATGGCACCCAAACCTTACATTGTTAAAAGTTTTCTCAACATACTTTTTGGTGCCGAATTCCCTGGTGGTTTTGGCTTTTTAAAGAATAAGGAATTGCAGGAATTTAAAGGAATGAGAAAACAGTCAAGAGAAGAAAAAGTCTCCGGGGCTTGAAAGCCCTGCTGGCTTACAAAAGATTGCAAACAGGTCACAAAAGTTCCATAATATAGATTTATTTGGCTAGACACCAGTAGAAAAATCATCCTTGACCAAAGCCACAGACAATGAGGCCTTAGATAAGGGTGGCAGGGTAAGAGCTTACAACTTCATATCTATTTAATGCCGTGACACTCACTGGTATACTGCTTGCTAAATTTATGCTAAATAGGATCCAAATTAAGCAACAGTCATAACTATACATGATCATTAGCCAAAGGTCTAGTCTACACTAGAAATTTACTTTGGTATAGCTACGTCTCTCAGGGATGTGAAAAATCCATACACCTGAGAGAGGCAGTTATACCCAGCTAATCCCTGGTGTAGACCAGCACTAGGTTCATGGAAAAATTCTTCTGTTGACCTAGGTACTGCCTCTCAGGGAGGTGGATAACGTATGCCGACGGAAGAAGCCCTCCCATCAGTGTAGACAGTGCTGATGTGCTACAGCAGGCTACTGCAGCGTTTTAAGTGTAGACAAGCCCTGACTCATTTTCCTATTGTTGCCCTTTTGGCCTGAGCAGTTAGCCAGTATCTGGGGCCTTGCCAGATTGTTTCCATGAGGAGAAGAAATTGATTATATAAGTCAGGTATTTCTTTGGTGCTATCCTGTTTATTTGCCAAGTATAAAGTTCTGTTTCCTTGAACACAATGGGGAAAAAAACTACACAGGCAGTTTCCTTGCTCACAATTTCAAAGCCTGCTTCTCCAGTCCGTTCTGTTCCCTAAAGAGCTCCATATCTCTGCTTCACGTCTGGTCCATACTCATGCCTGCTCTCTCACTTCCTGTTCAGTTTCTGCTTCTACCACACACAGATACACACAGCTGCGGCCAATCAATCCCCTCACCTCTGTGTTTGTAATTAGTCCCAGGAAACACAGGACAACAGGCAGACAACAAGGCTAACACTATGTCTACACTACAGACCTTACAGCGGCACAGCCGCTGCAGCTGTGCCACTGTAAGGTCTCCCATGTAGCTGCTCTATGCTGGCAGGAGAGAGCTCTCCTGCCAGCATAATTAACAAACCCCTAACGAGTGGTGGTACTATGTCAGCAGGAGAGCGTCTCCTGCCAACATAGTGCTGTTCACACCAATACTTTTGTTGGTGAAACTTTTGTCAGCCCGGAGTGTGTTATTTTTCCACACCCCGACTGACTAAAGTTATACTGACAAAAGTGCTAGTGTAGACATAGCCTTAGTTTCTAATTGGCCTTGTAATATAGCCCATTGTCTTGGGCAATGGCTTCCTAATGTTTCCAGTTATCACTACATGAAGAAGCATTTAGTTGCTCCACCCATTTAACAAAGTTTGTGATTGTCTCTATATCAAAGACCCACCTGACAGCAGCCATTTACACTTTCCAGCATAACACTCTAAAATATCCCAATAAAACAGCTATCCTGATATAGTGTGTCCCACTGAAGAAGAGTATGCTGTAGTAATATTTTATAATTACATATTATCTTTCATTTTATACACATAAAGTGTCATGGAATTGCAGCAGCCTCTGTGGAGGAGAGCAACAGCTAACAGACAGGCACAGAGTGCACTACATAATTACTCCAGGGCAAACTAATGAACTCTTACTCTCACAAAATGCATCATGGATTTTAACATCTACGCATTTCCAACACAGTATCACTATTTAAAGGTCCAGCCTGAAACTGCCACACAGTAAACTGCAGCAGACAATGAACTTGAACCTGGGCTCCTCTAAACTGCATCTGGCTTCAATGGCTCTCCAATGGACCATCCTGCAGCCTGAAATCTCTGGAGTCAGGAAGTCTCAGAAAGAAAGGAACAAAACTGTTTGAGGACAGCCCAATCAACTCCAACAGGAACGCTGGGCTCCACACCTGGCTCTTCCACTCTCCAGCTGTGTGGCTTCTGTGCTCCAAGCTCCCTGCCTGTAAAATGACAATTATGTGAACTGCTCTGCATCAGTGAATGCAACACTCAGGCCTCCTCTTCACAGAAATAGGAAGTGAAGTAATGAAACCAACACTGTAGCATTTAATTTCAGAAGGGGGAACTACACAAAAATGAGGAGGTTAGTTAAACAGAAATTAAAGGGTACAGTGCCAAAAGCGAAATCTCTGCAAGCTGCATGGAAACTTTTTAAAGACACCATAATAGAGGCTCAAATTAAATGTATACCCCAAATTAAAAAACATAGTGAGAGAACCAAAAAAGAGCCACTGTGGCTAAACAACAAAGTAAAAGAAGCAGTGAGGCAAAAAGGCATCCTTTAAAAAGTGGAAGTTAAATCCTAGTGAGGAAAATAGAAAGGAGCATAAACACTGGCAAATGAAATGTAAAAATACAATTAGGAAGGCCAAAAAAGAATTTGAGGAACAGTTAGCCAAAGACTCAAAAAGTAACAGCAGGAAGCCTGCTAAACAACCAGTGGAACCACTGGACAATCGAGGTGCTAAAGGAGCACTCAAGGACGATAAGGCCATTGCGGAGAAACTACATGAATTCTTTGCATTGGTCTTCACGGCTGAGGATGTGAGGGAGATTCCCAAACCTGAGCCATTCTTTTTAGGTGACAGATCTGAGGAACTATCCCAAATTGAGGTATCATTAGAGGAGGTTTTGGAACAAACTGATAAATTAAACAGCAATAAGTCACCAGGACCAGATGGTATTCACCCAAGAGTTCTGAAGGAACTCAAATGTGAAATTGCAGAACTATTAACTGTAGTCTGTAACCTATCATTTAAATCAGCTTCTGTACCAGATGACTGGAGGATAGCTTACGTGATGCCAATTTTTAAAAAGGGCTCCAGAGGTGATCCCAGCAATTACAGGCCTGTAAGCCTGACTTCAGTACCGGGCAAACTGGTTGAAACTATAATAAAGAACAATATTGTCATATAGATGAAGATAATTTGCTGAGGAAGAGTCAACATGGTTTTAGTAAAGGGAAATTATGCCTCACCAATCTACTAGAATTCTTTGAGGGGGTCAACAAGCATGTGGACCAAGGGGATCCAGTGGATATAGTGTACTTAGATTTTCAGAAAGCCTTTGACAAGGTCCCTCACCAAAGGCTCTTAAGCAAAGTAAGCTGCCACGGGGTAAGAGGGAAGATGCTCTTATGGACTGGTAACTGGTTAAAAGATAGGAAACAAAGGGTAGGTATAAATGGTCAGTTTTCAGAATGGAGAGAGGTAAATAATGGTGTCCCCCGGGGGTCTGTACTGGGACCAGTCCTGTTCAACATATTCATAAATGATCTGGAAAAAGGGGTAAACAGTCAGGTGGCAAAATTTGCAGATGATACAAAATTACTAAAGATAGTTAAGACCCATGCAGACTGCAAAGAGCTACAAAAGGATCTCTCAAAACTGGGTGACTGGGCAACAAAATGGCAGATGAAATTTTATGTTGATAAATGCAAAGTAATGCACATTGGAAAGCATAATCCCAACCATACATATAAAATGATGGGGTCTAAATTAGCTGTTACCATTCAAGAAAGATCTTGGAGTCATTGTGGATAGTTCTCTGAAAACACCCACTCAATGTGCAGTGGCAGTCAAAAAGGCGACCAGAATGTTGGGAATAATTAAGAAAGGGATAGAAAATAGGACAGAAAATATCATGTTACCGCTATATCTCAAAAAAGATATATTGGAATTGGAAAAGATTCAGAAAAGGGCAACAACAATTATTAGGGGTATGGAACGGCTTCCGTATGAGGAGAGATTAATAAGACTCGGACTTTTCAGCTTGGAAAAGAGATGGCTGAGGGGGGGTATATGATTGAGGTCTATAAAACCCATGACTGGTGTAGAGAAAGTAGACAAGAACTAGGGGTCACCAAATGAAATTAATAGGCAGCAGGTTTAAAACAAATAAAAGGAAGTATTTCTTCACACAAGGCACAGTCAACCTGTGGAACTCCTTGCCAGAGGATGTTGTGAAGGCCAAGACCATAACAGGGTTCAAAAAAGAACTAGATAAATTCATGGAGGATAGGTCCATCAATGGCTATTAGCCAGAATTGGCAGGAATGGTGTCCCTAGCCTCTGTTTGCCAGAAGCTGGGAATGGGCAACAGGGAATGGATCACTTGATGATTACCTGTTCTGTTCATTCCCTCTGGGGCACCTGGCATTGGTCACTGTCGGTAGACAGGATACTGGGCTAGATGGAACCTTGGTCTGACCCAGTAGGGCTGTTCTTATGTTCTTATGAAATTAACTGCAATTCACACCAACTATTTCAGCACAAGTCTGCATGTGGTCGCTGGTTTTGGGAGAAGAGTGCCCCAAACTCAAGTCAGTTTAAACAAAACAAAAAAGATTTGAAAGCATCTACGTATGGATCGGCACTGAAAGCTCCGATCACACCTGATTGCAATGACACAGTGCCAGTCTGTGCAGACAAGCTGGCTGGGCAGACACCAACCATGATGCCCTCAACTGTGACCTGAGGAGTCCATTACAATTACATGTCAGGAGAGCAA